>NC_065433.1:8114271-8748735 GCF_024362695.1 Pectinophora gossypiella
TGCATCGATCACCGTTCTTATATGAATTATTTTTATGTACTTAAGAATCTACTTAATGTTTATAAGAGTTAATATGTTAATATAAAACAAACATAGCTAGTTGAATTACTTTACACTAATTCTTAATTTATTGACGTATAATTGAATGTAAATTGTATGTACCTACTTAAATACAATATACAAATAATTAGGTAAGTATATTCGTTTTTAAATATACATATAAAGTGTGTAAATCTAATATTATATTATATATAACAAAACTGAAGATGTATATCATTTTGGCTTCTTTCTAATAATTGGATTATTGGTGGTTATTGCTCCGTTGCTTTACGTTCGCACGTTTTTCGCACTTACTAAGAAGTAAGTTTATTTTATTCACCCACACGAATAACCGTAGGATGCGCATTTTACAACGGCCCAACGTAACTTTATAAAATAAAATAATACTGGTTAGCCTACTGTCGAGAGACGAGCTTTGTCATCGGAATTCCAGCTCTTCACGCGTCATTATGGACGTACAATTAAAGCGTAAATGTAAAGTAAATACTCGAAACTTATTGTCGATTCGATCCATGTCACTTATAGTAGTGCCTTATGGATTAATATTATCAATTCTACCCACCACCCGTCTGCTATGGTGATAAGGTACACATCTCCATGGCATGATTGTCGCTTTGTCACGGATACAACCCACGCTTCAATCCTGTAGTGGTTGGAATCATTTTGAAAGTCACGTAAAATTTTGTCACAATTAAGTGGTTGGTTCTTTAAAATATTTGGTATCGACTTTATTTTTCGATTGGAATTGGTCAAGGTTCTCAACTTATGTACTAGAAAGGATTTTTTAAATATAGAAAAGCTTTTTTAAGTGCAGTTGTCACTCGACCATCATACACGGCGATACGGCTCACCACCTATCACGATAGCCTAATAAAAAGCTCTGTGAGGTATGGGTACTTAGTTCACCTTGCGATGTATGTGTCATCAGACCTTGACTACCAACCACCTACAACTACATAGGGCCAGAGTGCTCATCAAGACGAATTAAACAATCATCAAGGGGTCTTGCGACATTTTAACGTCGGTTTCCTACGACCACCTGGTCACCGACAGACCCTGAATACGATTTTACTTTATCAGATATTTTGAATTCGGTTCAATTATTTTTTATTGTTGTGAAGGCACTTTCCACTTTCCGAGTAGGTGCAGTAGGTATCTGGATTTTCGTACAGTTTATCCTTTATCAAAAAGGAAGAAGGCACTTTTCCAATAAGTGTAATATAAAATAAGCATTAGAGGATAAACCTAATATAAGTACTTACAGATAGATAATATATTGATACAATAACTTTCGACGCATATGATATGCGGCATATCAAGAGCAGGATTACGAGTATGTTGATGAAGAACGGACTATGACTGGTATGATTTGAAGAACATTTAATTTAATATCGAGCGCATGCACTTGGTATAATTAGGTATCAATTCATCGCTTAAGTGGATTCCGCGCGGGCCTTGCCTACGGACTCGGCGGCTCAGCACCGGCCGCCGCCTCCGGCACTCGCTAACTTTCTTGAATATTAATAACGCGATATTCATTAGAAATCTGTTCAACTCGAAGATATTACACTGTTCTGTAAGGATTATACGCCGATCGCTGGAAGCAGATTAAATCGATAGATTACTGAGATTGCAAACACGAGCAACTACTTCTGAAATATCGTTGAGCTAAAAGTATTTCACGAAATGAAACAAATGATATTCACTTAGATAATTAGAGATTTCATGAGGAGTGGGTTGACGTGTACTTACGTCATATTTGTAGTTCAGAAGCGTCTAAGCATATGTCCGATTGTTTACGACGGCTGTAAATTCGTCGTAACAAAAAACCCGCTGTGCTGCGTCCATATGGCTTACAACAACAAATTCTTAAGCAAAAGTAAACCGACGTATCCATGCCTCGGTTGCATTCGGAGGAAATGGCAAATACTTGTCCAAATGTTTCCTACGAGTTTGTTGGGGTAACGTGGTCGTGGTTAGTGTAAGTACGCTCTCCCCCGAACTCCTTAGCTGTTTACAACCATTTAAGAATAAAGTAAGACCCAGAGGGGGGGTACGAATTGGTGGGGGGCGGAGAGTTACCATATGTATCATAATTACTTAATATAATTATTGAAGTAACTATGTCTGTCTGTTATTCAAATAAATATTTATTTATTTTGGGAAATCCAACAGAAGTGTATAGAATACAGAAGAGCCAATTACAGGTTTCCACAAACATGCACAAGAGTAAGTATATCGGTATGACAGCACCATGATAGCACTTAGTATACAGAATACATATAAGATAAACAAACATAAAACACTAAACTTATTAAATACCAAATGGTACAACAAATATATTAACACTCGTAAAGCAATGGAAAAATGCCACATTATCATCCAAAACTAAAACCTCTTCTCTAAACTCTGGGATAATGGGAAAATGGGAAACTGCTGGGGTAAAAGATGATGCAGTTTAGAAATAGTATTATATTTGTGCAAAATTTTCCTGTACCCAAAGGTTGCCTGGAAGAAATTGCTGCATGAGCAATAAGGCCGGCCTACACAACAATAGAAATTGCTATATGCAGCTATTTCTATTGGGCTTTTCTGTGTATGTTGTCCTTATCTCCGTATTTTGTGTCCATTGTAATAAAGTTATCTATGTATCTATCTAATCTTAATCCACAAAATAATTTCGAAATGGGTACGAGTATGTTTTCCAGAGTTGTATGTATATAGGGTTTGTGGTTAGGTAATTCACACATTCAAAAAAACTTTAATATCTGATGAAACTTCACTTGTGTAATTTGATAATTTCACTAAAACACTTACTTGAAAATTCATACAACTATTTAATAGTAGAAATAAATAATTATTTATAATTATTAATTGACTAATTAAATGTTTTCAGATTCGAAGAAGCCATCACCGTGCAGGACATCTCTGGGTGCCGCTTGACCAGTTTTATTGTTTGCGCCGGCGCCAGCGCGGTAACCTATTACTTTTCCCTCTGCCCACTTCCTTATTTTGCGCTCCATTAAGCCTTTTACCTTTTTCATCCGTGTTATATTCCTCGATCGCAAACCATATTTGGCGTATGGCATTTCTTCTTCTTCTTTACGGTTACCTGATCTTCCGTAGTGCTCTCCGCTGGGATCAATATTCTCGTGTTCAATGATTAAAAATGATTTATGTTCAATTTCCATACCCATCCTTTTTGCTAATACCAATTTGTCGATCATCTGAAAATATAAGTTTCATATGAACGTACAAGTATATACAAGTATAATGGCCCCGATTCCTGCAGACACCGCCTAATTTTATTTTAAGTTATATCCGTCATTTTCATATCCGTCGAAAAGGAAAGAGACGGATGATTCACAGCTCTTAATTTTAGGAAGAATGAGTAAATGAATGAATAACCCGGGCGAATCAAAAGGTGCGTCGCTGGTATGCAATCCGTTTGACGTGCTGTTGTCTACTTAACTGTGTCGGGTTAATGACGGATGTAAAATTTTTAGACGGTTGGTTTAGATTTGTGCTTAAAATTGACGTGTGTTCCATAAATTTTATGCTTGTCGATTACCCGTCCTTTTCCTTTTCGGCGGATAAGAAAATGACAGATATAACTTAAAATAAAATTAGATGGTATTTACAGGAATTAGCACCAATATGTATGTATAGTATATACATATTATAGTATAGTAGTTAATATATGCGGATTAGATACGGTTTATCGGGTATAAAAATAATAATCATACCTAAAGTGGATGCAGATTCACTACTGCCTAACTGCGAGTTTATGTATGAAGAGATACGGGCCTTTGCCCAGCAGTGGGTGTAATATAGCACACACACACCCCCACCCTCACACACACACATACATACACAAAATAGTATATTGTCAAGATACTTACAACATATTCGTTATATGTCTCCACGTTATCCAGTGCATTAAGATATAATCTTACCAATAACTGATATTGGGTCTGAATGCGGGTTATATATTCGCCTGAGCGTACTCCTTTGTGATTGAAAGCCCATCTCTTTATAAATTTAAGTTTTTCAAGTAGCGTTTCAGCTGCAAAATATAATTCTCGAAGAAGTAGTGTAATCAATATTTTCATTTTCTTTTGTGTGAGGTGAGCGTAGCCCTTGCTTTGACGTATGAAAGCTGAAAACATAACATAACATAACAAGGTACTCTTGTGAAATTCCTTGCGAATTTTCTTTCCATACAAAATAACTTTTAGGGTTCCGTTACCCTCTTAGGCTGTTACTGTGTCTGTCCTTCCGTTTGTCTATCAAAATTTGTATTTTTTTAATCATCTTCAAAAATGAAGGAGGTTATCAATGTGCCCCATATCTAAGTAATATTGTTGAAATTGCACACTATTCATATTATGTTAGTACTAGCTTTTGCCTGCGACTCCGTCCGCGTGGCGTGTTATAAAAGAAAGATCTTTGTGTGTGTGGGAGAAAGGTTAAAAAATGCTTAATTTTATTATTTTTAAATGAGGTTACAGTATAAGTAGCTTTGGTTTGATATTTTAGGAAAATACGATCAGTTTCGAAAATTTAAAACTTACAACAGAAATACGCCGTGAAACGTCCGCCTGGAAAATTCAACAGAAAACTACCTACGAAAGATTTGAACCATCCAAGAATAGTGAAAAGTTCGACCGCAAAATTCAATATTTGACACGACCATCAACGACGTCTGCCCTCACGCGTCTGCCGCGTTCCGGTTGCTCACTCGGGTATCTGCCCCCCCTCCGCGCCTCGCCACCGCTGTCGCCGCCCCACAAACGCCGCCGCGGCCGCGACGTTTCTTGGTTGCCACTACCGCGAGCTATAAATTTCAAGCCTCTGAACTCGCTTCCCGTTCCCAGGGAGATATTTAACTTTGCATTCACTAAGGTATACGCTGGACATAGACCTATTCAACGATAGTTGCGAGTCAGTAAGGCGTCAACTCACAAAGTACCTTTGTAACAAAAACAATTAAAAATTGTATATAATAGTTTTGTTATTGTATACATCTAACTATTTGTTGTTTTTATCATTTAACTTCTATTGTGCGTGCGGGACTCAATCTTCTACAAAGTTGCTTACTGTCAAGACTCAACGCTTTTTTTTTTTGTAACTATTTATTCTAATTCTATTTGTGAGAACCTTTAATTGGTTTTGATATTGTTATTCCAGTCTTTAACTTGTTTTTGATAACTGTTGGTTCTCCTAGAATTAAAAAAATAAAATAAAATATAATATATGCATGTCAAATTTCAAACATCTAACTTATGCAGTTTAGATTTTTTCATACAACTTTTTACCCGCCAATTCCCATTTTTCAAAATACAGCCATAACTAAAATTTATATTTACTAAAGTATGCATGCATGCTTTTATTCGTAGCATGCATGCTAGATTGAAAACATCTATCTTACGCGGTTTAGATTTTATCATACAAATGTTTTTTCCCGCTAACTCCCGTTCCCGGGGGAATTTTGCAATATCCAGTTGCAACTAAGCTTTAAGTTAACTATGGTACCTGCATGCCAAATTTCAAGCGTCTAACATAAGCGGTTTAGAATTTTTATACAAAAGGGTTTTCCCGCTAATTCTTGTTCCCGTGGGAATTTCGGGAATTCCTTTCTTAGTGCACCTCTACGGTATCTAAGCTACGTCCCTTCCTAATTTCAAGTGCCTACGTTTAGCCTGTGCGTTGATATGTCAGTCATTCAGTCAGTCAGTTTCTCCTTTTATATATTTAGATATTTCCGTCATACATGATTTCTATGTAACTTCAACCATTAAGGCTGCTCACGCGACGGAAGCTTAAAAAATGGAGTAACTTCTCCCGTTTTCCCAAAATTTCCCTTCACTACTCTGCTCCTATTGATTGTAGCGTGATGAAAAGTATACTATAATCTGCACAGGAGTATGAAGAATAATGGTACCAAGTTTCATTAAAATCCGTCCAGTAGTTTTTGTTTCTATAAGGAACATACAGACAGACAGACAGACAAAAAATTTACTGATTGCATTTTTGGCATCAGTCTCGATCACTAATCACCCCCTGATAGTTATTTTGAAAATTTATTTAATGTAAGTACAGAATTGACCTCTCTACAGATTTATTATAAGTATAGATAGATATGTGGACTTCTAAATACGTATGTACAGCAATAATTATTATTTTATTGGATTAAGTATCATCCAACTTAGGGAATAGTGCAAGTTTAATGTAGGCCGAAAAATCTATTAATTTTAGTTTCATATAAGACTGTCTCCACTGTGGCAATTACTGTTCGAGTGTCCTTGTCGTGGGGGTGTGCGCCTCTTACTTCAGTAGGCCGGAGTGAGATGGTGGCTGAGTACCCCGGGTAGGGACCCCGACCTATGCAGTACCTATAACGTAGAACCCTTGCCCAGGAATTGGGGTGAAGATCTCAATGGTAGCAAATGAGGAGATGGGAGACTTAGGTACGGCAGGAAGTGGCAAGTCACAGGGACTGTAACCTGGAACCGACAGATGGCAACAGCAACTGTCAGTACTATTCAGAGGCGGAGGACAGTAGCACGGCTTTGAAATAGACTAATCGGGGCGCCGTCCCACTCGCGTCAGACAAAGTACGGCGGGGCGGAGGGATTCATCGATGGATATACACCTGAGTACCCCAATTAGGATATAGTCGTAAGCTTATGCTTGTTTAAGTTTTAAACACTGTCGCCATAGCTCACAATATTTTAAAAAAGTAGTACCTACTGAAGATAAAAAACAGATATCTTGTATATCTTGTATGTAAATTGTTACTGGCAATAAATTTATTTTATTCTTATTCCCATTCGTATTATTGGTGTAGCATCAAATCTATCGCCTACACGGGAGCCCCTAGGTTCTTTCGCAATGAAAATCTGAACATTGACCTAGGTCTGCCAACCATTGCCCAATAACTCAAATTAGCTTCACTTGGATCCATTAAATCTTTCAAATACGAGCCGAGGTTCGCGCTGAACTGGGCATCCTCAGGCCTGTCGTCATAAATTTTGTACCGGGAGAGCTCTCAGCTGTCTCCATTTGTCCGGCCAAGTAGTTAATGCCATTTGCGGCAAATCTACAATAAGTCACGTTAAATAAAATGTAGCCTAGGGGCCCACAGATCCTAAACGCGGCGCTGCGTAGTAAGGTGGTATCAACTCACCCAGAAAACTGATGGTAAAGAGAGCAAAAGCTATTGCAGGCCTCATATTAACTTTGAATTATAAAAAAAATAACTTAATAAGATTTTGTATTGCACTGGTTGTCTGATGATAGAGCAATGAAGTAAAACCTCCGACGAATGATTATTTAATACCTGCTAATTTAATCACTCTATTAAAAGATATTAACCACTTGCCCAGTTATTATTTACAATGACATTTAATTTTTTTTTCAATCTCTATATCTAAATTATGGTTTTGTAAGTCTGTTTGTCGCAATACACAAAAACTCAAAAGCTTCTATACTCGTATGTTTAAAATGGAAAAATGAAATGATTTCGTGCTTCGTAAGTCACGTCAAGCCCTTGCTTTGTCCTCGGTTATAACTTACAACTCATATTGAAATAAGATCGTACCTAGGCATTGGCCATAGTAGGTGCCTTTGCCTGCTCAATAACAAATAACCCTGACTCCAGGGTTGATGAGGTCGGCTACTAAATAATCACACTCTAGCAGAAGAACAGAAAATAACAATCGAAGCAAAAGAATGAATGCTGCTTACTCTCCCAGATCATCAACATCATCATCTCCCTAGCATTATCACGTTTTTAAACGACCTCCGTGGTCCAGTGGTTGAGCGTTGGACTTTCGATCCGGAGGTCCCAGGTTCGATTCCCGGAGGGGATATATCACAAAAATCAATTTCTGATCCCTAGTTTGGTTAGGACATTGAATGTACCTAATTAAGTCCTATATCGGATACAATAAACAATATTTTCATTTCATTTTAATTTTTTTCATTACAGGCTGATCACCTGATTGTTCGAAAGTAAGATGATCCGTGCTTCGGAAGGAACGTTAAGCTGTTGGTTCCGGTTACTACTTACTGATGTAAGTAAGTAGTCGTTACACGAGCCATGTCAGGGGCTTTTGGCGGATCAATAGTAACGTTGATATAGAGTTGATGAGGTTGGTACTCCACCTTGACAGGTCCGGTTTTTTACAGAAGCGACTGCCTGTCTGACCTTCCAACCCGCGAAGGGAAAACCAGCCCAATACAGGTTAGGTCACATACCCTCCCAGACACTTCCAGCTACCCAGCCAGCCAGCTTACTATCCCAGATATGATGCTGTTACACATCATATAAGTATTTGCTACTAATCCGTAATGGGATGGGCAGAGGCAAAATTAATATGATGAGAAGACGAGATCTTGTAGCCATTGTCATTGTTGTTGTTTTTTTTTATTTTATGGGAGTAATCAACCATATGAGCGATTAGGCTCATCTCATGGATCATAGTAATGGTCCATCCTCTTAGAAAGGATGCTGCCTGTTTGACATATCCGGGAAGATTCGGGCGGAGAAATAGTATCATTTTAACGGCCGAAGTTTATTAATTATCAAAAGCAATTATTCACTTTACGTGTATTTTGTACTAATCATGTTATATAATGTTATGGCGATTATGCTATGAGAATACACGTGCAAAACAAAATGTTATGCAATAATGAATATGTCGATTAATTTAAATACCTATTTAATATTACATAGCATTACGCACAGGCGTGATTTTCAGGCCTTTCAGGGTAGTGGTAGAGGTTATACACCCACTTCTGTCCAGCTGTGTCTCATGCGGGCGAGCCTATTGCCATTAATCGGACACAAATCCTGGAAACCACGTGATATCCATTGGCCCCGATTCCTGCAGACATCTCTTAATTTTACTTTAAGTTATACCTGTCATTTTCTTATCCGCCGAAAAGGAAAGGGACGGATGATTGACAGCTCTTAATTTTAGGAAGAATGAGTAAATAAATGAATAACCCGGGCGAATTTTTAGACGGTTGTTTTAGATTTGTGCTTAAAATTGACGTGTGTTCCATAAATTTTATGCTTGTCGATTACCCGTCCCTTTCCTTTTCGGCGGATAAGAAAATGACAGATATAACTTAAAATAAAATTAGATGGTGTTTACAGGAATTAGCACCATTATCTATCTAATGTAGACGACAGGTCGACATGGCAATTCTCTAATGACGTGACGTTTTCAATATCGATATTTTATTATGTATGTAACAAAATGTGAATAAAATAATACCACGTTTTCATTTAAGTTAATATTTATTCATCTGAATCATCTAACGTATCGCTACAAAAACTTAAAGAATCTTCGTCCCTGGTATCTCCGACTTTTATAATAAAATCTTCCATTTCATTTTCCATTCCCATGTCTTATTCCCAATATTCATTTTCAAGGTTCTGGACATGTTTTTTGAAATTACTCCAGTTTTCTGCCGTGACTGACAAAATTGCATTCGTTGTTATCTCTTTAAGCTTTGTCAAACACAAATCGAAGTCAAACACGCGACGAAGATGCAACCGTAGCCATTTTTAAAACACAATAGTAATAAATTATGTGAGCGAGATTATAATCGATAAACGCGGTCGATACGGACTCGTGCGACACTAAGGCTAAGACGCCGCGGGGACTGTGCGGGTGTGCGGGGCGACCCCGCCTCCGCGGCTCACCTCATGCCCCGATTGCCATGTCGACCTGTCGTCAACAGTATATAACCAAACGTTGAGGAGCATTGATGAACATTGAGGAGCTCGGTGGCGCAGCGGTAAACGCGCTCGGTCTGCGATTGTTGAAGTTAAGCAACTTTCGCAAAGGCCGGTCATATGATGGGTGACCACAAAAAAAAAGTTTTTATCTCGAGCTCCTCCGTGCTTCGGAAGGCACGTTAAGCCGTTGGTCCCGGCTACATTAGCAGTCGTTAATAACCATCAATCCGCACTGGGCCCGCGTGATGGTTTAAGGCCCGATCTCCCTATCCATCCATAGGGAAGGCCCGTGCCCCAGCAGTGGGGACGTTAATGGGCTGATGATGATGATACGCTTACATTGACCAAATTGGAGATGTTCTCAGAAAAGGTTTAATACGATCTACTCTGAACCGGCGTGCTTGTATGAAGCGATTGATGAATGTGGAGGAAGCAAGAGAAGTGTGTCAGGATCGAAGCAAATGGAATTCTATTGTCTCTGCTTACCCCGGTGGGAAATAGGAGTTTATGTATGCATGTATATCCAAACGTGAATTCCCCGAGCCGAAACCCGAGCCGGGCTTCGAACCCGTGACATTAAGAAAGAAAAAGAAAGAAAGAAACGTTTATTATAAACGTTTATATTTACATTACCATGTAAATCACGGGTTCTATTACGAATTTTCATATTAATTATTATATAAATAACGTATTGTTTCCGAATATTTTACGCTTGATGGACTGGACTAAACAGTCTAGGGTGCGGGATTTTGTTTCCGGTTTATTAAATGATTTTATAGTTATAAGTTAAGATAAATAAAACCAGAGGCTAAATAAAAATCTGCAAATTATGTGTTCATTATTTGCAGCTTATGGATATGGTGTTCCATAAAGCGGAGGAAACTGCGATATCTAAGTAGATTCCGTTATGCGCAAATAACAATAATATTTATTTTATTTTGTTTCTGGCAATAAATTTATTTTATTCTATTCTTATTTTTATGAACATATTTGGTTAGTGAAAAACATCACCCTTACAGGGGACTATCCTAAGTCGGTAATTTACTTACTTAGTAATACTTTATGTGTATAAGACTCCATAATCCACTGGAAAATCCAAGGACGCTGAAGCCGGTAAGGATATCCCTGTTTCATGCAGTTGTGAAAGCCGTAATGCCGCGCAACCTTCGGTAGGAGAAGAAGACGACGGTATCTACCGTCGCGGTAAACGCGGTAAAAATAAGAGTGATAAAGGTTTTCACTGACACACATAAAACTCGGGAGGTGTGGGAACATACCTTTGACTACACCAATTGGAATATAGTACAGTGAAACCTGGTTAAGTGAGACATCAAGGGACCTGCAATGTCGTTTCACTTATAGAGGTATTCCACTTACCCAGTGTCTCAGATATAAAGGTATAAATAAATATCTGTCTCATTTACAGAGGGTTCCATTAATAGAGGTGAGAATACAGGTTATTTCAGTTATACAGGTGCGATCATTAAATAAAATAATGTGTTATGTATTTTCCAAATAAACACCTGTATGATAGTAAAGCGAAACTAAAAATGAAGGTAATTGAAGCTCAAAATTTGTACTTACGTACTTGGAATTACGTGTGGAATTTGTGGGTAGAATAAGAATGAGTAAACAAACAATGTTATCTCAGTTACAGAGGTTTATGCATATAAAATTTACTCGCTGTCTCAGTTATAGAGGTAACTATGATGATAAATCGAAAGAACGAATCCCAGATATAGAGGCTTACCTCGTCCCACTAACAGAGGTAATTCAGTGCCAAAGTGTTGGGACCTCAGCATGAGTTTCAGTTATGGAGGTTTCTCACTTATCCAGGTCCCACTTAACCAAGTTTCACTGTATTTTTTCGGTAAGTACCTACTTACTATTTACAGTAAAACTATGATTAGGTACCTATCTTATATACAAATATACAGTGGGTGGGCAGAGCCACTAATAATCATAAGACAATTGGCGGCCACTTTGTTATGAGGTCTCAAGATGGATACAAAAACCGTGTGGTTGTCACCATCCATCGCCCAATTAAGAATTAGTATTATTCATTAATAATGATGCCGACGTGTGTATTAAGCTTTAAATTCATGGAAGTCTCTCAAATTGAGACATATTGGTGGGAAATTCTGTTTCAGTTCAGGGCTCAGTCTCCAGGTACCTATACGTATTATTATTAAAGTGGGTTGATATTGTGGTATACATGTGGCTGTTAATGTCAGACGTAGAGCGGCAGATTGCTGAAGGCAGGGGTTGGAGCGCTAGGGGCGGAGCCACGCGCCCCGGCCCATCTCGCGTCTCACTCTTACACCGCAGTTATTGATTAGAACTTCCGGTGCGGCTTGTTCCTTTAAAAAATGAAATTTAATCTCGCTAAAGTCAGGTAAAATTTAACTTTCACTCCAAATATTCGAATAAAAAGCTTAAAAATACACTTAATATATTAAAATTGTCGTACTTATGCAATACGTATAAAATAAAACATGTATCCTGTGCTACGTAAACACAATATAGTAGCTAGTTATAATACCTTTTTATATCTAGATTAAGCACAGTATTTCAGATTAGCTAGCTAACCACCTAGTATAACTTGGTACATATGATTTATTCAAGCAGAAATGTCTCTAAATGTAAGTAAAATTATACTTACTTAATCCGATTTTTTACACGTGCTTCTAAATGTAGGTTGGTTAGGTGACCATCCGCAATAAAGCATTAATCCGTATTAAAGATTTTTAAAACTATATTAGACAGCAATTTCTTCCAGGCAACGTTTGGTTACAGACAAATAAAAGAAACGGTTTCCATAAAATTGGCAGCTGTAATTGCCCCTGCTCTGGCCCCGCGTGATAGCGTAAGAGTCGAGTTATCCGCTCTATTCGTAAAATGCTTTTCACAGAGCGTGCCCAATTTGCATTTTAATTGAATCCCCAGGGGAGATGTGCAGTTTCCACCGGATAATTTCCAAATGGATTAATCATGTTACACGTCGACTAGAGACGTGGTCAGAACGCCGACGAGCTCGCCAATTTACGAGTTTACTAGATGAAAGAAAAGTGCTGGTAAGTAGGTTAGGTAAGAAGTGATATATAAATAAATAAAAATAAATAGATATATCACTTTTCTAAATATATTTACTGGTTTGTATTAGGCACCTATACAAATTAAAAGTATAATAAATGATTTCCGATAAGACCTTAATAACATACGGGGGGGTTTAAATGGCCACATCGAAGCAATTCAACTAAGAAAGCAATATTGCAATTTGACATTTGCGCATATAAAATTAAGTGCGCAATGCAAACAGATGTCAAATAGCAATATTGCTTTCTTAGATGAATTCCTTCGATGTGGTCATTTTAACCCCCCAGTATGTTATTTTGGTACATTTTTTATTCGAACCATTTTCACGTTTCAGAGTAGGTTGGTACTTATTTGGACCTCCTAAGGAGGACTCTGTCAATCTGTCAGAAGAACCCAATACTATAAAACGCTCCATTCCATATGTGTAAGTGCCTAAGTCACATCCGGTTTCGGCGACAAGCTGTCTACCG
Source organism: Pectinophora gossypiella (assembly GCF_024362695.1). NCBI lineage: Eukaryota > Metazoa > Arthropoda > Insecta > Lepidoptera > Gelechiidae > Pectinophora > Pectinophora gossypiella. The sequence continues at coordinate 8,127,652 of NC_065433.1, forward strand.
TCATTCTAAAAAAAGTCGTCAACATCTACGGGACGGCACTAATTATGTCAATCTGATTTATCTATTTGTTGAGCCAAAGCCCATTAACGAAACACGCTTGAAGTTTGTCTCTGCTTACATACAATAAAAACTGAAAAGGTTCGGGTGTGTTTTTTTTTAAGAGATATTCTGACTACCTACTTAAAATGGATAGGTACGGTTAGCTCAGTTAGCATGCGTCTGTCCATTGTAATTTAACCTACGCGTTGCCCAAACCTGGTTATTAACTGAACGTCAAAAGTCTAAACTCAAGGTCTGTCAAAGAGCGATTGTTAGTTATCAAACGAATTGATTGAGTCCGAAATATAACCACACTACACCTCCAAAACTGGAGTCGCTGATCAAGGAAGTAAAACCGCCAAACTTACCTAAATGGGATTGGGCCGGACATGTCTGTCTTCCTGCCTCATGACGGCTACAGCCCCCGTGGTAGACCTCTGACGATATATCGTGACGACTTGATCGCTTGCCGGAGGGACTGGCTGGAGTACGCACAGGACCTCGAGAATTGAAAAGTGGAAGGGGAGGTCTTTGCTCAGCAGTGGAATCTTGTAGGCTGGATTAGATAGTCTCAGGATACGATTTCTAAGTACGTACCTACTTAGCTAATCAAAGATTTGACTATTCTGAGAATAATGTTTAGTTTAATGTATACATTCATAACATGATAGTGCAGCTGGGGTGTGGTAAATCGTACGTTATTTATTTTAAAGCGACAACTAACATTGCCAGGACTTCACTACTCTTAATATCTAGAAAAGTAAAGGAAATTAAGCGTGCTTGAAGTTTTCTCCCTCAGTACAAGGATGGATCAAGCGTCAGCGCATATCCCATCCTTGTACTAAGTGAGTGACTTAGTACAAGGATGGGATATGCGCTGACGCTTGATCCATCCTTGTACTAAGTGAGCACCAAGGCAGGAAACTCCCTGCAAACGTCTTCATTACTTTTCTTTTTATAACTTTTTTAAAACATTTTATGTTAGAATTTAGAAGAAAGTCTTTCTATATGAACTCAGTCAAAAAATTAAGAGCTAAGTGAGAAACTCGTCTACTTATATGTAGGGTGGAAACGTAGGTACCTATCCAGCGCGTGTATAGCGCATGCAACCCAAGAAGTTTATTGTATCAGATGTATTGTCGCATTTATTAGGTGTTCATAATGTTGTATCATCAATACCGAACACTTTCCAACAACATTTAATGGCTAATAAATAAAACCAGTTATTTACCTAATTTTTGCGCCATAATTTGAAAAAGATTGACTCTATTACACCCGTTATTTTGGTTCATGTAAAAAAAATACTGTTACATAAAAACTTAAACATAACGTAAGATAAAACAGCTTATATACGCCCCACTGCTGGGCACAGGCCTCTCCTCATTCAACCGGAGGGAGTATGTAGCATTCTCGAACCACGCTGCTCCATTTCGGGTTGGTGGAGAAGTTTTTAAGGCTAATAGCCGGGACCAACGTTTTAACTTGCCCTCCGAAGTACGGAATCATCTTACTTTTTCAGCCAATCAGGTGATTCAAGCCTGAAAAGTCCTTACCAAACAAAGGACAGTCTCAAAGTGATTTTGAACATAATAAAAACAAAGTACAAAAACGTCCTTCTTTATTGATTGACACCGTTCGTTCTCAGTCATTGGAACCCGAAGTGAAGTAGCGTGATGGAGTTATACTCTATACACCCTCCGGTGGAAATAGGCTGTTTATATTAGTAGGCACAGCCACTAAACGAGCAACTCCTTCGAACTTATATGATAAAACAGATGAGGTGACCGCAAGACACACAAACAAATTACCATTACATAGGCATTGGAACACTCAACGAGAATTCGTGTTTTCTAATTAGAATGACATAGAATGGATAAGTATCTACGTACTTTTCTAGATATTAAGAGTAGTAAAGGCACATTTGAAGCTATGGTCTATAAGGGCGAGAAGACTGCTTATAGGTGCTAAGGTTGAAGTGTGTACTTTTATATTACATACATATAATCATATTATTATTATTAACAATGTATCTTAGAAAGATAATTTTGAGTCAGTAATAAACTATAGCTCAACCCAAACGGTTGTTTCCATTAAAACCTAAAGTCTCCTCACATTCTAAGTTCCTAACTGAAAATAATAAAACGTAAGTATCTACTTAACTTACATAAGCGTGGCCAATTATTGGTCAGCAAATATTTAGCTTCGATCGCCATCGACTCGCAAAGAAGAAGAACTTACATAAGTATTAAGTACGTGAAAAATAGGTTCAAGCGGGAAACTTCAATATATAAGAATAATTTCTGGCCAAGACACGTGTAAGATTACAATTTACAGTAGCACGTACAATGTACAATAGGCTACGCTAAAACACTACCTACAGACATCATTTTGAGCAACTATGAATATTATCAAAATAATCATGTGCTGTGTTTTGTGAGTGTTCTACGTTCTGATGTCAGTGGCGCCATCTTACTAAACTTTCAATAAAATGATTGAATTCGTCTCTCATGGTCTCTCGCCTCGTCGTCAAATTCGTTGTTAGGAAAATAAAATTAAAAAGCTTCGTGATTTTAGCAGTGACATCTAGCGATCAATAGCCGTACTGAATAAAGCTTGTGGTGAGTGAGGACTTTATTTTTCCTATAATTCCTATATACTATTAATACGCCTGAGGGTGCCCAATTGGGCGCGAATCTCGGCTGAGAGGAAAAATGTTTGAAAGAATTAATCGACCCTAGCGGGGCGATAGCGATAAGTTTCTGTTAAATAAAGTATAATTTCGTAAATAAAATCAATTTTAATTTATACACCGATAAACACAGCACTACTTATAATGACAAGTCAGGATAAAAGGTGTTGTATTGTTAGCGGTGTGACAAACAAGAATAAAATTCCTGTTTGTCATACTGGGGTGACAACCTGGTGTGACCACGAGTCCGGAGGGACGAAAACACGAAAATCACAAAACCTTTTCGGAACCATTGCCAAGCTAGAGAGCTTCGCATATATCATAGAGAATAGAGTTTTGTTTGTAAGTTTTGTTTGACGTATTGAGTAGAGTAACTTGAATCGAAAGCACTGCGCACCGGCGATACCAAAATTGTTTAAAGACAAATAACTGGTTAATTGTGCGGCTTTATTACGCGGTCAAACAATGGCCCAGCAAGATTTACCATAATCAATATATATATGTTTCAGTTTTCCTACTGGCAGAGCCTATGATTCCGTCTCTGGTCGTCATGTTTTGTTACCAAGCAGCAAGTAAAAATTCAAACTAAAATTAGTTTTGAAATGTGTGCCCCAGGTAGCCTGCTCATGAACTAAATATTACTGCGATTCGAAAGTCAAAGCGAAAGTAAGTGAAGATTCAGAATGAGAACCGTACCAAAGTGGGTAAACAAAATTCATGAAGCAGATAAGGTAGAGTTTTCAAGGTAAGTGATAATTATAATATATAGTGATAACTATAATACGCTGCACAGGACTGCAGAACCTTTTCACCAATTAGGTCTTTATGAGAATAAATTATATGCTTATTTTTATATAGACTATGTCATTTGGTTTTTAAAAATTATAGTTTCTCCAAATGTCTCAGTTAGCGATACCCTCCTAAATACTATTAAAATACAGCACAAGTTAATAGGTTCCTCTGCCTACCTCTCCAGGCATACAGATGTGATGCTATGTTGAGTTGATGTTGTCAATAGGTACCCAGTAACTGAGAAAAGAGTCATACATGTATGTGTTTGTTTTGCAGTGTCCACTCAATATGCTTCAGTCCCGATGGCACTCAGTTGGTGGTGGGAGCAGGGGAAAAAGTGATGGTGTATGACCCGAGGGATGGAGCTCTAGTTCAATTACTTCAAGCCCACAAGGGGGCAGTACATGCTGTAGCATACTGCAGTGATGGCAAGAAGTTTGCCAGCGGTAGCGCTGATAAGAATGTCATCATTTGGACCTCGAAAATGGAAGGGGTCCTAAAATATTCGTAAGTTTTATGAAAAAATAATATTTAATTGATTTTGTAATAATCACAAAACTTTTGAGTGTTTCTTCTTTCTTATTCCCTCCTATGAGTTTGTCAGGTGTGCCTATAACTGTTGCATGGAATAGGTAATTTGTGTTTTAGTTTGTACTAATTTTGTATTTATTTAAATAAGGTTTGTAACTAATAACTCCTATTTATGTCATATATTTGTCTGCTCTAAAGCTTTCATGTGTTCTAATTATGTTAAAAATTTTAACAAATAATAGAAGTGTGACATTTAAAAATATCTAATAATAACTATTTTCCCTGTAGTTTTCTGTTTGTTAAAACAAACATACATTTGCAATGCCTCTACACTTTATTGTTGATATTCTGAATTTATGATGTGCAAAGTGTTTATATGTTTTCTACTAAATACTGTGGCTTTGGCGAAAGAAATAATATTTGTTGTATAAGTATTATAATCAATCATACATAATGTTGCAGTTTATAATAATAATATGTTTAATAATCGCCTTTTAAATCTGTGTTAAAGTAGCATAATTTGATAATTTATCTTTCTCTATGTTCATATAATATGTTATTCTAACAGGCATAGTGAAGCCATCCAATGTCTCGCATACAATCCAGTGACGCTGCACTTGGCATCATGTGCTATATCAGACTTTGCATTCTGGTCTGCGGATGTGAAAGCAGTTCAGAAGTACCGAGTATCAGGACGCATCACCTCCTGTGCCTGGTCACACAACGGACAACATCTGGCCATAGGCTTAGCAAATGGAGCTGTGTCTATAAGAGATAAGGTAATTAGAAAGTCATAGGTACTTTTTCGGGTTTACTAACTGCTGGCGTTTTACTTTTAATACATAATAATATTACCTATGTACTCACATGAGTGGGAAAAAATGAGCTCATTTTTCATTGTTATAGCAAGGAGATGAGACACAGAGAATAACTAGGGATGCTGCAGTATGGGCTGTGGCGTTCTCCAAGTCTACTCTGCTGGTGGCTGATTGGAATGATACCCTTTCCTTTTATAATCTGCAAGGACAACAAGTTCATAAAGAGAGGAATATTGGTAAATATTACCAAGTATATATATGGTTTTGTAGGTATGGAATTGAATCTGTACCAATTACCAGGTGACAGTCTTCAGTGCTCCATATCTGTACAGGCAAGTAATGGATGCAAGATGGATAAAATAAATAATTCACATAAAAATACCTGTCATAATACATGAAGTAAATTATGTATACTAGATATTTGATAAAACAACTATTGGGAATTAATAGTAGGTATAGTTAACTTGTTCAAAATTGAAATGTCCAATTTTTGGTTGCTTATTACGTAATATTGAACCAAAAGCCATAGTTAAAAGTGTATTTTCGGACTCATCACTGTAGTAGAAATACATATTCTGTTTTGTTAATTTCATAGTTTTCTTGTTGTATGTTTCACAGGTATAGCGGCTCTGTCAATATCCCTGTTGGGTGCGCTCGTGCTGGTGGGGGGTGCGGGGGGCTGGGTTGTGCTGACATCAGAGGGGGTGCAGCTACTTAATACTCCCCAGGAGTGGGTCTGGGCAGTCGCGCCCTCGCCTTCTTTCAACACTATTGTAAGTACTACAAAAAATCACAATCATCATCCTCCTGCCCTTATCCCACTCTATGTACAGTCATGAGCCACTTTAGGACTCTGTCGCACTAACATATTTGACATTTAGTGAGATTTACAGTTCAATTTGTCAAAAAAGTTAATGTGACATGGTACCAAAGTGTATACATATTAATGCTCGTGACCGTAGGTGGGGTCGGCACAACAAATTACATTACATACTAATATTAAAATATAACAGTAACTCTGTACATTACCTATTCACGCCTTGACCAATGGAATGAAAATTGGCTAATAGATAGATCGAAACTTGATAGATACTTTTCATGGACCAACTTGGGTTGATGAAGTCACACATAAACATAATATGCCTATATACGTCCCACTGCTGGGCTCAGTCCTCCCCTCAATCAACTGAAGGGGATACGGAGGATTCTCCATCACACTGCTAAATTGCGGATTTATGGAGGATGTGGAGATGTTTAGGCTAGGTGCTTTATTGTAATTTTGGAGTTGAAGGCTAGAGTAAATAGGCGTTTGCTAGGTAAGCGCATTACTTTCAGGTCAAACGCGAGCAAAATAAAATAAACTGACGCTCTGAATCTGAAGGCTTTAAAAAAATTTGTATCTTAGAATATAATATAATAGAAGTTTATTGCAAGTCACAAGTTATACAAGATGTTGTAGTTAATATACGTACATGTGACGGTCTGCTAGGGCATAGAAAACAAGAGGGGTAACTATGAGTAGTTGCCAACGAGTTTTGAGATCTGTGTCGTTAAATAATCCGTTGTTGCAGGCAGTGGCGTGTCAGGACGGTACTCTGTGGTGTTACCAGGTGGTGCTGAGTACTGTCCACGGGCTGTACCGCGAGAGGTACGCGTATCGGGAGAACATGACAGACGTGATCATCCAACACCTCACCACCGGGAACAAGGTCCGGATCAAATGCCACGACAGGGTACAGAAGATCGCCATATATAAACATCGGTTGGCGGTAAGTTTCATATTAAAGGTGCTTCTAGTCATGTGGATTTCCTTCTCGCACGCGGAGTTGGCACTATAAGCGACAATAGAGACCTGCTATTGTGCGTATGTCCTTCAAAGTTTTAAGCGTTTTAAGTGCTCTACTTTAATCCTATTTCAAAAGTTAATAGTTATTTCAAAAATTACTATAACATCTGGATTTAGAAGGTGACATTGAAATTAAGTCGAAAAATACACGGAAATACTCGTCAGTGCACGCTCCTTACGTTATAATGTATCTCGCGGCAACATTTGTATACATACTATATATAAGGTGTCCAACTGCCTCCTTGGTGTAGTGCTTAAAACAGCTTTGGGGTCACGATCTGGAAGTCCGGGTTCGACTCCCGATAGGGACATTGTCGAAATCTGTTTGTTAGACGGTCCTTTGTTTGGTAAGGACATTGCAGGCTTGAATCATCTGATTGTCCGAAAAAGTAGATGATTCGGTGCTTCGGAGGGCACGTTAAGCCGTTGCACGTTACACCCCAGACACTTCATACAAACAACCTCGAATTATACAGACAACACACATTGACGATGATCGTACACGCATATTTGTGTTTGTGACGTCTAACGCCCTACGAGTGAAATTATACAATGTCCGAGGGCTTGTGAGGTAAACCTAGCTCAGACGCTGGTGGGGAGCGGAGATTAGCCATCTATACGTAGTATTATTCCTTATTTTATGCTGTTGGTCCCGGCTATTAGCCTTGGAAACACTTCTACCAACCCACAGTGGAGCAGCGTGGTGGAGTATGCTCCATACCTGCTCCGGTTGATTGAGGGAGGCTTGTGCCCAGCAGCGGGACGTATATAGGTTGTTTATGTATGTATGTACTACTTACTGATGTAAGTATGTAGTAGTTACATAAACCATAGGGTGTCCATTCTATACGTAGTATTATTATTTGTCCAGGTGCAACTCCCCGAACGTGTGGTGGTGTACGAGCAGAGCGACTCGGAGGGTATGTTGTATCGCGTTAAAGAGAAGCTGCCGCAGCGCTCCGAGTGCTCGCTCCTCGTGGCCACTAGCGACGCCTTGCTGCTCTGTCAGGTAGCTACTCATTATCATATACAGGATGTTCTCTAAATATCGAATCAAACACAAGAATGACCTCGGTTAAAAAAATGTAGAGTTGAAGAAATCTCATTAAAAAAGCTGTCATGAGGCGGTGATATTTTCTTTTTCACACAAACTCAAATAGGTATCTCGTAAACTATGATCTTTACTAAGGTTTCGTTTTTCTGGTTAGTCATAACCCCCACCTACGCGCATGCATATCTCGTTTGATTCACTACCTACAGATCAGTGTAAACTACGAAGTTGATATGTTACTAAGCGCTCATTTTGTAGACTCGTACATTACCCAACTGTGACTTTCTTTGGTCAGTTCTCGTCAAATAAGCCGACTGAACGCCTTACGCGTACGCTACATAGGCTATGGCGACTTTTGACGACTGATAATAATATGGGTGAATATACTGCCCAGCCTACAAATATGGCTAGCCTCTCAACGATTTGGTTTTGTTTTTCAGGATACAAAATTATCCCTGATCGGGCCCCGTTTGCCCAAGACATGGAACGTGCCAGCCCCTATACGTTACGTCAAAGTTACCACGCTGTATTTCGAAGAAGTTCTACTTCTAGGCTTACTGAATGGACAGGTAAGTTAATAATTTTTTCTACTCCTCTAATCTGGCATTTAAATAACCAAAAAGTCTAATATAAGTACATACATAATTAAACTCTTTGAAAAAGTGTACGCTCTATGGCCTATAAAAGCATTGTTTACAAAGTGTAACTGTACTATAATGTCGCCAAAAAAGCATTGTTGTTGTTTTTTTTTTTTGACCTGGAAACTGGCACCTTTACTTTGTTTGGTGCCATAGATATACTATAAAAAAAAAGTATACATTTGCCGCCATTTTCCCGCGCGTTGGAAAATAAATTGGAAAATTTTTGTGTTTCGTTTCAAAACACTAAAAAGTATAAAATATAATATCAACACTGCAGTAAAACCTACCAATGTACCCAATATTACCATATCACACAATACCATTCAAAATTTACATCTTCATTTTTATAAATAAAATTTTTCTTTGTATAATTTTTGTTTCATTTGAAATTACGTCGTCGTAGAAAAAGTATTGTATGCAACGTTGTATAACTAGGTCAAAAAATGCTCGTGGCGTCTCTTATTGCGATGTTCGCCAAGGCTCACATCGCAACTCACGCCACTCGCATTTTTTGACCCTTCTTATACAACTGTTGCATAAAATACTATTAATTTATTTGTATAATAACTTGCCTAGATAATCTCACGCCCGTAATTTCTAACCGGGTAGAGCTGCTAGTGATCCGACGTCAAGATGTAACCACTATATATACGAAGTCCTAGGATGTATGGGTATGAAGAACCGTATGGTGATAGGTCATCACGGGATCATAATATTGGTCCCGCGTGATAGAAAGGACACATATTTTTCTGTTTATAACGGCGTAATTATAATTCATGAGAGGAAAATACGTCTTATTGGCTCAGTGGTGTGCTTAGGGACTGTTTTGTATTCCTGGGAATATTTCCTTCCTATGAAATGTCATAGAAAGAGAGAGAATATATCTTAAGACCGTTAGCGGCTCAATTATAACTCGAAACTAGGATGGTAACATCTAGCTTCATAAACTACACGAGATCTAAGAACTGTTACAGCTATGTGTAGGACATAATTAATTACTTAATTAACACAAAATCCGTTGATTCATAGATATGGCAGGTGGAGCCGCGGGAAGGCGTGTGTAAGATGATCTTCCAGACGCCAGCCAGCGTGCGGTGTCTCGACGTGAGCGCCTCGCGGGGCCGCCTCGCCGTCGTAGACGAGTCGTCTGTTTGCCGCGTGTACAGTCTGCCCACCGGAGATCTGCTCTATACTGTGAGTATTATCCGAGAATCTTGGTCTGAATCATCCCTCAAAGTTTTCTGTACGATGTCACTAACACCCTGTATATTATAACATGCGCCTTGCGAGGCCGCCCCGCCGGCGTAGCGCTTTCTTCATTCTTATAGTCCGTCAGTCTATCTGGGCAGATGGCAAACTCATGGATGATTATTCTTCTATCTTAGCGTTTATAAATACCATATTTCATGGAGCTCGCTTACTTATAGAGACATGGATGATTACCGTTAAGCGAAACGACCTTATTATCTCTGTCCTGGAATAATATAATTATATTCATCAGTCTGAGCAGACTGATGGACTGGACTGATGCAATACTGACCGTGTAGCCGGGCTCTGAGTCGCAACTGATTGCTGCAGGAGGAGAACGTATCGTCGGTGTCGTGGAACTCGTGGTGCGAGGAGCTGCTGGGCATGTCTGGTGGAGGCCTGCTAGCCATCAAGGCGGGTCACTTCCCGCCAGCCACGCAGCCGCTCATCGGCTCCGTCGTCGGCTTCCAGGTACAACAAACTTGTTGGCTATTGTGTCGTGTCGGCGGTGTCAACTCGTGGTGTTATGCCGTGGGGTTATGGTCACTACTTAACGCCACGCCGAAATGCGACTGCCTTCCTTATTTCTCCGCGTAGCGCCCCGCTGTCGCCTGTATGTCATTGTGTAGCTCCGTAAAACCATCTCTTGCAACAGGCTAGTTTCCAACTAGTCAAATCAGTTTTTACTAAACGTCAAAACATGAAATTACTATGGAATTAGAAAAAGCGCACTATGACGTCATAGAAAAACGTGATAAAATGTACTTATTATTACGATTTTCTTGATTAAAATTCATAAATATGTTTAAAAAATCATTAAATAAAAAAAGGAAAATGATTTTCGTTAGTTTTAGATCTGTCTTTATTTAGTAATCAGAATTTCATAATTTATCTTGAACCTAGTACATGACCCAATTGCTTTAAAAACACCCTTTGTCATTTAGAGCATGATTCATATCGTGAAAAAGGAAGAAATAAACTCAAACTTAATTCGCATTTATAACATTAGTGTGATACCTAGATCTTTCAAAAATCTAAAGGATAATAAATCCATCAACGATTTGGTTGGTTTTGTACCTAATGACTTTCGGCTATATGTACCAGTTCCGATGTTAACATTGCAGGGTGGGCGCGTATTCTGCTTGCAAGCGAATTCTATGCAGACTATAAACGTGCCCCTCTCACACGCCGTGCACCAATACGTGCAGCACAAATTGTTCACGTAAGTATAAGACTTTCGTTATGATTACTTCTACTATTATACTCGCATACACTAAACTCGCATACTCACACATTCATATTCCTACTTAACACACACACCCTTCACTCTAATACTTAGATTCCTTTGGCAAACTATGCGCCAACATCACATGGACCCTGTTTTTACGGTTTCCCTAGAAACAGGCTCCGCCTAGTTTAGGAATCTCTGTTCATTTGTTTACATTTTTAATATACTCATCCTACTTTATGTGCCTCATTGTATTGTTTTCTGGTAATACAAACATTTTTTATTTTCATTTCATTTCTATCTTTTTTATCCTATATACCTTGAATAGGACTTTTTTTCATAGCACTCGCCCGTGCTTATGGTTCAATCATGTTCGAGTCAGACGTTTCGATTCTTCACCTTGAATACTTTATAAGATGATGCACCTTACCCATTTTCATATTATTAACTTACTACATTTAATGATGCGTAATACATAAGTTTCTTCTTCTATTGTGTGGATTGTGAGTTGTGAGGTGGATTACTTTGAGCAACCCTGCCCTGGTGTCAAGATTATTATTGAACCGCCGAAGGGCCCTATGGTTTATGTAACTACTACATACTTACACCAGTAAGTAGTACATACATACATAAACAGCCTATATACGTCCCACTGCTGGGCACAGGCCTCCCCTCAATCAACCGGAGGGGGTATGGAGCATACTCCACCACGCTGCTCCACTGGGGTTGGTGGAGCGAGAGAGAGTAAGTAGTAACAGGGATCAACGGCAACTTGCTTTTCGAAGCACGGTTCATCCTACTTCCCGACATTCGAGTAATCAGTAACCAAACGACCAAACTCCGCTATACTACGCAAGCAGAAGCATGTCTATAATTTGACTCGACCAAGCTCTTTTGGGCATGGTTCGTGTTGCTCTATGCTTTTGGGTCATTATCCTACTCCATTGAGCAGAATTAAATACATTGCCTGACTGCAAATTTCCAGTGTTAAAGCAACCGGTATTACAATGTTTAAATAAATATATGATTCAAATCAAAATACATTGAATTTTAAAATTGTTATAAAAAATGCATTGAACCTTGGACCTACTGTATTACTCTATGTTGGAAATATATATACAAAACAACTGACCTTTTTGCTATTGGCTTTTATCTATAATAGACAATTTTGTTTACCGTGACACCGCAGCGATTGTCGACATGACATAATCTAATGTAAACATTTTCAGTTTGATACGAAGTACTCTGTGGTAAACATGTTATTTTGATATAGTTTTGATGGTCATGCATCATCTTATTATCCATTTAATATTGGATGCGTATATGTGAATTCGGTTCTCTTTATTGTATTTGAACCCATAAGACGATTATGTAAGTTTCACTCATAATATTAAATTCCTTCAACAATCAACAGTCTGTAGCTTAGCTTATTCGTGGATTAGCTTCGGATATTCCAGTATTAAATTACGTGTGCACACAGCCTTTATGAATAAGTCTTTTAAATCTATTTTGAAGCAATATTTTTCAATACGATCAAGTAACAAGCAATGTGTTCTTAACAAACATGGGTCACTAACACAAAGTTATATATATGATAATGTCCCCACCGAGAATTGGACCTCCAGAACGCGTGTCGAACGCTCTAACCACTACCACAGTACTGTTTAATGTATTATCTGAAAACTGACTTTTTTAAACTCGTACAGTGATGCGTACGCGGTGGCGTGTCTGGGAGTGACGGCGCTCGACTGGGAACGTCTCGGGTTAGCGGCGTTAGAGGAGCTGTCGTTCGAGGTGGCCAGGAAGGCTTTTCAGCGGAGCGAGAACATCATCTACCTCACACTCATAGACCATCTGCAGGTTAGTGATACAGAATATAAAGAAAAAGAAAGGAAAGTAAATTCACAGAATCATTGTTTTGTTCAAATTATCATAACAAGAAGTTCTATTTGTTTTCTCAGCAGCTATGAAATCCTTTATTAGATGATATGCTTAATACTCGGTCTGCGATTGTTGAAGTTAACCAACTTTCGCAAAGGGATGGGTGACCACAAAAAAAAAAGTTTTCATCTCGAGCTCCTCCGTGCTTCGGAAGGCACAAGGCCGTTGGTCCCGGCTGCATTAGCAGTCGTTAATAACCATCAATCCGCACTGGGCCCGCGTGATGGTTTAAGGCCCGATCTTCCTATCCATTCATAGGGAAGGCCCGTGCCCCAGCAGTGGGGACGTTAATGGGCTGATGATTATGATGCTTGATATGGCCCTTTGAAACCCACAGGAACGTTTCGAGGCGGGTGAGAAGCGCGCGGTGATAGCGGGCGAGGTGCTGGCGTACCGCGGGCGCTACAGCGAGGCCGCGCGCGCCTTCCGCACTGCCGGCAAGGACGACCGCGCGCTCACGCTCTACGTCGACCTCCGCATGTTCAACAAGGCACAGGTATGGACCGCTCTGTAAAGTACTATAAGCTCGTTTTTCGGTTTCGTTCTATCGGTTTACGTGCTGTTCATATGTAGTTGCGGTGCGTAAACCTAAATATTGTCCCATAGCAAAGGCCTCCCTTTGATCTCTCCACCATTCACAGTCTACAGCGAAGCTTCTTCGCATTTGTAGTATTGGTCTGTGTGTGCTAGGAGTACGTGGGCGAGGGCGAAGGTCTGCAGGCGCTGGCGCGGCGGCGCGCGGAGTGGGCGCGGCACGTGAACGAGCCTCGCGCCGCCGCCGAGATGTACCTAGCGGCCGGCGACGTACGTCGCGCTGCTGAACTCATGGCCGCCTGCGGACGACGGGACATGTACGTATAAAACACTTACTATATACACCCGGCTACAGCAAACCAAAAAAGGGTACAAATGATAATTATCTAAGCCTTCTTACACACGACAGATGACTTACATTTCTACACTCAAACAGGACTACGGCAACGGAGGCAGATGCTGTAGACAAAACGCGCGTCGTGCGACACCTGCAGTTGACATTTGACTATGGTCGATATAAAAGTGCTGCTCGTGTGTAAGACCTATGTTTGCGACAAGATTTTCAGATGTGTACGCGTTAACATGTCAATGTTGGTGTGTTGTAAATTGTACAGGTTGATCGAGTTGGCGCGTAAGTTGGACAAGGGGTCGAGCGAATCGCTGCGGCACGTGGCGGAGGCGCTGGTGGCGGCCGGGGAGCCCGCCACCGCCGCTGATGTGTACCAGCGGCTGGGCGACTACAAGTATGTTGTATATGACGTGTACCTATTCAAACTAGCAAATGACTAGGTCAAAGATAAATTATTTAGAAGCGAGTTTAAATTATCTAAATAAAATCATTTGTCTATTTGACTTATTTAAGAATTACGCAATAAAAGTTTGACCTTGTCGTCGAAATTTGTTAAATTAATGAATTTGTCAGTGTTTGAGCGCCATCTATCGGCTCACTAACGAACCAACTCATACAGCATGAAGCTAAACGAAGATCGCGCCGCAACACGTTCCGTTCGAGGCTCCACTGCTCTTGCGCCTCGCTTCACACCGGTCTCCGTAAATCAGCTGTCAATTTTTGAAAAAATAATCGTTTCATTATTCGCCCTTGTCATTCGACTTCTGTATCGATATACGATCATACGTTTTGTAATTAACATATTTTCGACTTAATTCAATAAACGTATTTTAAATTTATAATCAAACGCTTCATTGAAGAGCTCCTGGCTGCCTCCGACTATTCCCAACAGTCAGGTTAGAGGTCACATGAAGGTCAAATAAATACACGATTATTGCTAAAATATACACCATCCGGGAGATTTGAGAGCAATAGATAGAGAATAGAAAGAGTTACAAATGAGGACGTGCTAGTAAGAGTAAGGGAAAAAAGACAAATACTGAGAATTATTGATGACAGAAGAGGCAAGATGATTGGACACCTAATAAGACACGACGAATTTATTATAAATATCATAGAAGGAAAGAGATGAAGGGGAAGACCAAGAAGAGCTTACATGGAACAGATTAAAGAAAAGGTTAACGTTGTGTCTTATAGGGAAGCCAAGAATTGCCCTTTGATAGACTGGCATGGCAAATGCTACACCGACAAGAGCGTGGCTCTTAAATTGATGATGATGAGATAGGGAAATAAATCTAATTAATACGAAATCTCGAAATGGTTTTTAGAATTAGCGTATGTTTTTTTCCCTTACGTACCCGAATTACCTAGTTTTTACACAGGAAATATATTTTTATTATATTTGTTATTGTATCGTGCAGGCACGTGGCCCAGCTGGCCGTGCAGGCGGGGGAGTGGTCTCGCGCGTTCCAGCTGGCTCGCGAGCACGCCGAGTGTCGCAGGGAGGTGTACCTGCCATACGCACACCGCATGGCGCAGGAGAGCAAGTTCATCGAGGCGCAGAAAGGTAAACTCGTCAAATACTAGTACAGTCATGAGCAATACCATGTGCCCACTTTAGAACCCTGTCGCACTATCAAATTTAACATTTAATGAAACTTACGGTTTAATTTGTCAAAAAAGTTAATGTGACTTGGTTTCAAAGTGTATATATATACATATTAGTACTCGTGGCCGTACTCTCTCTCTCTTTATTTAAGAGGTGCGCTCTTGTCGGTGGAGTAATCGCCATTCCTCTGTTCTTCCCGCCAAAACCTTTACCTCCTGATACGACACGACCTGCTCCTATTTGTTTCATAAATGTTCTCCTAGGTCTACCCCTTCCTCTCTCGTGTCCGTACACACATCATATAATAATAGATACTCGTACAACTAGAAGTACTAAACGGCCAATATAGTTATTTAAAACTGTCCCCAAGATTTCCTTTATTGAGACTAGACTAAGCACACCTCAGTGTTTCCTTTTCGGCGGATTAGAAAAAGACAGGGATAACTTGAAATAAAATTAGATGGTGCATACAGGAATTAGACAATATTGCCAACCAACAATATTCCTTCACTTTCACATTTATAACATCACTGTAACGTGATACATAGATGATACATACTCGTACTCATGATACATACATGATACATAGCTGGCGAGGTGTATATACTATACACGTCTGCCTAACCCTTCGGGGATACAGGCGTGATGCTGTGTAACGTGATACATAGGATTAAACAGAACGACCAGGGGGGGTTAAAATCGAAACAATTTATCTAAGAAAGCAATATTGCTATTTGACATTTGTTTGCATTGCGCACTTACTTTTATATGCGCAAATATCAAATTGCAATATTGCTTTCTTAGATAAATTGCTTTGATGTGGCCATTTTAAGCGCCCAGTTCAGCACAATTAGTGATTACAATAGCCTCAATGCGCGGTAAGAATTAGATCTGTCAAAGTACGTCAGCTAGTGTTGTGACGTTCTTTACAATAGTGATGTATCAGTCGAGATTGTTCTTTTCTATCTAACAATAGCGTACCATATGGCGGGCGAGACGGCGACGGCGATGCGCGTGTTCACGATGCTGGTGGGCAACGCGGTGACGGAGGAGCGGTTCAGTGACGCCGGGTACCTGCACCACCTGCTGGCCACGCAGTACCTCGACACCGCACACGCCACCGCCACAGACAAGTTAGTACAGCCTCCGTGGTCTAGTGGGTAGAGCGTTAAGCTTACGATCTGAAAGTCCAGCCTCGATTCCCTATGGCCACATTGTCGAAATCACTTTGTGAGATTACCCTTTGTATGGTGAGAACATTACATGCATGCATCACCTGATTGTCTGGAAAAGTAAGATGATTCCGTACTTCGAAGTGCATGGTAAGCCGTTAGTCCCGGTTCTTAGCTTTAAAACACCTCTACCAAACCGTAGTATTATTAATTATGCTATAGTTCCGTAATAAGCGAGCTCTTCTTGCTAAGCCATCCGATAAATGCTTTATAGTCGTTAAATAAAGCTCATTTCGCAGGAACCGCACGTCAAGCACACGTGCTCATGCGCACAACGAGCGGCTAGCGCGCATCTACCACGCGTATGACTCGGTGCACCGCTGCGTTCACGAGCCCTTCTCGCTGAGTCAGCCGGACGCACTGCTCAACGCCGCGCGGTATATCCTCGCGCTGCTGGACGGAGAGCCGCCGCCTGGCGTCTCCATGTTGTATCCTTTTCAAATAACACATAATATAATTAAAACACATAATAACGGGTTCTTAACGCGTTTCAAAAAAGGGATATGAGACTCCCGATATTTCGACACTGTTGCAAGTGCCATGATCACGGGATGTGTTTTAATTATGATAATAACCGCGTAAACTTAAAACAATGTATAACACATAATATACTGGTTGTTAGTGACATAGTAACGAATACTGAGGGGGGATGATTCTGAGTTGATATCATGTTTTTTAAAGTTATTTTCCCTTCCACACGATCGCGATGAAAAATTCCACTTGATATCAACTTAGAATCATGGCCTGAATCAACCCTCAAAGTTTTCGTTACGATATCACTAACACCCTGTATGGATATCGAAAAAAAGTGTTAAAAGTGTAATTCATGTTGTATTCTTAGCCTTTCGCCTGCGTGGATACCGTGTTTAGCGGCAAGTGCAGATTTTTCGATTGAAAGATCCTTTTGGCCTGTTATGTACCCCTGACAACGTGATTGATCTTTTTTCTTTCTTGGAAAGTACTTGAACAGATGTTGCAACTCATAGCAATCATCGCTCCGGTCGCTTCGTTGGGGCTGATTCCGCTCATGTGGTCGCGCAGCTTTAGAGTCCTTAACTTAATTCAAATTCAAATTATTTATTTCGGACTTTATCCATATATGTTAGTAACAAACAACTTGTAATAACTTATACAACTTAAAGCTAATACACTCGCGCGTCTCTGGGCACAGCAGCGTGCAGCTGCATCCAGCGCCGCAGCAGCGGGGAGTCCTCATATTTAATGCCAGTGCATTTAATTATTGTAACAGTTTACAATCACTACAATATTACCCTTACATCCTAACGTACAGTTGTCTCTACCTGTGTTTGGCTAAACAAGCAAAAGCGTTGAACGCTAACTCGTTGGCGAGGCAAATGTTGGACAAGATTCTCGGTTTTCAGATTCCCCAGAAGTTTCAGGTTAGTTTCGCTAACATTATATTGGCTGATTGAAAATTATTATTCTCTATTTATGATTCAATATACAACTAGAGTGAATTATTTAGATATTTTCTTGGGATACAAGCATCCCACTTCACCGTGTAGAGTCCCGTGTTCGTCTTGTGAACTTTACACCCGATGCACACTCTGCAATGCGTTGCAAATAAATATAAGTTCACCACTATGTTAACGGCCTCCGTAGTCCCGTGGTTTGAGCGTTGGGGTCACGATCCGGAGGTCCCGGGTTCAAATCCCGGTGGGGACGTGTCACAAAAATCACTTTGTGATCCCTAGTTTGGTTAGGACATTACAGTCTGATCCACTGATTGTCCGAAAGTAATATGCTTCGGAAGGTACGTTAAGCCATTAAGTATGCATTGAGTTTTATTTCACCGACGTCACAGGTTGCGAACCTATTGTAATGGTAGATAGACAACTGTGTTTCGTGTAATAGATTATTAAACGGTTGTAAAAATAAGTTTTGGATTTTAGTTTTGGAAGATTATAACAGTGCATATTATATTGTGGTTTATTTAGGAGAGCGTGGAGCTGCTGATGGTGAAGACCCGCGCGGGTGGCGGCGGCGGCGGGATCGAGGCGCGAGACGATGACGTGGCGGTGCTGTGCTGGCGCTGCCGCCGCCACGCGCCGCCGCTCTGCGCCGCGCGCTGCCCGCACTGCGGACATGCGCTTGCGCATTCGCTCGCTACCCACGGTAACACACCACATACATACACGCCCTTAATCCCTAATAGAGTAGGAAGAGATACAAGTCATCAGTAGTCAGAAGTAGTAGTGCTAGAAATTCCTAAAGATGATGAACCATATGGTTACGGGTGATCACTGATCACCTCATTGCTCTTTATGATAGTCCTTCAAGTATGACGAACTGTATATCCCGAACGATATTGGGGATGGGCATCATCCAATACGGTGTATTGGACACAATAACTTTGTCGGTTTTGACATTCCCGGAAATGTCAAGGTGCTGGACGATTTCTGGATTTAATTCACTCACAGTCCAACATAGGGTCGTAAGGCTCAGATGCCTTTAATTGTGATTGTGTTTGGAAATCCGGGCCTTACGAGGTTAAAAATAGAATCACATAATAAACCACCACAAGGAACTACTTAAAAGTTTATAATTGACAGAAGTGCTACCGTTAGTGGAGTTCGAGCCCGCGGAGGGGATTTCGATGGAGGAGGCGTTGGAGTTGGTGGAGCGCACTCCACTGCCGCAGTCGGTGCGGGAGGAGAGCGCCGGCGCAGAGGTGCTGCGGATAGACCACGACCTCGACTCGCTCGACCCCTTCCTGGACAAAGTCGACGAGGTGAGCTCATTTTCTTAATTCGTGTGAATTGGATGACCCATCTCACCAATTTATAAGCAACAAACACTGACACACAATAAACAAAAGGACACATTCACATTCGCTAAGAAGTTTTTCTAAAAAAGCGTCCGCACCGTGTTGTAAATAAGTGTGCATCAGGTTATGTAGATAGTATAAGTTCGTTCTCTCAAATTAATATGTTATGGCAGTTCAAATAAAGTGCAATCTCAGTTGTTCAGTGTCGTTACACGCCGTAGCTTATGACAAGATGCCGTGCGGACACTTTTTTTTACAGAGATTGGTGACAACCAATATAATAGTAGGGGAGCCCAAGCGGGGATTTCGTATGTGACTCGAGCTCAGCAGTTTAGTATTAGAAGAGAATCTTTGTGCTATGTTAAGTACTTTTACCAAGTATGGTCCCTCAATATAGTGACGCAGGGCTAGGGCAGTCGATCAGATTAGTAAAAAAAAATCGATCCTCTAAAAAACTTGAGCACATCAGATTTAAACAAAATAAGTTAATTACATACAGAAAACAATACCCCTTTCATAATCTGACGGTTTGAGCGTGACTTAAAAATTTGACGGAATCACTAAGCTGCAAAAAAAAACCGTTACCTTGAAATACTCAAGCGCAAATATATTTTTTTTTCATTTTAAAGGAAATAGTCTAAAATTGATAGAAATACCATCATCTGCCGATTTTCATAAGCCTAAGAATGTAAAATTATTAAAAGAGTGTAGTATGTACAATTATTAAGAATTATATATTTCCCGCTCGATGCCTCTCTTCCCTTCTCACTCTTTCTCCACGTCTTACTCTCTCGCACTGCCCCACACTATTGTCTGCCGTAGTGTTGGGTTTTTACCCGGAAAATTCCCGCGTTTTGGAAAATTTCCCAATTCTGAGGGAAAAAACCCTAAAAATTCCCATTTCAAGGGAAAATATTTTTTATCGCATATACACTTCTCATCAAAAAAAATCGAAACACCTTGCAAGTTTACGTTTTGTCAGGATTATCAGAAAAATGTGTACATTTAGGAATAAATGTTAAATGTCGTTTAATAGTGAGTAATATGAGCTTATCAAATCTTAATGTTAATGTTCTAAATTTAAATGAATTTTTCATAGGTTTCGTATTTTGTTAAATGAGTCATTTTATTCCGTATGGAGTATAAAGGAAATGGATAAAACAACACACGTAAATGAAAAAAAAAGCTAAAAAACGTTTATTTAATAACTTGTATTCCCTCCCCGAGCTCTAATTACTGCTTCCATACGGTTCTTCATCGATCGGATGAGAGTCACGATCACATGCTGTGGTATATTGTCCCATTCCTCTTGGATTGCATCTTGCAGCTGGCTAAGTGTTTCTGGGGCAGGATCTCTTGCTCGAATTCGTCTCTTTAATTCATCCCACAGATGTTCAATGGGATTCATGTCCGGGCTTCTTGCTGGCCATTCCATAATAGAGATATCGACTTCGTTAAGATAATCTCGTACGACGCCCGCGGTGTGAGCCCTCGCATTGTCGTGCATGAATATGAAGCCGTTGCCAATAAAATGTGCATAGGGCATCACATGAGGCTCGAGACACTCTTCGACGTACCGATGACAGTTTAGTGCAGGCAGACGTGGCCCAGACACGAAAGCAAGCTCTGTCTTACCGTCGGCGCTGATTCCTCCCCAAACCGTCCACGAACCGCCACCATAGCTGACCTTTTCTTCAATGCAGCATTGTGCATAGCGTTCTCCGTCTCTTCTGTAGACCTTGTTCCTTCCGTCGTTACCATACAGCATAATTTTACACTCATCAGAAAAGAGAACTTTGCTCCACTGTAGGTATGACCAATTTAGGTGCTGACGTGCAAAGTTAAGGCGCGCTCTTCGATGGTCTGCAGTTAATTTCGGCCCATTTGCTGGCTTATGCGGTACCAGTCCACGATCCTTCAACCTTCTTCTAATTGTAGAGTCACTTACAGCCACCCTTCGTACAACACGAAGCCGCTGCTGCAGTTGAAAAGCGTTAAGGCGTCGATTTCTTAAAGAAGTTGTTACAATAAATCGATCATCTCGCTCAGAAGTGACCCGATTCCTGCCAGATCCTGAACGGCGCGTGAACAAACCAGTCTCCCGATAACGTTTATAGACTCTATGAACAGATGACAGGCTTAGATGCAGTCTTGCAGCCACAACACGCTGACTAAGGCCAGAATCCAGCAATGCCACAACTTGGGCGGCTTCTGTGGGCGAAGTATCCATACGTTTTAGAAAAAAAAACCTTTTTTCAGACGTCCCAAAGTCACAGTATTGAAATAAAAAACAAAAAGTTTAAGGATAGGCGCCAATTTTTAGTTTTTAAACGCTAAATGTACTCCAACCCTAAACACACATTTGTCTCAAAACAGTGATTCATTTCGTTTATAAGATAAACAAATGAAATTCTAATTTTGAATTTAGAATTTTCGCTTATTACTGTAATGGCCAAACTGCCAGCTATACATTTATGTATTTTTTTTCATCGTATGAATTCTTTTTTGTGTTAAATTCGGACAGAAACAATGAAAACGGAAGTGTTTCGATTTTTTTGATGAGAAGTGTATTTGTATTAAAGTTAAGGATGTCCAACAAAGACCATTTAAATATAATGTATGCCTACTTATGCCCAAGTTATTTTCTGTCGTAGTGTCGTATGAACTCTTAAAATTCGTAATATCTTTTGAACGGAATGTTCGATTTTAATAAATCCGTGCAAAGATACCTACATATTATAGGATATATAGGATGTTTTTGGGCCGAGAGAATGTCATCTTCGAGGAGCAACATAGTTTTGTGCCAAGGAGGTCAACAGTTACCAACTTACTCTGTTGCTTGGACACATGGACAAGAAATTGGAAGGCACGAATACCTACAGATATTATTCACTTGGACTATGAAAAAGCTTTTGATCGAGTTCCTCAAACGATTGATTGCTAAATTAGAGCACTTTGGAATCAGAGGCAATCTCTTGAAGTGGATCGAAGGCTTCCTGTCAAATCGCACCTTCTCTGTGCGCATCGGAGAATCATACTCTGTTCTCAGAAAAGTCCTCAGCGGTCTACCGCAGGGAGCGGTGTTAGGACCAATTTTATTCAGTATTTTGAATTGTCAGATTAAATAATTCCTTCACAAAATCATCAGATTAAGTATTCACACCCTCTAGAATGTCGAGCTGAACCACCTGTATAATATTCTGACGCGCCCGAGTATTTCGATGTCACGATTTTTTTTTTGCATTTACAAATATCTATATAAACTTTTGGTCACGTCCAAATCGTCAGTCTTTATAATAGTATACTTTTTATAGTGAATTTAACCTCTCTTATGAGTTTCTGACGAATCCGAGAAAAAACATTTTTTCCTTAATTTCTACGTGGTAGTACAGCTACGTGTCACCAGCGATTCGTCAGACTAATATTTTTCTGTAAACAGGAGTTCGTAGACCGTTCACGTTATTGAACACTGACGCGCTTGAAGTTTTTTTTGTAACTGCTTTTTTTTTTACATTTTTGAAAATTTATACACGCTTCCCCCACCACTAAACAGGTATACATCACATAAACTTTTTTTTTCTTTAGCATATAATCTTTGCGATCCAATAGGTCTTCAAAGTGCTCGAGTAAAAACGCATTTGGCCCTCTGGGCTCCCCTACTATAATAATAATAATAATGTTGAACGATGTCTGTGGTAAGAATATACATATTTCCTCATCGGTGTCTCATTATCTCATTATCTTTACAATGATCTGTGGATCACAACTAGCATAACTTCTGCAAGAAGTACTGAAACTGCTAAATATAAATAAATAAATTACCCATTCTAATCCATTTGCACGATTTGCACTAAACAATTTGTTCAAAAACAGGCGGGCTTTATTTTTATTAGCACGCCATCTGTAAGTAAGTTGTGTAACTAGTAAGTACAAATGGAAAGCGTTCCTCAAGCAAGCCGTGAAGTTCCGCTAGTATTTATTGTAACGCAGAGATGGCAGCATGGGTAGTTATTTCTGCTGAGTCAGACCAAAAAGGTTTTTATTGACGACTATAAAACCTTTCAGAAAGAAACGAGACAAACTTTGTTTTAGAAAAGTTTGTTTCCTTAATTGTACCGTCCGGAAACCGAATCGGCGTTCCATTCTCAACAGTATACTGGTTATACATTGTTTTAGGTTTACGCGGTTAAATTAAAACACATAATAACGGGTTCTTACCGCTTTTAAATCAGGGATATGAGACTCCCGATATTTCGACACTGTTGCAAGTGCCCCACTACTCCACGCCAATCCAATCTCATTAGTAATCCCGTGATCATGGCACTTACAACAGTGTCGAAATATCAGGAGTCTCATATCCCTGATTTAAACGCGGTAAGAACCCGTTATTATGTGTTTTAAGTATACTAGTTGTCCCTATGCAGGAGGACGAAAGCGGCGTGGTGGTATGCAGCCGAGGTGCGCTGCTGGCGCTGTCACCAGCCAGCGTGGTCATCGCGCACCGCTCCCCGCCGCGACTATACCGCAACATGTTGCCGGAACTACCCGCCGCCGCCTGCCCGCACTGCCATAATGTGAGCATTTCATTCATTCAAAATTTAAGAGCTAGGCTCTTGGCGGTGGAGCTCTTTCCTGATTTGTCGATCTTTTACAAGTTCCTTGACCTCCTTGTATGACGGGATCGTCCTCAAGGAACGTCGAACGTCGTCCTTTTTTACGTAACTTCGTCATGGCCTTCCTCTACGCTGTTAACCTTCTATATTCATCCCTAATACATGTTACAAGGTGTCCAAACATTTTACCCTGTCTGCATCATTTAACACTTTTGAAAATACCTTTATAGCCTTGTACGGAGCTTGAATTACATCGTAGTGTCACGAGTTCGAATTCCGGCTTGGGCTCTAAACTACTGAGTTCGACTTTATGAGTAAATAAATGTATAGTTAATAGATATTATGTGCTTTCCAGGATTTGTGCCCGCTTGGTGGTAGTAGGCTTGCCCCTTACATGGTATTTCCATATAGCTGGCGAGGAGTGGGTGTACACCTTCGCCTACCCCTTTGGGGATACAAGCGTGATGCTATGTTATTTATCTGACTATATTACATATCGTCGCTGACGTCGCTAACTGGTGTATCTGAAATTTTTACCAAATCTGATTTGCACCTTTTGTTATTGTCAATAAGACAAAAAATATTTTTAACGTCAGTTTGTAAAGTCAGCCACGATATCTGTACTAAGTATAGATGCCATGATATACATATGCCACACAGGACAAGAGGGAATCCTTTTCAACTATTTCAACTAACACGCCATAATTCTTCACACGTTCGTATTTCGAAATTCAGTTCCGAACACTGTGTTCACTATCCTCTAACTAACCGATTATTTTTTATTTTATTTGACTGAATATTTTCCGCAATACGTGTAGTATTATTATTCCAGACAAATTAACGTCCCCACTGCTGGGGCACGGGCCTTCCCTATGGATGGATAAGGAGATCGGGCCTTAACCTCTCATATGCCGAGATACCAGACACAATAGATTTTACATTGTGTCTGGTCGAGATCCGCGTTCCGGCGTTCGAAAGATTAAACTACCACGCGGGCCCAGTGCGGATTGGTGGTTATTAACGACTGCTAAT
Organism: Pectinophora gossypiella; assembly: GCF_024362695.1. Classification (NCBI taxonomy): domain Eukaryota; kingdom Metazoa; phylum Arthropoda; class Insecta; order Lepidoptera; family Gelechiidae; genus Pectinophora; species Pectinophora gossypiella. Next base: position 8,152,633 of record NC_065433.1, read on the forward strand.
GCAGCCGAGACCAACGGCTCAACGTGCCTTCCGAAGCACGGAGGAGCTCGAGATGAAAACTTTTGTGGTCACCCATCCTATGACCGGCCTTTGCGAAAGTTGCTTAACTTCAATAATTGCAGACCGAACGCGTTTACCGCTGCGCCACCGAGCTCCTCCACGTAACTGCTTAAATGCTTTCGGTAAAATTATCGGTCATCCAGGATTCAGGTCGGTAGGCCAAATAATAAGGTAAAGTTTCCTCTTCAGTTATTCTACATGGAAGACTACGAGATACAGCTAGTGACGAAAGGCCACTGTCCGTTCTGCCGACACCCGGCGGAGACGCCCGAGGACGACGCCGAAGACTCCCCACTACGGGACTCCTCCACCCCCGCCTCTCCTACAAGTTCACTCTCTACTTGGCGCTAAGATACGTACAGTCATGAGCAATATAATGTACCCTCTTTAGGACTCTGTCGCACTAACAATTATTTGTTATTTAGTGAGACTTAAAATTCAATTTGTCAAAAAAGTTAATGTGACATGGTACCAAAGTGTATATACAGGTTGTAACGGAAGGGGGGTATCAAGCCGAAAGGGGACAAAACTATACCTTATGTAGATCTTATCTGCAAAATTTCAATTAAAAAAAAACACTTTTGATATTTTTTTCAATTTCAGTTAAAAAAATATTTTAATATTTCCAGCATGTAAAAAACGCGGCACAGCACTATTGAGGTCACTGTTCTTAATCCACTCAAATATTGGCACTACACAAATCTCCTAGCGCGTCCTGGTCGCCTGGTACTCGTGGCGCTCGCACGGCCGCGATAGGTACGAAATTCGAGCGGGCGGCAGCTTTGGCGGCAACGTCAAAAGGAGTCGGCGGCCGATTGGAACAATCCGAGTCGGCGGCACATCGGCGACTGTAACAAACAAGAATGACACTAAAGCATCTAATAATTGGAGTCATTTTGCTTTGACAACTATTCTCACATTATTTTATGACGTGTAAAATAAGTTAAAATTACCTACTTGTTTAGGTAAGGTATTTAATTTAATAGTAAATAGGAAAAAAAAGTGTGAAAGTGTGGGTAAGTAGGTAGGTAATTAATAATTAGACTTACGTTTTACAAGAAAGGTTCGCAATGTCGTCATCCCCGTTCGATGCACAGACCTGCCGCTTCATCTGTCCACAACACTTTCGAAGCAAAGTCTGGTGAGCTTTCCACTTGAACTCGGTACCATTCTCAGAATGCCACACGAGGTAAATAATCAGTAGGAATTAGCTCGGGCGTACGTTGCATGTGGTAAGGTTCGCGTGGTAGTCCTTGGGTTGGCTGCACGGCTAGTACGGCTTCTTCAAACTCCGGATCACGGGTCGCCGAGCGGCCAGTCTCGGATGACGCGTGGAAAGAGCCCGTTAAATGCAGTAGGCGATTGACCATTTTCCTGAAGCAATGCAGTGAAGGCAGTTGCCTGGCTTCATCAGCTGGTCTACCTTCTATGAATCGCTGATACAAGTTCCGTGCTTCACTTAAGTTGCCATCGCCGGCACCCACACACATCATCATTTCATAATAACCTACATTACTCAAAGACACCTCGAACTATCACTGATCACAGTTATCACAACAAATCCAAATTTCGAACTTCACTCCACAGATAGTAAACAAGCACTGACAAATAATTTGACAGTTTACTTTCGTGTGCATGTTTCTATCTCTTTCGAATGCTAGTATCCTGGTACTTAAGGGTATGTTATTTCTTTGTGCGCAATAAAATATTTTTATGGTATTGTTTGAATGAATGAATGTATTGTATTTTATGAAAGTAGGTACGTATTTTACTTTGAACCTAGAAAAGTAAAAATGTCGTTTATCTAATAAGGATCACCCGCGCTCACACTCTGGCACTAACACAGAATTGCCACGTTTCTTCGCAAATATCCCGCGCAATAGCAGAAGGCGAAATTAATCTGTCAATAATAAGACATACTATCACTCTGCCCGTATCCCTAATGGGGTGGGCAGAGTCACAAGAACATCCCATTAGCGGTACGAGCATGATAATTATTTATGTACCTATGTTATGATTACTTGTGGCTCTGTCTGCCCCATAAGAGTTAAAGGCGTGATATTATGTATGTATGTTTGGTACGGGCATGTAGCGATACGAGCGTGTAGTGGTAAGTGAAATTCCACAGTCTCTGCCTACTCCAATGGGAAAAAGGCGTGATGTTATTGTTCACTGTTGGACAATACACGACTACAATTTAGGAAAAAAAAAATACAAAAAAAATAATATTTTTTATCATGGTTAATGATAACTTTCCCTTAACAGCACCGCCATTTTGAATTTCGGGTGCACTAGGGCTTGCCGATCAAAAAATGACAATCGATAATCTATCCCGACCGAGAGTCGATCGATAGCAAGACTATTGATAACTCGGAAAGTGGGAACATTTTCGATTTTATTACCTAAGTGCAATACAATCGATAGTATCGTTGCGGATTAATAACAAACTATCGATAATTTTGCCCTCAGTCAGTAGTATTGCTACACTCCGATAGTATGGTTATTTTGAGTGGGCTGATTGTCTAAACTGAATTTCAATAACTCAAAAGTCCATGGATTTAGATTTTTTGAAAAGTTATTTTTTTATTTCTACCAATCAAAATCGTAGTTGAAAATGATTATGATCGATAATCGATACTGAACTATCGATAGTTTGAAACACTAGCGTGCCTTTTTCTATTCGCGAGCCCTGGCATCCTGGTACAGGGTATAAATCCCATTAACTGTCCCAATGCAATTTGCAATTCCGTGCTTCGGAAGGCACGGTTGGTCCCGGTGACTACTTACTCATGTAAGAAAGTAGTCATTACATGAGTCATGTCAGGGGCCTCTGGCGGCTCAATAGTTACCCTGACACCAGGGTTGATGAGGTTGGTAATCCACCTCACAACCCACACGATAGAAAAAGATTTAAAAAATACTGTTATGTGTTTTTAATTCCTTGTACGCAATAAAGTATTATTGTATTGTACGAAAGTACTTATTTTAAGATTACTTTTACCATGTCATAGTAAAAGTAATGTTAGGTAGGTACTTTACTTGAGAAATTAATTTTGTCTTTACTATGTTGTAAACGTAACATTAATGTCTCGTTAATAAGATACACAATCACTTGCAGCTGCTCGTATCCCTAATGGGGTGGGCAGAGCCATAAGTAATCAGAACATACTAACATAATATCACGCCCGTATCACTAAGGGGTAGGCAGTCACAACGGTACTTGAGATATTTATTTTGCTTTTACTATGTTGTAAATCCCCAAGGAATTCTAACAAGCCTCTGACGTTGCCGGCCGCCTCAGGGAGGCACCCCGTCTGGCCAAGGTGCCGGACCCGGTAGTTGGCGGCTCCTTCACACTCCAGTAGCACATGGGCCGCTGTCTCGTCCATGCAGGTTCTGCACAGGGGCTTGTCGGTGACACCTAGTGTAAACAGATGTTTGTTGATATCACCGTGACCACACAGCTACACCTGCTACCTGCAGCTGTTACCTGTATTAGTGGAGACCTCTTCACATTTAGAATTCTTTTGGAGAGACAACTATTGATGTTGGGTAGTGCCATCTTAGCCTGCCTGCATTTATTTACGGTGCTTCATAGTCTGGTGTGTTTGTTCATTCCCAAATACCCTAATACCGAACTAGCTTTATTTGCGGATGATACAGCCATCTATTCTTCGTGCCGTGGTCGAGTTATGATGACCGGAATTCTCCAACGCGCCAATGCCTTGGGCAAGTAGTTTCGCAAATGGAGAATCAAGGTAAACCCGGAGAAAAGTGCAGCGGTGTACTTTTCAAAGGGCTATTATAATACGTCACGGTCACGCTGTCAACTTAAGTCATCAAGATGTCTGGCAAGCCGATCCCTTGGGAGGAGCAAGTCAAATATCTCGGCGTAGTCTTAGATAGACGTCTTACTTTCAAGGCCCATATCAAACGTGTGCGCGATCGCGCCACGTTTGTAATGGGCCGTGTTCATTGTCTCCTTAACAAGCGTAGTAAATTATCCCTTAGGAATCTACACGACTTGCATCCGTCCGATCATGACCTATGCAGGGGTAGTTTTCGCTCACGCGAGTCTCTCTCAAATCCACCGTCTACAGGAAATACAAAATCGTTCGTGGTTCCTTCGCAATGAAAATCTGCACATTGACCTAAGTCTGCCAACCATTGCCCAATGGCTCAAATTAGTTTTTTCGATCCTGCTCCGCACCAACCAAATCCCCTGGTAGTTGCGGCTTCCGAATACATCCCGCTTAGGAACGGTACTGAATAGCATCGGCGTCCGAAGTATGTAATACGATCCCGACGACCCGATTACTCTAGCCATAGAATCAGCCAATCAGCTCGCGACAACAAACATTTCAGGACCCCGATACCGACACCGCCGGCGTGGTCGACGACTTCCCTCAATCAGCGCTTATCGCTATCGACTTACTAGGGTCGTTTAATTCTTTCAAATATTTTTCCTCTCAGACGACGCCCTGAGCCGAGGTTCGCGCCCAACTGGGCACCCTCAGGCCTGTTGTCTTAAACGTTGTACCGGGTGAGAGCCTTCAGCGCTCCCCATTTGTCCGGCCAAGTAGTTAATGTCATTTGCGGCAAATCTTCGATAAGTCACGTCAAAAAAAGGTGTGTTTGTTGGCTGCTCTCGTTCGTAGCAGCGAGCGGACCTGTCCGAATGAGATCGGCAATATCGGTTCCGGACCGATGGCTGTTACCTCCCGTTCCCCTTCTGGCCAACTCGTCCGCCGCGTCGTTACCTCTTGAATCGCTGTGTCCTTTGATCCATTGTAAAGTGAGGTGTTAGTACTTGCACACCTTAGTCAGTGATTGGTGGTAACTGTATGAGTAGTAGTAGTAGTTGTTTAGGGCCTGCAAAACTCTGAAAGTATTCTAATGAAACTGGCCCGTACCTAGCTAGCCATGAACGCATTCGCCGCTAGCGTGATGCCCATTTGACCTGGATGACGGTGTTAAGGGAGCCTGATATTACGTAATCATAAAATAAAGCATACTACACAAGGAGACGAGATGCATTGTAAAGTACATTTCTTTATCAACTATTAATGTAGGTAATCGACTACATTTTTGGACAAAACTTGTACAACAAAGTGACTCTGCCCACCTCAGTAGCGCAGTAAGTGTGATATTATATATGTGTAATTACTTGTAGCTCTGTCTGGTCCATTAGGGATAAAGCCGTGATTTGTGTATGTTCACATCTTGTTCCATCCTATTGGTTGTGAGGTGGATAACCAACCTCGTCAATCCTGGTGCGAGGGTTATTATTGAGCCGCCAAATGCCCCTGACATGGCTCATGTAACGACTACTTATTACATCAGTAAGCAGTAACCGGGACCAAAGCCCATTGTTTTTTTAACTATTGTGTCTGGAAATCTTGGCCTCACAAGGATGAAACAAAACAATTTAAAAAATATTGATTAATATGGCCATCACTGGCACGTTTACCCTTTACTAGGCCAGGCATAAATAAAAGAGGTGGTAGCTGTTCACTCAAAAGTTAAATACCTTGAACAGCTGATTGCTACGTAGTGTTGTGCAAATTTGAATTTATTACATGAAGACCTGGAATTCAATTGCTCATAACTAATGCAAATATGAATTTAGGCGGCCAATACTCTCGCATGTGATTTGTAGATAGTGACAGAGTAGGCACACTTCGGGTTGATACTCCCGTTCCGTTACACCCTGTATATTAATGCTCGTATATTCTAAGATGTTCACTCGCATGATATTAGAAAACCGGGTATGCTCAATCCTATGACAAGCCGCCATTGCTAGCCCATTGATGACGTAAGTGTTACCATTAAATTACTATCTCCAACATTCCAAAGACGTAAATTTTATTATTGAAAGTTAAGTGAATTACTGATTAATGTATTTAATTACGTATATAAAAATCATAACAATTGTAAGTAAATCCTTTACTAAAAGTTCAAAGTCGTGTGTAATTTTGTTTTACGAAATGGCATTGCAGGGTGGGATGACGTCAGCTGGGCCAACCTTGAAATGTTAGCCGTCAGTTTTGAGCATACCTGGTTTTCTTATACCGTTCTCACTCGGTCCTCCCCCGACTCGGACCTCAGTTGAGGTGACCTTAAGGTCTTTCTCGAACTCAACTCAAAATCGGTATTCTTATACGGCGCCTCAACCTTACTAGTTTAATCCAGTAAGTCATGACGTCATTAATTTATATGATATACTATGCTCCACGTCAATGGTGCTAATTCCTTTAAACATCGTTTAATTCTATTTTAAGTTATATGTAATTTTTATGTAAAATCTTATCCGCCGAAAATGAAAGGCGGGTAATCAACAAGCATGAAATGTATGGAATACACGTCAATTTTAAGCACAAATCTAAAACAACCGTCTAAAAATTTTACATTGGCCAATAACCTGCCAGAATTATGTTGACAGCACACGTCAAACGGTTTGCATACCAGCGAGATACCTTTTTGATTCGCCCAGGTTATTCATTCATTTACTCATTCTTCCTAAAATTGGGAGCTGTCAATCATCCGTCCCTTTCCTTTTCGGCGGATAGGAAAATGACAGGTATAACTTAAAGTAAAATTAGGAGGTGTCTGCAGGAATCGGGGCCATTGTCAACTTAAAATACCGAAATGCTCAGTTGAGGCCGTGTCGAGTGGAGGGAGAGTCGAGAATATGATTGTAAGTTACTTACAAACTCGAACCGTACCGAATACCCCTAATACCGAACGTCAATCTAAGTGTCCTGAAAGCGAAATCATTCGCACCTGAACAATAATTGCCATAGTATCTTCCAATATTGGTGTTAATTCCAGCAACCAGCAGGCAAAAATAAATTTATTTTAGTTTAGATTGAAGTTTAAATGTAAAAACGTAATAATAAAAAGTAATGTAAATAAAATGAAAGTAATCTAAAAACCGTATAGCTATTCTGGCAGCACATTTTATTTGACGTTTATGTCACAAGTTTAAAGTGACGTGCCTAAACTAAAAGTTAATTTACGTTTAGGCGTCACGCACAGATATTAGAAAGTGACACGGAACCAAGTCCAGCAAATATTAATTTATGTTGTTATTTATCCTAAACATATTTTAAGCGGTTTTCTAAATTTGCCAGATAAAATTAAAGTCCCTCAATCGTGCTCTTTTTAGATTTTGGGTGGTTTTTGAGAAATCTGGCTTCTAATTTCACCTGCAGTCGTGTCAAAATTATTTTAAAATAATGAAAGTAAACCGATTTCAAAATTATTATTATTATTTATTTTTTATATTATATTTAATATAAATTAAAACTGTGGAGCACTTGCAGAATTCGCATTCGCATCTAAATCGGTCTGGCGCTAGCATGAAAATAAACTTCTTCTATCGTATGGGTTGTGATGTGGATTACCAACCTTATCAACCCTGGTCATTATTGAGCCGCCAAACCCTGACGACTACTTATTTACATCAGTAAGTAGTAACCGGGACCAACGACTTAACGTGCCTTCCTCCATCAGGTGATCAGCCTGTAATGTCCTAACTAGACTAGGAATCACAAAGTAATTATTGTGGTATGTCCCCACCGGGATTCGAACCCGGAATCTCCGGATCGTAAACCTAACGCTCATCCACTAGACCACGGGGGTCGTTTGAAAATAAACTTAACAGGAGTTACTTTTACATTTAAAACATTATAGTATGGACGATATCTACAACAGACGGTGATGCAACCCTTTTACCACAATCCTTTTGTTGTGTTGCATCTTACCGTCACAAAGAGAAGATGTGGGCAGTGTCACATTATGTTACAACAACAACAGTATCATATTACAAAAACAGCCTACAAAAACGTCTATCAGGCATACAGACATCGACTGAGCTAAGGGAATTACGCAACACCCTATGGCTTTAATATCGGTTTATAAACTACTAGACTAACTAACATGAGCGTTACGAACGATTGGCTTGCGTCTATAACCGATATCCTAAATCCTACTCCAGTTTGCCACCGTATGGGATCTATTGAACTAGCATTTCTAAATACGCAACCAGTATCGACCGCCGATATAGGGAAAACATTTGCATTGCATTAAGACCTTCTGCTGTTAAAATTAACTTATAAAACATCAGAGAGAAGGATCGGTCAATTAAGTACATTCGTTAGTGACTGGCATATATTTCCATATTAAACTTTCGACATTTCAAAACTGTACTGTAGTTTGGTAAACTGCTAAAACTAGATCTCTCAATAAGAAGTACAGAAACAATTTTAACTCATTCGCAACTCAGCTCATATGAAATTTATTCGCAATAAAGCTATTGCAGTATTACGTAGGAAGCAGGAATACTAATTATCTTACTCTGAAAGGTTTGGTCTAACTGCGCATAGAGCAGTACAATTTTGAAAATTTACATTTAAATACTTTTACTGTGGAAGCAAAACACTCCACTCCCTGTAGTGAATCCATGGGAAGGAGTTTATGAGAACCACTTGATATTAGCTCAGAATCATGATCTGAATCATCTCTCTCAGTAATCGTTACGATGTCACTAACACCCTGTATAGATTCAATAAAAATCTGTTTAATAAAAAGGAAGAAATAAGTTTAACTTTTCTAATAACATTTTTAGTGCAGGGACCGCCGCATAACTAGAGAGTGATTGGTGGGTTCATAGAGTAATTGGTCATATTATTATAGTTGTCTGTATTTTTATTAATGTAAAATTGTAATACTAAGTATGTTCAATAAAGATTATTATTTTTTAGAGTTTATTCGAGTACGTAAGACTGAAAATATAATTACGTCAGTAACCAAGAACTTGCGTTCCGTAAGTTGAATGATACTTAATTGAATAAAAAGAATTACCAACATACATACATATACCTGGAATTAGCACCAATACCTAACTAAAACGTCCATATAACTAAATTTGCTTTTGAACTTTGTTATAACAAAATAGTCCAAAAGAGAAACTGGCCGGTGGATGGGATATTCTGAATCAGTATAAAGTAGTAAGCAGGTAATGTTAGTTGTTTCCCTTGGCGCCGAAGTGTATTCGGCAAAGAAACAATCACCAAAATGTATTAAAACTTACTGTTTGTTTGAAAAGAAACGTAAAATATTTAAGAGTAGCACTACGTACCAAGAGAAAAGTTTTTAAAATTTTCTACGGTTTGAAAAGCTGCAAAATCGCGGAAATATTGCAGACGGAAATCAGCTTGTAAGAAATGGCGTGTAATTTCCGGACAATCGGAGATGAGAACACGGCACTTGTTCGTAAAGCGTCACACCTCAAAATCTCATCCACTATTTCAATTCGCTGCAATTAGGTACTAATCCATTCCATTCCAAGTCACATGTAAAACATTTTTTTTAAAGTAAATGTCGCCCTTCTTCGAGAATACAAACAGTAACTTGTGGTTCCAGTTGAAGGCGACATAGTTTTTGTATTGTATTTGTATGTGGCTCCCTTATTCAAGACAAAAGTTGTCTTTTATCATTTTATGTATATTGTAATGAAATACAAGATATGTAAGTTTATTTTTAAAGCAAGTCAGTAATATAAGCGATATTCCACCTGTACATTAAAGTAGTTAATAATTATTATTTCTACAAAGATCTCTTACAAACATCGTAATAGATGTTGTACTTTATTATAATCGATTTGTTTACCTAGTTATAACGAGTGTTTCTATTTGCGAAGAAAAAATATATAGTTATCAGGTGGTCATTATTCAAATAAATTCAATTTTTGATTTTGTTTTGGTAAGCGCCATACCACAAGGTTCAATATATTTTAACAGATAAATGTTTGATTTTTTCTTTGCATCTAAGTAATTCACTAATCAACACATTGAACTGTGTACGTGTTTTAGAGTAAGCACAGAATATAGTGTGATATGATAACAAGTCCGTCCTTTAGTACAATCGTTTGTAAGTATTTTGATATAGTCTTATAATGATATGATAGATAATAAAATTACTGTACAGGGTTAACGTACTATATTCTAGTAGCCCTTTATGCGCACTTTTATACAGTTGTAGCTTGATGGAACATCTGACAAGAATTATTTACTTTGTATAAAAAATGCTATAAATTGTCGTACAATTGGGGTGATTTTCAACCCGAATATTGTATAGTGTGATCTAAGTACTGCACAGTAATGAAATAGATCAGCGCACGATTTAGCAAAATATGTTGTTGGATTTGGTAGGTCAATAGTCAAGACTAATAAAGGTACTCGTTTACAGAGCCTCTTGTGCCTGCAACCGATTTCAATGTGCAATACTTACTAATTAATTAAACCAATTTTTTTTTATTTTTTATCTCGCGCTGTTTCATAGAGTAAAGGAAAGTGTAAAATGAACGATCAAGTCATATTTTGCAGAATGCAAGTACAAAAGCTATTATTAAGAAAAATGAACGAAAAGATCGTGAACGAAATGAATTGTGATTATAAACCACCGTCCTTAGTGAAAATAAAATGAATGTTACAACAAAATTGTGTACTTATTGTCCGCATCGTCGATTGCCACCACCTGTCGCTTTCTTCACTTTCTTCTTCTTGCAATTATGTAGGGATCGAATAACAGATTTCCACTCCTCGCGATCTTTTGCAGCCTCTGTAGCTTGCTCCCATGACATGCCAAGAGTTTTCAACTCGGTCAACCGAGTGTCGCCAGGTCTCTTTGGGCCGCCCCGTTTTGCGTTTTCCACGCGCACGACATGACCAATCCACCGCCATCTCCGTGTGCGAATATCAGCCTCCACAGTATTCCTTGACTATCATCGCTTTGTCAGTCTGCACCACCGTAGCTCCAGAATGCGTTTTTTTTCTTTTGGTACACGATGTTTGCGTCATAGGAACTCGTCATTAAATGGCGCAAGGCCTCAGAGTTAGGATTATTTGACTTATCTTGATTGGTACCTACTCTAGACTATCTCATTTAGACTACTCTTATATGATTTCTGAAAATATTTGTTTCGGTTACGGAATATACCGGGTGAGAGCCTTCAGCGCTCCCCATTTGTCTGGCCAAGTAGTTAATGCCATCTGCGACAAATGTACAATAAGTCACGCCAAAAAAAAAAGAAGTTTTGTGACATCACTAGTATGAAGCGTACTCTACCGCGCTTTTCGACGGCGGGTTGACGTATTTGTAGCTAGTAGTTAACCCAGAGTATTCTAGCCGCCAGACTTTATTTGAGTCAGGTATTTTATAAGATGAAAATGTACAGATAGTGTGTGTATATCTCTGTTTTGCACTCGTCGTAAGTGAAGGACAACATATTTTTTAGAACTATCAGACTAAAATAAAATTATGTTTTGACCACTAGAATCAACACCGTTATTTATGTATTCGAATAGATATTATATTGCAGTGTACACCATCGAAGTGAACAGACTGTTTCTTTAGTTACCTATAAAAGGATGTAGTACAAGAGATCGATACGGCAGGTGATGTGTCAGAGTGTTCGTTTTTGGCGAATCAGAGGCAGGCAGGTGCGCGCGCGCAGGTGTCCCCGCTATCTCGGCCGATATCCACGCTACATACAGGTTGTGCTCATCGATTATAAATTAATATTATTTTAAAATACTCACTTTAATTAGGAAATCTATCATGACGGTACATGTACTAAACCTAGTTATAACATAAAAGTATAATCAGGTACGTGTTGTAAATTACGTATAACCTGCACCTAAGTAGGTATACCTATGTACATACTTTATCATATAAGTTACAAAGTATCAACCAAGCAAAATGACAATCGAACTCTAAGTTATCATATTAATAAAATACACCTACAGCTATGTTTTTTTACTGGTTTAAGCTTCCACAGTGCGACAAACGAGCCAGTTTACATACTTGCTGCGGTTTACAGTAGATATTATTCTTGATTTAGTCTTTCTTCTAATGACATTTTTAGTGAGGTAAGTACCTTAAACTGCCTGTATAAGTGGGATTTTAGTCATTGGACACATTGTTCCGCACGAGACAGACAGATGCGCAGCGCAGCGCATATGTGTCTACTCTACATCCGCGCATGGCGGCGCTCGCGTCAATCGATCGAACCCCTATTATGACCAGCTTTTCCGTGTTTATTTAAACTTAAGAACCACGTAACATAAAAACCCGTCTATTCTCAGCAATATCAGCCCCTCAATCAACTGAAGGGGATATGAACCATACTGCTCCACTGGCTTGTATTTCACCCATTTTCCAGAGTAAGAAAGCCGGTTGAAAACCTTCAACTTGGCTTACAATTGCGTGACTTCCGAGGCACGGGGAACATGAAAATGGAAAACTACTAAACGGTCACCCATCCAATGACTGACAACTCCCGCTATTGCTTGGGCTACGGTCTACGGATTAGGCAGTGGATCACATACATGTATGCTTACAACGAAGTACATGCAGAGTCTACAGTAAGTATGTTTTTCATATCGACTCCTAATGGAGTATAAGAGATAATCTGTTGCTGGACAGGGGAGAAATTAAAATCATTGAACGCATTCACTTGCTTATCTTCCCGGGCATCTTATAAAAATCGACTGAGGACGTTGTCCTTTTTAACTTGATGGATTGTAATACCGAGCGCTAGGCTGAACATCTAATATCATCACACGGTTCATCACACCCATCGAATATTGGTAGCATTATTATAAAGATAGTGATTATTTAGAAGATATGAATGCATGGGGTTAACTGTCTGAGAACTGATATTAGGCAGCTAAATTACTCAATTGTACTTATAACAATATTTTATGTTTTTTTTAAAGAACGTCTAGGGCCCTGTGCCGAGGTTTTCCTTGCAGCTTCTTTTCCCCGGCTATACAGGTTGTGAGAAGCTGCAGTAGTTTTAGCCGGATGAGACTTTCGTTATGTAACAATTGACGATTCAAAATGTAACTATGTTACCTAATGAATAAAGATATTTTTGAATTTGAATATCAACACTGTCTAAAATTTATCTTCTGATATTTTGACGCCCCATTAAGATTACGAGTGTGAGATTATGTCGGTTGTGAGGTAGATTACCAACCTCATCAACCCTCGCGTGTCAGGGTTATTATTGAGCCAATCTAGCTGCGAGCCGGGTACGAATTGTTTTGGGGCGGAGAGTTAGAGTTCTATAGTATTACAACGGAACGCCTAACACTAGGTCAAGCTTTCTGTTACGGACATAAATATTTATGGACTAGTTTCCGAAATAAACTACTTACTTATAATATTCAGAATTTGAATTATTCTTTATTATGCGGGGACGGTATAGATAACACAAGAGTCATGTTTATGGTTTTGGTGACGGTGATCAAAATTAGTCCATCGACTTAAAAATAGTTAATAAATCCGTACTTATTGTTAAAATGAGTGTGGTTTGATTACTTTCACGACTTGTAGACTAGTAAAAAATGCTCATTATTTTGCTACTTCGCATCTATTAAATAGTTTACAAAAGTTTACATACACGTCCGACAATAAGAGACGACCGATGAATATAAAATTAATTTAAAAAGTATTAAAAAAATGTTTATAACTTTTTTTAAGATATTTTTATGTTGCAATTGTCAACCAATAGTTGGAGTTGAGTTGGATTATTGGAGCGAATTCACCACCTACACGACTTGTGATACGAGTATAATTATGTTCTTATATGAATGTCTGTTCGTCCTTTGGTCGAATTTTCCAGCGTAGGAAGGTATAGGTACCTTCTTCTGCTAAAGCATTCATAATTAAAAAAAACCGAAGTAGGTTGGTTGGTTTTATTAAAATTTTGTGAAAATGTGGCATGGCACGAGGATACCAAAAAAGTGCCTCAGGTAGTGGGAGCGTTTGGTTGTTCTCATTTTTTTAATAGCGGCGTGTCTTGCAGCTGTTGTTAATAACAATGTGTTGGGCCGAAAGCGGCCAAGAGCGCGCGGCTCGGGCCGGCACGGGCACCGGCGCACGCGCACGCACTAATCTTGTACTTTTCCCGTACCGCCAGCTGCGCCACCCAATATAATTATATTATACGAAATTAACGCACATTTCGTCTTTATCAACATTTGCATAAAACTACCTCGCAATAAGGACGCAGACGGATACCACCTACTTAAATATACAGTTCTTTGAAATGAAATAATAATTACGCGGCAAATTTTAGATATTTCCTTTTAACTTAGTAACTATGTACTTATACTATAATATATAATATTCTATGTTTTAACTTATAAAAGAAAACTGGAAATTAAATTAAGTACAAGTTCAAGAAAATCAACCTCAACTTCTATGTAAGTAGGTAAAAATAAAAAATATCTTGAATTTAGTTGTAGACGTTCCTATCTTCATTCTGCAAAATACACACAATTATAGGACCTTAATTATTCTCATCTTCAACAACTCGGCGTTACCTAGTAAATAAAGATATACTTAAATGAATAAAGATAAGTGTAACTATTTATGTTACCTACGGAATAAAGATATTTTTGAATATGAATTTGAATTAACTTACCTACCCACTGCAATAATTTAAGAACAAAATCTTTAAAGAAAATTAATTTACAGTTCAAATAAATAAAAATCCTTATTTGAAATTCCTTGAATTGTGTTTTTTCTTATTAAAGTTTGAAGTGGAATACCTGGCGGGTTATCTAATGAGAATCCTGCGCGGGCGCACCTGGCCACAGCGGCCATCTGCCCGATTGAGAGGCTGCAAGATGGGCGCAACTTGTTTTATATTAGAAGCAATCAACTTTGTTGCGCCTTATATGCGCCGGATCAGAGCTTAATACGACGAAAGTGGTTGATTGTAATGCCAAGTTAGCTTTTATTTTATGTTTAATAACTATCTAAAATTAAATAGATATATATTTAGCAAAGAGCAACAGGATATGGTCACTGTTTAGAAAATAAAATTATTTAACACAGTATCTGGGATATTTACTTCTAGGTAGGTATTTACTTTTGTTTCAAGGAATGAATAATTAACCGTCTGTTCCCATATCAAATATTAAGTACGAGTTCTCCAGTCTGAAAATAATAAAAGAAAGTACCTACTCGGCAGTATAATCGCCGAAAAAGAAATTGGGATCAGTATTATTTTATTTAACTCATACATTTGACAACATGAATGGAAATGGTTTTCTTTCAGTCAGATTAATAGAATTATTTATTGTTCTTTCTGTTGGATTGTAGAGTGCGAATAAAAAGTGCTGAAAGAATGCTTACTACTATTGTTGTGCTTAACACGTAGGTACGTGGTACGTAGTCCCCAGTAGCGGGGGTTAGAGGCTTTATTCAAAACTCATCGTGAGAGTGCCGGGGTGACAATAAACCACCCGCTGGCATGTAAAAGGTGACACCAGGTTTTCACTACTTTTTCATAAAAGCTTTGCATTGCGTGATTACAAAAGAAAATAGAAGCGACCCAAAAATAACCTGGTCCAATTTAGAAACGGGTTGACCGTACAATCACGGTTTAACTGTTAAGTTTGGTTGATAATTACTAATATTTAAATGATTTTTTAAAAGTTCCTCTAAGTAATACATAAGCAGATATTACAAAACATAAACTGCCTTTAAACGTCCCAGTGCTGGGCACAGGCCTCCCCTCAATCAAACGGAGGGGGTATACTCCACCACGCTGATCCACTGCGGGTTAGTGGAGGTGTTTTTACGGCTAATAGCTGGGATCAACGGCTTAACGTGCCCTCCGAAGCACGGAATCATCTTACTTTTTCTGACAATCAGGTGATTCAAGCCTGAAAAGTCCTTACTAAACAAAGGACAGTCTCACAAAGTGATTTCGACAATATCCATCGGGAATCGAACCCAGATATTAAGTATATAATTTTCATGGTGTATACATATTTTTTTTTATTGTTCCATGGCAAGGGGACAGAACGTTTTGCTGGTGGGTTTTCAGGACCTTGATTATAACCACTGAACACCTAAGATGAAAAAGGAGTGTCTCACATCTAATTAACTCTACATTCATCCATTCACAGACTTAAATGAAGGAAAACTGAGTAAGTAGGTACCTGCATTATGACGTTTATTGCGATCATACAAAGGTGTTAGGTATGTGGAAGCTACGCTAAATATTATCGAAAATCCGTGAGAAATTCCTTCTTCAAATAGTTCAAGTTCCGGGACTCCACACGATATTACAGTACCAAGATATGTTCTTGGTTTTAGGAGCCCTTGACAACTATTTTCAAAGACTGGCTTTTGTATGATCATAATTATTATTCTATGATATGACGCAATGAGTATAGGTACCTACTTGTCAAATAAACAATTAAAACCTTACAATATGTTTGAGCTTAAATCTATGATTAAAACATACCTATAGTATAATAGTACTGAGTCAATAAATTAAGTTAAACAAAAAATAAAATACTTACATACTCATGCCATTTTCGGAAAATGAGTTCTACCTTTAAAACAAACAATAAACGGGATAATTTTCAAAGTAAATCGTAGAATTAGAGCTTTGAACCGTTGTGATATTGTACCTAATATATTGATTATCGAGATAATCCTTAACAAAAAACACCTAAATACATTTTCGCCTCTCATCTTTAGAGATGTTTTCATTATTGTCGTATTATATCCTCTTTTGTAAATACCTGTTCCTAATAGAACAAAACACGTAGATGTACAAATTGTAACGCGTGAAAGATTGAAGCAATTTGAAGGGTAACTAGTTACCGGCCATCTGGACTCCAGGTCTGGGTTCGAATCCCGCGGCGTAACCAGTTTGCAAAATTGTCCTAGCCAGCTTATGGCGCGCGCACACCTGCTACCGATCCAGAAAAAAACACATGTGCGATACAAATTTAATGTACCTAGGAATTGGAGGTAAGCATCATTAATTTATTACAAGCCGAGCGGGCGAACTGAATAAAAATATCTTGCGGTTGTCTCGGGAACTTATTACTTTACCTATAAATAACCGATTTTTTTTAATCGTTTGTCCCTAGCTATACATATAAATTAAATTGGAATAAGTTCACTGTCAATCTCATTATAGGTAGTACGGGCGAATCTAGTTCTAATAAAATCAATTTATTAGTGAGAACACATAAAAATACAAGAGGTGGTAAAATAATTTACATAACAGTGTTGTGATGCGTTCGGTCGGCCTGGCCAAAAAAGAATTTTTAAAACATAAATTGGTACATTGAAAAGAAGATATTGCTATTGAAAATTATACTTATTAATTTTCTATTTTGTATTTAAAAGACGAAAGAACAAAGATGAGTTCCTATCATTATAATTACCAATTATTACACATCGGTACGATTAAAATATTAATGTTCCAGCGATAGAGAAGACAAAAATTTATTGGTTCGATACACTACGAAACCGATAAGTGTATCGGCTTACCAACTATCACGTTGGTCTAACAGAAAGCTCGGGGAGGTGTGGATACTTGGTTCATCTTACGATAGATGTACCTCTGACTACCCTAATTGGGATCATCGTGTCGTCGTCAGCTTATATGTTAAAATTTTTTTTTTAATTCTCCACAATGTACATAGATGGGTTTCACAAAATAATGCACAATTAAAGGGTAAGTATGTACGAGTATAATATGTGCAGTGCGGGTTGGTTGAGGTGTTTTTAGAATAAATATAATATTTTTTAGTTTTTACATAATAGATATTGCACCTTTAATATAAGTACGTTAGGTTAACGTAGGTAGGTATATTGTATAGACGTTAGCTAATTCAAATAAACACTTACATACTTTAAGCTGCCGCAGTCGTCGTTCGTCGAAAAAGTAAATACATATATGTCTATATGCATAACAACATTTATCTCAATAGCCTTTCTATACGTAGTATTACTTAAGCCAAAAATAATCGTCGTACAAGTTAATTATATAGTGTGTTATAGGCTACAGGTACTGTGAGAGTACATAACAGCGTAAAAGTGCATATAATATATAATGTTTTTCTTTTATACGTTTTTTAAAGGCTACATAAACGGCCTCCGTGGTCCAGTGCTTTGAGAATTGGGCTCACGATCCTGAGGTCCCGGGTTAGAATTCCAGTGGGGACATATCACAAAAATCACTCTGTGATCACTAGTTTGCTTAGGACATTTCAGGCTGATCACCTGATTGTCCGAAAGTAAAATGATCCGTGCTACGAAAGGCACGGTTAAGCCGTTGCTCCCGGCTACTATTTACCGATGTAAGTAAGTAGTCGTTACATGAGCCATGTCAGGGGCCTTTGGCGGCTCAATAATAACCCTGACACCAGGGTTGATGGGTTGGTAATCCACCTCACAACCCACACGATAGATGAAGGCTACATAGCCTGAAAGCGTTCTATTTTAAATTGATGTTTTGTTTCCGCTGACTATGTTTTGTGAGTTGACATTTAAATTATTGTTATCAATAAAGAACTTTTAAAAACAAACAAAACTTAAATACCTATATGGGAGTAATAATAATAATAGAATTGCGATAAAGCGAAAGTTGATGGTAGGGCTGACAGAGGAAGACCTAGAAGGACTTACGAGTACATTGATCAAATTCGAGATGTCCTTAGAAAAGGTTAAGTACGATCTACTCTGAACCGGCGTGCGTGTATGAAGCGATTGATGAATGTGGAGGAAGCAAGAGAAGTGTGTCAGGATTCAGGATCGATGCAAATGGAATCCTATACTCTCTGCTTACCCCGGTGGGAAATAAGCGTGACTTTATGTATGTATGTATTATATATGTATGGGCGTAATTAAACACCGCATTAGAGCGCGGGGCGCAGTGGTATGAAACATCTCGCGCTACGCAAATGTCGCAAGAAATCCATCGTCAGACAATGCGTTGCTTTATGGCTTCCCACTCAATTTAACCCTTGGAATGACAAAAACTGCACCCTTGTAATTTCATGCTAATTTGTTGTCTTATCGATTATACCTTGTCAATGGATACGTGGCGAGTGTGTATTATTCAAGAAATATGCTCGAAACTTTTCCTGTGTTTATAAACACAGAAAAAGTTACATTGAGGGACTTACCTGACTATGTTCCTCAAAAACAATAGATGGGGTCGTACAGATTTTCCTTTGTTTAACCTCCTAATTTCATGGATAACAGACATAATGCATCTTTTACCTTTTTTGGGTATAATTCTTCTTCTATCGTGTGGATTGTGAGGTGAATTACCAACCCGTATCAGGGTTATTACTGAGCTGCCATAGGCCCCTGATGTGACTCATGTAACGACTATGTACTTACATCAGTAAGTAATAACTGGGACCAACGGCTTAACGTGCCTTCCGAGGCACGGATCTTTTTACTTTTTGGACAATCAGGTGATCAACCTGTAATGTCCTAACCAAACCAAAGTCACAAAGTGATTTTTTGTGATTTGCCCCACCGAGATTCGAACCCGGGACCTCCGGATCGTGAGCACAATGCTCAACCACTGGATCACGGAGGCCGGTTGGGTATATATGATGACCCTTTTTATTACCCAGGCACAATTACATCTTCCACACATTATTATTGTGATCAAAGTAAAGAGAAGCAATGTAGATAGCAACATAATTCTATACGTATCTGATTCTAATATCACCTACATAGCTCGGAGAATTGCAAAGCTGAAGTGGCAGTGGGCAGGACACATAGCGAGGAGAACCGATGGCCGATGGGGCGGAAAGGTTCTAGAATGGCGACCACGTGTCGGACGACGCTCAGTGGGTAGGCCCGCTACAAGGTGGACCGACGATCTGGTGAGGGTCGCGGGAAGCCGCTGGATGCGGGCAGCGCAGGACCGATCGTCGTGGAAATCCTTGGGGAAGACCTATGCCCAGCAGTGGGCGTCGTACGGCTGATGATGATGATGATTCTAATATCAAGCAACAATTATTTTCATATATGCCTCTGCCATTAGGTTAAGTTTTTGAATAATTGTATGTACTTACCCCTAGCAATGAGTTAATTATGACGTTACATCTGAACAGCGCCATCTATTTTGTTTTTGGTGAACGTAGCCTGGAAAGACCCTCATGTTGACGATGTCGAGAAATAACCAATGTACAGTCATGAGCAATATAATGTACCCACTTTAGGACTCTGTCGCACTAACATATTTGACATTTAGTGAGACTTACAGTTCAATTTGTCAAAAAAGTTAATGTGACATGGTACCAAAGTGTATACATATTAATGCTCGTGACTGTATGTGTTGCATATTGTTAACAGGAGGAGCGCAAACCAAAGGAAAAAAAGCAGGTGCTCGTTAAACACGCACCAATGCTCATACGAAATCGT
The DNA here is from genome assembly GCF_024362695.1 of Pectinophora gossypiella. Lineage (NCBI taxonomy): Eukaryota > Metazoa > Arthropoda > Insecta > Lepidoptera > Gelechiidae > Pectinophora > Pectinophora gossypiella. The sequence continues at coordinate 8,172,967 of NC_065433.1, forward strand.
GACTCGTCAATTACGATTTTTCCATCTCACAACTTCCCTTTGAAATTTTCCAGACGCACATACCTCCTCGTGCGATGTTCATCGATGAAATTCACTTTATTTACTTAGTGCTTTTTTTGTTTGTGTACAGTCATGAGCAATATCATGTACCACATTTAGATAGAACCCTGTCGCACCATCATATTTGACATTTAATGAGACTTACGGTTTAATTTGTCAAAAAAGTTAATGTGACATGGTTTCTAAGTGTATACATATTAGTGCTCGTGACCGTACTGTGGACTTACCCAGGTAAGTATATTGTTCACTAAAGAAGGAAACCTCCTCTGTGGTCTAGTGGTTGAGCGTTGGACTCATGATCCGGAGGCCCCGGGTTCGAATCCCCGGGGACATAACACAAAAACACTTTGTGATCCCTAGTTTGGTTAGTAAATTACAGGCTGATCACCTGATTGTCCGAAAGTAAGATGTTCCGTGCTTCGGAAGTCACGTTAAGGCCCGTTGGTCGCGGTTACTATTTACTGATGCAAGTGAGTAATCGTTACATGAGCCATGTCAGGAGCCTTTAGCGGCTCAATCATAACCCTGTCACCAGGGTTAATGAGGCTAGTATTCCACCTCACAACCCACACGGTAAGAAGAAGAGAAGATCAAAGAATGAAATCCTGAGTGGTTTAAGCTTGGTACCTAATCATTTTCATATTGATAATTCAATACTTTTTATTTTTGTTATCTTCTCTTTCCTTTTTTATTAAATACGTACGCCAGTACCAGTGTCATTTTGGTAACTTGGATAAAAAAAATTAAAAAAACATGAATAATAGATTTTCGGTATTTTTAGCATTTATTATTACACTTTACGTGTAAGTGTAATATGAAAAATATACCCCTAGTATTAACACTAGCACCAGCCCCCCAGCATCCACACCATCCGCCCCCAATCCTCCCCACACGCATCCACACCATCTCCGTCCCCCCAGCATCTGTACTAGCACCATGCCCGCCAGCATCTACCCGAGCATCCTTGCCAGGAGCAGCACCCGCATCCGCAGCAATTAAATTTAATGACCTCTAAGGGCTTCAATCGGCTTCCTGACACCGATAAAGGATTCCTCCATACAAAAGACATCAACGAGATCATTAGTTTTCTTCCAAAATAATGTTTTTTATTAACCAAAACAAACTTTAAAACTATTAGGCCTATTTTCATGAAACTTTCACTAACGCTGTAACCTTGAACCTGCAAAGCGATTATTTGTTACTTACCTGTTGTTGTTGTTTGATATTCAGCAATTCCAAAGTAAAATGTGGAATCTTATAATCTCTAATAGCAACAGCTCTATAGAGTTCTGATTATAATTTTCTAAAGCTGCCATTTCCTTTACTTGCGTTCCACACAATTTAATTTTGACTTTAATGTAACTGTGTATTTTATTTGTACCTACCTACACGTTGAGAAAGTCTTGTGATCGCGGGGCGCTTAGTACCGAAGGCAGGTGTTTGTGTGAATCCAGTTCCACCAAATCCATTATCGAATTAAATTTTGTTAATAAATTAAGATCATGAGTTGCTGTGTTGCGGCTACTACAGGATGAATGCTATATATACCAACTAGTACGCTGCCCAATCTACAAATGTATCTTCAAGTCTGCTTCGGTCCATGACAACCCACCTCAGGTGGCGAGCTAGCAAGGCAGTGATTAAAGGCGATGATAGGGGTCACTTAGCCAGCGTAGTATGGCCTGGCTATCGCTGACTACTCGTAGCTCTGTCTACCCTGTTACGAACTGATTACGTATAAAAGATTTAAAAATAAATTCCCGCCTCTTTAGTTGTATGAAGCAATAGGAGTCATTACCTTCTTAAATACACAATCTATACTTACATACATAATATTATTATGAACATTTATCATCATTCTTAGAAGGTGAGCCTGACTGCAATTGTAAGAAGCTATTTGTCAACAGATGACCCTCTATTGTCGTGCGAAGGACGCTTCAAGTCTTTTAACAAACATCGCGTGTTACTGCAGAAAGTTGCAGTGAAGTGACAATTGACACCATAATTTCCCGGGCGCTGTCAAAATGTAGTTGTCTAACAAGGTGCGGGGGTAAACTTCGGGCTTCGGGACAACTGTTGATAGCATCTGCGCCTTCCCGTACCCTGCAGGAGCGTATATAAGGCGCAGAACCGCGCCGCGCGGCCATTCGTGCTCCGGTCTCTGAGCGCCTACAAGCTCGCACGGATACACGGATACGTACGTGCGTGAAAATGAAGTGTCTCGGGAGTGTTTTACTGACTTTAATTATACCAATATTAATATTGAACTCTATAATTGTGAATGGAGAGGACGATAACCATTATAAGAAAGATAAACAGAAAAATGACCAACTGTCCGTGAACCAGAACTCCAACGAAAACCTGAACCTGAAACAGCTGGAGAAACAACTGCAGATTCTAACTGAAAAAATGGAAATCATGAACGATATCCACAAGACCGAAATCGCCGACCTGAAACACGAACTAGGGAATGTCCGGTAAGTAAAAAAACTTGAAAGTTTTATTTAGGACTGTTTAATTTATTTTTTGTTGTTTAATAATGTTTTAAGTTTATTTATTGTTCAGTTATTTAATAAAATTTTGATTCGGAGGTACCTATATGTGCTGTGCTTTTTCTTTTGTAGAAAATTGGGTGTGTGCGTAATTAAGGCGAACAATATAATTTAATTTTATCATTTTAAATGTTTTTAACTTGTGATAGGTAAGTATATCGATTTAATTGGCGATCACATCGCTGACATATTACATTGATATCTGATATTACTGACATATTGCATTTCATATTTTACGGAAATGGCGTAGCGTAATTTTATTTGTCTTCAATATGTTCCTACAACTTTATTTAAGCCAATGTAGTAAAGATATTACTCATCAAAGATTAAAGCTATGCGAAATTAAAATGATAAGCTTTTTTGGTTTTATACCTACCTACCCGTTTTTATGGAAAAATTATTTTTTTGAAATTATTTTCAGCCTGTCTATCTTCCTTGACAATAAAAATTTTAGGATTTTTGTATTTTAAAGAATAAAGTAATATCTAGAAACATAAATATATAAAAGGAAGTAATTATTTTTCATTGATATATTAAAGTAGGTACAGGGCTAAAACGTACTAGAAAAGACGGACGTACTGAATATGATTCTGACGACACGACTTCTCTAGCCATTCAGGTTGCCAATCAGCTCGCGAATAATAAGCACATACTTTAGGTCCTCGATGTCAACACCGCCGACGTGGTACTGTTTTCCCTCTTTCAGAGCCTCTTCTTTCAAACATAATGCCAGCAGACAATCTAACCTGACGGAAGCACTCACCTGGGCATCCTCAGGCCTGTTGTCTTAAACTTTGTAACTAGAAGAGCCCTCAGTATACTTTGCATTTGTCTAGTCAAGCAATTAATGTCATCTGAAGCAAATCTACAATAAGTCACGTTGAGAAAAAGAAACGTACTCACTAGACATATATTTTTACGATATAACAAAATCCATTTATATACCGCGAGATAGTGGCGCGTGCGTTTTAACTCGTTATATTTACTTACCTACTCACTTGCACCTTATATATTATAAGTAAGGCAAATCTGCTATAATACATCATGTCAGAAATATTCATATGTAAACCTACCTAAAAATATTTTTACGTATAACAGTGAAAAAATACCAAGCAACAGCTTGGCTTGGCTTGGTTAGTTTATTTCCTGGTTAGGTATGTTTTATAAATTTAAAAGATACAATTCATCATTGTCTCTCGGACTTTATCTTGCAGTATTTAGCATAATTACCACTTTTAATAGGATTTATTTAAATTATGCAAAAATGGTAGTCTCACAAAGGCGACTTATTATTTTAAACTGCTTCATCCTGGACGTCGTCTAGTAGAACCTTCATTATGAAAATATGTCCTACGGATAAAGTCAAATTACTTGGAGCTTCTAATAGAACGTAATGAACTAGTTGTCTGTCTTCAGGATACATAAGTATCACTATAGTTTTTACATCGTTTATTATTTAGAACTCTCGCATAGAAATCTAACGAAATAGCGACATGCATTTCGGACTGTTGATAAAAAGTTGCCTAATAAATAATATTAGCAAGTTTTAATTCAATTTCTGGGCATGTTCGAAGAGCGGCCTTAGTGCCTGGTTACCAGATGAGCGGCCACATGCCATTTTATGCGGCGGCGGCGGTTAGTTTTCACAGTCAATGCACACGGGGGCGGAATCCTAAGGGCACCCTACTCGAAGACTACATTTATATTATGATGTCTCTTCCACGATTTCCTTTTCATTCGAAACCCTTTATTATTTGGTTGATATTTATAGCTATTACCATGTTTTCTCGCAGACGACACTCAAATTTATTTTCCTTGTTGATAGTGAACGTCATGACCGCCTATGTAGTATATGCAGAAAGTTTGTACGAATTTTGTGCTGTACTATGTCTATGAATGAACATTTGTACTTAAAAGCTTTGAGCGCTAAATATGTGATACTACATAGGTGTTTCTGACGTTCGCTGTTGATAGTATTATCCTTGAACCTCATAGTAGACAGAATAAAAAAAACCAATAGGTACATTTTAGTAAAAAAAACGATTTCTTCTTACTACTACTTCTTGTAACTATAGCATATAATATCAAATATTTTTAATTCTTCTGAATTCCGTCGTTAGAATTACAAGAAACAAGTCAGAAAAAGTACTTTGTCCAAAATGTCGGATATATTTCAGTTCTGACAATATAATTGGTCGTTACCAGGCAATCCTAAATGAAACGTCTTTCATCTTAGAAGCCCTTTGTATGTATTTTTAACGCGCGGGTTCTCAGAGGGGCTCCGGAAGACGTGTCATAATATAAAGGTCGTAAAGCGAGAGTGGTGCGGAGGTCGCGATGAAGGGCTCGCTGAGGGCTCTCCAGAATCAGGCCATCAGATCGAAGGAGATTTTAGCGCGCCGCTGAGCGCGATTGATTCTCTAACTAAATTTTGTAACATCAAAAAGATATATTTTTTTTACGTAAACTGTTTAAAAAGCTTAAAATCACGAATGATTATCACGTGCTCAGCGGTGAAGGAAAACATCGTGAGAAAATCCGCATTCCCTAGAAATGCATTTTCAGGCTGGTTTTCCCTTTGCAGACAGACAGTCGCTTCTAAAACTTCTAATCTGTAAAAAACCGGTGAAATTTTTAAGTTAGGTAAACGGACTCTGTGAAAAACGGGATAATGCTAGGGAGACGATGATGATGTTAAAAAAGCTTAAAAAGAAACCGATAAATAGTTAGCGACTGCAAAGACTTCAGGGCCCTGCTGGCTTGGTCGACATTTTCCCTAAATACTCTCGGTCCAATCGAGGCCAATTCTCTCGAACGACGTCTTTCATGAGGATCGCTCCAACCTGGGCACCCTCAGGTCTGTTATTTAAAATTTTGTACCGGATGAAAGCCCTCAACACTCCTAGAGATGTACTGTGTATAATAAACACAATATAATTTACATACTTATTTGTCTTAAAAATTGATTGTGAACCTTAAAGACAACTTGCTGGCGTGACTTTTTTATATTATACATACAATAGAACATAATGTTATTTTACACTTAAGTAAAAACAAGACCAGTTTTTGGTTTTACATCGATTTAAAAAAAAAAGCGATCGTCCATTTATGTATTCCGTAATGCAAAGAGGAACACCTGCGCACGTTCGGATGTTGTCCTGGGAATGATTGGTTTAAACTCAACCTTATGATTAAAGTCATAGAGCACGTAATTAGGAAGCGTGTGATGAGTGAGTTCACGCATATTCAGAATGCAAGGCTCCAGCTGGTAATTTCAGTTTTGTTTATCGATTTTATTCATTAATTCATGGTTATTTTAAGATAAAACGAAGCAGTTATAAGAAGTTGCACGTTTACCTAATATAGCATAGCGCCACGCCTGTATCCCGTAAGGGGTAGGCAGTAGTATACCTATACAGTGCCTCGCCAGCTATGTTTAAGTTCCATATAATAATAGAGGGTGAGCATTTTGCCATTAACTGAGCACATGGAAACCACGTGATATCGATTTTCTAATAATCCATACATCAATTCAAACTCTAAAGTGGAATTCCGTGGTACCTACTTATAGACCTCGAGCCAGGATTCAAACCCGCGACATTTGATGATAATGTCATGCGTTCTCCGAACACGACTATCACGGCATATGTAACCTGATGATAAATATTAAATTGTACCTATCTGGCCATACATTGTAATAATATGCAACGTAGGTGTACTGTTTTTATATAAATATAATGATCGTAATTACTATTATTGACTGAAAAACTAGTGTAAGTAAGTAGTCGTTACATGAGCCATGTCAGGGGCCTTTGGCGGCTCAATAATAACCCTGACACCAGGGTTGATGAGGTTGGTATCTCTCTGTACCTGTACCTCTCAATCCACACGATAGAAGAAGAAGGAGAAGAAGATTGAAAAATACACAAAAAAGGTCACTAAAGAAATCCAGCTCGACAGCCCTAAAATATAATTGATAAATATTTTAGTGATCAAAGTCTCACCTAAAAATACATGACCCTAAAAATAAATTTAATAAGCAGACGTTTAATATTACAAGACTTTTATAAGATTATTAATCCATATTTGTTACTAACACGGTGAAATGCCGGTACCCACTTAGTTCATCATGCAATAGCAATGTAGTGGTGAACTTAATATATTAATTTTTTTAGTTACTGTTGTAGATAATACTAACATATGCGACGTGTACTGTGATGTGGTGCTGTCATTTCTAATGATGGGCTGATTATCACCATAAGGTTCATAATATCCTTCTTAGGACTACGTAACACTGTATCACGTATGACAGTGGCTGCAAGTTGTCATTGAGTACTTACGGCTATGCCCACCCAATTAGGAATTAGGGGCGTGAGTTTATGTATGTATGGTAGATAATATTCTAGTTAACAGCCGTTCGAAGGGAATAAATCAAGAACAGGTTCCGTCAGGTGTGTGGAGTACAGCGCAAATAGCAAATACGAGCGAACATCTGGCTTTAATAAGATGTTTATTTATATTTCCCAACCGGAAGTTACTACTCAAGCCCATATCCGGTGCACGACGAAAAAAGTAGGTGTACCCTATTCCACGCGTGCCCTAAAATCTAAAGCTTAAGATATTTTTTTTATAATGCACGTTCCAAATTAAAAAGACTTAACGACGGCAAAAACAAAATAAGTTTAACGAGGAACTTATAATAACAATCTGTTTTTCGATTATTTTAATGAGGATACCTAAACAATTACAAGTAAAAAGTTTATTATCCTTCTATTTGGAAACATAGAAAGTTGAATTAAAGCATATGTACTTAAACAATATTATTTCTAAGCTACGTACACTGAAAGGGTAGAGCGGATTCAGTCACACAGTAATAATATAAACAAGTGCTCAACGCTTCAGTTTCGGTACTAGCAAAGGAGCGGATAGGACGATTTTAGGTATGCTGTGACTTCAAACAACCACTTGACGTAACACGTGTATAAAATTAAAACGAAATAAAATTTCTACTTACATTAATATTTACATTCATAACATATCCTTTTCTCGATAAACCTTCCGTCTTCAAATTCCAACTTGTCAATAGCCAGAAGCCATGTTAGATACAATGTATAAAAGTAACACCTTGATGATACCTAATGGCTAAATAAATGTTAAAATATTTCTAATAAGAATTTTCTAATTATTGTTACGTCGATAAAATATAATCTGAATAGCTCGAGGCGTCCGCAATTAGCGGGCCACGGGCCGCGTGCACTCCAACTATTTCGGACCCCTAATGGCCGCACAGGAAGCAGGTGCCATTTCTAATGATGTCCATTCTTTCACCATTTGGCCCAATATTTTATCCCTCCCCCAAGCAAATCATTATCAAACATCACCACATAACACACAGCCTATTCTCCTCTAACCGTATTTTTTCGATAGGACAGGTAAAATTTTGGTTATCTGCTGCTACGTTGATATTAAGGCGATATTCGAATACATTTTTTGTACCGCCTCCTGTGTCGGCACATGGCACGTACATCTGCCGTTTGACGATCGTTTGAATGTACAGCTTTCGAAATAGATCTCAATCTCAAAAGGGATTTTTCAAGATGCCTGCTGGCCCGTTCGTGGTAGAATAAAATGAGAATCGAACAGCCGTAGAAACGTTTCAACAATATTTATTATTGAAACGTTTGTAACTTTTAATACAATCACGTTTTGTAGTATTTCAATAAAAGCGTTAATTAAAAACAAGCACGGGCTAATTTTGAGTCAATTTACAATAGCTTTAACGTTGTACTGTTCATGTAAATTATGAATGAATTGTTTTGTGTGGGTCGCGTGCCGCCCAGCTCGCATGGTTCGACGGACCAACTGCGATCGTGAATTAAGCTGAGAATAAATGGCACATGCGCGTGATTACTGCAGGTATTTCACTGTAAATGGTCTCTGGCATGTTGTGCTCTACCCATTATTTATGAAAGCGATTAATTTACTGGCATTGTTGTGTATAATAACGGCCAAACCAGAACACTCCCAGACACATAATGAGGGCTACTCACCAAATATACTCCACACTCGACAAAATATACAAAGCTTATAAAATTAAGACAGATGAACACTTTAAGAAGTATATAATAAAGAATCAGTGGACAAAAATATGTATCTATCTAAAATATATGTAAATTGTGCATTTCCAAAACAAATTCATTCTATGGTATTCATACATTCGTATCTGGAGGTTTAAAAAGGTGACATTGAAGCCATTCGTCTAAAAAAACAATATGGCAATTCGATATATTTTGGGCTATAAAAGTAAGTGCGCAATGTGAACAAACTATCAAATAACAATATTGATTTTTTAGATGAATTGCTTTGGTGGTCTATTTAAACTCCCTGTCAGTGCCAAATGGTTCCAGGTAATAGGATCCAAGCCATCTTTGAAGACATCTCTTTTGAAGCTTTTAATTGTTAGCAAGCTGCAGTGCACACCTACTCTTTATCCCGCACCACGCAACAGCAGGGAACAAAAACAGTAAAAACGTTAAAAAAATGTACCTACAGTTTGTGCACGCTGTCGCCGAGCTGGATTGTTTAGTTTGGTTTTAGCTTGGAAATGGACTACAGTATGCAATCAGAACCTTGTTTTATACACACTCACTGACACCTACCACGCGCCTAAAAAAACTCAATAAATTTTAGACACAGAAATAAACTCAATTGTTTCAGACACAAAATCAGTAGATTTTTGTTTCAGACGATGAAAACATTTGAATTTCGCTAAGTATTCTCGTTTCTTTAAATCATTTTCATTATTTCATCTATATTTATTGTTATATGCCTCTCAAAATTAGTTTTTTGTAACAATGGCAACTGGAATAACTACTACTATTGTATAATAATGTACAAACGTTACTAAGTCAATAAGTAGTTTTAACTGGAAATTGCGAGAGAGTTTTGCGCACAATGCCGGAAATTATATTGACTCTACTAGAAATAACATTTTCCTTTAGCGGTTGATTTAACAAACTTTATTATTCCTTTTGCATCTTCATCCTTTAAAATATAAGTACTTAATCAAACTACACAAATTAGCGAAACTAAAAAATAAACTTTTCTGTTTATCTTAAAGTGACCCGGACAGATAACTATCAACATTAAATACGTGAAATAGGTAAGCTTGTACATATTGACTCACTTTGATTCCAAGTAGTTCGCCCGAAAATTGCCTGATAACTCTATTTGAACTTTACATTTGTAGGAAGCGTCGATAAGGGACAGATAGCTTAAATAGATTAGAGCAATGTGTTTGATTAACCAGTTTCATAAGTGGCTAGAAACTTAATAGGTGTGTCATGTGGGTATGGAGGCATGGAGGTATTGAGGCTCCCCTCAATGAATAGTAATTATGATGGTAATTAGGGACAAAGGGAACCGGAAGGGTTGGCAGGAGACACGCCGTGGCCGTGTACTGGTGCATGATATTACATCCTGGCTATGCAGTATGTTGGCCGATCCGTACTCGGACGAGGCAATACATATCCTACCTGGGAGGCTAGCTGAGTAGCAAACGTTCCTATTTCGCAACTCGCTAACATATAGTTCCTTCGAACTGAGACGTCTCTCACGGAGATGGCATGGTGTGCGGAGATAATGCCATCTCCGGCAAATCTACAATAAGTCATGTCAAAAAAAAAGGTATTACTTAAAGGAACAGTTCGAAGGAACTATATGTTAGCGAGTTGCGAAATAGGCTCTCCCGGTACAACGTTTAAGACAACAGGCCTGAGGTAAGCACCTCAACCCTAAGCAGCTAACTAAGCAGTTGGACGCGAACCTCGGCTCAGGGCGTCGTCTGAGAAGAAAATATTTGAAAGAATTAATCGACCCTAGTGGGTCGATAGCGATAAGCGCTGATTGAGGGAGTGGTTATTACCGATCCTGTAGCTACAAGAACATAGGCACAAGAAGTCCCGAAGCTCGTAACAGACGGAATGATCACTACCACCGTTTTTGATTCTTTATTGTCATCACTTGTCAAACGCAAACATATTGTGATGTGACGATGAAAACATGCAAAGAAAACGATCGAGCTCTTGCCGCCGAGTCAGTGATATCAGATCAGCCACTTATTCTTCTTCTTCTATCGTGTGGGTTGGTAGGTGGATTACCAACCACAGCAACCCTGGTGTCAGGGTTATTGTTGAGCCGCCAAAGGCCCCTGACATGGCTCATGTAACGATTACTCACTTACATCAGTATGTAGTAACCGGGACCAACGGCTTAACGTGCCTTCCGAAACTCGGAACTTTTTGTATCTCTATCACAAAAGATATGAACTGTCGTTACCTGCATTGTAGTACACTCACACAATACAGTAGACAGTTTGTTAAGCCTCGACACACAATTTGCGCACACATATGGAGCGTTATTCGATGGACTGATTGTGTCATTTTTCACATTATGGACCGCTACATTTAAATCAGCAAGATTACATGAATAGGATGATCAGGGGGGTTAAAATGGCCACATCGAAGCAATTCATCTAAAAAAGCAATACTTATTGCTATTTGACATTTGTTTGCATTGCGCACTCACTTTTATATGCGCAAATGTCAAATTGTAACATTGCTTTCTTAGATGAATTGCTTCGATGTGGCCATTTTAACCCCCCAGTTCACCTATCACCAGTCGGTTTATCACATACCTACCATCTTAAAACTTTGTTTCAAAGTGCCTGCAAGTTGTCTTCTGATTATTCATGGCTTTGCATTCACCGGTAATATTATATTAAGGGATTATGTGTGTAGATTTTATGTCCTTATTCTCAGTTTTTTTATTTATTTATTTAACACACACATTATTGTATTCAGTATTGTACTAACAGTATACACCAAAAGGGACAGACAAAAAACAATTATATGCATATTAGTTATACTTACATTTTAGTACACACTTCTTATCAAAAAAATCGAAATACCTGGCAAGTTCATGTTTCGTAAGGAATATCAGACGTTTTTAAATACTTGCGAGTAAAATTACGAATAATAAGAAAAATAAATATCATTTTACAGTGGGTCAAAGGTTTTTAATTCTTAAATGTTAAAGTTCCAAATTCAAAAATGTGTGTTGGCCAAAATTTCGGAAGTCTTAGGACTTTTTTGATAATAAGTACGTCTTATATTACGGACTTATCTCATAGATGGTTGCCTTTACTTAATCACTTAATTTATACTCTCACTCGCCTGGCGCCACCGGCATCGAGTTCAAATACAAATGAATGTAAAACGCAATAAACATCTGACAGAGATAAATTGAATTAAATATTTTTGCAATCGATGCGTATTATTGTTTCCTTTTTAGACGTGACTTATTGATGTTGAAGCTCGGGTGACATTCGTTGGTGGGCTATTATTTATTTTATACAAACTTTATAAACACCTACCTACCTACATTTTTCTTGTTGGTCTAACAGACAAAGCTCAGTGAGGTATGGTTACGCAGTTCATCTTGCGATGGATGTACATCTGACTACTCCATTGTGATATAGTCGTGAGCTTATGTATTTTTTAAACATGACATAGTCTCATCATCTATCGCAAGATGAACTAAGTACCCACACCTCACCGAGCTTCGATTAGCCTCGCCGAATTTTTAAAGTGCTATGAAAAAACGTCATTCTTATATTCCTTTTGTCCACAGCAACATCGCCGTGGACCATTCCCTAGATAGTTTCCACTCGATGGAAGACGACACTATGGATTGGGCCAAGAAATCGATTCTGGAACTACGAAAATGGATGAAGGAAATGGGAAAGACCTTAAACAGCACAGCCGTGGTTCGACAGCTGCACGCCATCCGCGCCGAGGTGGGTGGAAAGATAATGTTAACGATAAATGAGCTTGTTGTACTTTGAATACGACCTTCGTACTATTCAAGAAAGAAAGAAAAACATTTATTTCCATATTGGACGCCACATTAACAAATTTAATTTACCTACTCAAAAACAAAAATAATTAAAAATATATCAAAATCAAGGAGGCGCCGAAAAAAAATCATGCATTTCTGTGTTCATTCAAACGTGTGATTAGTTAAATGGCATTTGAAAATTTTGCCTTAAAACCCCCACAAAATAAAAAGGGTCGATGAAATCCTTTCCATTCATATAATAATTGTAGGATTTCGATCAAGTTTTAAACGCATACTGCATTTGTCATTTATCAGAAAATAAATTTAAAGCTCATGTGTTACTTTATGTAAAAAAGCTTTTATGATTAAATGATAAAAATGCCTGGTATTAAATGTGTTCGTTTAGTAATTAAATTACTTGTAGTGTATACCTACATTGATTTAAAAGATGTGTTGCTGTTGCAGTTTCTTGTCATTTCTTCTCCTCAGCCATAATACCTTGCGAAATGACGTAGAATCAAAAATGTTACATTGGCCTTCAACAAGTTTATCTATGATAATTACTTAAGTTGAATAAATGATTCTGATTTCATACATCATTCATCATGCAGTCGAACAGCTCGCAATGTGTCAATAACAGGAGAGTCATAGTAAACACAGAATGTTGTTGGAAAAAAAGCATTCTGTGTTTACTATGACTCTTCTGTGTCTTTTCTAGTACCTACCGGCAAAATACCAGCGAAGATTGCCTAGAAGAGAATGCTGCCTAAACAATAAGGCAACAACCTTATTGAAGCTAACAATGCTTTTCAGTTGTTTCTTAATTTCTGTAAATCTTGCAGTGAACTATGCTCCATTGCTAGTGAGGGGAAGCCCGTGCCCAATAGTAGGACGTATACCTATAGAATGCTTATGTTATGTATGTATAATTTGTGTAGAATACAATGAGAAATGAGGAGCTCGGTGGCGCAGCGGTAATCGCGCTCGGTCTGCGATTGTTGAAGTTAAGCAACTTTCGCAAAGGCCGGTCATAGGATGGTTGACCACAAAAAAAAGAAATTTTCATCTCGAGCTCCTTCGTGCTTCGGAAGGCACGTTAAGCCGTTGGTCCCGGCTGCATTAGCAGTCGTTAATAACCATCAATCCGCACTGGGCCCGCGTGATGGTTTAAGGCCCGATCTCCCTATCCATCCATAGGGACGGCCCGTGCCCCAGCAGTGGGGACGTTAATGGGCTGATGATGACAATGAGAAATATTGTATGTTTGTTCGTAGCTAAAAGAGGCGTTAACAGAGGCGTCGGACCTGTCGCAGCTCGCGCGTAACCACGAGGTGCGGTTGGACAAGATGGACGGCGACGTCAGCAAGCTCAAGTACGATGCCCAGCAGACCAGGAACCTGGTCACTGAACTGCGGGGGCACATCCTCAAGCTTGCTAACGAGGTAGGTCATATATTTTTTAAGTTCGCGTTTGACACAATCTCACCTGTTGGGAACGGTGTCGCTTATATTAGGTGTGTAGGTGGTATATCCTCTGACCTGTTGTCTTAAACTTTATACCGGGTGGGAACCCTCTGCGCGAATATATAAGTAAAGAATTATAAGAGGGAGAAAGTTGCAAGACATGATTGTATGAATCTTGTATTGAAATAATGTGAGAGATGTCTCAAGAATATGGTCGACGATGTGGACCGGAAGACGACGGTTAGCAGAATCGAAACATGAATGCCGAAATTGCCGAGCTATTCAGCCACCGAGCGAAGAAACTTGCTCAGAAGCTGGGTAAAATAAAAAAATCTTATTTATGAACTCGTCTGGATATAACTGAACAAATAAGAGAAGAGGAGGACAAAATAATGACGATGTTATTTAATAATTAAACGTAATAAGATTGATGTTGGGGTTACACCTTTTTTAACGGAAATATCATCATAATAATAACGGCCTCTATGGTCCAGTGGTTTGAGCGTTGGGCTCACGATCCGGATGCCCCGGGTTCAAATCCCGGTGGGGACACATCACAAAAATCACCTTGGGATCCCTAGTTTGGACATTACAAGTTGATCACCTGATTGTCCGAAAGTAAAATGATCCGTGCTTTGGAACGCACGTTAAGCTGTTGGTCCCGGTTACTACTTACTGATGCATTACATAGTCGTTACATGAGTCATGTCAGGGGCCACTTCACAACCCACACGATTGAAGAAGATCATATTAATCATCGAATGGTCGTTGTAATTTACAAATGTAACTTTTATGAAATAGGCTCCTGGTATGTTCATTTCGCATTTACATTCAGGCGGAAAATTAAATCATCGATAAAATTATATCTAAGTAGTAGTTTCGCGTACTATTTCACATTTGTAAACTAGAAAGGTGGTACTGACTGGTGTTATGAGGCGTAAGTAATGTAATGTGTTACACAGCGAGCGTTCGTGCTGTCAGTACCGGGAAACAAGGCGCTCGTAGCGAGCAATCAACACTGATTTTAAGCACATGGCGTAACATATCATGCTCGCTGCGAATGGTACAATACGCCTCGTAACACCGGTCAGTACCCACCTTTACACTTAGAGTAACCTACTCAAACAAATTATAATACTCACAATACCGGTGGCAATCGAATGATACCGACGGTCAAATGTGTTATTGCATTGACAATTTTCCTTCAGTATTCACTTGTTGATGATTAATGCAGAATTTCGCTCAATGTACCGCATACTTATTCGTTTTCTCAGATTTTATACGCAAAGCTCGAATTGGTTTAGTTCTCAAAGAAGTAACTAGACTAATACTGAAAGTAAAGTCGTTACCTAAGATGGCCACAAACCAAACAAATATGGAAAACGAATACAAGAATACAGCGAAAATAACGGAGTACCAGTACAATAGGCAAAATAAATTAAAATCTAATTTGTCGCAACGTTGTACTTCAATTTTTATTTGCTTAGAAAGAATTTCTAGACTGAATGAATAATACACCAACGTTCCATTAATGTAGCATTACTTTTGTATTATTAAAAGGTAAAAGGGGTAGTGTAGAGCTAAGAATCTTTAAAAAAAATATGTACCTATAAGTACATATGTTGGCATGATTGCCTCTGTGATGGCTTCACAATAGCGGCTAATAACATAAAAATAATTAACCGCTTGATTGCCCCGTAAACTACCAGTCTACACACTTTAATAAATATAAAAAATCTTTTACAATAATAAGTAGGTAGTACTTACTCAAAAACATAAAGGAATTCAAACGAAGTTTCTTTTATGAAGGACTGTAATGAATACTTAAAACTAAATCAATAAATGATAGTCCTTGAGTTTCTTCTTCTTTATAAACGGGATAATAGCTGTAATATTAATAGTCTAGACAGTCGAGATGTTGGGGTGTTGTTTTATGTTATGAAAGGTATTAAGTACAACTAAGAATAAAGCCTTTGTTGGTATACGAGAGCCGTCAGGTTGTCATGTTGACCGCCGTCAGCCTCTAATAAGTATCAGTAACAAAGTATTCCGTTTTCCAACGGCTAAAAGCTAATGGGCACTTTACGGTCGTAAGACGATGCCTTTTAGTATCTAAATCCCATTGTTAAACTATTATGTCAAGATATCCGGGCCCTGTGAGCTCCATGTGGACTGATGCTTGAAGTCTACCGCAGTAAATACAAATAATTTAATAAACAACGAAATATATGTAGTGTGTTGATTAAATGTTTTTTTGTTAATCATATTATCCTAATCATAGGAGGCGTACATAATTATGATATTATTATAATATCTCGAACATTACAGTGATAGAAAACATCGTGAAAAGCCTAACACATCTGAGAAAATGTGTACTAGGAAGGGTATATGACAATGTGACCTAATTTGTAATTAGCTTTCCCTTCATTGGAACGCCAAATGGTAGACGCTTGTAAACAAACGGGCCTGCCAATACCTTCAGGTTAGGTTAGCGGACTCCGTGAAAACAGGATAAACGCTAGAGGGAAGAGAGATGATGACTGATGATGATTAATATATGTAATTTTATGTATAATCTAACCATGGCAATAATCTACACAAATTAATATGATTAGCTAACAAAAATGCATCTTAATGAAAAGCATGTTTGGCCAAATTAGAAATCCGTTATAAAATTTATTGTATTAAAATTATTTTACAATAATTCCATTATTAATTTAACAGAATTATTTGTTTTAACTAATTGGTAAGTATTATATTACATTCGAATATTTACCCAAAGAGCAGAAATTATAAAGTGGGCTTCATTGCTTATATAAAATTGCAAATTACGAATTATCAAAATATGTTATTCTTTTTAAATAATAATTAAGCCTTACAATAATTTAAAAAAAAAACATCATACATAGTTTTTCGTCAGTAGTATCAATACCCATGATGGACAATATTAAAAGTATTACTGCTTATAGGTGCATTTTAAATTGTTGTTACTGCTTATTGATGCATCTTGATTCACTAACCAACATTAATGCATTCATATTTAATAACCAGCATTAATATTTTAAAGACATAATAATTTGTTAAACTTTGTAAAGTAAGTACTATTGTATTATCTCACAATATTTTGTATTCATACTTTCAGTCTCTTTACGGACAGGCAGTCAAATGCTTCCAACAAATCCCCTTTAGTAGATAAATTTCCAAATATCTAAATAGATTTGTAATGTAATAATATCGAAGTGAGTGAATCTGGCTTAATTCGATCAAAAGGTTGAGACTTTTTCTATTAAATAGTATAAAGTTCTGTAAGTCACTTTTAAAGTTCAACATTGGCAAAACCACTAAACATTTTTATGAACTTGTCACGGTTTTCGCTTCTACGTTATTCAAAAGTTTTCATATTCATTATTCAGGCTTCGTGGTTGGCTAGGATAGGTATCAGAAGTCTGTTTCGAAATAAGCTTTTTGCTGAAACAATATCGAATTTCCTATACTTATTTAGGTAATAAAATTTCTCTGCGATGCTCTACGAACTCGAGGCGTTTCCCCGACGCGACGTGGAAATGAAATAAAAGGTAAAACGAAGTTGCGGCCGATCATCCTTTGATGTTTGATGCGCACACAACACATTGGCAGCTAAGCTGTGTACGGCTTTCAACTATACAGCTGCGGTAAATCAATTTACTAAGCTTTAGCTATTTTCGATATTTGCACGTTTACGGCAGTGGCTCGGCGGTGAAAACTAATTAACACACCTCATTCGTGTTATCCAAATAGGTAGGTAATAGATTATTTCGGTTCTAGGGTAGGTTTACGATATTAATATACTTCATTTTGATTGCATTCAATAAATAGGTGTCACCAGATGTTTAAGCTGTGGTAGCCCAGTCGGTAGAAAGCTTGCCTCTCACTTTGGTCGGAGGTCGTAAGTTCGAATCCAGCTCTGACCTAATTTGTTTTCGAATTCATGTTTGGATCATAAATAATTATCACGTGCTTAGCGGTGAAGGAAAACATCGCAAGGAAACCCACATTCCCGAGAAAATAATTTTCGGAGGTATGTGACCTAACCTGTATTGGGCTGGTTTTCCCTTCGCGGGTTAGAAGGTCAGCAGTCGCTTCTATAAAAAAACCGGACCTGTCAAAATCTTAGGTTAGGTAAGCGGATCCTGTGAGAAAAAATAATGCTAGGGAGATGATGACCTAATGTTTAATATACCGATTAAAGACATGCTATGAAAATATTGCTAAACAAGGAAAATCCCAACTTATTTCTAATTTGTGGTTAATATTGAAGTTATTTTTCGAGGCGGATTACTCCCAGCACTACTCCTAGCTTATTCGTATGGAATATTACATCGATTATTACAAGAGGCTCTGGGTACTCAAAATAATGGGACACCAGAAATATCGTAGAACGTTTTGCCGCTGTGTATCCTGTCGATACGAAGGACCCTTCGAGCCACGACTACAAGGGCACTCACACAACTCTTGATGAAACGTTTCCTTCAGCAATCCAAACAAAATTAAATAAGTATATTTATAGGTACCTATGTTTATGTACTGGTATCTAGGCACTGTCTTGAACTTTCTGGTTGCTTTAAATCATTTTACTGTAGGGGTGGGTGATCAGCCACAAGACATCAGTAATACCTACATCCCGTTGTTGTACCTGATAAACAACCACAACAACCTGTTATTGGGTATATCAGCCCATCAACAAAATAGTTCATTAATTTGGATAGAACATTTTGCCTGTGACTGACAAATGAACACAATCTCAAATAACGCCGCGTGTAAATAATACTCAACATGAATTTGCATTGAAGTAACAAACAATTTTGGGAAATGTTTCTACATAAACGCAGCGTTTATTAAGCTTTAAAACTGTAGAAAATTGAATACTCAGGGTTGCTTTTGATGTCATATGCAGTATCAGACAATATTGACGCGCCCCGTTATTTGATTGCAGAATTTTGGCCGCGCTAACGTTCCTCTGAGGTCAGTTTTAGCAAATTCCTTAAATCTAGGACATAGTGTTCGAGAAAAATCCTTACCCTATTAGGAATCTTACTACGGTGATTCTTCTGCTTCCAGATTTTTTTTTTGCATTATAGTGAACTAGCAACTCAACCCTCGAAATGGGTGCTGTTGATAAAACATAATCGACGGGCCGCATCTCGACTGATGCATCACTATGCTAATGAACGTCACTGGTCTGTCACTGGCTTTCCACTTTGACAGATCTAACTCGTAACGCGCATTGAAACTATTGTAAAAGTTATCTGTATTAAAACTAAACTAAGTAGATCTTCTATTCAATAATAGTATATTCTTTTGGGAGAAATACATTTAGTGGTTCTCGAGAATAGCCCAAACATAATTTCCACCTTCGTACACTCAAACGACGGTACTATCGACCACGACATCGCGCACAGAATCAACGTGGGTTGGCAGATGTGGAGGGACCTGACAGGGAGGTCTGCGATACTAGAATCCAAATACAAACCAAAGGCCACGAAACCGCTCTCACTTACGGTGCGGAATGCTGGCGTCTCAAAAAACAACAAGCCGACAAGATGCAAGTTGCTGAAATGCGAATGTTGAGATGGTCTGTAGGGGTCTTCTTGACAAAACTTTTTGGCTTCAAAAGACAGCATCTTTGACCGAATGGCTGAAAGAAACAAGACTTCGCTGGTATGGTCATGTGATGAGAAGACCAGAAAATCACACAACCAGAAAAGTACTGGAACTAAAATCGGAAGCAAGACTTCGTGGAAGACCCTATACTATAACATGGATAACCGTCATCAAGAAAGAAAAGAAAAAAGAGAAATCCATATCAGCCACACCACTCTGATGATGAAGAATTAGGAGAGCCGACCCCAAATAGAAATGGGAATAGGCCGGAAAAAGAAGGAGAGATTAGCCCAAACATAATTATTATGATTCTAAGTAATGCTGTTCCCATAAGTATATACTATTTTTGAGACAGTAACTTATAAAATCATAACTTTTACGAAACATTAATGCACGCTTCGACGAGCACTCTACTCGAATGGGTTTTGATTGCAACTTTTAATGGTAGATTCCGTTTTTATGCATACAGATTAATTGATTCTATTGAAAGCATGTTTACGGGTTGGTGCTAAGGTCGAAAGTCGCATGTGTCGCGGTAAATAATAACAGGTGCGAGCCCTCTTTACGGTGGTTGATCGTAACCGTCGGCGACCGTTGCGCCCGCGAGCTTTTTACTGGTCAATATGCTCCTCGACATACTTTGAATATTAAACCAACGAGCCGGCAATTACAACAAAAATCTGCTTTATCTTTCATGTACGTCTCTAGGTACCGCGACGCGCAACGAACCTAAAATAAAGAAAAATGTCAACACGTGTTCTTGTTTGCGTATGTACTTACCTAAGAAATTTGCCGGGTTGCACAATCTTATTTGGAAGGACTTACCGTGTACTATTTGCTTAAAGTCTATGTCTAAAAAATCCCACTCTTCACAGACAAGTTATTGAGGAAAATTGAAGTACTATTTTCGAGAGATTCGCACGTAATTGGCACTTCTCTCGCATTCGAGTGACGTAATGTCATTGACTAGCTGAACTTCAAACGATTTTGCTGTTCGTGCTTTTAACATTGATAACTTTCATCAAGGCGTAACTTACTGGAACATCACATTTTTAAACGCTCTTACATTTTCTGTTTTTCCTTTTGGGGTAAAATCTATTTTTAGCAACAGCGTTCCTGCAGTTTTACGCCATTTAAATGTTTATTTCTATAGCTTGTAAGTAGTGAGTACGGGGTACAGATATAGAATATCCTACGATTCTCAATAGCTCTCTTTAATCGATAAGGGTCCACGTACAGTGAGTGGAACGTGTATCGGCTGCTACTTTACATATTAACGCACAAACGTGCCTGTGCCTTCGTTTGACCCCTTCATTTTGTTACGTGGCTATAACGTCTAGCCGAGAGGCGCTGGTACTTCCTACATTAATATTTTTGAACATATGAACATCTTTCGATAGTCGATTCCCTTATCTGGGAACCTGATGATTAACTCTAAAGTTTATTGCTGCTTTAAACATTTTAATCTAAATGAAGCCAGCCAAACTAAACCGTTGAAAGTGTGCACGTTTGTATGTGTGTGTAGAGGAACGCAATTTTATGACGCCTGTGCAACTTCATAATGTAAGGAATTTATATTATTAACTTTTTAGTGCGCTTCTCATAAAAGCGAGATCCTTTTTTTGCTTAAAGTTCCAACGGAGAGTTTCAACGAAGACCTTGCTTCAATATCAGGAACTAAATTATCGTCAACAAAGCATTAAAAGTTAATAAGCCACAGGTTTCGCCTGGGTATCGACTTAAATGTAGGCATTCGGGGAAAAATGTCCTACTTTCACTGAGTACAAAGCTAAGGGACACAAGAACTTGTTGGACCAGATCAGGCAGTACCTAATGATAGTGTTACTCTTTGTTTCCTTTCATTCCTTTTTCAGATTAGGAATAACTTGGTATAAAGTGGATATACAGACGTCTTACTGAACTTAGTTAAACACTTGTGAAATAATTTAAAACAGCAACGACGTAACGAATTTCATTTTCTGCGTTTTATAAGGAGCGCGCTCTTTCGCTTGTGTAAAATATAGTACTTACAGTAAATTCTCAGTCAATTTGTAAAGGCTCTTGCATTTAAAAATATGTGTGTGTGTGTGTTATTTGAACATTAACATAATCTGTGACCGCCACGGACGAACGTACACAGCATGGGACACGAAATATAAAATATTGTCGGGTATACGTGTGTAAAACCTTTTATCTTTCGATAAATAGTTTATGAACGTACTCTGTAGGTTGGTTCACAAATCCAATTATCGAGCTATTTTAGATGAAAAGGCTAGATAACCTCATCGATAGGCGCTAAATTAGCTCGAGGCTTCGACCTACAAACAAATTGGCTCATTTAACCGAATGAAACTCTGGCTTGTGACGTGGGAATTGCGGCCTGAATGGCTGTGGGAAACCTGACAGGGTGTTGAAGTAAAATCAGACCCCACAGTCTCGGGCCTTAACCCTGAAACCTGATATGTGCACAATCAACGCTTATGGACCCGCGTTAAATTTTTCACACCACTGATTAATACGCAACCACTTTTTAATTAAAAAATCCGCAACTCTCACGCTTTAACTCTGAACAAGGTACACAGAAGGTAAATGTATCGCCTTACTGGGTAAATTCTTTAGTTTTTCATCTACAGCAGAAGAAAGGTATTTTTATCAACGTGTTTTAAAATGATTATAAAATAAACTAGGTGAGTACTTAAGTACTAAATGCAACTGTAGCGAGCCTATTGATAATGAAAGTTGCGAAGCAAACTCACAAGTTGTACAAGAAAACAAGCTGACCCGTAGTAAGGAATATATTCTCGAATAAATAATAAAGAATATAACTACGAAGAGTTCGTAAGTAGGGAATCCGCCCGTCTCCACCCTCTGTGACATAAACTCTGTGCGACGGCAAAGATGTAGCAAACTTTCCCAAGTGACCTTTCGTCGTGAATTTTTCTTCATTTAATATTCATTTAATTACGTAATGTAAGTCCTAGAGTTTTCGGGAACAACGTAAATATATAATAATATATATTCCCATATAAAAGGTATATATACAAAAGCGAAATACCACTCATTGATTAATGACGAAATCTCAGAAACAACAAGTGCTGAAAGTCTCAAATTTTACAACGTACTCGTAGGCGCTCACTGAGACGGGATTTTGCGAAATTCCACCCCCAAGTGGTTAAAAAAGGGGTTGAAAAATTGCATGAAACTTTGTCATTTTTAAATTAGAAATCGTGGCGCGGACGAAGTGGCGGGCGGTCAGCTAGTGTAATATAAAATTCTCATCGATTTTACTGTTTCATTACCGTGTAGGAAACTCAATGGTATTTCGATTCGACAATCCGCTTACAGAGAAATATTCAAAATAGTTTTCAAATTAATTCCCTACAAACCGGTATGGTGGATCGTAGATGCTTTTTTGTTTATGTGTATTGTTTATTTAATATTTTGAGTGCAATTTAGTTTTAAATATTTTTTCTCGATTACTTACTGGAAAATACCGAAGTGTCGTTGGAATAAACCTAAGTACGTGTAAATTCTAGTCTCGAAGCGCACGTATGTACCTAAGTTTTATGATTTAGATTTAGAATTTCTCGCAAAAATAACATATTCATTGGTATTTCCAGAATAGTCCTGCTTTGGAACCAATATGAGAATTTGAAACTGCGAATAGGAATTCTCGTCTCCATTCCGTAATGTGGCATATTCATTCCGTAATAATCAGCTTTGGCTTCCGCTTGTTTTATTCCGCTTTGGTGCCAATATTGGTGTAAGTTATGGCACCTTCGCCATACCTAAACTTCCTTTAAGTATTTTGTGCTTCTATTCTTGGTCTTTACAAAAGTATGGGCAGTGCTAAGTAGATAATAATTTTACAGCCGACGTACGCAACCGGGCAATAATTAGAAACTGCCATCTGGTGCAAATCAAATCACAATAAAAACCAGAAAAGTAGGCATCCATCAATAGGTCATTGTTACTGCTCTAATCAATGGATGTTGATGGGTGACATCGATGAAGCGACGTTGGTGGGTGTGGTAAAAATAAAAATGTCCTAAAGTTCATTTCACAGAGAGGCGGTCCGGGCGACTTCCGAGTCCCGGACGCCGGGAGACGGAAGTTTGTATAAAACCGTGCCGAGATTTCTTGAATATTGGAAAAATTCCCACCTCCGCTTTCGCTCCCGGTACTACCGCGTTTTCAAATTCCAACACCAGAGGTATATTATAAATTCCTCGCACAATCCACACCTGGCTATATTTATGACTCTCCTTGATCGTAAACGATGCAAAATTACTTATACTTACAAGCCGAGATGCAAATTGCTTCGGAGGCTGTATCTCCCTGCGGCCTCGCATCCCTTGTACACCTGGCCCTCACAAGTGGACAAACAACTTTTTACAATACGTCAAGTATTTTATTTAAATACGCATTTTTTTAACTTGCTTTGTTGACAGATGCAGTGAATAAGACAATATATACCTACGTGGACGTACCACCTTGTACCTACTTCGAGTTACAATAATATTAGGTATTACCTACCTATTGAAAATGTTAAGTCAATGTTAAGTAACTACACGTACGTAGCTTGATAAGGATCATGTAATCTTTACCAGGACAACCTGATAAATATGTTAAATCTTAAATTATTTACAAAGTGTCATATAGCCATACGGTACAACAGGATCCAATGATGTTACTTACATGAGTTCTTTTGGAGGCGATTTCGACGAATAACAACTTCAGTGCATAAGTTACTACCTGGAGGAACTTATGTTCAAGAACATAACATAGCATAGCGACGTTTTATAAAGTTTTATAAAATCAACGGCGAAAATTGAGTGAGAGTGCCGGATATTGCCACAGCTGTATTTGAAGTCGTATAACTGACGAGGAGTGGGTGTGTATACTATACACCTCTGCCTGCCCCTTCAGGGACGCAGACGTGGTGCTATGTTATGTTATGTATTTGAACTTTGGAATTCGTAATGCTGTTGCTGCCTTGACTTTAAACGAAAGCATCTTACGAATATAGCGACCGAAGCCAGCGCTGCACCATGTTCATAAATTAGTTTCATTCATTCTGCGAGTTTAGTAGGTAGGTACATCACTATTTTCAATGCCTGGCCTGTTACAACTCTACAAACCACAAGCATAAAAAATTACAACAAAATAAGTAATAAAAAAAGTGAAATTAATTATTTTGATCCTACTTTCGGGTATCGACTAACGGAACTTGTTACCCGATTTATTTAGAACGAACTGTAATTGCAAAGTATGGTTAAGTCTGGCTTGGTGAACACGTTACCCATTGGTATATATCATTTTTTATTTAAGTAAGTATAATGACTTTAGATTTGGTATTTATTTTATATATTTACAGTAATTCATTTCACCGATTTTTTTTACTTCATTAATTTGATGTTTATTTCCATTATTTCATAATCTCCTCGAATAAGTACACGGAATAATTATCAGAACTACCTACTGAATTTCAGGTTAAGCGTACATGTTTCTGTTTAATATGGGTCTGATCTATTGCTGTCATTAATAGACTTCTCTCATGATTATTATTTTAATTGTGTAGGCACTTTTCACTTGGTACTCATTTAGTTTTTTTTAGTTCTTTAAAACGGTGATAGCTTTTAAGAACTCTATTACCTATTATTATTTATTAATTACTGAGCACAAGCTGCAACTGCTGCTGCTGCTGTAGCTGATGTGTGCTGCTGGGTGGATACAGGCTGAGTAGATAGATAGAGCGCAAGACGATCCCCTGTTATTCTTATACTACACGTCTTCAAGTTTTATTTTTTGCCTCGGAATATACGCGGATGGATTAACATGTATGAAGGGCCATTTACACAGACGTAATGACCTACAATTACTTGTGGCGCAGTATGTTACACACAAGGAAGGGTCTTTATAGTCATTGTACGAACACGTTTTGCCGCCATTATTTATTTTCACTAGTTCTAAATTTAAAACGTTCTTTTTTATTATTTTATTTAATTCTTTAGCCTGGGTATGTAACAAACTATTATGAGAAACGTTGAAGCAAACTGGATTACGAATTTATGTCAAATATTGTACGATTTATTTTTGCTTAATACAATTATCTTGTAGGCAGTTTTCGAACCACTACAGTCATCTAAAAGTTTACGTATCGTGATATTAAACATACTTTATACACGGATGAGTGAATATAGATCGATCGAGGCAGCTGGTCGTAAACCCGTATTCAACAGGCCGATTTGCAGATGGCTTATAAAAGCAAAACGATTGCTTGGCTCGCGGCAACCCAATTAATATTGGCAATTAAAACAAAATGTCCGAGTAAAATCGTATTCCGCAATTTTGATCATTTCAAAATGAAATTCGGTTTAACTTGATAATGATGTTTAAACTATAAACATGACCACAAGCTTGTTTTTTAACATATTTATGAATGTATGGTTAGCCAGCTGTAAGTTTGGCTTTATTTAGCAGTACGCAAAGATAAACAAACCTTATTGTCCTGTGGGTACGGTCACGACCATCAATATGCATACATTTTGATACCATGTCACATGTTTTTTTTGACAAATTGCACTGTCTCACTAAATGTTAAATATGTTAGTGCGACAGAGTCCTAAAGTGGATACATTATATTGCTCACGACTGTACACGTGTAAACAATCACAGGTGAACATGTCAAAGGAGTAGACGTTGCATGCGAAACAGGTGGGCGCAGAGAGTCCCTGATTATTCCCTTGTTGCGGCTTGCACCGCGGCGACCTGTGCCGTCTCATCGCTGAATATTCCCTGACGACCCTCGTAATCACAGCCGCCGTCACGATCTTCATTAGCATCCGTTTCTGTCTTCACCATTGTTACTAACGCACCTACATGGCATATGTACTTACACTACCCGGTGATTACCGCCTATTTTTTGTGTAAAAAGAAACCGCAATTTACTTCATGCCCTGTATTTACGGAAGGAACAAAACTTTTTAAACGTTTTTGATTTGTCTACAATTAAACGAACTTGCAAATTAAGTAAGTACTTTTGTTTCGAATGGCAAATGTGTGCACCTGTCGTCATGCAGGTAAACAATGCCAACGCGTTTTGAATTCGGTTTCCTTTGAAGTAAACGAGTATTCTGGATGAAGTATGGCATGAGTGGTGACCTGTGTCGTTGGTCTGGCTCCAGTGGCTGTATTATTCAAGCACAGAATGCCTGTCGACCGCCAGTCGCTTCCTGTGCAAACCTTTGTGTTGTGCTCTTTAAAAACACGCCGTATAAAGCAGCTAAATAGCCCGTCGCGGGAAAATAACATGCAAAATCTGCTTCGAGCTACTTCGGTTACAGCACTGAATAGTTGATGATACCTAAAAGGATTTCCTTATTCACATACAGATATTCAATGTAGGTATTTTCAGATGCTGTACTTTTAACACGATCTCAGCAGCTTACATTTTACATATTCATTTGGAGATCAAAGCGCAGAGTATCCGAAAAATGCGCGCGTTTTAAATGAAAACTTTAATTTAAAGAAGGGATATTACAAACTTAGTCGTCATTTCATCTTACATTATTAATTTTAACACTTTTTTGTTACGAACATAGACACCATACGTTCGTAATACCTAATCGTAATTTCATTTAATTGACAGATTTTTTAATTATAGTACTTTTTGTCAAACAGGTAAAGACGAAACGAGAAGGCGAGGAGTGGAGCCCGGAGAGATCCAATGAGATCGAGGAGCACCGGCCAAACGAGCACCCGCAGATGCACAAACTACGTCATAACCGCATGATGCACTCGCAACTGTCCCACCTGACGCACTCTCACGCCCGGCTCGAGGAACAACAGCAGAATCTACAAGCGCAACTCACAGACCTCCAACACCGCCTCGACTCCTACCAACAACCCAATTGGAACCTTCTCTCCGCCAAAGTCGATCTTATAGAACTAGAAGCGAGCGTAATCCGCAAAGAAGTCAAAAACAACACGCAAAAGATGTCCGACTTTGATAAGGTCCACTCTTCCATCCTGGAACTTCGCGAAGAAATTGAAAACATTGAGAACAAAGCTGACAAGACTATCCCTGAATTCAGGAAGGAGATATCCAAGTTAGACATCAGTTTTGCGCAGGTGAGTTTATTATTTATTTAAAATGAGTAAAGTTAATACATCGTATTTATGTTAGGTACCACGATGATGTCGGCTAGCAGTGCATTTGCACAGGTACGAGTGGAGTTAACAGATTCCAATAACTTTAATCGATTTTACTTCCAACAGAACTGACTCTGGTAAAGCGACTTAGCTGTCAAGCAAACTTAATAATATAGTCGATGTAAATAATATACCCCCTCTGGTTGATTGAGGGGACGCCTGTGCCCAGCAGTGGGATGTATATGTTTATGTATGTTTATGTAAATAATTATAAACTACACTACTTAATATGTGAAAACAATATTGCAAAATAAACCCCTAATAAATAAAACATAAAAATGGCTTCCTTCGAAAAAGTAATTAAGTAAGTACCTAATTAAATTAGGGCTGGTATATTTTGTCTGTAGGTTTTCGCCTCTGGTTTCAGCAAATTAAAATTTTGGAAACTTTATTTTGTGCATATTATTATGTATTCAGTGCATACCGTATCTACCGGTAAACGTAACCGTAGTTTCCACTGGTTGAAACACTTTACCCAAAATACTTAACGCTTTTGAAAGATTAGGTAAGTATTTACGGGATTGATATGAATTGTACACCAATAAAACGTCTCGTAATTGGCTTGTGAGTTAGGACAATTGATGCCATGCATACTTTTTTTTGTTAGCTTTACCAAAAAGAAAAAGCATCTTAGCCTCCGATTTTTTGTAGTCTCTCTGGAATGTCTTACTAATATAATCAGAAATCAGAAATCAGAATCATTTATTCAACGTAATTATCATGGATAAACTTGTTGAAGGTCAATGTAACATTTTTGAATTTACGTCATTTCGCAAGGTGTTATGGCTGAGGAGAAGAAATGACAAGAAACTGCAACAGCAACACATCTTTTAAAAACCAATGAGGATATACATTACAAGTTATTTAATAACTAGAGGAACACATTCAATACCAGACATTTTTATCATTTAGGTAGTCATTAATCTTATAATAAGCTTTTTTACATAAAGTAAGCTTCACGTGAGCTTTAAATTTATTTTCTGACAAATTTAAAATATTATCTGGTATTTTATTGTAAAAACGTATACATAATCCCAAAAAAGATGAATTTAATTTACTTAATCTAGAATTTTGAATAGCAATTTTATGTTTATTTCTTGTATTGTAAGTATGCCTTTCACAGTTTCTCGGAAGGAGAGATAAGTTTTTACGTACATACATAATGTTTTCATATATATATTGACTTGCGACCGTCAGTATATTTATTTCTTTAAACAGCTCCCTCAAAGAGTCCCGACAACGCAGCTTATAAATAGCGCGAACTGCTCTTTTTTGAATGATGAAAATAGGTTCTACATCAGCGGCTCGACCCCACAGCAAAATACCGTAAGACAACTATAACAACTGAGAATGATTAGGTATTGGTGGCCACTGTGGTGTGGTGGTTATTGATGGCTACTGATGTTCTATTCCGCAAGTGTTCACTCTAGGGTTTTGTTGCAGCTGAACGCTCAATCCTCGTACCTGAAAGAGGACCAGGAGAACTTGCGTCAGTCGGTGAAGGCAATCGCAGTGAGCGTCAGCAATGCGATCGACCGCGCCGAGATGGACCGCGTTGACCTGCACCGCCTCAACGACTCACTCTTCGACCTGGAGTCACGCTCCAAGCAGCACTATTACCGGCTTAATGATCATATCCTCAAGGTCAGTCAATTTAATATAAAAATCAAAGAATATAATTTCGGAACCAACCATCCATCCATTTTCATATAATTCCATTGTGTTAAGGACACAAGACCTTTTCGGTTTCGGTTACGACAGACCTTATGTTTGAAATACCTACATGCAACTTTTTACTATAAATTTTCATAGATATGATATGACTAGGGAGTTTTCACGAACGAAGCGCCATATCTTGTAACTTTGTGAGTAAGTAGTGAATCGTCGGCGCTTAAGAGACACTCTCACGTACAGCATCCTTCCCTAAAACATTGAACAACCTGTCTGCAAACTTCTATGTGTATCCTATCGACTCGACGCTTCGCAGTAATTTTAGACGATTTTTCATAAAAAGAGGAAGTCGTTAATCTAACGTAGGTACGATGGTAATTTATATTTATTATTAGCCTATATTTATTAGCCTTTTTGTGTCTCGTATTTCTATGAACGTCCCCATTTTTGTTATTTAAGAATTATTGTTTAATTTACAATGTGTTGTTGTAGAGCGAGGCCAACCGCGACGCGAACCTGACGGAGTCGATCCCGCTGCCGGAGCTGATGGGCGAGGTGAAGGAGCTGCAGCCAGTGGAGCGCGAGTACGAGGATCTGGTCAGCCAACTGCCTCACGACTGCTCTGCCATCCCCGGCCCGCCCGGCGTCTACCTTATTCACCCCGGACACAACCCCCTCGACACCTGGTGCGCCAACCGCACCACCCTCCTCCAACGACGATTCAACGGCTCTATAGAGTTTAATCGCAAGTTCAACGAGTACGTTCGCGGATTTGGCGATCCCACCTCCGAATACTGGCTTGGCCTCGAGGCCATGCACCGCATCACCTCAGACAACTGCTCTTCCATGAGGATCGATATGACCGACATCTACGGTGGCAAATGGTTCGCTGAGTACGAACATTTCTCGGTGGGCAGCGCTGATTACGGTTACATTTTGGAAGTGAGCGGTTTCAAAGGAAACGCCAGTGACGCTTTCGAGTATCAAAATCACATGGAGTTCTCGGCCATCGACCGCGACCGCGACATCTCGAACACGCACTGCGCGGGCAACTACGAGGGTGGGTGGTGGTTCTCGCACTGCCAGCACGTGAATATCAACGGCAAGTACACGCTGGGTCTCACCTGGTTCGACTCCGACCGCAACGAATGGATCGCCGTGGAGAACAGCGAGATGCGTGTGTTCCGCCGTGCCGACTGCACCTAAGCAGCGAACTTCCCAACAGCCTGCATCTCCCACGTCATCCCGCGCCACCTCGCGCCTTCTCGCGTCTTCACATGCCACTGCGCGCCACCTTGCGCCTCCCGCCCCAACCCGCGCTCCCCGCGCTGTCCCGCATTCATGTATCAATGGAATTAGTCGTCACATTGATTGCCCATCCTGTAGCGAATTAATCCTTAACATGATTTAATCATACCAAAGAATTCACTAGTAGGTGATAGTATTTATAATTGTTTAGTGGATCGACAGCAAGTACGCAGTCGATCGTAGTTTAGTCGTAAGTATGTATGTATTTTTGGTGACAATAGGTACTACTGCAGTTTACTAATTTCACTCTTGATTATTACTACTTCTACTTTTCTATTTTTTGTATTATAATTATTTATGTAGGTAAGTATGTTTCTTTTGTTATTACAATTATTTCACATCAGCGTAAGTAGTCAAAGGATACATAATAACAAAATGTATTAGTAACGAACGTATTTTGTAAAGCATTGTAAATGCGTATTAAACGGAACTCCTGTGTTCCATAATTTGTAAAATTTGAAAGAATGAAAAACTACATTCCAGTTCACAGAACTGCCTTTACGGCATACCTAACTATTTTATTTTGTAAGTTCTGTACATATAATATTAACTTTATCGTGGTATAAACCACTACGTAGATATAATTTCTTATTAAAATTATAATTAGAAAAACAAAATATAAAAGACTGTTCGCGCCAAGTGTTATCGAAGGACAAGTAGGTTAACATAATAGGAAAAGGTAATCGGGAGAGACTGGAAGTAATATATCTGAGAGATTTAATAATACATACCTAATGTGAGTAAATTCAAATTCAAACATTAAATAGA
Organism: Pectinophora gossypiella; assembly: GCF_024362695.1. Lineage (NCBI taxonomy): Eukaryota > Metazoa > Arthropoda > Insecta > Lepidoptera > Gelechiidae > Pectinophora > Pectinophora gossypiella. The sequence goes on from NC_065433.1 coordinate 8,204,540, forward strand.
GACGCTTAGGTACATCTACTGGGTTAACACTTTTAAATTGTAAAGCAAACATATTTAAACGAGTATAAACATTTGAAAGGCGCTGATTGAAACAATAATTTGCCCTTATATCGAGAATTCTAAAACAAATGTAACTATGAAATATCGTATTTATAAACATCTATCTCCTCTTCAAGAGGCGGTCAATGCATTGTCAACATTAACTTTTAAAACACAAGTAGGTACATTTTATACAAACAATTAGTATGTCAACAACTATGATTTCCTTTTATTATTATTATAGTTTTACTACAGTTTCTTTTGTGATCTCTCCGTTATCATGATTTATATCAATAGGTGTATTCCAGTTTAGTTATTAAGTAAGTTTATTGACAATGTACCAATGATTACCAAATAAATGTTTAAAACACATTTGGGTTTCATTATAGCGAGATTGCCAACACAACATAATATTGTACCTATGGTATGAACGGCGACGTAGGTACATTTTAGGTTACGGGCATATAATGTGTTATGTACTTAACATTAATTAAACAAACATTTTCTTCTAAATAAAACTTTTATTAAAATACTTATTCAATAACTTCATTGCCAGTAGCATGCACGCATATCCCGACATTTTCATTAATGTCAATTGTCATAATCGTTTGCAACTTTGGCTAAGGTCCCTGGTCTCCCGCGGCGTGCTAAAGGGTACAATGCTACTGGTGCTGTAGGTAATAAAATCTAAACTGAAACATGTAGCGTTGTAGCTGAAGTGTAAAGAAGCACCTAGTAGGCCAGTATGGTAGTCGCAACTGATTCTTCAATTAGGGCGTCTCATCAGGCATACCTGATGATAAAGATAGAGCCAACATACTTGGCCATTACTATAATTTTATAAAAAAAATCAATCAGTTGATTGCATAGTAATGTTGCTGGCAATCAGTTCGTTGTCCGGCTTGTTCTCATCACCGTAACCAACTACTGACATGACATCATCTTTTTCATTTTTATATACAACATTGGTGTTTGTACTCATAAATATGGGCAGCGCAAATAACAAAGGTTCCTTTGTTTGATCCACAAACTGTGATTTAGTAGAAGCGGTATGTGTATTCAGTTCGTCAACGAGTTCATCGAAATCAATTGGTATAGTCACCGGCTCTGGATAATCAGTACAGAAGTCATCGTGAGGCTCGCCAGGTGCGTGCTTGTGGAGGCCCTTCTTGTTGTGCTGCTTGAGCTTCTCCTGTATGTGGTAGTCGGCGTCAGAGATGCCGTCGATATCTTCCTCTCTATATACAATATCTATATCTGTACTACCAGTAGTGGGTGGCGTAAAATACTTGGCGTCCTTCTCTTTAACTGATTCGTAGGCCAATAACTTATACCTGCGGTATTTGCCATTTTCAATGAAATCACGTATGTCCCAGACGGACCCTTTCACGTGTTTAAAGTAGCTGTCGATAGGCCACGTCTTTAGCTCACTAGCTTGGACATTGGTCAACTTCATCGGCCTCGAATTGTACAACGACTCATACAATATGGCAGCCTTGGTCGCATCGAACAAAAGTCTAAAATCATCTGATGTTATGGCTGCCAGGACATTGCTAGTAGCGGTAATCCACCTGGAAACACGATTAGTAAGTAGTTAGGTCTTTCAAACCCGTAACAGCCATCATCGGTACGGCAATGCAGGACTGAAGAGGCGAGTCACAGGGACTGTATCCTGGAAACTGTCAGAGGGCAGCAGTAACTATCAGTACTATTCAGAGGCGGAGGACAGGAGTCCTAGTACGGTTTTGAAATAGACAACTCTGGGCGCCATCCCACTCGCGTCAGACAGAGCACTGCGGAGCAGAAGGCAAGAGTGAAACCACTGCTCTATTTTTCCCTAAAAAGTAGCATGGAGGTTGCTTTATGATGAAACCATAACAGAAAATATTTCTATAGGTAGTATATTTGAGGCTAACGTTTCATATTCGTTCATATTTCCTGGCTCTTCAAAACAACATCAATGAAATTTGGCTGAACAAGACCTGATCGTGCTTAGTACCTACCTAATAAGTATGTGAATTTTTGTCAATAACAGGTTTTTTGTTACGATATGTACGTGTGATACTTGCAAATCATCATGGCAGGTTAGCTAATGCTGAGGAAGTACGTTAATCACTAGTATCTGTCCCACCCCATATCCCTAAGGTCTCTTCTTCTATCGTGTGAGTTGTGAGGTGGAGTACCAACCTCGTCAACACTGGTGTCAGGCTTACTATTGAGTCGCCAAAGGCCCCTGACATGAGTGTAACGACTACACATCAGTAAGTAGTAACCGGGACTAACGGCTTAACGTGCCTTCCGAAGCACGGATCATCTTACTTTCGAACAATCTGGTGATCAGCCAGTAATGTCCTAACCAAACTAGGGACCACAAAGTAATTTTTGTGATATGTCCCCGAATCGAACCCGGGACCTCCGGATCGTGAGCCCAAAGCTGAACCACTGGGCCACTGAGGTCGTCATCCCTAAGGTGATATGGTGCAACGATTTTTATTGCAAATGTATACTAGTGACAAACTAACTGGCTGAAGTAGTGAACGTCGGTGTAGATGATGGGCAGGTCGGTGGGGTAGCCGCAGCCAAAGCCCCAGGACTGGACGCCGATCAGCTCGCCGTCGTAGACGAGCGGAGCCCCGGGCACCGCCATGCACGGCTCGCCTAAATTCTCCATCCTTGCCGTGCCGACGCACAACATACCGGGCATCATGGTCATCCCGTGCTGAATAAACACAATATAATGGTTAATTCGATAACGGTGCTGATTCCCGTACACACCATCTAATTTTATTTTAAGTTATACTGTCATTTTCTTACCCACCGAAAAGGAAAGGGACAGGTAATCGACAGGCACAAAATTTATGGAACACACGTCATTATTTTAGGCAGCCATTTGAAAAACCCTCTTAAAATTTTATATTGGCCAATAACCCGACGGAATTAAGTTGACAGCACGCGTCAAACGGGTTCCATATGAGCGAGATGCCGATTTTATTCGCCCGGGTTATTCATTCATTTTAAAATTAACAGTTGTCAATCACCCGTCCCTTTCCTTTTCGGCGGATAAGTAAATGACAGGTATAACTTAAAATAAAATTAGGATGTGTCTACAGGAATCGGGGCCATTGTAATAAACATCAGCGTCGTCAATATCCGATATCTATCTAGAAATTAAGTACTAAGTACACAACTAATAAAATAATAAAGGAAATAGATTGGTATCATGTTATCATAACAAATAAATATAAATCTTAAATAAAAAGAGAGGTTTAAAACCTAAAACCCTGAATTCGGACGAATTTCAGAGAAATGTACTTATTTTCTTGTTTCATACTTTTTAGAGCGTGGTATTTCCGTAGTCGGGTTTTAGTTTTTAAACTTATATTTTCTATGAGGTAGAAACTTACTTAAAAAAAATCTAAACTCAGTAGAGTTTGTCACTTGTTTGCTCTTGCAGGTAGCGAGTATGACGGACGGACAGTCATAAATACTTAGGTCTTTTAGCGCGTAACGCGTCTGACCAAACATGTTAAAATTGGTACACAAAAGGCAGAAAGATAAGACATAAAACGAGGTTGATACAACTTCATCAACAAAGGTAACCAACCCCAAGACTGGTGATGGATGGTTGACCGTTCAGTGGTTTTAATTACTACTTCTCTGAACTAATAAAAGAAGCTGCCCTGCCCGGCCGATTCTAGGAAACACAAAAGTTAATTTTATCCCAATTTGACAGCTCTACCTTAAAGGACGGTACTATTCTTGGAGCTGTCAAATACAATTTAAAGTCCGCTGTTACGAGTATGAATAAGTTAAAGATTAATGTGCTTTGTTATTAAGATGTAGTATCCGACCGAAGCTCAAGTTTTAGATGAAGAAATCGCCGAAATTGAACGAACTCTTACACATGAGATGATAAACATATTTTTTCTATATTTAAAAGTCAATATAATAACCATAAATTTCGAAATATTAAAATCATATTATTAATTGTAGTTTGTAACCAATTATGAACTGCATTTCTTAGGTTTGAATCTGTTTCAGCCTCGACCAAGCCGGCGATAGCCGATTAATCGGCTTAAACTTCGGCCGGACTAACTGGAACTAACCTACAGAAGCTAAACTGCTTATACAATGTACTTAGATATGAAAGGCTTTTAGTACTCACACGAATGTAAGCGTCACAATATTGTGACATTTCTAGCTTGATCTGAATCGTTTTAAGCATGATGTCGTGGATCTCGTCACGGTGGTAAGTAGACGACCGAGGTAGACAGAACTCTTTACCCTAGGTATAAAACATTTAACGAAACTTAAAATACATAACGTTATATATATAATAATCAGGTAAACTTTACAAATAAATGCAATAATGTAATTAAGCTCTTCGAAGTGTTACTGATTTTACGAATAATATCGGAGTAAATAATTCTCTCGTGAGAATCAACCGAACTGGAGAAGTATAATACTTACCTATAGTAGAGAATATCTGATTTGGTACCCTATCTAATTTTTCCCTCCTATCGGCATGCTTCTCTATGCGTGGGTTTCGAGGCTTACTGTCGAAATTTTCAGTAGAAAACCTTTAGCGCTCATTATTTTCTACCAACACTATGAAAAGATTGTTAGTAGATTGCTAATTCTCGACAATATTTTATAGGTGAAGTGTCAGCATTATAGAATCTAGACACATCTAATCTAATATTTTACGTCAACACTTTACGTACCTACCTATTCAAATGAAAATACTGAAGTACTTATTTTTATTTAAGCAGTAGTAAACAACATTGTAGAAAATGTTTGGCGTAATCAATACCAATTAGGTATTAACAAGAGTTTGCCAGGCACTAAGTATAAATCAGACTCTCTGCTTACTTTTGCTTTCCCAGTGCTATCAGTTAACGGAATCACATGAAGTTGTATCTTCAGGTTGAGAGGACGAGGAAATTGCTATTTACACCGATAGAACTTGTTAACAAATAATGAGCTGAAATTCACTCAGCGAGAAATACTTGGACCTTCCATATTACGCGCGAGGAGCAGAGGAAATGCAAAAGATTTATTTCTACATAAATGATGTCACAATTTGCGACTTTCTAACTTTGACTTGTTAGTAGAAAGTAAGCTAGTTAATTGGACCTATTACCACGAAGTTGTCAACGGTATTTCAAAATTAAGTATTTTTCAATTTCTATTTGCGTCGTTACATCTTTTATAGATTCCTCTCTTACTTAAACTTATGTAAGTATGTCATTTCCCACTACGGTAAGCTGAGGTTATGGATTCTTTTATAAGTATGTTATTTAATTTAAAGCTAATAGTTGGAACGTTTAGATAAAAATAAACTGGTGTTGTTTGATAAGACAATTAGCAGGGCTGGGTATTCACTTGGTTTCCTGTTCATGTGTTTCCTTCAGAATATTACATTAAACTTAATTCTTCTACCAATACTCTTATGCGTGAAAAATAAATGAATTCAGAACCTAATTCAAGCATCGCTAGGGAAAGAACCCGCATGCCAAAGAAGATATAAAAAGTCACTGATGTCCTCTTTAGGCCACATCACAGAATAAAAGAAAGAGGTTAGAAAGGCCCTAACGGAGCTTTTTGTATGAGAACCGCTGGTGCCGGTTGAAACACAATTTTACTACTACACCTGCAAACATATAACCACGTTAGCTCTACTCTGTGGCTCTACTGCTTACCAAATTCTATAGCCACTTTACCGGCAATGTATATTGTAGGTATGTGATAGGCTGACATTTCATAATTACTTTTCTTAAGATACTGCATACAAAGCTATTTTTTTTATAAATAACAGATCATACTAAGGTTAGCTTTCCCGTGATAAAGAAGGATTTCCATGCATGATATTTGATTATTTGCCCTGCAGGTTATAATGCACAAGATGATCTTTTAATATACTATCGTGGAGCTCCGTGGGTCGTAAAATTTGCGGACGAGTGGAGTGCATAGTTGCTCATACTTCTATGGCATTCACTTGGCCCTTCCAACCTATTTCTTCTACTCCGTGGGTTGCATCGGCGCTTACCTTTGTGAATATGATATTACGGCTACTATAGTAACATATTGTACATCAATGGTGAGGCCATATGAAAACAATGGGTAAAATGTAAGTAACAAGTAGTCTTACTGTAACGTCGCAACGCCCCCAACCTGTCACAAAGGCGTTGCCATGTCCGACATTCATTTTGATTATTTCAATAGGTTTCACGCTCCTGGATAAACCAATAATTATTTAGGTATACTTATAATGAGGAGTTCGGTGGCGCAGCGGTAAACGCGCTCGGTCTGCGATTGTTGAAGTTAAGCAACTTTCGCAAAGGCCGGTCAAAGGATGGTTGACCACAAAAAAAAAAGATTTCATCTCGAGCTCCTCCGTGCTTCGGAAGGCACGTTAAGCCGTTGGTCCCGGCTGCATGAGCAGTCGTTAATAACCACCAATCCGCACTGGGCCCGCGTGGTGGTTTATGGCCCGATCACTCTATCCATCCATAGGGAAGGCCCGTGCCCCAGCAGTGGGGACGTTAATGGGCTGATGATGATGATGATGAATCTGATAAGACATTTAGTCTAAGTTAAGAGCTCATAGTTTCGGCATGATTGTATCTTTGTAGGGAAACATGGCAAGGTATATTGGCCTCGCTTCCAGCAGACACGTCCAAATTTTACTTTAAATTATTAAATACTTAATCGTCATTTTCTTATCCGCCGAAAAGGAAAGGGATGGATGATAGATGTTACGGATGATTGACAACTGTTAAAAATGAATGAGGGAATGAATAAAATCAGTGCGAATTAAATAGGTATCTCGCTGATATGCCCCGTTTGACGTGTGCTGTCAGATTAATTCTGTCGGGTATATAATATTTTGGGAGGGTTTTTTAAATTGCTGCCTAAAATTGACGAGTGTTCCATAAATTTTATGCAATCATCCCTCTGTTTTTTGGTGGATAAGTATAGTATAGTAGTATAACTTCAAATAAAATTAGATGGTGTGTACTGGAATCAGCACCATTAATAAAATATTATATTTATTATTAAGGTAAGTCATCATCACCAGCCCATTAACGTCCCCACTGCTGGGGCACGGGCCTTCCCTATGGATGGATAGGGAGATCGGGCCTTAAACCACCACGCGGGCCCAGTGCAGATTGGTGGTTATTAACGACTGCTAATGCAGCCGGGACCAACGGCTTAACGTGCCTTCCGAAGCACGGAGGAGCTCGAGATGAAAACTTTCTTTTTTGTGGTCACCCATCCTATGACCCGCCTTTGCGAAAGTTGCTTAACTTCAACAATCGGAGACCGACCACCGAGCTCCTCATTAAGGTAAGGTAAGTATTTATTTATATTCCCTCCTGACACATAGTGGAGACTCAACCTAAGATGAATATAATGAACTGTAGGTATGGTAATGCTGACATATGGTCAGCATTCATATAATGGTCCATAATGTTAGATAGGACAAATTCCTACTATCGGTCTATCGTCATGTCCGGGTAGGTGAGCAGCTAAACGCGTTTGATAGTTTTTGTGCTCCCACTCTTGAGTAGGAACAATTTTTTTTTCTAGTCTGGTTTCAATTGAGTATTAAGTACTTTTTATTCTACTCAAATCACACTTATTGTAATAATGACTTACTTTAGGGGAATAGGACTGTAATAATTTAAGAGCGCCAAGTCTGCCTCGAGGGTGGAAGGGTTGAAGTTTTCGTTGAAGATGACGCAGATGACGGTGTTGAGTCTGGAGCCGCGGTCGCTGTAGTTCTCGCCAGCCACCACAGCCAGCTCCGTCAATGGCACTCTGGGATGCACAGAAAAAGTCATTCTTTTAAAAGTCACCGGGCGTCGTCCTGCCCCTGCCGGGCGCCCCTGAACCAAGGTTCGCGCTCAACTAGGCACCCTTAGGTCCATTGTCATAGCTGTAAGCTGTTGATGGAAGGATAAAGAATAGGAATTTGATTGTTTATGGTATGAATGGAGGATGGTTAATGGATAGGACGTAAGGCAGTTTTTAAAAGTAAGAAAGGCGAGTCGATGGTACGATGTCGGTCGGGTTAGAGGATTTTGTAAAAAAATAAGGAGTAAAGATATTTAAAATATCCCGTATTATTTCTATATCCCACAATTTTATACTAGATGAGTGCCCTCAGCGCTCCCCATTAGTCCGGCCAAGAAGTGAATGCCAACAAAAAGAAAAAATGACATTTGTTTCAAATTCACTCCATATTACGTTCATTGACTTCTTAGGTATATAAGCGATGTACACAGAGAAAAAATAGCTAAACGGGAATAAGGAATAAATATATAGGTATAATCCATAAATAGACCATTGATGGATTATGATTTTTGTTGCCGAAAATAACAGCCAATGTAAAAATATACTGAGTAGGTACTTGGAGATGTCATAGATTGGAGAAAGAATCTTGCATTCAAGTTCTTCCAGGTGTCTCCTGAGAAAGAGAAAGTTAAATCGAAAAAGTCTGAGTCGGACGACACTTGAACCCGCAGCTCTGGTCAATCCGGGACGATCCTCTTGTCCATGCGAATTTTTCTACCTACATCGTCAACTACGTCATCAGATTGCGGGAGACACCTGAGGACCTACTTGAAAATTGGATGCGCCACGCTGAGGACAGTGTTCCACTTGAGCAACGTGCCGGTGAGATAGTGCGCCATGTTCCGTCGGATGCTCACCACGTAGGGATGTTCCGCGATCGTCACACGTCGCCCTTTCACCACCTGCAAACGAACCACTATATCATCATTATCAGCCGTACGACGCCCACTGCTGGGCATAGGCCTCCCCCAAGGATCTCCACGACGATCGGTCCTGCGCTGCCCGCATCCAGCGGCTTCCCGCGACCTTCACCAGATCGTCGGTTTACCTTGTAGCGGGCCTCCCCACTGAGCGTCGTCCGACACGTGGTCGCCATTCTAGAACCTTTCCGCCCCAGCAGCCATCAGTTCTCCTCGCTATGTGTCCTGCCCACTGCCACTTCAGCTTTGCAATTCTCCGAGCTATGTAGGTGACTTTAGTTCTCCTGCGGATCTCCTCATTTCTGATTCGATCGAGCAGGGAAATACCAAGCATAGCTCTCTCCATTGCCCGCTGAGCGACCCGAGCCTCTACAAATAAATAATAAGTATTTATTCATAGTTCTATACACAATGTGATCTAAATGTCAAGCAACAATTAGTTTTATATACTTATTAAGCTTCAATCAATCAATCAATAATACTTTATTGCACAACGACATATATACAGGACTTAAACATACGAATAAAAAAATAAGCACAATAGGCGATCTCATTGCTAAACAGTAATATAGCTTCTGCCATTACATTACATTTAATAAAAAACTACGTAAAACACGCTACACATTTTACTGATCATAGCGCGACACTCATAGATTTAATTCTAACTGACGCTGTTACTTTGGATACGAAGGTTAATCATATACCGGAACTTAGAGCCCATGCTACAGTTTTTACTGAATTTAAAATTAAGAGAAAGAAATTGAAACCTCAAATGATTGTACGTACAACGTCCACTTAAATCTATGAATATGGCTTTGTTTGAGTCTGCTTGTAGTCAGGTAGATTGGTCAAGCATATCTCGTCTGGAGGACGTGAATGACATGGTAAGCAAATTCCATAACTGTATCCTACAATTATTTGATGTCTTTGCACCGGAGAGGCGTATGAGTATCTCGGGGAAAAAGTTGCCATGGTTTACTAGTAATATAAGGTACCTCAGGAAACTGCGAGACGAAGCTCATACCAAAGCGAAATCAACAGGCAATGAAAACGATAAAGAATATTATAAATCTTTAAGACATTTAGTTATCACCAACACATTTGCCGAAAAATCTGCATTTTTTAATGAGTTGGTTAATAGGAACGTTAAAAATGGAAAAACTCTCTGGAAAAACTTGAAATCATCTGTTTTACCAAATTTTAAAAATACAGCTGATCTGCCGGCTTGTTTTGATAACCCAGATGCCATTAATAGACATTTTCTTAACGTACCAGGTAATGATAGGACTGATATATCTAATATGACATATTATGAGTTTCATAAGCACAGTAATTCCACTTTTAACCTTAGTCCAGTGCATGAAAATGTGGTGGCTAAAGCGATTTTTAAAATTAAGTCTAACGCTACTGGACAAGATGGCATCTCCAAAGATATGTTTATTTTAACTTTACCACATTCGCTCGGTGCAATTACAGCTATCATCAATAAATCAATCTTGAGAGGCATTTTCCCTAATCAATGGAAAAATGCAATAGTTCATCCATTACCCAAAAAATCGAATGTGACAGATATCAAAGATTTGCGCCCTATCAGTATTTTGCCATTTTTGTCCAAAATTATAGAAAGAATAGTCTACGATCAAGTCTATAAATACTGTATTTCTTCCAAAATTCTTCCAGAGCTTCAGTCTGGGTTTCGATCAAAACGTAGTACCACGACAGCCCTCCTTGATGTAGTCGATAACCTGTTGCATCACCTGGACTCATGAAAAAGTTCGATCTTGGTACTCCTCGATTTTTCGAGGGCGTTTGATTCAATTAACACGTCGTTATTGATATCGAAACTGGCTTACTATGGTTTCGAGTCCACATCACTCAGGTGGTTTAGCAGCTATTTAGACGAACGTTATCAAAAAGTTGTGGTACGAAAGCCCGATGGTAACTCGTTAACGTCTGTCTCTCAAATCGTTAAACGTGGAGTTCCGCAGGGATCTATTTTGGGCCCGTTACTCTTTATTATTTATAGTTCTGACATTACAGATTGTATTAAAAATAGTAAATACCACATTTACGCGGATGATCTACAAGTTTACATCCCGGTTGGAAGTGATAACGTTGATGGAGCCATTGAATCTCTTAATCAGGATCTGGACAGAATATTTAGTTGGAGCCAAAAAAACTGCCTGGTTTTAAATGCCACCAAGTCCAAATTTATGATTATAGGTACAAAGCAACAAACTAGTATTATAGAAGCTGCAAAGCCTAATGTATCAATAAAGGGTACATCTCTTGATCACATATCCGAGGCACGCAATCTCGGTTTAAATTTCGATTCACAGTTGAGATTTCATAGTCATGTGGTCGAAGTGGCACGAAATTGTTTTTATAGGCTAAAAGTTCTGTACCAAATCAGACCATTTGTCAACACGGATATAAGAATTATGCTCTGTGAAACACTGATTTTGTCAAAATTGAACTTCGGTTTCACTGTATACGGGCCTTGTTTATATGGAAAATCTGAAAAAATCATTCAGCGTGTTCAGAATGCCTGTGCACGTTTCTGTTTTCCGATTCCTCCTCGTACTCATATAACGCCTTTTCTCAACAATTCTAATTTGCTAAATATGCATCATCGTTTAAGTTTATATTTTGCTTGTCAACTGCACGATATTATTAAGTTTCAAGAACCTCAATACCTCTTTAAAAAACTCTTGTGGCGCAAATCTGCGAGGTCTTGCTCAATAGTGATGCATCTGCCGCGACATAGGACTGCCGCTTTTCGTGGAGGTTTCAGTTACCGATCTAATAAATGTTGGAACGATATTCCACCGCCCCTTCGGAAGCTTACTTCCAAAATTTTAAGGTGAAATATAAGGAATATCTTCTTAATATTCAGAAAAACGTCGGTAACTGAACTTTATACTTATTTCATAATTATGTTATATACATCTACTTGTCATATATTGTTTATGAATCTCTCTCGTTATCTGTTTATCTGTGGCTTTTATTTTACACATCTGTTTATTTGTCGTATCTATTATGTATACTTTAACCCCTTGGCATACTATCTACCTTTGACTAATACTTTCATATTTTTCGTAACCCCTTAATTTATATATTTTCTTCATAATTAAATTTGCTTATTTTCTTATTTATTGTAAGTAAATCCCGACACTTTTTGTTGGCACGATAGTTCAAAGTATTTATAAGCGTAACTTAGGTACTGGCAGAATATCAGTGTTGCTAAGAGTGGTATTTCTACTATCCTTCGCAACAACATGCTGAGTCAGTCCCTTTTCCCTGGCAGTGTATTTTTGATTTGTATACTTATCTTTATCTTCTCTACTATTGTACTGCACTGTTTTGGGAATAAAGTTATTATATTCTATTCCTACGAGGAGCTCGGTGGCGCAGCGGTTAACGCGCTCGGTCTGCGATTGTTGAAGTTAAGCAACTTTCGCAAAGGCCGGTCATAGGATGGGTGACCACAAAAAAAAAGTTTTCATCTCGAACTCCTCCGTGCTTCGGAAGGCCGTTAAGCCGTTGGTCCCGGCTGCATTAGCAGTCGTTAATAACCACCAATCCGCACTGGGCCCGCGTGGTGGTTTAAGGCCCGATCTCCCTATCCATCCATAGGGAAGGCCCGTGCCCCAGCAGTGGGGACGTTAATGGGCTGGTGATGATGATGATTCTATTCTATTCTATTCTATTCTAATTATGTACCCCAACAATGAAAAAAATAGGTAATTTTCACGTTAAAAGTGAACAACGCCATTTATCGTGTGTTTGGGAAACGTCGATTGGACAGTCCCTTATTGAGGGAGCTATATGTGTAGGTTACCTTAAATAAATAATTCACTGAAGCGTACCCTCGCTTCAATGCAAGTTCAATTATTAACTCTGCCATGATGATTTACGAACCTGCGGCGCAGCGTCCGAAGCTCTGCAGTAACTTACGTTCCGGTATTTAACTATGTAGTTTTACAGGAAACAATTCGAATTACCGGCAGAATTTGTCTGAATCTAAATCTATTTTTAAATAAATAAAAGCACTTAGTTTAACACAAAATATACAAACTTTACTCACGTTTGTAAACCCTATTGGGATCGGCAGAGCCACAGGCAATCAAAAGGTAACGTACAGCCACTTACTAATACGAAGTTCTTAAAATATATTATGATCGTGACTATGATGTAAAGTATATTTGATTTGATGTACCTATGGTCATAGAATAAGGAATAGAACGGCAACTCTCCGCTCCCCACCTGTCGTGAACCATACATAATCATGTAAGGTAACGAATTATCTGAATACTGAATCACATTCCAAAAGTGAAATGTGTCATAGTTATATGAAATACCTATGGGGCAAAATATGCCCATGTAGCCCGTGCCCATAGCTGTGTGAATATAGGGTAAAAAACCCACAATGTCAGAATATGGGTTGGTACCCCGCGAATGGCCTCCAACCGCCCCTTACAGACACCACCAGCGGCTGAGCTAGGTTTACCTCACCCCCCTCTTGAACATAGTTTAGTATTTAATAGTATGGCGTCAGATGTCACACACACAGATGCGCGTGTACGATAACGTCAATGTGTAGTGTCTGTGTAAAACGAGATGTTTTGTATGAAGTGTCCGGGGTTTGCAATGGTGACAGTTGATCAGACTATCGTCCATAATACTGGTCCATCATGTTAAAAAGAAACAAAGATTTGCAACTAAACGAATTTTATGTTTTTATTTGCTCCTCGCTTAGAGAAGAGGTTTAAAACATGTAAGCACAAAATAACCTAAAACCAATTTTATGATATTATTTCACAAAATAAACAGTACGTTTGTCGAGAAGTGTCCGATTTTAACATAACATATCAACACGCCTGTATCCCCAAAGGGGTAGGCAGAGGTGTGTAGTATATGTAATAGGGGGTGACCCTAATGTCGGATTCAGTGGTTTGGAGCCCAAGCCGGGGTTCAAACCCGTGACCTCTGAAATCACGCAAAAAAAATCGATTTTTTTTTTTTTAAATCGAATCGAATCGAATCGTGGTCTCTGAAGAAAACCATGACAATCATCAAGGAATGAATGAAACCAGAAATTAATATCATTTTACACTCATACAAGTCAATTACACGGAAAAATAATGTGCTAAAGGGGCAAAAGCGGCCTTATCGCTTGTAAGAGATCTCTTCCAGGCAACCTTCGATAGAGAATAATATGCACATGTCAGAATACGTCTTGTTAATGTCTAAGAATTATTGGAGCAAATTCATAGGATTCCCTGTCTTTTCCTTTACGTGTGTCTTGTAATATTGATGCCCGACTTCTGAGCCGAAGGTCTTCCAGTTCATATTTATTCATTATTATAATAGGCTTTCGCAAAATAACTTTCTGATTCTATTAAGTATTTACACGCAGTTCGCGGAAACAGCTAAGTACACCTAGTATATTAACAATCTTTAGTGAATTATAATTTAATTGAGTAAGTACCTTAAGCTTCAGAGTTCGTTGGTACACTTCCCGCTATAAGTAAATAAATCTAGACGATTTAATCATAATAGATAGAATATAGATCCAAACAAGGTGTTAGTCACATCGTACCGAACAGAGAGGGGTAAGATTCAGAACTGATTCTGAGTTAATATCCAGTGGAATTTTCCATCGCAAAATTCGAGATTTTTTGTTTTGTTTTTTTTTAATTATTTTCAATTAAGTTATATACTTAATTTAAACTTTTGCGATGTAAAATTCCACTTGATATTAAGTCAGAATAATGAGCTGAATCATTGTATTCGTTACGATGTCACTTACACCCCATACAAGTACATGGGTGTTAGTTACACCGTAACGAGTACTGAGGGGGATGATTCAGACCATAATTCTGAGTTGATAACAAGTGGAATTTCATCTCGGAAAATTCATGAATTTTTTGTGTTTTTTTTAAATTATTTTCAGTTCCATACTTTTACGACGGAAAAGTCCGCTTGATATCAACTCAGAATCATGGTCTGAATCACGCATCAAAGTTTTCGTTACAGTGTCACTAACGCCCTGTATACATGTTTATGTGTGTTTAGTAAAATTTTACACATTTTTTTACGTGACTTTTTATAGATTTGCCGCAAATGCTATTTACTTACTACGTGGCCGAACAAATGGGGAGCGGTGAGGGCTCTCAAATCTTACACAAGAAACACGATGTAAAGCTGCATTTTGATATCATAGAGTGAAACTAATTTTGGAGACAAAAATTGCATTAATTTCCATATTTTTTCAGTTTTCCACAATTTTGTCTATCAAGGACTTTTTTTTATTAAGAATACTTAATTTGGTTTTGATAGAACAAATACTTTGTAAGACACATCTCAAAGACTGCTAATTGATTTCTGAGTGAAACTCAGTACTAGTTCGTTAGGTGTACGTTACGGTATCAACACCAACCTGATATTTGCAAAAAGACAAAAAAATCTATATGTACCAGCATATTTTTGCTGTGATCCGAAATTCACCGGTCAACAGGCAATGGATGTATTTTTTTTTTGACGTGACTGATTGTAGGTTGAGGAGCTCGGTGGAGCAGCGGTAAACGCGCTCGGTCTGCGATTGTTGAAGTTAAGCAAGGCCCGCATGATGGTTTAGGGCCCGATCTCCCTATCCATCCATAGGGAAGGCCCGTGCCCCAGCACTGTGGGGACATTAATGGGCTGATCATGATGATTGTAGGTTTGCCGCAGATGGCATTAACTACTTGGCCATACAAATGGGGAGCGCTGAAGGCACTCACCCAGTACAACGTTTGAGACAACAGGCCTGAGGGTGCCCAGTTGCATACGTTGGCAATGGTTGTGTTGCTAAGCTAATATCAATAACCCAAATAGATGGAGTTCTATCATGTGTTTGGACTTTGTATGTGTAGACAAATACAGTAATGCACACTGACGTGTGAGCACTGTTCACGGATGAACAGTCTTGGGAAACACCCGCGGGCAAATATTTCAGCTATCCACACACAGAGGGTCGGGAGTACCGCGAGTGCACCCCTGACACTTCATACATACAACCTCCTTTCACAACCCGATGGTCATCCACCATGTAACATCCAAACTGAACTCTCTTATTTATATACTTAATTAGATGTAAGTCCATCTTCTACAAAACGCCAATAAAATTTGACGCGTCAACCCTCAAATTAGGTAATAATATTAATCCTCCCCATTTAAAATTTATTTTATTCTTATTCTTAAAAAATCATCAAATTCTTCCCTCCGGACACTAGGATCCCATGACTTCGCTCCCATGGGATCCAAAAATATTTTTTTCGCCTCTTGGCTCCCATGGTATCCTCAGATACCATGACTCCTCTCCCATGGGATCCAAAAATATTTTTTTCGCCTCTTGGCTCCCATGGTAGTCATGGGATCCTAGTGTCCGGAGAGTCAAATCCCATGATCCCGCTCCCATGGGACCCGAATATAATTTTTTGGCCTTTTTGTTCCCCTCCAGACACTAGGCTCCCAAGACATCGTTCCGATGGAATCCACAGAAACTTGTATTGTTTCGTGGCTCCTATAATATAGAATTAAGAATGTATTAATGTTTGTCTTACGTGTTGTGACAATTTTGATCCCATGACCGTTACAGAGGATCGGAGCGAGTTATGTTTTTCCAAAGTATATAAAATGAAGACAATAAAGAAAAGTAATAATTGAAATGAACTTAAAATCTTTACTTAAAACTTAAAAAACTAAAGTAAATTAAGTACCTACATTAGGACATCGCCGCGCCGCTTCTATTCGGCATTGCTACTTCACGAGAAATATAAAATAATCCAGAACGAAACACGAAAAAAGTATGATATTACTATTTTACTTGCTCTAAAAAGTGTCCTATTGTTATTTCTCCGTTTATTAATTCCATTTGTGATTGCAAAAGAAATTCATCATTTTCTATTTGCTTTTTCTTTCTAATATTAGCGACGCTGTTTTTTATACGTTTATTGCTATATTTTGCATCCGCTTTTATTATTTGTAGAAAATTTAAAATGTTTCTGTTTTTCTTGCCCAATTTTTTATTCAGTCTCGTATGCCACCCCTCCAAACAATTGTTTGTCCGGTGGCGTTCACCAAATACGGTCCAAATACTCTTGACATAGTTATTTGTAAACCAGAAATCCATGTAATCTTGAAATTTTGTAATTTGTGGATTTTCATACATTTTACTTTTTACATATGTCCATGCACTTTTTAACATATCATGTGGGACTAGTGGTAAAACTGCACACATAGCTACAATTCTTTTATTGCGTTTTGACTTTGTGAGACCCAATTTGCGTCCAGTCTTCCAAACGCTATGTGTGAAATGGTAATAACAACCTGTTATTTCAGACTCTGGAAACTGTTCACGTATACTTTTTATTACTGCTACCTCAAAGTCCAAAGTAAATTTATTTGGTTTGAAAGATGGAACACGGCTTTTGATTAACTGAAAGGCTAAGCTGTACGAGTCATTGGTTCTATTTGTCATCAATAAATATAATAAAGGAAGAACGTTGTTACCAGTCAGTGTACTATTCATATCCCCATGTATTGTAAATATTTGGTGAAACGGAGGGGGACAACTGCGGAAGGTTCCATCACAGAAAACATGTTTTATTTCAGAGAGGGTACTTATCAGTTCCGGTAAACAAAAGATTATTATTCTGTTACCATCACAGCTGTAATCAGCAAGTGTGAAATCTTTCATTGAATGTGGAATTTCCACTTCATGTACATTTTTAAAACATGTTTTTTTTACACCTTCATTAATGTTTCTTAATTTATATAGACCAGTTTTTTATGATTCGTATTTTGGCATATCTACATCCATCGCGAAATTGAGCCCTTTGTCCTCTATATTACATACCATTTCTTCATACAAAGTAGGAATTGGTTTACACGGTTCATTCAAAACTTTTTGCCTACATTCATATATTTCCTGCTGTATTTCATTGTCAGCATAGTTTGGTTTGCAGTTACTTGAATGAGGTTTACCATTTAAAATAGTATCATTCTAGAAATAGAAATGAATTTATAATAATATTGAAAATTGACTCATGGAAGTCTGTCTACTTTAACAATACAGATAATGGATGGACTCACTTTAAAGGTTAACCTTCCGCCACACTAACTTTTTCCATTGGGTACATCGCCACAGACAAGATCCATTTTTGTTTTTTGTTTTGCAGTGATACTTATAACCTTTATGTAGAATTAATTCTCCTCTTTTATTAATATAATTTATATTATCCATAGTTAAGAGAAAAATAGCGTAGGTATGTACTCATTACACTTTCACAACAACGCGTAGGTAATTTGTTATGAGAATTGTCATATCTTGTCACATAGTGGCCAGTGCTAATAAGGAAAATATTAAATGACTAAGCAGGCCACATTGAAGTTTATATAGGAGCAAAGAGGATTATAAAAATTCGTATTAGATTCCATGGGTGCCAAGAAGAAAACAAAATTATCTCAGGATCCCATGGGAGCCAAGAGGCGAAAAAATTATTTTTGGATCCCATGGGAGCGGAGTCATGGTATCTGAGAATACCATGGGAGCCAAGAGGCGAAAAAAATATTTTTGGATCCCATGGGAGAGGAGTCATGGTATCTGAGGATACCATGGGAGCCAAGAGGCGAAAAAATTATTTTTGGATCCCATGGGAGCGAAGTCATGGGATCCTAGTGTCCGGAGGAAAATTCTTTACTTTTAAAAAAGCAATAAAACATAATATAATAATAGATTATGGTACGTAGGTTCTGCAAATCGATATTACGATATTAATGGCGGATACATTTCACTTCCAATAACTGACGTGAAATATAATTGGTTTTATCTTTCACGAAACCCCTGTAGTTATTATATTAACCATTGTCGTTGCACCGACCAGCATCCAGGTTTTTATGGCTGGTTCCTGGTAGTGGTTGCCTGGAAGAAATTGCTTCAGAGCAATAAGGCCGCCCATTTGTACTGTTGCTAAATGTTTTATGTTTTGTGTGCAATAAAGTATATTTGATTTGAAACTCTTTCCCTTGTAGCGTTATGTATTTTTTCTTTTCGACTATTACTAGTCGCATACTATGAATCAACAATGTGATTATTCTTTAAAAAAATGTCCACTCCCTTAGATTTCTAACGCCTTCTATGCAGTAACTGTGTAAGTATGTCTGTCTGTTACCATTTCACATCTAAACCACTGAGCCGATTTATAAAAGAAAATTGCAGACGAATAGATCAATCCTCAGGGGCGGACATCGTGTACTTTAAAGGGACAGCCTTAATGCACTTACCGCAATAACATTATAAGTCGCGGGCGGAAAGCTAGTAGGTATACTACATTACTAATAATAAGCATTTTTAATACCCTCAATATATGTAAGGGTGCGCGAAGCCACGAGTGATCAAAAACAACTTGCAGCCTCTGTAGATGCGAAGTCCTAAGGTGGATATTATGAGCCTTATGATGTCATAAGGCATTAATAAGTTGATTGTCATCAATCATGCTATAAAGAACACAATCCCCTCGCAAGACAATCAGCTGAACGCGTTCTGTTTTTTATTGGCTCCGGCATTTAAAGGCATTATTCTCTCCTAGTCTAGCATTGATCTACCGTCATTGGAAATACCCTCAATATACTTAACTATACCAAAATTTCGATCTCAAATCCTCATAAGTTCCAAAGCACGACTATTCTGGATGCATATTTAATAAGCAGGCATAGTTATTTTAAGAATTCCTCTGCAGTACCCTTAAATGCTATTCTTCTTCTATCGTGTGGGTTGTGATTTGAATTACCAACCTCATCAACCCTGGTGTCAGGGTTATTATTGAGCCGTCAAAGAATAAGTAAGTAATGGGGTTTTTTCCAACTGCGCTTTGGTATTTTTCAATAAACGAGAAAAAAGTGTTAAAAGCAGAGTTTTTGGGTGTACAGAGCATTTGTTTTCATTTTTTTCTATCTCTCATTTTATGTTTAATAACATAATTTACCTACTTAATATACGAATCATCAAAACTTATGGAATTTGTGACGTCATAAATAAAACTATGAGATCAATTTTAGATCACCTTAGACGAGCTTCTAATCTAGAAATATTAGTGATCTGATTAAACTAAAATGTCCACTAAAATAGTTTTTCTGCAAGAATGAGTCTCTAATAGTACTAACATAATATTTACATGTGGATTATCACAATATTTTTATTCAGATAGGATATTAAAAAAGTAAATAAGAAATTCGTGATCCATTTTGCTCCTTTACAAGAATTGACGCTCCGGTTGAATCAGAGGATGGATGCCTGTTCTCGTTGTTCATAGGCATGTTACAAACAAAATATTTTTTTTTTAAATTGGCAGGTAATACCTTTCTATTCAACATAGGGATGTCACCATAATTGGGGTAATATCCGCGAGATTCGTCGTCGTCAGGTGTTTTCGTAGGATTCAAATCCAAACTGAAGCATTTTACAACCAATATCGCTGAAAAATACATGAAAGGCAGTTTACAGTTTGTCACGATTTTACCAAAATATTCAGGATGCAAAGAAAAATCATGGTCTTAAGAGTAAAAATACCTAACTATAATAGTTAGAATTCAAAGTTTCCAGTTATATATTAAGAAAGTTTCGCAGAAAATGGAAATGCCATTTTTAATATTAGACTGAATAGACAGACTTGAAGGCGCTTGCCTCTCACTTTGAAATCGCAGGTTCGAATCCAGCACAGGCCTAAACCAATGACTGTCGAATTTGTTGCCGAATTAATGTTTGGATTATAAATGATTATCACGTGCTCAGCGATAAAGGAAAACATCATGAAGAAACCCTCGAGTAATGCATTTTTGGACGTATGTGACATAACCTGTATTGGGCTGCCTTTCCCTTCGCGGGTTGGAAGGTCAGACAAGCAGTCGCTTCTATAAAAAACTGGACCTGTCAAATCTTGAGGTTAGGTAAGCGGACCCTGTGAAAAACGGAATAATGGTTGGGAGATGATGGTGATGAGATAGAATCGAGAAATATGATTGTTTACCTATAATGGTACCGCAAAGCACATTAGCAAGCAACCCTCGTGACATTTCGATACAGCTTACTGCAATCTATGCAGCCGTGATATGAAGTTACTAAGTTACCTATGTTACGTGTTTCTCACAATTCTCGCGATGGCATTTCTCGCATATGGGGAAAATTTAGACCAAAAACCAAGCAAGTGAGAATCTTATGAATTAACCACGTAAAACTATACATCTCAATTAATATTTAAATAAATAGTATTTCGTAGGAATTTACGAAGAGGTACTACTTCAAAGTCTTTTGTCAACAAAAAGTGTTCACAATAAAAACTTATATTTTTTAGGGATTTGACATGCTTAAATACAATAACTAAATACTTATTAATAAGAAATGCTTAATTATGAGTAAGCAGATAAAACAAAAGAGAAGAGAGTACAAAAAAAAGGAAACTAGAAACTGTTGTTTTAAGTTTACGCGGTTATTATCATAATTAAAGCACATAATAACGGGTTCTTACCGCGTTTAAATGGGGATATGAGACTCCCGATATGACTCATATCCCGTTATTATGTGCTTTAATTAGAAACTGTTAGTAAAAATTTCAAAAAAATATTTTCGTTTTGTAATACCTGATACGAATGTACTCCTGCTCTACAGGTAAAGGAAAAACCAGATACTTGGAACCGTTTTTGAGGATTACCGAAATATTCAAATGTGTTACAGAATTTTAAAAAACCCCACAAATATTGTGTGTGTTGTTACGAGTAGTGTCTGCCGCAGGCCCGGGTTGCAGTATGTTTGTAAAACAAATATATTCTAAAACACACAGACAACACACACACACATAGTGTTGAATGTAATGAACGTTCACTAGTTATTCATATTGGTTTGATAGCTCTGGGCTCTGACCCAGTATATTTAACTACCTTTTGCCCACGGCTTCGCTCGCGTTAAATTCGGGGTAACACGGGTCCTCCTTCCTAATGTACTTACCGATTTTATTGTTAGTCACAAATAGTCCGCATAATTTTTAGCTTTCTATCTTGCGGAATGCTCCATACAAACTTCCACCCCCCATTTTAGGGAAGTAGGGAGGGGGCTGGGTTTTGCCGTGAATGCAGACAGACACATATACACTTTCGCATTTATAATATTAGCACACATTTCAACTTCAACGTGTTCTGTTTCCATTGATTTCAAACATTGGTTTGCCTCCGGCGGATCGGAAATTTCGATTCAATGTGGGACTTTCCAGGCTACGTTCCCCAAAAATAATACAGATGGCGCTGTCGATATTTAACGTGTTAAGTACCTATTTTCTCATTACTCGAGTACTTACTTACATAATTATTCAAAAATAAATTGTATTGGCAGAAGCATATATAAAAATAATTACTGCTTGATATTTGGATCACATTATATTGTATAGAATTATGTTGCTAGCTATATTGCTTCTCTTTATTTTGATCTGAATAATAATGCGTGGAAGATGTAATTGTGCCTGGGTGTAAAAAAGGGTAATCATTTATACACAAAAACAAAGATAAAAGATGCATAAAATATGTCTGTTATCCAAGGAAAATCTTTACAGCGCCATCTATATTGTTTGTAAGGAACGTAGTCTGGAAAGTCCCTCATTTAATACGAGTCAAAAGAGAAACAAGATTGCTAGATTTTTTACAAATTAATTTATTATTGAAAATTATATTCTAACAAAATCTTACGACTACAAAAATTATTTAACTAAATTATCCATAAAGAAAATAATCAATTATTTATAATTAACATCTAAAAAGTAAAGAAAATCACAGATTTTTGTGCAAATGATAAAATTTGAATAATAAAATTTAAAATAGATCAGGTAGATTAATTATTTGGAACACGTTGCAGTCGGCAATACATTTCCTCCATAGCTATAAATAAAACGGATATTTTCACTATTATTTATGTAAGTTCCTCCAAAATGTTCCATTATACCGATATTGATTTTAGAAATACCGTTTGAATTGCTTAGTTCCAAAATCTATTAAACCCTGATTATTAATCGGATGTCACCCGCAGATTTCGTTCATTTAGAACATTGGAAATGGGAATCATTCCACCACATTTCTATAGGAGCCTATTAATTGAAAGTCAGAGGTAAGTACCTAATGGAAGTTTAGACGTACGTAACGTTGAAATTACTGGATCCATCATTATTTTTTTTTATAATTATTGTTTTTCTTTTTTCAGAAAACGTGCAGAAATTTGCTTTTCAAAGCAAATCACACCGCTCGAGCGCTCGTTCGCCAGTAAGTACTTACTTAGAATCCAGTTTGTCATTTCGATAAAGCACTGGACATACTTCCAGAAATATGATCTATGATGTATATTGGCACAGTTCTATTATAGCAGTGAGCTAATATTGGTTATATTAGGGTCGCTTCTTTAGCAGGCTGCGAATTATGTACTTAAACGTATTTTAGATAAAGTAAGTATTAGCTTTGTAAGCTAGCTTTTGTGGTGACACATATCTCAGCTCATGCATGAACTATTGCGTTTCTCTGGTAAAAACAAATAGGAATGGGTAAATGTGAAAATTGGAATATTGGTTTTTGGACCCTTTGCAATACGGTGACGTCCCGAGACGAGCGGACAACAGTAGTTGTGGGTGTCATTCCTGAGCCAGCGTGGTGGCACGTCGTTCCTCGGTGCTGGGCGTGGCGAGGTGGACGCACGCCCGTTGCGGCCAGGCGGCCGTCCTGGCTCGCTCCATCAGGCCCAGGCAGGACGCACCGCTGTCCACCACGCTGCCGCTGCACAGGCGAGTGCTCGTGGCCGTCAGCGAATGCACTGATATCACCTGCGCAGGCGCACGTCATTAACCCTTCAAGGAAGTTCACGAGTATTATGCGATTTATGTGATAATGTGTGAGTAAGGAAGCGGAATATAATATCAATAAACTTCTAGTATTTTTTTATCTTAGGACCCCGAGACCGACCCCGCCGGCGTGGTCGAAGATTTTCCTCAATTAACGCTTATTGCTATCGCCCGATTAATTCTTTCAAATATTTTTCCTCTCAGACGACGCCCTGAGCCGAGCGCTCCCCATTTGTCCGGCCAAGTAGATAATGCCAACTACTGAAAGAAATGTTGGTGGCAGAGTCCTCTCAAATCAGACGTGGCAAATTTTACACGTTTCAATGAATTTATTCACTAACGTGCATTGAGAGGTGTAATTAAAAATAAGTTTCCTATTTAGTATTTTGCTTTTTCAAGAACAAATTAATTACCATATTTTCATAAAATAAATTTCGTTGTTCATGTTTCATTAATACCTAATCATAATCCAGAGTGTGGAATAATAATCCAAATAAAACATCCTGTCTTCGAGCCAATGTGATAATGATGATGACGATGGTGGCATGGCTTTCTGGGTCAATTTTTAAAATATCTCTATAAGTAGGTAATGCAAAAATATGTTTCTCTTCTTTTGTTGATCGCATCTGTGAGTCCCTACCTGTAACCAATACTTTCGAATTCAATACTCCCCCCAAATTTACATATATACAGGGGGAAAATACACGTACTTACAACAAAATGAGTATTAAGGTAATCAATCGCATTATTTACTTTCGTTATTGAATGAAAGCGGTCTTACTCCGTTTACCTTGGACCTGTGGTGCAGCAGCGGCCGGCTCTCCGATGAGGAGGCGTCGCCTTCCATGCTGCGAGTCTGGTAGCCCCAAGACATGCGCAGAAAAAGCAGCATCGACAGCGCCAGCACCAACGCATACACGAAGAACTCCATTGCCTGAGTGCCATGGAAAAGACATTTTAATAACTAAAACCCGACTATTGAAATCGCGACCTAAAGTGTATGAAACCACGGAACGGTCTTCGAATAAAGACACACGCATAGGCGTGACAGACCTAGGCTCGTATTTTTTTATCGTTCGTCCCCAACTCACGTGCGAAAATAAACCAGACTGTTCTTGCTAATCACAAGTCCTGATATGCTATTTGAAACAGCTATGGGTATTTTCGCACGCGAATCGAAAACGAACGATTGCAAAATACGGGTCCTAGGCGGCCATAGCGCGATGAACTGGACTGGAGAGTCCTGGTTGATATGGAGGAAGGCATTTTCCCAGTAGTGGGACACTTCAGACTACATAAGACAAGTAATTATGTGACTCACACGGGACTCGAATATCTTAGTCTGCGCCACCAGGATGACAATCAAGTTTCCGAACGCAACGGACACGTACCACGCGGCGATTGTGATCGTTTTCATGCTCTTTGGTGCCTGAAGAAGAATAAGCCATCATCATTATCATTGTTGTCAGCCTCTAGCATTTCCACTGAAGCGGAGCGGTGAAGAGCGTGAGAAGTGCGAAATTGGCCAATCACAGCGGGCGAGTGAGCGAGATGGAAGACTTTCTATCACGTTTTGGCTCGTTGTGATTCTTGCACGTTTCCATTGCGCTCGTTTCCACTAACCTAACCTAACATAAAGGCTAGCCTAAAGAATAATCTGGGTTACAATAAGCAATTTTTATAGTACGTATTATGTTTATTCAGTCCGAAATCCCCTTGAAAAATATCAGTCAGGTATACAGAAATCCTGAATGCATTTGCACCGCCGCGCCAATAACATTTTAACAATATCCAATTTGAATACCTATCTACAGAAAAACGTATTTCGATGTCAGAGTTTAAAAATACCACAATATTCACTACACGTGCTAATAACCCAGTCAAATTTTATATAAAACAGAAATCGTGATCTAAAACTGCATTTTCGGTATGTTGTTTGCCTCTTTTGGAGTAGCTAAGGTAACTTTTCAGGCAAAAGAGTTTGGTACCTGCGTAATACGTGAAAAACTGCATAATTTTCGGTAATATTTAAATTTTCGATCTTTCTTACTACCAAGGAATTATTTTACAATAAAAAACACTGTACTTATTAATAGACTACAATATTTGAAACAAATTTAGAATAATTCGATCTTCATAGACCTAATAGATTCTTTCTAAGAATACAACTTCAAAAAAGGAGGCTAACAATTCGCTAATACCTGTGGTACCTCCTACTTACCAAACGAAATCTACACAGACAGGTCAAGGGAACAGCAAATACTCATCGTCGCCGTGAAAACCACGTAATTAAGGGCCTTTTCGAAAAATCACAATCAAAATCACAATGACATTCACAAAACCTCGCAATAAACAAGCTAACTTCAATCTAGGTAATTTTTGGGCTCAATTTCTAACAGGATTTAAATGAATAGGAATATGTTTCCAACTAACAAATCAGTTACTTTTTACTAAACGTCGACACGAAATTACTATGGAATTTGTATGAAAAAGTAACCTGTGACCCTACGAATAAATAATAATGTGACCTCATAGATAAATGTGACAAAATGTCGCACTTATTATAATATTTTTCTTTATTAAAATTAATAAACAAGTTAAACAAAAAAAAGGAAACGTTTATCGTCTCCTCAAAATAGATACATCTGTCTTTATTCAGAATTATATAATGAATTAATGACCTGGGAAACTACCCAATTGTAAAAAAACGGGGTTTTATCGAAAAAAATCACATTAGAATGTGATTTTTCATAAAGGCGTTTTCGTGGTTTTCCCTATAAGGCGACGTTATACAGGGTGTTAGTGACACCGTAACAAATACTGACGGGGATGGTTCAGACCATGATTCTGAGTTGATATCAAGTGGAATGTCCTGTCAGAAAATCCATACTTTTGCGACGGAAAATTCCACTTGACATCAACTCAGAATCATGGTCTGAACCATCCTTCAAAGCTTTCGTTACCATTTCACTAAGACCCTGTATACGTAATGTTTACCTGTGTAAAGGCAAACTCCAGCCCGGAGACAGCAAACATGATCTCAGCGACGGAGACCAGCAGGTACTGCGGCACGATCCAGGCCAAGTGAAGCTCGTTGGGAGGGTTGGGGGCGTGCAGTACGGCCGCGTCCAGCCTGCCCAGCCTCTCGCGGAGACAGAGCACGTACACGCCGCCCATGCGCAGGTTAGCCTCGCCTGACCCATCCACTTCCCCGTTTGCGCTCTGTGCGCGCCATTTGAACCTAAATAAAAATCATCCCCCTAACATTATCCCGTTTTTCACAGGGTCCGCTTACCTAACCTGAAGATTTAACAAGTCCGGTAAACCTAAATCAAATAAAAAAATAAAATTTATTAATTCTTGAAAAATAACAATACGTCACAAATACAAACATAAAAACTAGTCATTAAATAACCCGCCCCTCACTGTTCCCTGAGCAAAGGTGCCCACATCACTAGCCGCATTACCGCGCTGAATGGCAATGGCCAGCCTTTTGCAGCGGGAGTCACCTCTTTGAAATAGGTAAAATAAAATAGGTAAGTACATAGTTTATTATCAATATAGTATCAGAGAACTTTGAAACATAACTTTCTAGTTTAGTACTAGTATCCAATAATATTATAATCTTCCACCACACTGTAATGTGTTAATATGGCTAAGAAGAAGCGGCGCAAGAAACTTTCGCAACATAATTTACATCTTGTGATCACGCTTATGTCCCACCGGGGTAGGCAGATAAAATAGTTACTCAGGCAGAGATCACGGAATTTCAATTAATACAATATAGTCACTATGGACATATACATATATTGGTGCTGAATCTTGTACACACCATCTAATTTTATTTTGTTATAGCTGTCATTTTCTTCTCCGCTGAAAAAGAAAAGGACGGGTAATCGGCAGGCATAAAATGTACGTTACACACGTTAATTTTACGCAGAAATTAAAAAAAATAAGTGGACAGCACACGCCAATCGGGTTACATATTAAGCGAGATGCCTATTTTATTCCCCCGAGCTATTCATTCATTTTAAAATTAACTGTAGTCAATCATCCATTTTCACTCACGAAAAAGAAAATGACAGGTATTAAAATAAAATTAAGATGTATCTGCACGGGGCCATTGACTACTAAGATCAATGTAAGTACTGTGTTCATGCAAATAAATTGTATATCTACTTTTCTATTTTGTTTACCAACAAAGCAGTCTTACGGGAACAAGCTCGTTATAAAAATGATTTTCCTTAACGAGGCAACAAAGGCTACAATGCATTAATCGAAGTAAACATCAACTCTTTGAATACAAACATCTTATTAGTTAGTTGTGATCATTAGTGAGCGTAGTAATTCTATACAAACGCTAATAGAAGCTATACATTGTGCCTTATGGCCTGCGTAGACGTCTCCAATAACGTAGGTAAATACACAAATATTCTACATAGCATCAATGTACTTAATGTCTTATTTATCTTGAGGTCTGGGTTCGATACCCTATGGGGACATTTCCAAAATAAAAAGTAATATATATTCTTCCTTTACAAAATTATGCTCTTAAAGCTGCCTGTTCCAGGAGACCCCGCTATTCTATATAAAGGTGGTAAATTATATTTAATTTATTTTTTTCTAATTATATCTAATCTAATTTACATGCCCAATAAACAGTAACCATAACTAAAACAAAAGAAATTGTGTAGATTTTTGAGTAGATGTATGACATGTGTAAATGTAAGTGTGTGTATGTGTGTGCGCGTGTGTACGTCAAGAAGGGTAATACTAATAATTGAGTGATTTTGTAGAATGTGTAGTTATGTGCAGTTAAAAATCACCTTGTTTGGTTAGAACATCGCCCACAGGACGCGCCTGTACCTAAATGTTTCTCTCCCTCTTGTTCTCGCCTTCAGCGGGTTTGAGAACATACCTATTTTGCGCCTACATAATAGTGGGTAATCTAAATATTTTGTGTTTTAAGTTATGACAGCCTCCGTGGTCTAGTGGTTAGAGCGTTAGGCTCACAATCTGGAGGTCCGGGTTCGATTCCCGATGGGGACATTGTCGAAATCACTTTGTGAGACTGTCCTTTGTTTGGTAAGGACTTTTCAGGCTTGAATCACCTGATTGTCCGAAAAAGTAAGATGATTCCGTGCTTCGGAGGGCACGTTAAACCGTTGGTCCCGGCTATTAGCCGTAAAAACACCTCCACCGACCCGCAGTGGAGCAGCGTGGTGGAGTATGCTCCATACCCCCTCTGGTTGATTGAGGGGAGGCCTGTGCCCAGCAGTGGGACGTATATAGGCAGTTTATGTTTATTAAGTTACGATAGAATTATCCGTTGGGCTTACCTCCCAGGCTGCAGGCACATGTACGCCGACTCCCCAATGTGGTCTATTGGCGCGTCGGACACGTAGTAGATATCGCTCAGCCGTTTATCTGTCTCTATCACTATGGACACGTTCTTGTTGGGTCCCGTCTCGCCAAGGTACACCACTCTAACAGGAAAAATTGAATACAATCACCCCGGGCAGCAAACAGAAGTAGTAAAGAAGCGACAGTTGGTCCTTATAGGTACAGTCCTATGAAAAACAGAACATCTAGGTAGGTAGAAAGATTTTTATTTGATTTCTTTTTCTTTTTTTTTTGGGTGAGAAGGAATATATACAGGGTGTTAGTGACATCGTTACGAAAATTTTGAGGGATGATTCATAGCCATGATTCTGAGCTAATATCAAGTGGATTTTTTTTCACTTAATATCAACTCAGAATCATCGTCTGAATCATCCCTCAAAATTTTCGTAACGATGTCACTAACATCCTGTATAATAGACTTTTCCACACAGGTAGTTAATTTTTAGTTAAATCTTTCTGAGTAAGTATTCGAAGTAAAAATTAAAAAAACTACCGCTGGCAATCAAACCGGCGGTGTAACTAGGTAACTCGTAATAACTTGATTCAACTCAACTCAACTTGACTTGTTCAACTCAAACAAACATACTTATCAAACGAAAATTTCACGCCGCTACACAAATCTAGGGGGAAAAGTGTAGGTAGTTATAAACTCACTTCAGCTTCGGCTTTCCAGTTAGCGATTTGGTGAACGTGTTTGGGTCCATGAAGTAAAACGATATCTGGTCGTCGGAGTTCTGTCCAACTATGACCGGCATGAACTGTGGATGAATAAATATCCACATTAAAAATAAAATAAATAAATAACAAAAAACATAGAATAAATATTGCATAAAATTGCGACGGAAAATTCTACTTGATATGAAATCAGAATCATGGTCAGAACCACCCCTCAAAGTTTTCGTTACGATGACACTAACATCCTGTATAGAATAAACATAGCAATAATTTATTAATCATTTTATCTAAGGTTAGGATAGGTATAATTACCTACCGCCTTACCAACAAATAAACAAGCGGTGAACGTGTGAATAAGTATTTGACATACAAGCAAAATTGAATCCAATGATGAAATAATTCGATTGAACATTGTTTGTCAAATACTTAGGTATAAGTACTCATCAAATGTTCACTGTAAATGGCTGTAAGTAGTCAGTGTAAATTGTGAGTTATTTATATATTTTATATCTTATTACTTTCATAATAAGGTAAGTAAGTGAGTTTATGTAAAACTAGCTTTTGCCCGCGACTTCGTCCGCGTAGCGTGTTATAAAAGAGAGATCTTTGTGTGTGTGGGAGAACAAATCAAATTTCAAGCATCTAACTTATGCAGTTTAGATTTATTCATACAATTTTTTTTTCCCGCTAACTCCCGTTTCCGTGGGAATTTTGCAATATCCTGTTGCAACTAAGCTTTAAGTTAACTAAGGTACCTGCATGCCAAATTTCAAGCGTCTAACTTAAGCGGTTTATATTTTTCATACAAAAGGATTTTCCCGATAATTTCCGTTCCCGTGGGAATTTCGGGAATTCCTTTCTTAGTGCACCTCTACGATACCTAAGCTACGTCCCATCCAAATTTCAAGTGCCTACGTTTAGCCGATTAGGGTGTGCGTTGATATGTCAGTCAGTCAGTTTCTCCTTTTATATATTTAGATATCTTATTACTTTCATAATAAGGTAAGTAATTGAGTTTATGTAAAATGACAATGACCAAAGTGTTCCTATTTATGTTTTATTAAAAGCTTTAGTATGAAATTAATTTTCCTCTAAGATAATTGCCAGTGGATTAATGCGTTGATATCGGGCAGGTATTGCCTGCAGCTAACTCAGGTTAATTAATTAAATAATCTGCGGTGGCGCTTGTTAAACTGTCGAGAGCCATTGAAGTCTCGTCTGAACACTGCCCCATAATACCTAGACAATAGGATATAATATTCCAAACCTGATTTAATTTCCCCACCTCGCTTTCAAAGGTATTGACATCCACGCCAGTAATCCCTAATTGGGCTAGACAGACATAAGACGTGAAAGCCACAAGACAGTAATTGACGTCAGACGATATAGGTTTACTAGCCCATTACCCACAATAGCCTAGTTTACAACTAATCCAATCGCTTACTTTTTACTAAACGTCAAAACACGAAATTCTTATGGAATTTAAGTAAGAAAAAGCACACTGTGACGTCATAGAAAAACGTGATAAAATGTCGGACTTATTACGTTTTTCTTTATTCAAATTCATAAATAAGTTAAATAGAAAAAAGAAAATGTTTTTCGTTAGTTTTAGATATGTCTTTATTTTTCGTGAACCTAGTACTGGACCCAATTAGTTCGTTATGTTAGAAAACATAATTTGTGATGATCTGTTAATAAGAGGAATCGGAGAATACTTACCTACATAGAAGAAACACTCCATACATGCATAGGAACATTCAAAAATTTTGCTGAGCTGATGTCCTTTTTAGAGAGATGTAAGGTTTAAATTAATTATCACTACTTTGTGCTTTGTACCTACAGGTAAGTATACTTATGTCTAAATTCAACGATTTCCCTTCTTTCATTCATTATAAGTCCGTATTAATTTGCAAGTAAGAAGAAGGGCAAACATCTCTCAGTCTTCTTTTTTCCATTGGAATAAAAAAGAGTGTCTGCTCAATCTATTTACTCACCGAGTTGGCTTTGGACGTGAATGTAGCTAGCAGTTATATTTAGATGTAACTACTTCTTCTATCGTGTGGGTTGTGAGGTGAATTACCAATCTCATTAACCCTGGTGTCAGGGTTATTATTGAGCCGCCAAAGGCCCCTGACATGGCTCATGTAACGACTACTTACATCAGTAAGTAGTAACCGGGACCAACGGCTTAACGTGCCTTCCGAAGCACGGATCATCTTACTTTTTGGACAATCAGGTGATCAGCCTGTAATGCCCTAACCAAACTAGGGATCACAAAGTTATTTCTGTTATATGTCCCCACCGGGATTCGAACCCGGGACCTCCGGATCGTGAGCCCAACGCTCAACCACTGGACCACGGAGGTCGTTACTGTAACTGTACCACAGTTTTCTACTATCACGCAACGTAACTTGTCAAACAAATACAGAACTTGGTGAAATTTTAATGTGACTTCGTGACTACTACCGTTCGTTTGAGTTCTTCAAGACCTTACGTCAACACAAATTAACTTAGTTTACAAAAAACAAACAACTGCAAAATCCAATTAAATCAACAAAATTACGGCTTTTCGACGTAGTAGGTACGTGTGGGCATGGTCTGTAGGAGTTTTCAAACACTTTAGACAGTTTCGTAAGTGCTTTTGTAAGCGTCAGTACCGTACTGATGTCGTGCAGCATTTTTACCCCTATTGTTTGTACTTGAGTTGAAAAATGATTAACAATCAATACACAGCGCCGCGCTGGTTTGAACCCCGGCACCAGATTTACCTTAGCAGTATTGTAACACAGTTGACTCGACCATTATAGACGGCGATACGGCCCACCACCTATCACTTTGGCCTAATTGAAAACTCGGCGAGGTGGGGGTAGTTCATCTTACGATGGACGTACCTCTGACTACCTCGTGAGCTTATGTTGTGTGTCCCAATACAGCAGAGAGAAAAAAAAGAAAAAAATGTTGAAAAACACTTCTCTGCTGCATTGGGAAAAGAGAAACAACTAAAAAAATGCTGTCAGCTGGTTATTACCCAGCTTCTTATTATTTCATACGTCGAAGAGTCGATTATTGTGTCTGCGTCAACATGATAAACTATTGTAGGGCGAAAATCATCTGTGACCATAAGTTTTTGAGATTTCCGATTACTGGTCGTAGGAAAAAAGAAAACTTTCTAAAACCAGACGTCTCCTAGATCTAATATACCTACTTATACTTACTATCTCTCTTTCTCTCTTGGTATTCAGGAAGAGATATACTTACTTAGTATGGAAAAAACTACTTCTTTATTAATATTCGTGTTTCGTTTTCATATCTTGGGCCTATGAAGTCTTGGACTTTTGGAAGGAGTGCGTAGGGCCAAATATTTGTTTTTTTTTGTATTTCCTATGTAGCAGAAGCAGAAGCTGTCGTCTTTTATTTGTGTGCAATAAAGTTTTTATTATTATTAATACCTTACCTGCGTGTAAACTGTCAAATAAATAAATAGATATTACCATGCCATCGACGGTCCGGAGTTCATGTTTGAGCGTGTGCCGGTTCATGATCCTGCCGGCGCAGTTGACGGGGCATCGCGCGGTGATAGTGTACGGGCGGTGCGGCAGCGGCGTCATCAGCACCGTACCGTACATGTCCACGAGCGCCAGGCCTTCGCCCCCCACGCCCACCTCGATGCCGCACCCCAATGTGTTCAGAAGAACAAGACCCGTCTGATGGTGGCGAGGTAATTGCAGTGTCGATCGCTGTGTACAGTCGACTACGTCATTAGCTTTAAGAACTTAATAAATTAACAAGCTCTTATCCCCCAACTTAGTTCGCGTCAAACCCTACTAATAAAACTATAGAAGATTCATAAAAATACTGCCACCCCTATTTACGCCTTTAGGAGTGGAATTTCTCAAAATCCCTTCTGAGTGAGTGTCTACGTCCTAAAAGGAACCTCCATGCAAAATTTGAGACTCCTAGCATTTATAGTTTCTAAGATTTCGTGATAAGTGAGTCAGTCATTGCTTGAGTGACCTTTCGCTTTTATATATAAGTATATAGATAAAACCGATAGATATATTCTTTACTTAAAGTTAAGTTGTTAACCTTAAAGAACGAAAATCATTGGAGAAGTAAAATTGGCATCATGACACATGAGAGCCACACATAATGAAATATGTTAATTAAAGTTTACTAATAAAAATATAATGTTAGATAGGCTATAGAGAAGGGCGGAAGGCAAGAGGGAAACCACTGCCCTATTTTTCCCTAAAAAAGCAGCATGGAAAATGCTTCACCGACAAGACCGTAGTTCTTAAATTGATGATGATGATGAGGCTATAGGGAATCGCTAGCAATTCTATATATAGTCTCTACTCTACGCAATTTTATTACGCCTAAACCAAGACACGCGTTAGCAAGCTAGACATAGCTTTCTGCATTCTAAAGCCATTATTTCTAGTCCTTTGACGTTCTCTTCTGTATCAGACTTCTTAACAAGATTGTCGGACAATCTCATATTGCAACTTATAAAACACGTTAAGACGTTTCTTACAAAGTAAAAAGGTCGTAAAATGAGGAAAACATTGTAGACTTCATGTTTAAAATTGCACGGGGCGCACGGGCTGCGGCGAGGTCGGCGTATTGTCAGCGGGCCTGGTAAAATGCTAGAATATGCAGCAGAATCCACGCCTCAAAGACGTATCGCATAAAACCCACCCTCGGGAACAATGATAAACTTTGTTACACAATCCTTCGCAGTTTACGCTAAAGCTCGCTGATGCTACACGAAGGACGAATTTCAAATTTCGAATTCATGTTTGGATAATAAATGATTATCA
The DNA here is from genome assembly GCF_024362695.1 of Pectinophora gossypiella. NCBI lineage: Eukaryota > Metazoa > Arthropoda > Insecta > Lepidoptera > Gelechiidae > Pectinophora > Pectinophora gossypiella. The sequence continues at coordinate 8,239,169 of NC_065433.1, forward strand.
CGTGTTCAGCGGTGAAGGAAAATATCGTGAGGAAACCCACATTCCCGAGAAATGCATTTTCGGAGGTATGTAACCTAACTTGTATAGGGCTGGCTTTCCCTTCGCGGGTTGGAAAGTCAGACAGGCAGTCGCTTCTGTAAAAAACCGGACCTGTCAAATCTTCAGGTTAGGTAATCGGATCCTGTAAAAAACAAGATTGTGCTAGGGAGATGATGGTGATGACAGAAAACATACAATACACACACACATACATATTTTAAGTAATATCTAGGTAAGTACCTATTTTAATACATTTAGAAATGACTTCGGTGTAGTATATATTATGGAACAGCTAATCTGAACGGATCATACTCGACTCGACTGCTCCACTGCGTTTTGTGCTAGCCAACCCATTCACCACAATTCAATTAACCATAAATACCTATTATGGGGTAAGATTTTACCTCGATGCCAATTTGTAGGATTCCAGCAGATACAAATGCCATGGAGGCGAGCATGCCACCGATGAACATCTTCTGCAGCGGGGGGAGGTCGGGCAGAAGTGGCCACGCGCCGCCGGGGCACAGTGGGATCATCAGCAGCACCATTGCCGGGTTCATTACCTGCAAGCATAGCCTTATTCAGGTCCTAGCCAACATCAACCCACAATACGTCCCACTGCGGGTCACAGGCCCTATGTCAATCAACCGGAGGAAATATAGAGAGCATACAACACGCTGGTCCACTGTATAACACGCCCGAATTTAAACACGTTACGTCAAGGACGACGCGTAAGTACCTCTGAGGCGTCTCGATCGAATCTCGATTCGCACGAGTTATATCTACGTTATGTCAGTGAGTCGCAAAATAGGAGCATTTCCAACTTGGCTAGGTGTAATGGCTACAGTGTTCGGCTCACAATCTGGAGGACAGGGTTTGATTCCTGAAGGATTGACGGTTTTGTAAGACTGTTCTTTGTTTGGTTAGGACATTGCAGGTTTGGGCAGATGATTATCCGAAGGTCCGAGAAGTATGAGCCCGAAGCGCAAGGGTACATCGGCCGATAGGAGAGTGAAGGCGTTGATCGGTACTATTTATTTACTTACAGTAAGTACTAATCGTTACATGACTCATGTCAAGTTTCCTCGGTGGCTCAATAACAAAGAACCCTGGCACCAGAGTAATGAGGTCGATAGATCTTAAAAACCAGTATATCACCTGCAGCTGGTCCGGTAGGAGGGTCACGCCGAACACTTCACTGCGCAGGCGCGACGCTTGGAAAGTCCAACGCGAACCCTTGGTGGATGATCAAAAGACAACACTTAGAAGACTGATCTTTCGTTTTGTAATATAATACAAGTGTATTGTAATGACCAATTTTCACGCGTTTTATAATTATTATGTTTTCAACACATTTGGGAAGAAAAATTCAATACTATTTCCAAAGTTTTATGTACCTAAAAGCGATGCAATAAGAGCCATGTCAGGGGCATTTGGCGGCTCAATAGACGGCTGACACCAGGGTTGATGGGGTTTATAATCCACCTCTCAATCCACACGATACAAGAAGAAGAGGTACTTTACGAGCTAGTGTGTTGAAAAATTATATTAGTACACGCACTTACCTGTTGATCGAAGAGCGACCAGAATATAGGCACGGGCAGGTACATGTAGAGGATGGAGCACACGACCTTCATGTCGGAGACCAGCTTCTCGCCGTACTGCTCCGTGGAGTAGTCCAGCCAGTGCTCCCGCGGCGCGCCTTCCACCGCCGGGTCGTACCGCATCTTCCTCTTCAGCGCAGACTGGCGACCAACGAGTTATTACAAGTTGAAACCTTGATGGTTTTCTGAGTGAACAGAACGTACCCCTTCCCTGTACGACATACAGGGTATTAGTGACTTCGTAACGAATACTCAGGAGAGTGATTCAGACCATGATTCTGGGTTAATATCAAGTGGTATTTTCCGTCGCAAAATTCATGATTTTTTTTGTTACGATGGTGACATCGTAAGGGTGTAAGTGATTACACCCCGTACAAGTAGCTATACAAGTAGGTATGGGTGTTAGTGATACCGTAACGAATACTGAGAGAGATTATTCAGACCATGATTCACTTGATATCAACTCAGAATTATGGTCTGAATCATCCCTCAAAGTTTTCGTTACGATGTCACTAACACCCTGTATAGTACTGCCGACTTAGTCATAAGTTTGAATGAGTGTCCTTTTGCTAGTATTTAACCGACTTCAAAAAAGAGGTTATTTCATTGACTGATTTTTAGGCTTCCGTGACCAAACGGTAAAAAAATGGTCTCTATTACTAAGACTCCGCTGTCCGTCCTTCCGTCCGTCTGTCACCCGGCTGTATCTCATGAACCGTGATAGTCAGATAGTTGAAATGTTCACAGATGATGTTTTTCTGTTGCCGCTATAACAACAAATACTAAATAACAGAATAAAATAAATCTTTTTTTTTTATTTTTGCCCTTTTTGCTTTGGCACTTGGCCGTCTTTTTTAATCTTGGTTGCTTCAGAACTATCGTTTTTTATAAACCGATTTGAAAAAATGATTTTGACGTGACGTGTTGGAAATTTGCTTTGGATAGTCTGGACAAACGGGACGAAAGAGAACATGCCTTTGACTGCCCAGGTGAGCGCGAGCTTAGAATGGTAGAGTATTTGTTTTCAGCGAATACCTAGGTATATATACCTACCTATCTATTTCTTACTTCCCATTCCCTTAGTACTGGGTGAGAGCCCTTAGCGCTGCCCGTTTCTCCGGCCAAGTGGTTAATACCAACCCACACTAGGTCACGTCAATAAAAATAATTCCCTTAGCACTTACCCACCTTACCTACAAATTCCGTTACAAAGAAAATCACTGTGTAACTTGTACATTGCCGAGCACACAACGCCGGGAGAGAACTGTCGCACAGGCTCAGGGTGTGCTAGATTCCTTTAACTAACTAGGAATTCGCTTTTCATCACTTGCCAGGCTTGCCACCCTCGCTAGCTAGGTACGTACCTAACTGCAATTTAGTACGGGTACCTAACAAAGGACCGTACAGGACGCTTGTTTTATGTTTAATTGAAATATAAATTGTTTCATAAGTAGGGAATCGCTTGTTTTTGGGGCGCGTAGACGTGAAATGTTTAGAGCCAAAATGTTTCCACATCCTTCAGTACTAACACTAAAGAAATTAATAAAAATGTAGATATAGGATTAACATAACCCAATCATGTGACATTTGGTTACTCATGTTGAATTGTCACAGTTTCACTAGTGTTGGCGCAGCATTAGCGTAACGGCAGCGTAGAGCCACCATAGCATACGCGTAGCATTAACAACTCTATTTTTTACTAGGACTTGGCTAAATTCTCAGGCGATTTTTCATGAGAAAGTCGATGTCTTCTTACATATTATCTTTCTTGACATTGTCGATGTTTCTCCATCGTCCAACGACGCGACACCTGTACATGCCATGGTTTCTCCCATGTTCGTCAGACAAAGGCTTTCCTTTGTATTCGCATGTAAACAGTAGGCGGATTCAAGGTTCGGACGAACTCGTACAATGACCACACCAACGAATAACTACTCTCTCGGCTACACGAATGAAATACAGTTCACAATTACATTGGATTGGTTAAGAATAGCATGTTCCTTGGACTGGTTGAATGGGTTCTATCTGTAAAACGTCAGGTTTAAAATTCGAACTACAATCCAGCACACACCATCGTAGTCATACCTGTCGGTATCTACTCGTATCATATCTAGACGGTACCTATCCGATATCCCCGTCTAAGTATAACAGAATGTTACAACTAGATTTCTCGTATATATATTTCCAATAGACTTTGTATATAATACATACTTAAATCCATTTTCTACTAATTTATCTTTTTTTATCCATTGTCTATTAGTCTAGCGGTTAAAACATGCGAATAGACAGTGTGTTCCACTTACAATACTTTTTATCGCGCTCCACGACTACTATGGATCGAGCAATGATGAGTGGCCAAGTAGTGAGTGTCGTCCGACATACTTTATCAATATAAAATACTTTGTTTTCGAATTTGTGTATCACGTATTTCAAAGAGAAAATTTAAATCGAAAGAAATTCCAACTCGGACGGCGCTTGAACCCGCAGCTCTTGTCAAGCCGGGACGAGCGTGTTAACCATTACACCACCGGGTCCTCCCCCTGTCCACGCGAAATTCTTTCGATCTATCGATCTTCATTAAGCCGACGACGGCGCCATCTATCTAGAATATTGGCCTTTATTCTTATTGGCCTTTGATAGACTGGAATGGAAAATACTACACCGACAAGAGCGTGGCTCTTAAATTGATGATGATGAATATTACTTTAGACCGACAAGTCTACAGTTACTTATAGATTTAACCTTATCGTAAAGATGACACCTTAGCTATTTTTAAATGACTTTTTCTGTTTAAATTTTCTCTTTGTGAATTTCCCTAAGCAGGGGTAAGTGCTACAAAAACAAAAATCACGTTTTTCATGTTTTTTGTATACTAGTAAAATTCAGAACCAAAAATAATGTGCCGAATTTTATAAACTGTGGCAGCCCAAGTGTCAGCTAACGCTAATGACGACACGTCTTAGAAGGGGCACAGAAGAAACATCAATCATTGAGATAGTTTTTCGGGCATTAGTTGCACAAAAACCAGCGTATGAAAGGACACGCATGGTAATGTGAAATAGATTGATTCCTCCGCGCCCGTAATCGTGAGGTTATTCATGACGTATGATCCCGCCTTCCAGGGTCACGGAATTTTCTATGATGATGATAAACTGGATGTGAATGGTCATTTATAAATTGGCAATCTAATATTGAACGATAATCTTCTTCTATCGTGTGGGTTGTGAGGTGAAGTACCTCATCAACACTGGTGTCAGGGTTACTATTGAGCCGCCAAAAGCCCCTGACATGGCTCATGTAACGACTACTTACTTACATCAGTAAGTAGTAACCAACGGGTTAACGTGCCTACCGAAGCACGGATCATCTAACTTTCGGACAATCAGGTGATCAGCCTATAATGTCCTAACCAAACTAGGGACCACAAAGTAATTTTTGTGATATATCCCCACCGGGAATCGAACCCGGGACCTCCGGATCGTGAGCCCAACACTCAACCACTGGACCACGGAGGTCGTGAACGATAATAATGTTAAATTATAGGTACCCAATTTCCTATTCCGAGAGATACAGAGTAATGTTTGATAAGTAAGACGATGCTACTTAGGTAGGTTTCTGCTCCGCACCACCTAAATCCCCTGGTAGTTGCAGCTTCCGAACTCAACCCGATTTGGAACAGTACTGAAAAATATTGGCGCCTTAAGGACGAAATATACGTAATATACGATCAAAGACCCTGACAACCCGACTACTCTAGCCATATAGGCGGTCAATCAGCTTGCGACAACAAACACTTCAGGACAGCTAATATGCGCAACGTGATAAAATTTTGTCACGGTCATTTTATCCATTCTAACGATATACTTATGTCGTTTTGTCGATTGGTGCTAACATGTGAACCCAAGTGTAAGCAATGTTGTTCTGTCAAAATATGAACAAACTTATCGATTTCGACAAAATTCATTGAATCAATCGATAATTTTATCACGTTGTGCATGTTAACCATGCTTCTTCTTATCGTGTGGGTTGTGGGGTGGAATACCAGCCTCATCAACCCTGGTGTCAGGGTTATTATTGGGCCCCCAAAGGCCCCTGACATGGCTCATGTAACGATTACCCCTGCAGGACCCCGATACCGACCCTGCGGGCGTGGACGACGGTTTCCCTCATTCAACGCTTATCTTATTCTTTTAAATATATAATCCACTCAGACGACGCCCGCAGCCGAGGTTCGCACAAGTGGGCATTTTCAGGCCAGTTGTCTTAATTTTTGTACCGGTTGGGAGCCCTAGCTCTCCAATTACATAACTAAGACAAAGTTCTGACAAATTAGGAAAAAATATTTTCTTGCATCTTTAAAGATTTGATTTGTAAACTAATGTTGTGTAATGTTTACCCCGAAAGAGCATCGTCAGACTTATCGTGTATTTTACTTAACTAGTGCTTCTCAGAAAATAAGATTGACAATCCAATTAATAGTTTAATTAATACAGGGTGTTAGTGACACCATAACGAAAACTTTAGGGAATGATTCAGACCATGATTCTGAGTCGGTATCAAGTGGAATTTCCTGTCGGAAAAGTTATAACAATTTTAGTGTTTTTTAAATTATTTTCAGTTACATACTTTTGGGACGGAAAATTCCACTTGTTATCAACTCATCCCTCAAACTTTTCGTTACGATGTTACTAACATCCTGTAGAGCAGACAAGCTTTATAAGATGTAAATCAAATAGCTGTAAAAAAAAATTGTTTTTTATCAAGTATTAAGTAAATACCTGATAGTTTAAAAAAATAAGATGATTCCGTACTGCGTAGGGCACGTTACGCCGTTAGTCCCGGCTATTAGCCGACTATTAACCCGCAGTGGAGCAGCGGGCAGCTTGGTGGAATATGCTCCATACCCCCTCCGGTTGATTGAGGGGAGGTCATTGCCCAGCAGTGGGGCCTACTCGTACATAGGCTTATTATAACTAAGCTGTGTTAAGTACTTGAAATGTTCATTTTATGAAGAGATCCTCTTATTACTTACTTAATACAGTATTGTTCAGCACTTACCCAAGCACACGAAACGAATTTTAAGGTAGTGTTATCGCGCGGCTGTTTAATCCGGTACCAAGGCTTCCCCGCGACGAATATAACTGCAATCAATACAAATTGTGAGCTTGACTACGTACACATATCTGTCAGAAATGGCTCGAGGCAATATACAACGTAAACAACCTATATACGTCCCACTGCTGGGCACAGGCCTCCCCTCAATCAACCGAAGGGGGCGCAATATACAAATTAGAGGTAAATATATTGAAGAAAAAAATTTCCAATATAAGCTCATGTCTATCCAATTGGTGTAGTCAAAGGTACAATCAAAGAGCAAAAGTGCAGTCACTTCTTCTTCTTCTATCGTGTGTGTTGTAAGGTGGATTACCAACCTCATCAACCCTGGTGTCAGGGTTACTACTGAGCTGCCAAAGGCACTTGCCATGACTCATGTAACGACTACGTATACTTACATCAGTAAGTAGTAACCGGGACCAGCGGCTTAACGTACCTTCCGAATCACGGATCGTCTTACTTTCGGACAATCAGATGATCAGCCTGCAATGTCTTAACCAAAAAAGGGGACACAAAGTGTTTTTTTTTTAATGATTAAGTCCCCACCGGGATTCCAACCCAGAACCTCCAGATCTAGAGCCCAATGCTCAACCACTGGACCACGGAGTCAAACTTACTGATAGATAAGAGCACAAGCAACGCCGGGAATCCGAAGCCGAGCGCGTAGCAGGCGTCGTCCCCGAAACACATGACACTCCTGCGCAGGGCCGGCGTCACCACCATGCCCATGAACCCGCCCAGGTTCACCGTGCAGTAGAACGTCGAGAAGAAGCGCTGCAGGCGCTGGTTGTCCTCAGGCAGGCGAAACTTCAACAATAATGTTCCCTTTACATTTCATACACATATATAACTGCTTTGTTTGAAAGTGGAAGAAGCGACAGTGTTGTGTCAGGTTCGTAGAAAGCGGAATAGGTACCGTGTGTATGTGTGTGTTTTTTCTTTCTTTCTTTATTTCAAATTCCGTGGTTCCCCTTTTCCAACGGGAAATAGGCGTATGTACATAATATATGTATAACTTCATAATGTGCATTTATTTTACAACTATTCTAAAAAAAATATTACTAAACAATTACAAATAGGGCCTGTTTATTTCATTCTGCTTTGCTTTCTTGCCTCTAGCTCTTAGAAAACAATTGTGTTCAGTGGTCATAGTAAGAGATGCAAGTTGCTTTCTAGCCACTCGCAACTATGTATAACTTCTCTAGCAACTTTTCTAGCAACTATGTATAACTGTTTAAGTTTTGTTGGAATCTGAATAACACTTTGTTTCTTCGGCGTAAAGATTTATTTAGTTTCAAAGAAATATCAGTAGCAATAATTTACTTAACTAGCAATATATTTAATAATAGATAAAAAGAGTGGAAAAAGCGAAAATGGTGCTTCATGACTCTAGAAAGTGGAATATTTCGATTGTCTGCCTACCCCAATGGGAAATAGATGTGACTTTGATTGTTACTTTTTCAAAATCTGTTTTCGTATGGGTTGTGTGATCAATGGCAAACCTAACCCTAGTGTCAGGATTAGGTACTATTGAGCCACCAAAGGCCCTGACATGCCTCATATAACGGCTACTTGCTGACATGTAAATAATATAGGTACTTATTTAGGTTTTATAATTTGCAATACTTATCCGTATCTGATTTTTTTATATCCTACCTGGTCACCTCCGAAGGCTGCAACACATGGTTTAATGCCTCCAGTGCCAGTGGCTATCAGTATAAGACCGAGCATCGAAGTAGACCTGGGGGTTAAAAAGGCCACATTGAAGCAATTTATCTAAAAAATCAATGATATTTCAAGAATATAAGAGTAAGTGTGCAATGCACGTAAGTCGTATATGTTAGTCTAGGTGAGTTTGTTGTCGTATTTCTGAGAAACGTTTCATAAAAATAGGTTTAGAGAGTTTCAAGTTAAAAATGAAAACGTTATGCTGATATTCTTATTATTAGGAATCTTGCGTTTCGATATAATATATATTATAATACGTAGAGGCTCAGATTAGGTCATTTTATATAAAATATCTAAGTAAGTATCATTGGTAAAGGTTTGAGCGTCCGGACGTACATTAAACGAAGCATAAGGCCGAGTTATATTCGAGTCTTACGATAGCGTAGGACCAAGTTTTTTTTCTTACTAGTCTGGATTGTCCCACTGCTGGGATTAGGCCTCCCCTCTGAGCTTCCACTTCTCCCTGTCCTCAGCAACCCCTGCCCAATCCGTCTCGAACGCGTCCAGGTCATCTTTCAATCGCTTCCTGGATCTGCCTCTTCGTGACAGCTTTTGCACACCTATCATATTCCATTCTGCAAACATGACCGACCCTCTCCCACTTTATCAAGTAGCACCAGGTTACTTACGTAATCATATTTTCAATATTACCTCATCATCACTAATTCAAGAGCCACGCTCTTGTCGGTGTAGTATTCTCCGTGCTCCTTTTTAGGGAAAAATAGGGCAGTGGTTCTGACGTGAGTGGGTGGCAATATCACTTACTCGAGTTTAAAGTAGGTATTTAATTAAGTAATACCTAAGTTAGTATTTTGTTGAATACAATGAAAAAAGAATCTTAAATAGAATCCTAAATAGTACTACCTAACTTAATATATTGTTGAATGCAATGAAAAAATAATCTTAACTCTGAAGTCGGCGCAAATAGAATAAAAATACGGTCGAACTGCGATGGAGCATTGGGAAAATAGTAAGTGCACTTTTTATTTTATCTTTCCATAGGTAAGTATTATCGGCAACAGAAAAAATCTACAATGCCGACCATATTTATATCATTATCATCAGCCCATTAACGTCCCCACTGCTGGGGCACGGGCCTTCCCTATCCATCCGGATAGGGAGATCGGGCCTTAAACCATCACGCGGGCCCGGTGCGGATTGGTGGTTATTAACGACTGCTAATGCAATCGGGACCAACGGCTTAACGTGCCTTCCGAAGCACGGAGGAGCTCGAGATGAAAACTTTTTTTTGTGGTCACCCATCCTATGACCGACCTTTGCGAAAGTTGCTTAACTTCAACAATCGCAAACCGAGCGCGTTTACCGCTGCGCCACCGAGCTCCTCCTATAAGTCTCATATTTGTATACTTACCTATAAAGCAAGTCCAGCTACCTAAGTTAATTGTATTACTTTCAGTCTAGGCGCTAATTATAGCTGGTGCGCTACCGGGGCACTTTCAGGAAGCTTGTTAATTTATTATGTTACTCGTCGAGTGTACCTCGTCGGGAGCATTATTGAAAATGTGGCAATTTTCTCTCATAACATATGTTATTACGTTGCCACCTTTATTTATGCGATTTATTATTTAGGTACACAAGGCAGGAATACTCGTAGATGCATATATACTTACTTACAGGTGATATTTTTAAATAAAAAAAAATAAACAGCCTACACCTACACTTTGTTCTACTTTGTTCCGCTACGGGCCAAAGGACTCCTGGAAATTAAAGACGGCTCTTTAAGAGTTGCCTTCGCTTAACGTTCCAATTTCGTGGATAACAGACAGAGTGTGGCGGTTGACGGTTATGAATCTGAAGCATATTTTGCTAAATCAGGAGTTCCCGAAAGCTCCCATATTGGACCAATACTATTCTTGGTCTTCATCAATGATACTTATTACTGATCATATCAAAAATTCCAAATTTTCTCTATTTGCAGATGACCTAAAAATTTATAATACTATACATTCCAATGCCGATGCTTTCCTCATGCAGAATGACTTGAATGCGATTAAAACCTGGTGCGAGCAAAATTGTATGTCCCTCAATGTTAACAAATGTTTTCATATTAAATACACTAGAAAGAAAAAAACACTTGTTACTATGGACGAGATTGGCGGCGTAGCTGTAAAGGAGGTGAAGGAAGTACGCGACCTGGGCGTTATTATGGATAGTCAACTGACATTCACATCTCATGTTGATAAGACAGTTAAAAAAAAGCTGCCCAAATCCTTGGTTTTCTTAAGCGAAATACGGTTAGTTTTAAACGCCTCGAAACCAAGATCCTCCTCTATAATGCTCTTGTGCGTAGCCATTTTGAATATGCCAGTACGTCATGAAGTCCCCTCTATGCAATTCATTCACAACGTGTTGAGGGCATACAAAGAGCTTTTACGAGACATTTGGCTTACTGTAGCAGAGATTTTTCCCATCGGCAACCTTACGGACAGCGTCTCGATAAGTTTGACATGCTTACTCTGGCCAACAGAAGATTTCTGCTGGACATGAAATTCCTACACAAGTTAATCAACGGACATATTCACTGCGATCACCTACTTAACAGAGTTTCACTCAGAATTCCCTATAAATATCCTCGATATAAAATTAAAAACATTTTTTACACCCCTCCGTCTAAAACAAACTTGAGTTTGCAATCACCGATGACTAGAATTTTCAACCAATACAATTTCGCCAATGGTCGCGCTGAAAACCTTGATGTGTTCCATGACACTCATTCAAGTTTTGTGAGAAATGTCCTAAAAATACTTAAGACCCAATTCTAAACTATCTAGTAAGTAATAAGTAAATTCATATTTTTGTTATTTTTATTTTATTCTACTTTAATTTCATATTTTATTCATATTTGTCAGTTAAGGGTAAATAGAGACTGCTTTGTTAATTTAATTAAGTACTAATTTGTAGATGCTATGTACACTGTAATTGTCATAAATGTGTAGGAACGGAACGACATCAGAACGAAGTATGAGCATGTGCGAAAGAGTAAGAGGATAAAAGCGTGAAGTATGAAAGAGACAGAGGATATTAGGGTAGGGTAATTTTTAAGATGGCGATAAGACGTTATACGGTGTAAAGGTCATTTGGAGAAAAATAAAAGAAGATATTGAAAAAGCCTGTTTAATTTCGATCATCACCCCACAATAATTTTGGGGGCTCGTCCGGGATCGAATGTGCGAGTTTTTCAAGTACATTCATCGGGGTGTGATCGGAATACACGACGACGAACAGTAACAGCACGCGGTGCGCACACGACACACGAGGCCATTGTGCGGGCATATCTTTTTTTCACGACGACTACGTGGTGCAGTGGCGTCCCGTCACGCTGTGAAAGTGGCGAATAAGGTGTTTGGATCTTTACTCCGGCAACATACGACGGAGGTTACCGACGACGACGAAGAACACGACTTGGACACCGGCTCCAAACAACGTGAGGAAGGAGGTGACGTGTCCCACGACGACTACGACGACGCAACGATGACTGGCGATGCAGGTGCAGGCCCCACGACGGGAACGTCATGTACAGGTCCACGACAACACGTCGATCTCATGTTTGTTCAAGAAGCTATACCTAAGTTCACCGGCACGGACAAAATTTACCCTGTGTCTAGGTGGGCACAAGAAATTGAAGACAACTCGGAAATTTTCGGCCTGTCCCCAACGCAGCAGTTACTTGTAGCACGAAGATCTTTAATTTCTACAGCGGCGACATGGCTTCGGTCGGAAAAAACCTTTAAGACTTATGAAGAATTGAAGACGGCATTATCTAAAGAATTCCCCGACCGGGTCGACGCAAAAGAAGTACATGAAATTATGAGTAATCGTAAGAAACGGAAGGATGAAAGCTGTTATGATTATATGCTTGAGATGAAAGCTATGGCAAAACGCGGTAAGCTAAAGGATTACGTGGCAATCCAGTACATAATTGACGGTATTGTGGATAGTGAATCTAACAAGATATTATTATACGGCGTCACATCGTATCCAGAGTTAAAAGAAAAACTGAAGTTGTACGAAACCTACAAAGAAAAAACAAAGAAAAGTTCGACTTTTATGCATAACGAAGATCGGAATAAACAGAGAAATATGCATACAAAAAGTGTACGGTGCTTTAATTGTGGACAACTGGAACATACATCGAATAATTGTCCACATCGAAATAAAGGCTTGAAATGTTTTCGTTGTAACGAGTTCGGCCATATCGGAGCGAAATGCAAAAACGAAACGTCACGAAGTTTGTCAAGAACGGAGAAAGGAGATATCGCTAACGGCGGCAATAGCGGCTACAGCAAATATGGCCCGTCAGCGAAGCAGATGTACGTAACAACCAATGTCGAGAAGCAAGCTGATGGATTCGACCAATCACAGAGCGTAGAATTCAACATGGCGGCGGAGATGACGGCGCAGATGACGGCTGGAGGTCAATCGGATCAATCTGTCAAACAAAACGTAAACAACTTGAAGAACGTGATTATACCTTTCACAACCCGAGAATCGCGGCTCGGAAACCGTCAAAACCCGGCCGTTTTTCGCGTCTTTCGAGGTGGCTCCCTGGGGAGCCACTGGGGAGTTCAGGATTTCATGTACAGGTTGATTCTTTTTTACAAAATCAGACGATTATAATAATTTTATTAGCTAGATGCACCTATTGTATCCAATTCATTATACTATTTTCAGTAATAAATCTTAATATTTTTTATTTTATAACTACTTCTTATTAGATAACTGTCAATATGCTGTTTTTCAATTGTTATTATGTAATGTAAATAATTGGAAGTAGGTATATAATACTTAGTAAAATTACGTGTCTGTGTGTAAACATATATTTACTTTTTTATTTATTTTATTTATAATTAAAAAATATATTTATAAAGCATGCTTTTATAAAAATGCTCGTCAAGACAAACAGATGAACCTAAATTCAATAAGTTTACGTTGTTCCTTCATCAAGTTCCAGTGATCACCTTCCGATTACGTCATTCATCAGATCAGCTCACTGCCACCAAAATATTGCATTGTCATCTAACGTACATATCTCGGCAAAATTTTAGCGCAATCGGATATCTTCTCGGGGCAGGGGATGCTGTCCTTGGCGTAACCACTGTTGGCGTCGTGGGTGGTACCCAGGTCTAAAAAGGCAAATAACATATTTAGTTATTGATGACATACCTAGGTATGATTGAGGTCTGGAAATGATTATCTGTTTTCACATAATTACTTTTCACAATAAAGTCTAAAATGAAACTAAGGTAAGGTATGGGGCAAGACCCACCGGGAGTTACCGATACTGGGTAGGCGAGGGATAATGGTACCGGATTTATCCGAGATTGTACCGGGTCTTCTTCCGAATCACTCATTTCAATCCCTAAAATGATAACATCGCACGTGTTAAAAATACATACATATATTTAGTACGTGGCTCCCTGGGGAGCCGACGGATTTTCTGACATTAGTTCTAAAAAATAACAGCCTGTATAAACCAAAATGGCGGCGTCAGTTATTCCGTGGTTGATTTATCAACTAAAATAAAATTTATACGTACATATTTTCATGAACTAATTACATAATTCGATTCCTGGATAAATTTTAGATAAAAAGAAGCTAGAATGATATAAGAATTTCATTGAAAATACGCAATAAACACTTTGCGAAAACGCGATGCCCAATCGCCGATTTTACTGAGTTATTTTTTGGTAATTCCTTTGAAATTTCAGGTTTCTTTTGATAAATAAACTATAATTATAATAAATACTTACCTTTTTTACCCGAGGAAATCCAAAAAACACAATATTATTCACAAGATATGCAAAAATGTGCACCACGCGCAGCACGACTTTTCGATTCCAATTTTTTTGCAGTAGAGTTGAAAAGTTCTTCGTATTTGGTAGCATTATGTTGCTCACTTCATTACCTTGTCAAATATATATAATACAAGCCAATATCTGCTATAATAACTGAGAAATAAGCGCGAAATCGGAGCGCAGTAGGGTTGGCTCTTTGGGGAGCCGGCGGGAGTTAGTTGTTTTTGACGCTGGCTCTTTCAGGAGCCATCGGGTTGCGAAAGGTTAATGGAAAAAATGTTAAATGTTTAGTAGATAGTGGTAGTGATTTAAATTTAATTACGTCAGGGCTGTTCTTTAGTTTAAATATAACTAGTTTTATGAAGGAAAGTATTACACTGACTGGACTAGGAGAAAAACAAGTAAGTTCACTCGGAAAGTTTATAACCTCAATTCAGATCGACAATCAAGTTTTGGAAAGCACTTTTCACATAGTATCAGACGATGTAATACCCTGTGAACTAATTTTAGGTCACGAATTTTTGAAAAATGTTGTGGTAGTTATTGATAAAGGATCAGTCATGGTAATTCCACAGAATAATTGTTGGTTACAAAAAGTTTGTTGTGTTGTTAGTGAGGAGACCCCATGTTGTGTGTCTGACCCACAGATTAAGCGAAAGGTAGAAGAATTGGTGAGTAACTACGTTCCTGAGAGGACTAAGGTGGCTCCCATCGAGATGAAGATTGTCTTGACTGACGAGATCCCAGTTTCCCAACGGCCAAGGAGGTTATCACTAGTCGAGGAGAAAGAAGTTAAAAACCAAATAGGTGAGTGGTTGAACAGTGGTATTATAAGGCCTAGCTTTTCGGAGTATTCCAGCCCACTAGTTCTGGTGAAAAAGAAAGACGGTGGTATACGAGTATGCGTGGATTATCGTAAGATAAATTGTAAAATGGTGAAAGATGAGTTCCCTCTCCCCGTCATAGAGGATCACATAGATAAGTTGACTCAGGTTAAGGTTTTTAGTAAATTAGACTTGAAAAATGCATTTTTTCACCTGAATGTGAGCGAGGAGTCCATTAAATATACTTCTTTTGTGACACCCTCGGGGCAGTATGAATTTTTAAAAGCCCCATTTGGCTTGTCAATTTGCCCCAAATACTTCACTCGTTACATCAATATAATTTTTAGAGACTTAGTTGAGAAGGGTATTCTTTTAATTTTTATAGATGACTTATTAATTTTATCTAAAGACTATAATGAAGGACTGGAACGTTTACAAGAGGTTTTAAGGACCGCTAGTGAGTACGGTCTGGAAATCAACTGGAAGAAATGCGAGTTATTAACTACAAAGGTGGAATATCTGGGCCATGTGATTGAGAATGGAACTATAACGCCTTCCGATGACAAAATTAAAGCCGTAGCAAACTTCCCTGAACCAAAGACGCTTAAACAACTTCATTCGTTCATAGGACTTACATCTTATTTCAGGAAGTACATCGAGGACTTTGCATCAATCGCTGGACCACTGACAAAATTATTGCGGAAAAACCAGAATTTCCAGTTCAACGAAGACGAACAAAATGCATTCCAGATTCTGAAACAAAAACTATGTGAGAAACCGGTTCTGAAGATTTATAATCCAGACTTACCTACAGAGCTGCATACGGACGCGTCAATGCATGCATACGCCGCTATCCTCATGCAACGAAGTCCCGACGACGGTGAGATGCATCCAGTGTATTACTCCAGCTGTAAGACGACTGAGAGCGAGAAGAAGTATACCAGCTACGAATTGGAAGCGTTAGCAGTCATTTCAGGTGTGAAGAAATTCCGTAAATATTTGTATGGAATACCATTCAAGATTGTGACTGATTGTGCGGCCTTTGAGATGACTCTACGGAAAAAAGAAATTAGTACAAGAGTGGCACGATGGGTATTACTTTTGCAAGACTTTGACTACACTGTAGAGCACCGATCAGGATCAAAGATGAGGCACGTAGACGCTTTAAGTAGAGTTCAGTATTTCACAGGACTCATAACGAGACAGCTGCATGAAAGAGTCAAAAGAGCTCAGGAAAACGATGAAGAACTGAAAGCTATTATGGAATTACTCCAGGAAAAAACTTATTTAGACTATTTTGTGGAAAATGGACTGCTATACAAAACCCCCCAGAAGCTACTGGTAATACCAAAAGGGATGGAAACTGAAATTATACGTAGAACTCACAGCATTGGACATTTCGGGAAAAGGAAAATGATAGACCTGATAACCAAAGACTATTATATAAAAGATTTACTTAAGAAAATAGAAGACTTCATTCTAACATGTATACCATGTATACTTGCTACCAAGAAGGAGGGGAAACAGGAAGGTTTCCTAAACCCCATTGATAAGAAGGGAGTGCCATTATCAACACTACATCTAGACCATGTTGGGCCGCTCACTGAAACAAAGAAGCTCTACAATCACATTCTAACTGTCATTGATGGTTTTACGAAGTTTGTATGGATTTATCCAACTAAGAGCACGACTACAAAGGAAACTTTAGACAAACTTAAACTTCATCAGCAATGTTTTGGTAATCCTTCAAGATTTATAACCGACAGGGGTACCGCTTTCACAAGCAACGACTTCAAGGAGTACTGTAAGAATGAAAATATAGAACATGTGACAATAACAACAGGTGTTCCACGAGGGAATGGCCAGGTGGAAAGAGTACACAGGATCATTATATCAGTACTTACAAAGATGTGTATTGAAGAACCAGGGAACTGGTACAAACATGTAAACAAGCTACAAAGGGCTATAAATTCCACTTACCAGAGAAGTATTGCAACAAGTCCATTTGAACTATTAATAGGAACAAGGATGAATATGAAGGAGGAAGCACACATTCTGGAACTACTAGAGAGAGAAAGCAGTGAAGACTACATGGCAGAGAGAGAGCAATTGAGAGAGGCTGCAAAAATACAAATTTTAAAGGTGCAAGAAGAGAACTGTCGTACTTATAATAGAAAGAGAAAGCCAGCGCGGGAGTATGAGGTAGGTGATTTGGTTTCTATAAAGAAAACTCAATTTGCTGCAAATTCTAAATTGAAGCCTAAGTTTCTAGGACCCTATCGAATCGTAAGTGTCAAAGGTAGAGACCGTTATGATGTGGCAAAGGTAGACAATATGGGGGATGGTCCTAACAAAACTTGTAGCTCAGCAGATTTCATGAAACCGTGGCCTCAACCGTGACTGATCTTATTATCAAATATAATTATTTTTTATTGCAGTGTTTTACATTTGTGTGTATTTTATTGACTGTCGTGCGAACTCGCATAGAATGAAGTTAGTTTTTCCAACGTAAATAAGTGCTCAAGGTACTGTTAAAATTAAGAAAAGTGTTAGTTTTCATATTGGTTTCACTGTAAGTGTTTTAGGTACTTAATGCTATAATTAAGAATCTAAGTGTTAAAGATTTTTTGTTTTATTCTAATTCGTCTTAAGTAGTGTCATGATTAAGAATTTAAGCGTTAGTTTTTCATATTTGTTTCATTCTAATTGTTTATGTAAGGTTAAAATGAATAATTTAGGTGTTAAGTTTTCCCATGTTCATGTTTCAACCTAAGCTGCTATATAAAGGTTTTGTTTGTATTGTTGAAAAGTTTAAAATGTTAAAAATATAAAAAAGAATAGAATTAAGAAGTTGGTAATGTTATTGGTATCTAGGATAATTTAGAATAGATTAAAGATTTTGTTTGTATGTAATCTCAGTATATAAGAGTAGCATGACTGGGGTCAGTCATGGAGAGGATGGCCGAATGTGTAGGAACGGAACGACATCAGAACGAAGTATGAGCATGTGCGAAAGAGTAAGAGGATAAAAGCGTGAAGTATGAAAGAGACAGAGGATATTAGGGTAGGGTAATTTTTAAGATGGCGATAAGACGTTATACGGTGTAAAGGTCATTTGGAGAAAAATAAAAGAAGATATTGAAAAAGCCTGTTTAATTTCGATCATCACCCCACATATATAAGTCTTCATTTTAGTAATTGTCTTAGTTGTTAATGTTTTATATATATGATGTAGTAGTACTTAATAAATACATAAATAAACAGATATAATATGCATCTTGTATCTTTGTTTTTGGGTATAAATAATAGCAAATCTGTAAAGAGCCATTTGTATTGTTTTTGACGAACGTAGCCTGGAAAATCCCTCATTGAAAACTTGTGACCGGAAACACAATACGCCTATTTAAAGGCGCTCTTACCAAAGATTTTAACATTAATACATAACATAAACAGCCTATATACGTCCCACTGCTGGGTACAGGCCTCCGCTCAATCAACCGGAGGGGGTATGGAGCATACTCCACCACGCTGCTCCAATGCGGGTTGGTGGAGGTGTTTTTACGACTAATAGCCATTATCATTAATATTTATTTATTTAAGATAACAAGATCCATTTGTTGTTAGTATTTGCTTAAGACTATGTTAGTAGAGAAACTATTTTTTTATGTCTTACTAGCACTAATTAGCACTAATCAACATGAAAAATACTCAAAATGGATAATAAGTAAAATTAGAACTTACGTAGGCGGCAGCATTAGCGGAGGTATCGCTGAAGCGCAAGTCAGAAGCATCCCGATCAGGTAAATGATTGAAAAATACAATATCACTCTGAAAATATAATTAGAATTGTAACTCATAATGAGTAAATACTTAAGTATACTCATCAATCAAGTCTTCTCCTATTGTGTAAGTATTTATGTGAGAAGACAGTCAAAACAATCCCTAAACAAAATAACGTTAGCTACGTATCGTTTTGTTATACTAATCACAACAGACACTCCATACAAAAATGACAACCTTACAGTGCGCCGGACTAATAATGTATAAGTGTGAGCGAGAGAAAATTCCCGCGCTCTCCCCCTTACGGCCACTTCAGACTTAAGTAAGACCCAGGGAGGGGTGAGGTCGGCGCCCCATAGGAAATGGTGGAGGGCAGAAAGTTACCGTTCTTTACATCGTTACTCCGATAGACCGTACCTGTATCTGCCAATGAAGTTATCAGCCAAGATGGCGCCCATCAGAGGCATGGTGTAGCACATCATAATAAATATATGGTACACAACAGTCGCCGCATTCTCGTGGAAACAGAGAACGTTCCGTAAGTACAGCGACAGTATTGCTAAAACATTAATTTATTAAGTTCTTAGGTAGTCTGACTAGTTCATCAACGCTCAGCCGAAACCCTTTACCCTGTGTGGAACAAGGCAGACAATAAATAAGTAAGTACGTTGAAATTCATTACCACCATCATCCATTACCCTTAAATATAGATGTAAAACAACCGATTTAAAACGTTTTAAACCAAACATTGCCGTTTTAAACCGTTGAAAACTCGCCTACAACAATAAAAGAACTGTGTTTTAAACTTAATTGTGGGCAATTTTTGGTCACTTGACGTCATGTTTCGTATTATTAGTTTATAAATAGAATATCAATAAAAATACCTATAGAACTAAACACGCTAAGTAAATTATTATTAATAACAGTATATTTATTACACATTCAAAATTCTTTACACAATTTATGGTACTTACTCTGTTATATCCCTACCTCGGTAAAATCAAAAAAAATGTAGTTATAATTAACAAAAATAGGTCATCAACAGCAGCCGATTTCGGTTTTAAACGTTTTTTTTCGTTTTAAACGGATTAGTTTAAATGGTTTTAACTCCGGTTGTGATTAAAATAAATAAAGTCAAATTCACGCACTCGGTTAAATACAATCTCCCTTTATCCCAACGATCCCGATGCCAGCGTAAGAGCTTAAAATAAAAATGTACTTACAATACACGTCAGGAATAATTATATTTAAAGACCTATGTTCAGTATTTATTCTATAGACATCCTTTCTATCCTGGTCTCCAGACAACTACTTGCCTGACCCAAGAGTCGCGCCCTCTTTGTTTACAAGGGTGACTTCCTTATTTATTACTTACTTACTAGAACAGTGACCATAATAACGATAAGCTCTGCTTAACATAAAAATGTGAACAATATAGTAATTTAAATCCATTGTGCATGTGCAGTGCACTTATCCCTCTTTAAGTGTTTATTAACTGGAAACGGCCAAAGATGGGTAAAGAACGTACCTATCTCGCATTCAAGTATTGTATCATAACATACTTACTCTGATTAAGACCAACAGACGAGTCAAAATTCGCAATCGAAAAGGAGTTCTAAGGTTATGCCAGTGTTATGTTGGTACTAGGTAAGTACCTGTGCTTTTTTCCCTTTTTCCCGTAAACTGTCATTAAAGCACACTCTTTCTTCTCATGATCTATACTTACAGCTTCTATCCCCACTGGTGGGTGGATACCCACTGCTTATAATAGACCTCCCCTTTTACACTTCACTCTTTCCGACCCTGAGCAAGTCTCATTGATCCTCTTTTAAGGACTAATAAATTAGATTGTATTGTTAGCTAATTATAAAGGAAGGAATAAACTTCCGAGAAACATATTTGCTTACTTCTTAATCCACAGAATGAAAACCTTTCGCAGAACTCAGTTGCTATTATACAAAATATTGACGTTGGATGTCTGAAAAACACAAACAATTATTACAAAAACTGAACATAAAAGGAGGAAACGGGTGAAAAGGGAAGGTTTGTCTTTGAAGTACTTTAAGACAAAAACAGAATTTAATTAACGTTGTCTGTAAGTACTTGAATAAGAAATTTGAGGGTGATCAGCGCGAATAAAGACACCTAGCCTCGCGGGTATATTTATCCTAGACACAAGCAAGGTGTTCATTCAATACATCTGCCACTCTTATCTACCACTTGGCTAGCCCGTCAGAATGGATAAAATGACTTATATCTTCACACTTCGTCTTCTTCTCTCTTCTAACCCCGGTGTCAGGGTTACCATTGAACCGCCAAAGGCCCATGATATGGTCTAACGACTACACCCGGGTTCGGTCTCGGGGTTAATTTAGTTACTTATATTTTTTTGTATTTTTCCCAGACGACGTCATTGGGTATTTAATTTAAAATATTGTGTTACAGGTTAAATACATTATGTATTGTATATTATGTTGTTTATAATGTATATATGATTTATTGACATTACTATAGGTATTTTTTTATTTTTTTTTTGTTTGCTTAGTGTATGTGTAGGTGTATATCATATAGGGTTAGGTATGTGTTTATGGCCGTGCACCGCCCGATTATTATTGTTTATTACTTAGCTTCCTTCATCCCTGGAAGAAGTTGCTGTTTAACAACAAGGCCGACTATTCTACTTCTTTTGTCTTATCTGCAATTGTTATTTCTTTTGTGTAAGTATTTATAAATAGTTTTGTAATACTGTATTGTGTACATTGACATTTATGAGAATTTTTGCGCATATTTATGTCGACCTGTGGCCAATTAATAAATCAGCAATTATTCATTTGTTTGAACATCTCGATATCAAAGCTTGATTGCATTTCAATTCCATCAAGTGAATATGAATATTCAGTAGTGCAATATAATTGACTTGCATTCACAAAGGTACGAATCCCTTTGAGGCGGTTCAATTTAATTGAGACGGGTGGAAGTAGGTACTTGCCTGCCTGACCAGCAGCCGTGACACGGCAGCCACATGCCGCGCATGTTGCGTCAAATGAACCAACCTTATTGGCTACGCGATAAATAAATCTATTCTGTTGGCTCATATATCGCGCTGCGCGCGGTATGTTGGAATATAAAACTGCGTGACGTTGCGAAAAACCAATAAGTAGAACTAATTTCCCCATTATGAACAGACAAATTCACAAACTTTAGGTAAGTACCTTTTTTATATTTAACTATATATATTATTAAATGAGGAGATCCGCAGGAGAACTAAAGTCACCGACATAGCTCGGAGAATTGCAAAGCTGAAGTGGCAGTGGGCAGGACACATAGCGAGGAGAACCGATGGCCGCTGGGGCGGAAGGGTTCTGTGGAATGGCGACCACGTGTCGGACGACGCTCAGTGGATAGGCCCGCTACAAGGTGGACCGACGATCTGGTGAAGGTCGCGGGAAGCCGCTGGATGCGGGCAGCGCAGGACCGATCGTCGTGGAGATCCTTGGGGGGGCCTATGCCCAGCAGTGGGCGTCGTACGGCTGATGATGATGATGATATATATTATGATTGCCCATAAGTGGCTGCAAGTTTTCCGTTTACTAGGCTCTGCCCACTCCATTAAGTATTACGGGCGATAGTTTTAACTTTAATAACACACATAGTAAAGAAAATATTAAACCACAAACCAATTCACATAGGCACGACTATTCTTAGTAATGAAATACGCAAATGTTAGGTACGTTGCCTTAAATCCGATATTTCACAATGAGCGACTTTCCAGGAAACATTCGGTACGATCCCCAAAAGTAATATAGATGGCGCTGTCGAAGTTAAACGTGATAATTACATATTTTCTCATTACTCGAGTACATAATTATTCAAAAATACAATGTAATGGCAGAAGCATTATATAATTGTAGCATCATGTTTATTTGGATCACATTACGTATAGAATTATGTCGCTACCTATTATATTGCTTCTCTTTACTTTGATCTGAATAATAATGGATGGAAGATGCATTGTGCCTGGGTGTAATAACAGGGTAAGGGGACGAGTACTGACTGGCACTAATCCCACTTTCTTTTGTCAACGATTACTTCCGTAGTAGGTACAGGGTTGTTCGTTGTAAATCACACACACGAGTTCGGTACGACAACAATATAATAAACAAACACCATCACAATTACATATTAGTCACGTTAAACTAATTAAGAACGATCACAAGGGTATTAAGATAAAATACGAATAATAAAATAGAAAAAGCAACACTCCGGTCTAGTTGTTGAGCGCCATATTGTGAATTTTCCGACCCCGCGCGGGCGGGGGAAAGGTCCCTTATTGGCCGTGCAATAGGGTAGGCGGGAAATTTGAACTGCCACAAGGGTTAACTGCATAATGTCGCACTGTAATACTGCGCCGCTGCGGCGGCTCTACCGTCAAGTGCGCGCAATACAATTTAAAACTGTTGAGTACAGAATTACAGTGCGACATTATGCCGCTGCTTTTTTCTGTCGCGCGGCGAAAAACACGTAGTGCGCGCCTGGCCTAAGTACATCATTTATAGTCGAAAACAAAGATAAAATATGTATAATACTTATATAAGTATATGTATAAAATATGTATAATGTTAGCCATGAAATTAGAAGGGTAAACGAAGGAAAATCTTTATATACTATTGTTTTTGAGGAACGTAGCCTGGAAAGTCCCTGGTCAGAATTCTGGTCAGTCTACCAATATTCGTTCGTTCGGTTTCTTGAACAAGCATTTTTGGATAATGTAAATACTACTCTTAATTAAAAATAATGATTAATGCTTATTCGAATGTAAGTATAGCAATGTAAGTTGTATGCAGAGGGACGAAATTTACCAAAATTATTAGCAGAAAAAAACTTACTCAAACATTTGGTAGCTACTTAGACACAATATCAACTATGTATATTATTATAGGGTTCCTCACACAATAAGTATCTGTGTAGTGTAGAATCTAGTTCATTAGATGATATTTTTTGATATTATGAATTCTGACATAACCTGCCAATTTCAAGGGTGACTTTAAAACGTAGTGAATTATATTCTCTTTAGGCAGAGCTGCTGCCGTGTACTCCGTCTTTGGGTCACTTGATACTTTGACTCGGCGTAAAGGGCCTGTTCACACTAGCGATTTTTCAGCAATTTCATGGCGAGGCGAAATCGCGGCGTGCACGCGGCGAGCACACCGTGATCTTGCCGTCGTCACCGTGACGGGCTTTCTTCATTGTAAATGGGAGGATCCCGCATGGAGTAACCGTTCAGCTGAAAGTGACTATTTTTGCACACAAATAATGTGTGTAATGTCATTTTCGAAATAAATTAATAAGTACATAAAAGACTGCAGAACGGTTACGAAATGTGGGTAGTAGCTTGCTACTAAAAAATAATCGAGGCGATATCGTGGCGATGTAGCCGCGACGTAGCCGCGATCTCGCCTCGCCGTTAAATCGCTAAAAAATCGCCAGATAAATCGCTAGTGTGAACAGGCCCTAAGAGCAACTCATCGCACCGTAGACGTTGCTCTATGCATCTTTCTCTTTTATCAAAGAATATGGTAGAGTTGTTTTGTGGAGGCTATAGGAGAATTTCTCCCGACAGATGGCGAAGAAAATGCTACTTTTTCATTGTAGTGAAGTTAGGAGCAACGATTAGAGCCAATATAGTATAGCTTTGCATTCGCCTCTAAATTCGCCTAAAGTCTAACAGAAAGTCGTACATCAAACTTAGAAACCCTGAATGGTTGGTTTAATCATTTTATAAGATGAACCTCGGATGAACTATATGAGCCTTAATCAATTATTCAATAAAACAAAACGTGTGGAATCAGAGTATATTTATTAACGAAAAGAACGTACAGGAATACAGAATTGATCTGCCTTAATATTTTTTTCATAATGGTTTTCATAGTGGTATACCCTAAAGATAAATATATTATAAACCTTATCTTTTTAGGACATTTATTAACCGTTTATAAATAATATGCGGCTCTGAGCCGCTAAATTACTTTTATAATATACATATACGTGTCGCTTAATTCACTGGTCAATTAACCGCGTAGTTATTAGTTTGATGATTAATATATCTTAGAACGTATAGTTTTACAATCGGGTTAAACGCAATGGCGATTAGACCTCCGCCTCACGTAACTTGAAAGTCAAACGGTGTCCGTCTAACGGTTAATTAGCCAGCGCTCTAAGCTGAAAATATCGATTCTTACAACTATACAAGAAGCAGATGGTACCTAAAATTAGAAATAATTTCGATTCTTTAAATACACAAAGAAAGCGGGGATTTTAATAGAAACATGTGACATTAATTGTAACATCAATACAATGGTAATTTATATATCTTTTTTAACTTTGCCGGTTGTAGACCACGAGCTAAGCATCTTTAGATTGGCTCGCATATCTGACTCAGTTTTCCATAGTGATTGTGTAGTTTGCACTATGCACAAAACTATGGAACGTAAATGACGCGTCGACGAATGTATTACTAACAATCGCATAGTATAGTAGAATGCTCAAATCAGCCGGTGGCCGCTTCGTGTACAAGAGCCCTTAGGTATGCACGCTACTTAGCCTAGCTAGCGGTCTATTTCTCATTACAAAATAAATACGTGGTCCGTAAAGAAACGCATAGTGATACAGTGTTAGGCAAAGGAAATTTACTTTTAACATCATAGGAACATACACGTGAATCAGTTTCTATAACTTTTCGCAGAAAAAACATGTAGCAAATTTTCGTTTCACAAACAATTATTCGTATAATTTTATTTCCCAAATAGTTCACTTGCCAAAATCATAAATCCGCGTAACTTAGTTTGGCATACTTTAATTATGTAAAGAATCCACTTGCTTAGTTATTACTTTGCAAATTATTGTAGAATTAAAAACACAGATACCAGCAGAGCGCATGTTAACAGCAGCGAAAGCCAGCTTTCGATCTCGTTATGAAGTTATACTATGCTCGCGAGTCCATCTGCGGACGATGCACACACACGGTGTAAATATTTTCACTGGTTGCGTATTCATACAAACGCCAAATGACAAATGATTCATGGGAAGTCGTGGAATCCCCTAAGGGTAGGGTAAACAAATAAAATATGTACATAATTGGACGTTTTGTATTGGTTTGGTAGTAATATGGTTTTGATAACATAATCAATTTATTTGGAAAATGAAACAGATGGCAAACATTTTAGGGAAACTATTTTGGGTAATGAAAATTTGCGTATAATTGTCCACCGAAAAGGTGGTACACCCTTGACATAATATACACTATACAAAATAAATATCAAAATATCTGAGTCTTGGAACACGTTACAAATGAAATTTAAAAAGAAATGAAAAGTTTAAAACTTTCTTAATTTAATAATCTAAACATCCATTTATGGTGTTTTTTAAAACACCTTTATATTTTTAGAACCTAGTTCTAAATAGACGACAATTAGACAACAACTTTATCAGCGGGGCTGGATGGAACTGGAACTGACTGGTTATTTTGAATCCACCACACTTTCGAAATAATGTCTGTTCTTTCCCGTTCAATTACATTCGTCGATAAACAATTTAGACCCTGTTTTTTATTTATTATTATTTTTGCCTTAAAAACGTCGGACGATACCTTCTCCGCCTGGTGACGGGTTAGGTTAGGGTTAGGTGCATAATGTGACCAGTAGTAGAATTAATTAGTTTTATTTAAAATTTAGTCCCGTTTTAAAATGTGTCATATTAAGTTTATTGACCTTAAGAAATGCTATCACTTCTTTGTATTAAGTACTGGACTGTAAGTATAGTATATATTTGGATATTATATATCAATTTCAGTCATGATAGGATCCTTACAAGGAAACCTAATTATGTAATTAACAGTAAAAACATAATTCAAATATAATTTAATACATACGGTGACCGTACTAATCGTTAATTTCTATAGTCTGTCAGGTCAGTAAAAAAAAAATGCTGCAATTTTAGCTATAATTTTCAGTGCCGTCTATAAAAAAAGTACAAGCTTTGTACACATTAAAAGAGTTTTAGTAGATTAGCTGTAAGAAGATGGTATGTATACACAAGAGCAATTCACTATATTTTATGATTATTAAAACTGTTGTGTTATATGCACCCGTTTAAACTTCATCTTGCCTATGCCTAAACCACTCATCAAGGTTATCATCTGAGTCTGGATCCAGATCTGGGACAGGACTGTCCGAGTCTAAGCTCTGGCCCATTATTGAGCTTTCTGGCTCCTGTGTGTGTTCCTCCTGTGTGTTGTCTCCAGCGGGGTCGTTGCCAGTCTCGTACACGTCCATGAAGCGGCGCACGGCGTCGGTGAGTGCGCCGACCGAGCGGACGAAGTTGCCTCTGGCCGCGTTTTCTTCTCCGTCTGAAGGCGGGTCGTACCCCAGCTCGGGCTCCGGCGCCGCCGCCTCCCCGTTGTTCCCCACTCTCACCTCCGGCAAGTCTTCCGCCAACGCGCCGTCGCGACGCCCTTCCATCACTCGCCTGACAAGTAAAATTTTCCATTTTGATATCCTTCAATCTCAAAAATTACCCTAATCTTAATTGAAACTAGTTTTTTTTAGTTAACAATTCAGACTGTCATTTTGAGATGCAATATACAAAAGTAAAGCTTAGCGTACACTAAGAGCAGCAGCGAGCCGTACATTCCCTGATAAGATTCGAAAATTAACTTTCAGAGTGTTTTTTTAATACATGCTCACGACTATATTCCCAATAAGGGTGTCGGAGGTACAGCCAACGCATGATGAACTTGATGTGTTACACGAACATGATAGGCGGTGAGCAGATAGTCGACTTAATAGGTGCTCGTCGTAATCAAACAATAGGCTAGTTTCCAACTAGTCAAATCAGTTACTTTTTACTAAACGTCAAAACACGAAATTACTATGGAATTTGTATGAAAAAGCACTCTGTGACGTCATAGAAAAACGTGACAAAATGTCGGACTTATTATTACGTTTTTCTTGATTAAAATTCATAAATAAGTTTAATAGAAAAAAGAAAATGTTTTTCGTTAGTTTTAGATGTGTCTTTATTTAGTAATCAGAATTTCATAATTTATCTTGAACCTAGTACACGACCCAATTCAGCATTTCTCTCGAATAATGTTATATTTTCATAAACGATGTTAACTCTCCAACTCTTCATAACAGATTTCCGCAACCCAACAAAATTCCCGTCACCGCCTTTTTAAAAAGGCTTAAGTGGCATCATATCAGAAACTGCTCGCCTCGTAGGTTTTAGTGTTAGGTGGTCGTGATCTTACTCGAGCTCCTGTGGGGTAGGCAGGTCATACAGCGGCATGATGGAGGAGAAGAGATCGTAGAGCGAGGAGATGTGGCCGGTGGCGACGGGCCTCACGTCCACCAGGTCGTAGTGGTAGCGGCTGATGCTGTCTGGCGGCGGCACCGGATCGAAGGAGCGCGTGCGCGACACGCGGGGCACCGCCTGCAGCAATAGCCCACAATGACAACCTAGCCAAACGAACTACTTACATCGAATTAAAAAAAACAAGAGTTGTTTATTGTCAAAATAGTGTGATGGCCACAGAACACCGCTTATCGTGTTAGGCCTGAGAAGAAGAAAATGCGGACGAAACTTCTTAACAACACGATTTTATTACAATTCAAAAGCAATAAATACTACATAGAAACAGTA
This sequence comes from Pectinophora gossypiella, assembly GCF_024362695.1. Lineage (NCBI taxonomy): Eukaryota > Metazoa > Arthropoda > Insecta > Lepidoptera > Gelechiidae > Pectinophora > Pectinophora gossypiella. The sequence goes on from NC_065433.1 coordinate 8,267,774, forward strand.
CATTTTTACGTATAGAATTTGTATGGAAATATGGAGACTTGACGGTATGGTAACATAAACGTAGTCAAACGTTTATTTATATTGCACCCCGTTAAAACCGCATTGAATTTATAGTATATTATGTATGAGTGATAAATATCACCTGCACCAACTCGCAGTGGAGCAACGTGGTGGAGTATGCTCCATACCCCCCTGGTTGATTGAGGGGGGCCTGTGCAGTAGGACCAAGTGGCATGTATATAGGCTGTTTATGTATGTATGTATGTGTGTGTCTTACCCCGTCGACGAGCAAAGCCGACATTGGCTTGATGACGCAGAGATGCCGCTGCACCTCTTCTGGCCAGCCGCGGAACAAGCTCATCCTCCTGAACGCAGCCAGGTCCGCACGCTCCTACAAAATTAAAACATAATATATTTAAACTACTCTTATTTTCGGCGACAGTAACCAACATTCGTCTATGTCAAGAACTGGACACAAGAATCAACAGTTTGCTTTTTAATAAATAAGCCCAGACTATCAACACGGACATGCACAGCTGAGCGGTCGATGCGTGTCATGACGTGTCAATAACAAAATTTCAAGGGTTATCTATAGACAAGCATTTCATAACAAGGAGTGCATATTCAAAGCCCAGCGGGCTTAGCACCGTAAGCGCGCGACTCTTTCTCGCCTCGACATACGTCACCCGTCACTCTCTCACAGTACTGCACAGAAAGAGACAGACGATCTCTGTTGCGGCGAGAAAGAGTCGCGTGCTTACGGTGCTAGGCCCGCAGATAGCTAAAGCAATCAGAAAACAATGCATCAAAACTATAGCCCCTTATGGATGTGAAACTTGGTCACTGACACAGAAAGACACAGAGAGACTCGAAGCCTTTGAAATAATATGGTGTTGGAGGAGGATAGAAAGAATAAGTTTAATATGGACATAAAGGGTTATTAATGAAGAAGTGCTAGTATGAATAAGGGAAAGGATACAAATATTGAGAGTTATTGAGAACTGAAGATTGAACACTTAATAAGACACGACGAATTGATTAAAAACGTCATAGAAGGGAAGATAGAAGGAAAGAGAGAAAGGGGAAGACCAAGAAGAGTTTACATGGAACAAATTAAAGGGAAGGCGAACGTCGTATCTTAAAAGGACGTTAAAGATTTGGCCCTTGATGGACAAGAACGCAGAATGCTACACCGACAAGAGCGTGGCTCTTAAATTGATGATGATGATCTATAAACACCTCAGTACAGCTCAACATTGGTGAAATCTGCGCCTTACACATGTGTGTCTCCATGTGGAGAGTCTACTAAGGCCGGTCGCACTTTGTATGCGTTTTCGTATGAATTCTACTCGTAAATATACGTACGAACACGCACGAATAATCTTTTTTTTTACGTGACTTATTGTAGATTTGCCGCAAACTACGTGGCCGAACAAAACACGAACAATCCCAACCTTCCAAGACTAGCAGAGTGCACAAACTCACTGCGAGTTGGTTGTCACGTGCAATGTATTCGTAGGAGTCGAGTTCGTACGAAAACGCGTCCACGTTCGCGTGTGAGTACGAACGTAAAGTTTTTTTTTTAGGTTTTGACTTCGCGCGGCTTGCGCATGTGCCACAGACTAAGATAGGGAAACGGATTCATGGGAAAAACAAGGATCAGAATTTGGTGGTGGTTTGGTAAAATTTAATTCAATGGCGGTGTGGCCATGCTTTCTTATCAATTATTATTCACAGTTCGCTCTGTCCAGTTATACATATAAAAACATAAAAACCAGCGACTCGCATGACTTCGCCTGTGTCAGCTTAGTCTTCTTAGAAGAATGCATATCATAACAGTAAATACCGCATGCAAATTCATTTCGTCTTACGTATACACAGGAATCTTCCTTTTTTCTATTAAACAAGCACCTCTTTTTGAAACCGTGTCACAAAATAAAAAAACACGACAAATGCTGTTATTATTAGTTTTTTGACATTATCGGAACAGCAACAATAGGCAAGATTATGATAACTTACACTTTTTGTAAATATTTCCTTTTATTTTGGTGCAATAAAGTATATTTGTATTGTATTGTATGAATGAATGACTACTTCAAAGAAAAGACTGACTCCGCTGAAAGTCAGTCCGTGTCATATATACCCAACTCATCTGCTTATAGTCAGATGCTCAAGCACTTTCGTCTCAGCCGCGTAAGAAAGAACGATCACAAGATACAATCGCAAACTAAAAAAAAGATAACGATACATTTCTATGGAATTTGTATGAAAACACTGAGGTGTGACGTCATATTTATTTTTTAAGTATGTCAAAAACAAAAATTTTGATGAAATATATGATCACCTTAAACTGGCTTCTATTTGTAGATTAGCAAGCCTTTGATTTACGCCCATTATTATAATTTTCATATAGATCATCTATAGGGACCCACCGCGTCGCCAAGTACAACAAACGATTGCGAACCATCGAATCATGCATACGGCACAACAGGAAATAGAAATCCTATAACAAAGCCGAAAGAAATTAAAAACGTACTTAATAAAGTCGTACTGAATACAGTTTTGGATAGAACCGTAAACTGAGAGCCATGCCAATCTCAGCACGGATAGAGCAAACTAATAATAACGAACTAGCATTCACACATCCATGTAGACTTCATGGTATACTTACATTATAGGTAACATATAAGAGCTGCATTGAAAATAAAATTTCATCATCAATATTATGGGCCATTTTCAGATTATGTTTATATTTAAAAAAGGAGGGAACGAGCATCATCGTCACCCATAGATATTTGCAACACCGTTTAATTTTCTTGTAAGAAGTTCATAAGTTACTTAGAGCTCCGTTCACTCATTAAAGTAAAAACATAAAAAAATAGATGTGTCATTCTTCCTTCATACTAATGTACGAGTTACGTTACATTCATAATAGGCTTTAATATATATTCGTCTGTCCTAGCTCTGCCCACGCCGACAGCTGCCTATACATTGATGCGTTATGTGAATGCGTTGTAGCAAGCTATGATTAAGTGACAGCGAGAGGGAAAACTTCTTCTCTCTCACTTTCGCGGTGTTATTCGTCAATTCTGCAAGTTATCGCCGATTCAATGGGAACGCACTTATGAGTATGGGAAACCTACTACACAGGGTGTTAGTGACATCGTAACGAATACTGAGGGGGATGATTCAGACCCTGATTCTGAGTTAATATCAAGAGGAATTTCCTGTCGGAAAATTCATGAAAATTTTAATGTGTTTTTAAATTATTTTTCCGTTCCATACTTTTGCGACGGAAAATTCCACTTGATATCAACTCGGAATCATGGCTTGAATCATCACTCGAAAGTTTCGTTACGATGTCACTAACACCCTGTATGAGTCTTCAAATTGAGCGCTTAGCGATATATCCCCCATAATATAATCTAATATCGTTGCCCACGAGCTATTGGAGTGCGGAATCGCCAAGCACGACCTGACGAGATCACTGAACTAAGCAAAACAGACGCTAGCATCGACACTCAACCATAGCGTCGCTTACATGAAATACAAGCGGCGTTTACCCACATTACTAGGGCTATCTTACCCGCGTATCCGGGTTCGCTTCGTACTGCTCGGCGAGCTCGCTAATGTTCCGGTTGAACCACTCGAACACGTCAGGCTCGCGCCACTTTGACCATGTGAACTTGGAGTGAAGGTAGATGAGGTCCTTAAAGTTCTTCCCGGTTCTACAACAAATAAAGTACTTTTGTTCTCACCATAGAGACACATCCCAAACACTCCATAAGAGAACAAAGAAATTCTCTTTTATACCGTGTGCCACGTAACGCGTAAGTGCGAGCGAGACAAAGTCCCCCCCCCTTACTCATTGGCAGCGGCCATTTTAGACTAAAGTAAGACCCAGAAGGGGTGAGGTTGGCGCCCGACGCGAAATGGTGCGGGGCGGAGTGTTACCATTTTATTATTTACTCATCATCAGCCCATTAACGTCCCCACTGCTGGGGCACGGGCCTTACTTATGGATGGATAGGGAGATCGGGCCTTAAACCGTCACGCGGGCCCAGTGCGGATTGATGGTTATTAACGACTGCTAATGCAGCCGGGACCAACGGCTTATCGTGCCTTCCGAAGCACGGAGGAGCTGGAGATGAGGTCACCCATCCTATGACCGGCATTTGCGAAAGTTGCTTAACTTCAACAATCGCAGACCGAGCGCGTTAACCGCTGCGCCACCGAGCTCCTCGTTATTATTTACTATTATTTATTTATATCAAGTGATATGACTCATAACTAAAATAATACATTAATTATTGGGACATGTAGTCCGCAACAATAGCGCATATACGGGCAGTCAAGCCTGTACCCTATAGCCTTCAAGATGATGTTGGGGCTGGCCCGCACCCTGCGCACCAGAGACGCGCACCGCTTGCGCATGGTACTGTAGAAACAGACGACACGAGCATCGGCGATCATCCACGACGCGCTGCTTTTATACGTAGTATTAGTCTTTATTCTATTATTTATATATTGCTTCTATGCTCGACTAGGAACGAATGTAAATCAGAATGCGTTCAACTAATCTTCCCGAGTTTGTCATAAAAACTGACATGATGGACCATTTTCATTGACGATGGGCTGATGACGAGCTCGCCATACGCGTTACGAGGCACACGGTACAAATGAGACTTTCTTTCTTTTCTTATGGAGTGTTAGGGGTGTATCTCTATGTTATCCACCTTAGGAGTTGATATCAAAAGTTAAAAAGCTACAAGTTATCTTCTGGCTGGTAGTGGTTGTGGCTCATCCCATTAGGGACTACGGGGGTGAGTTTATGGTTTCAGGCCTCGAGTGGCATTCACTCATTGGCTGGGTAAATGGGGAGCGTTGAGGGTACGGTGCAAAATTTTGCCACCAGCCTGACGGTGGCCAGCAGTAAGCACGAGCCTCGATTATCTATTTTTTTTATTATTATTTATTTATTCAATATCAGAAAAAACAATTCAATCCTTAAAAAATAAGACGCCCGTCTAAACAGAAAACCCGTACAGGTTTATGCGAGAATTACTAGGACGTATATACTAACATTTCATCAGCCTTCTTGAACAGTGAGCAGTTCTGGACTTTAGTGTTGTTGGTGACTCCGGCGCACTCTAGCAGCATCGGCACCACCAGCGGGAAGCTCATGATCGCCTCCTTCAGCATATAGTCGGCGTGGCTCACGTCAACTGCACGCAAACAAATATAATTAATTACTAGAAACACAAGTAATTACTACTATAGCATGGTACGTAGGACAGCTGCCAAACTAATCATTTTCTTTGCATGTCTCTTCCGCACTAAGTTATGCCACACCCCAGACACTTCATACAAACAACCTATTTTTACATAGACTCCACACATTGACGTTATCGTACACACGCATCTGTGTGTGTGACATCTGACGCCTTACGATTTAAGTCTAAACTGTGTTCGAGGAGGGGTGAGGTAAACCTAGCACAGACGTTAGTGGGGAGCGGAGAGTTGCCGTTCTATACGTAGTATTATTTCTTATTCTATGGTTACGCTCTACCTTTCTATCTTCGTATCATACTCACTGTGGTAGAGCTCCAAATAGAGCTGTTATGGTTTTCAAAAGTGTGTAAGAACAAATGAATAACATCAACAACAAAAGTACTTGTAATTTTTTTTTCTCAACACTTTGTAACCGGGGGTCGTCGGTCTATCAGAAAGACAGAGCGTAGTATGCGAACGCACGTTTCTGTTTGATAGAACCCTAAAAGTTTGATATCTTTTTTGTGAATATCATGCCTGACTTCGCTAACTGACGTGTCTGTAATTTTTTTCTATAAAACAATGTGTCTTATTGGCAATTGTAAATGGTGCAAATCATTTTCGCCAAAAAAAAAAAAAATGCAGATATGTCAGTTCACGACATCAGCGACGACATGTGTCAGTTACTTCACAAACAAAAGCTTCATCCAACTACAAATAAAAATCCACCTACTCTTCTTCTTCATAGCCACGTGAAAGTGAGCCATGGCGACGGAGTATTGGATATTAAAGAGGAACCCGGCGTCTCTCTCTTTGGTCCAGAATTCGGCGGCGTCTATGAGCCACTGGTGCTGTCTGGCTCGTAAAGCCAGGGTATCTATGATGAAGATGATGGCGAGGGGGTCTGACGGGTCCAGGTTCATCAGCAACTTGGCCAATTCCAGTGCCGTGCGGTGGCAAGCCCTATTCGTCAACAAGTGCAAGTACTTCAGTACCGCTATGTGGAACGGACGGTTCTCCGCATACCTGTACTCCAAACGCACTTTTCTCTGCAATAAATTAAAACAAATTATATAAAAATAGGCTTTAATCACCGACACTACCATCCTACATAGTTTCATTTTCTTAATCTATTTATTATATTTTTAATTCGAAAATATTGCAACAGGATTGTTTTTGTGTGCCGAATAACTAGTGGAGCGACAGCGGCAACCATATTTGTTGCCAGTACCGCGGGGCCGCACAAACCTAGTTAATAAATTGCCTTTTATCCGCGCAATGCACACACTCAATGAAGTTGCAACCAGGATCGACTCATTTGTTTGTAGTCTGAGCGAATTTGAAAAAGCTAACTTATATGTATTGTGTTATTTGTCATAAGTTAATATAAGTGCTACACTATCGTATTAGGATGGTCTTGTGATGATAGTTGTAAGTTTTGATAAATAAATAAATGTTATGCCTTAGTAGATCAGAGGCATTAAAAAGGCCACGTAGAAGCAATTCATCTAAAAAACCAATATTGCAATTTGACATTTGCGCATATAAAACCAAGTGCGCAATGCAAACAACTGTCACAAATCGTAAAAATTCAAAATAGCAATATTGTTTTTTTAGATGAATTGCTTTGATGTGGCCTTTTTAAGTTTTTAATCCCCCAGTAATACTTACATCAGTGAGCTTGAAAAATGGATGCGCAACATATTGCATGTATGCTATGACTTGCTCAATGATACTGTTGGCCGGGGAGTACGCTTCAAATCGGAACATTGAATCGGCGCACTGTAAAACAAAACCTTCATAAGTATAATCAGCTTTTACTAGTGGCTGTCGCTCTGCATGAATATTACAGTTTATGTCAAGAACTATCGCACAGAAACCATTAATTTCTCCAGGATACAAATAAACAAAAAGAGATCCTTAAACTATCTATGTGAACTATGCTACAAAAATCTCATCAAGACGCTTTGTTGATGAGTGAAAAGTCAAACCTCCAAGCACACTTCATGTTTTTAACCGACTTCAAATAAGAGGGAGGTTCTCAATTCGTCTGTATGTACAATATTTTTTTATGTATGTTCACCGATATTTCCGTCAATTAGAGGGATTTCAATTTTTTTTTTTGTTGAATAGGGTTTACTTCCGAGGCGGTCCCATTTTTTTCTTATTCTACTTCTTAAATAGATTGGCACTTGTATAGAAACATGATGCTGCATTAACATTAGCACTGGATAAATTTAAAATTGAATACACTGTAAATACATATTTTTTTATTGTAATCCATACCTCTAGCATTCCCTCTACATGCATGTTCCTTTGCGCCTCTTCCACCGACACTGCGATGTCTCCAGTCCTGTTGTATTTGGAGAGGTGGAGGAAGGCTTTGTGTACCCTCTGGTACTCCCTGTTGTGGTCGAATGTGAAGTACAGCAACCCATCCTCTTTGCGGTTCACAGACATTGACAGTCCTGAAACATTCCGTATGATTTAGTTTGCATTTCTGACGATATCCTACCTATTTATATTTACACTTGTGCAAACATATGAGTATATATTTGTACGTATGTATATAAGTTTTCTTTTCGTTTTTTGGTACACTTTGTGCTTCCCACCTTTTTTACCTATTTTTGGTTTTTGTCATTAATCATGTGTACAGTAAACAGAAAATATAGAATAGTTTATTTGAAATTATTGTTTTATATAGGTAGATGACATAATATATTAGGTAATCGCTTTATCGCTGTATTCACACTTATTCAGGATCCGGAAGTCCCGTTAGATTCCCAGTGGGGACACATCTAACAAAAATTCACTGATTTGGTCAGGACTATAGATGTAAGGTCGGTTTAAAACCATTTAGCCCAATCCGTTTAAAAAAACCGTTTAAAATCAACCATTTATTTCGGTTTAAAACGGCTGCTGTTAATTACGATGTTTTTCTTAATTATATCTACATTTTCTTGATTTTACCGAGGTAGGGATATAAAGGAGTACCTATATATGCTGTCCTTATATCTGTTGTTTGTGTCCATTGTGCTCAGTAAAGTATTTTATCTATCTATCTACAAATTGTGTAAAGAATTTTTGAATGTGTCATAAGTATACTGTTATTGATAATAATATAATTACCGTGTTTAATTCTATAGGTACTTTTTATTGATATTCTATAAACTAATAATACGAAGCATGACGGTTGGTGACCGAAATTTGCCCATAATGAAGTTTAAACACAGTTCTTTTATTGTCGTAGGCGAGTTCTCAACGGTTTAAAATTATTTATTTGGGGTTTAAAACGTTTTAAATCGGTTGTTTAACATCTATAGTCAGGACATAGCAGACTGTAATCACCTTATTGTCCGATAAATAAAATGGTTCTGTGTTCGGAGGTCACATTAAACTAATATTTACTTAAGTATATAGGCATTACTGAAACTAAGACCTTTGGCGATTCAATAGTGACAATGACACCAGGGCTGATGATTCAACAAACCATACAAGAGAAGAAGATTACCTTATCATTATGTCACATCAAATTATTTTTATTTACATTTTAGCACAAAATCGTTCTTTATATTACTTACCAACTTTCTTGAAATTCAGTATACTGTCAGTGATTGGTACTATGATCGTCTTCCTAAGTAGCTGATGTAGGTTTGGCTGGCGACCACGCCTGTAAGATATAAAATTATCCATGATCACGGAGATATTGTGGATAAAACTTAGCAATATGTATATGTGTTCAGCGGTGAAGGAAAACATCGTAAGAAAACCCACATTCCCGAGAAATGCATATTCGGAGGTATGTGACCTAACCTATATTGGGCTGGATTTCCCTTCGCGGGTTGGAAGGTCAGACAGGCAGTCGCTTCTGTAAAGAACTGGACCTGTCAATTCTTCAGGTTAGGTAAGCGGACCCTGTGAAAAACAGGATAATGCTAGGGTGATGATGATGAAAGAGCAATATGTACATGGAAGCCGAAAATCTATCATTTGCAAGTCGTCTTATTTTAAGTGGAAGCGTCTGAGGGTGGTTTGGATTGAGCGGCAGAATTAACACTGATCCAAGGGAGCCAATCAAGGAAGAAAAAGAAAAAGACAGAGCGTACCTCCTAGTGCCTTGTTCGTCAGGATCAGGGCCGAACAGTTTGTTGAGTTCGTAGGCGACGTTGAGGTGCTTCTGTTGTAGGGTGAGCAGCGCCGCGGCCGGGTCCACTGGCGGCTTATCCTTGGGCGGCGGTGGCGGCGGAGGAGCCCCCAGCAACGCGTTCACTTCCAACACAGACCTATCTATCTCGTCCAAATTCTATAGCGAGACAAACAAAATCATTAGATTTATCTTACACAAGCTCATAATTTGTCAGACAAACGAGTCATTAAAATATTTATTTATAATTACATAACTATCATTATCTAAACCGCCATAGTTTTCAAAATAAAAGTAGGCAAATAGTAAATGCAACAGTACAAACGCGTTTGTATTTGTTGTTTGTTTGTAAGTCGCGACTTACATTCAAATTTTCCACAGGCTGTGGTTTTGTCTTCCCTTGCTTCTTCTTCTTCTTTTTTTTCTTCTTGGTAACTATTGCAGGTTGTGCGTTCTCTGCAGAATCATGTTCTGAATCATGTTCAGATTCATTTTCGGAATGTGAACTGAGAACCAGCTGTAATAATAATTTGTATCTTTAGATGTGTATGCCACAGTCGCAATCACAATATTATGGAAATGGGTGTCGCCCTTGCTTCGCACAGCTACGCCTTGCTTTACGACAATCGCATTTTGAAATGAGTTATTATCGCAAACAAAAAGTCCATATTGCTTAACCACAAAGATCAAGATAAGATCTTAAAAGGACTATAATATGCTGAATGCCAATTCGTTCGCTTTGTTTGCACAGCACCCAGAAAGACATGAGGTGTACTATAATCAGTGGTTGGGATAGCTGAATGTTGTGGTTATATGGTTTTAAACATGAGATATTTAAGATTATGTTACACTGTAATATTGTATTCTTTATGCATTAATTAAAAGTTTGAGATATAATAAGTTCAGCAGAGCCCTACTAATATTATAAATGTAAAAATTGTTGATCCAGAACAGTTAAGACAAAAACACACAAATAAATAACAATTAACAAAAACAAACATGTAACATACAAATTATTTAAATAATTCACAAAATAAATATAAATGTTTAATAAAAAACCGAATAATGTTTTTCGAGATTTTAGATTTGGGTGGCATATCCATGTTAAGACAAATCTCGCAAATGGCACTACCTAACCCGATCACTGATAACGATCCTCTCGCACCATTGCTTGTTGTGAATTCACCAGCAAACAGCAGTCTATTAAAATCGCTAGAAGTATACTGACATGTCACTAACTGCAGTGCTCACTCCTCAGAAATCAATATTCACAATACAGATGAAGCAGGTATACAGACTTTCACAGAGCAGGTTACTACAAGACTACATTTCTTACAAACTTTGAAACATAATATACATAAACTCAATCTCTAATCCCTGAACACGGTCCACCCCGGCAGAGCTGCAAGCTATCACAAAACTCGCTGAAACTTTGATACTAAGTGAGACGTAAGATAGATACGATGAACCATGAGTGACCAGGCTATTGCCTTTACTATGGGATTTGCAATATGTTGCGTAACCTAAGTAACATGAGACAGTTTCTCTGACAGTTTATACAACAGCTGAAAAAACAAATTCTATGTTTATTATTTACTCCCAATCCAGCATAAAACTAACATAAGAACCTATGAAACAAGAAAACAACCAACCAACCAAGCAAGAGGAACTAATAAAGAAAATGGTTCCGTAAATCAATATATTTGCCAAGAGAAATATTTGCCACATACTGCAGGTGAAGTAGCACTGTATGGGGGATCAACTTTTTAGCAGCTTTCATTATTGACAATAGTATCTGGGTCTAGTGAAGTGAGAATGGTGTTTGATAAGTTAATAGTGTCTGAGGCAGGTTGGAGACCTTTGAACAGCTGGAAATCTCAGGTTGACCCAAACACCAACACCAAAGCAGTGTGGTGGAGTATGCACCATGACCTCTCCTGTTAATTGAGCGGACACTTGTGTCAAGCAATGAGACATAAATAGGCTGTTCATGTAATTACCTAAATAAAAATACTATATGTAGATAAATATGTACTACTAAAGACTGACTGACTTATAAAAGAAATGAATGTTAAATAGAATATAAATTCATCATTCACAATGCCTTATGTAAATATGTAGCAGTAACACCCAGGTAGAACTTCCTGCAGCATAAGGTGTGCCTTTTGAGTGGTCCTACAGTGGCTTTACAAACATGTCTCTTGACTTTTGTAAAAAAAAAATAATCATTCCGTCTATGACAAATCTACGTTCAATAAATCATTTACAAAACAATAATGTAATGTTATAGATTGTCACATTAGAAACATAGATAGACACATAACCTTTTAAATGAATTTTGTTTTTCTATATCCAATCCAGTAAAAGGACATTGTATACTGTAATACTATATTTATTTTACTTTATTTTCAATATATGTTGAAATATGTACTTACTCCTTGATATTTGTATTTCGAAGGGGAATTTTTGGCATATAGTGGCTCGTATTCTTCGTCTGAGTTACCCTCGGGCGGTGGGAGCGTGTTGCTGCCATACACCTTCCGAACGTGGCGGACCGACATCGTTCTGCAACAATCAAATATTGATTGACGTCCTCTAATACAATAACATAGTAAATCGAACTGATGGCGACCTTCAACGTATACAATAATAAAACTACGAAAAATCAATACATTTTTGCTATGATTGCACAAGCTTTTTAATACATAACAGTATAGCTATTTACCTACACCACATAAGAAACAGTAAAACAGTCTATCACGATCAAGTTATTATTAATATATAGGTAAAATCAAGCACAATACATACATTTTTCCCTGATTTGCTTAGACACAAAACACGCAATCATTCACTGCTATCTGCATTTTGCCTTCCACCAAATTTTCTACCTACTTCCACAATTTTGTGATGTGACAGAACCTTGACAGAACACACGGAACGGAACGAACTGAGTGGAACTGAACTGTGAGAAACCGTGGCTGAGTGAGAACTAAAACTGACGTGAGTTGACTCACTTTAGGAATTGGGTGTTGCCACATATAATAATAAAGACCAGGGTTTTTTATGGTTTTTTTCTCAATTTTTTTTCCTGTCAAGAATTTTTTTTTGAAAGGGTTTAACGGGTCTGTCCTAGTAGCCTTTTAAGCCTAATTTGTTTTTGTTGTAAAATTGCAATGTTACCAGACCATCTGAAAACGAACTGTTTTATTTATTTGTACACTTCATGTTTGTTTATGTAGTTGAAATAGAATAAAATGTATGATGAATTGTTAAATGTTGGAATATTACCATTAAATACTCGCATACTCATTTGAACTGCAGTAGTTTTGGTGAGATAGGTACTTAAATTTCCTTTTAAAAAGTATACCGTGATGCTTCCACACCAATTTTAATGAATGAGTGTCTATCGATCGATTCGAACCGTCACATGGTTATAGGCTAGGTGCATCATTTTGTTTCCCTCTTTTTAGTTAGCTGTTAGCGCAGTCGGGTTTTGAATTTTTGGTAGGTAGGTGCCTATTAGAAAATCAAATCGTTAGTGGCACGGGTATCCGAGTATTCCATAAAATATGAGTACTACGCAAGTGATATTTTCATTAGCAAAACAACTTTACACGAAACATTCCGGTCATTGCGGTCCCAATGAAGGACTTTCCAGGCCTCGTTCCCTAATAACAATATAGATGGCGTTGTACAACGTTTCCTTCATTCAATTTTCCAATTTCATGGATTTCATACATTATGAATCTTTATTTTTCAGTATAGAATGATTCAATAGACGTCCATTATCGTCATTATTGCTATTGCATGTATACACTCCACCCTCTATAGGTGCCATCGTTCAGCTATAAATCAATTGATGTATAGCGCCCTGGACCTTAAGCGTATTTATCCGGATATGGATAACAACATAAGGTTAACCATCTTTACACTTTTTTTGGTAATCAATCACTTAGTGAACTTTGTCCACTCGGAAAAACTATCAACAGCGACTCTTTTTGATAACACGCCTTTTAGCGATGGGTCGTTATCGGTTTTTGAGATAACGTAACGTAAGCGTTATGTGATTTCCAATAACTAGTTTCTTAACTAGTGATTTTTATAACTAGTTATTTTCACAACGTTCTGAAGCAAACGTGATAATTGTAACGTAAAATCGTTTGGTTAGGTAGCAGTTAAAACGTCGTTTTCATCTTGTCATTACGAATATTGTAAAACCAGTGATTTTGCGTGAGTAGTGAAAGTAGCCAAACATCGACGCTATGCCTTAAACATAAGAGTGAATTCGATTTAACTTTATGGCGTTGTGATTAAAAGAGTTATTGAAGACTGATGCCTATTTCGATCGTTTAAATGGCGTTATGAATATCACTAGTTTTTGTTGTAGTGGAAAACGAGTGATCACTGTTCGAGCTCGTAACTGCATATATAACCAGTTATCGTTAATAACGCCCATCGCTAACGCCTTTCCTTACTGCTGGTAACACTGATTGATTGTGAGCGATTGTGAGTGAATGTTCTCAGGCTTGTCTCAGGCCATAACCTTTATAATAAAAAGTGAATGTTCAATGTGACGTTTCTTCAAGTGTCTATAGAAATAACCGATACAAATTCTAAATTCGTGATTACTTTATAAGTTGGTGTGACGTATTGGATTTACCACGCTTGAAATGATATTAAAAGTTCAACCTTTTAAGAGTTAGTCGGAAGCTATCGGTAGTGGTTGCTAGCCTCGCCACTAAACAAAATATTTACTTACGTGCATAAACTTTTTACACGATGGGCTGCTGGCAATTTTTAGCATTATTTGTTTCACTAAGTGTTACGATAATATATGGTGCTGTAATATCTGACGATGGCGACGTCGCCGAACAAGGACTGTACAGTAAGTCAGATCACGTAATTATTCTAACTGGACGCAATTTCGGAAGGAAGATATATGCCAAACCATATGCCCAAGTGGTGCAATTTTATAGCAGTGGATGCGGCCATTGCAGAGCTTTTTCACCCAAATTCAAAACCCTAGCAAGTGAAGTGATACCCTGGCAGAAAGTGGTCAGATTAGCCGTAATTGACTGTGCCAATGAAGATAATCTTGATGCTTGCAGAGATTTCCAAGTTATGGCTTACCCTACGATTCGTTTTTTGCATGAACAGTTTCTCCAAGGGCCCAATAATATTGGCCAGAAAATACAAATACCTGACACTGTTGAAAAGCTAAAGGGCAACATAATTAGCAATTTGCAAGCTGAACAGCAAAGTGGACGTCTAGCTACAGCCCCCTCCCTGGCCATTGGTTATTATAACAATTATGCTGAAGCATTTCGTGATGTGCCAAATAACATTTTACACTATTTTCTAATATTTGAAAATGCAAATTCAACTGTGGGTTCTGAACTTATTTTGGACATGATTGATTATAAGGATGTTCATGTAAAACGAGTGTATGATAACTGTGACCTAGCATCTATAGCACAAATAACACACTCACCTGGCCTCGTGGTTGTTTCCAAGCCTACTTTACAACCCTCTAACCTTACACCAAATGTTGCTTCAAAACAAAATGTGGTAAAAGCTATTACAAGATATTTGATTTCTAAAAACTATGTTTTCCCTGTTGTTATTCAAGACCTAGATCCAAATACCCATGATTACCATGACAAAAAGAGGCCTGCTGTAGATGCAGATATAGTATACTATGCTGATATAGAAAAAGCTCTAAAAACTATACTTACCACTGAAATTCCAAGATACAATTCTTACAGTCTGGAACAACTTGAAGCTATGTCTAAATTTCTGGAGGTTGTAAGAGATAATTACCCATACAGAGGCAATGATGCACTGCGATCCTACTTGGTGGAGTTACTTGGTACAATTAGATATAATTCCAACTGGAATGGAAAAGACCTACACAGTTTAGTTAGGAATCTCGAGGCAAAACATAGGCCTTTCAGGTCAAATGATTCTGATTACATTGGATGTAAAGGAAGCCAACAATCATACCGAGGATTCACTTGTGGAGTTTGGACATTATTCCACACATTAACAGTGGGAGCTACATCCAAATCTGTGGCAGAAGGTCCTAAAGTGTTAAAAGCTATGCATGGATATGTGAAACATTTCTTTGGTTGCACTGAATGCTCACAACATTTCCAAGAAATGGCTGCAAAGAATAGATTGTTTGATGTCAAAGACAATGATAAAGCTGTTCTATGGCTGTGGATATCACACAATGAAGTGAACTTGAGACTAGCTGGTGATGTCACAGAAGATCCAGAATATCCCAAAATACAGTTCCCAAGTACAACTCGCTGCCCGGCATGCAGGCTGGCTCGTGGTGCCTGGAACCTCCCTGTAGTGTATGAATATTTGCTGAGGATTTATGGCAGCAACAACATACAAGATTTGAAGTTAAACTACAATGGCATCTCGTCATCCAGCCCGCTCTCCAACCTGGACATTGGAATGCTAAGCGTCCTGTACATATTATCTTTCATTATTCTTATTCTAGTCATAAAGTTTTTCCTAACCAGACGTTTTTACAGGAAACGTATTTACAAGCATGGAAGGGGTAAAGTATAACACTAGAGGTTCATAATGACCATGATTGGCTTTAGTAGTTTGTTAATGTGTGTAGTTTACTCAGTGTGTGAGTCGGTTTTTGTCCTATTATAAAGGGGTTAATAATTTATGATACTTGGAATGTTTTAGGTATGAAACCAAATGTGTGTTTATGAGGTGGCCTAACTTGTTGATTCAAGAGTTTGATTTCTGCATGTACCTATTCAACTTGTTCATCCTTTATGCCTCAGAATCAGCTAACTCACAGACATGCCATTATCCAATTCAGCACAATTGGTACAAGTGTTGATGTAAAGACCTGTACTTTGACCAGCCCCTAGCTGCCTTGGAGTCATTGTGTAATTTCAATCAAAAGACAAATATAATTCTAATTGGGATCATAATACTGGGTATTAGCCCAGTACCTCAGTAGTAACAGTCATCACCATTATGTTGACCTTAATAATTCATTAAATGTGTTTGATCAGTAATTTCAAAAATGAGGAACAAGGTTTTACAAGAATCAGGGTGGTGCTTTAACATTTCCATTATTTATTATGTTTAAAATAAAAATGACTGTGATCCTAACGTAGTTCATAACACCAAGTCAAGAATGTATAATATTCAATTAAACTTTAAAGTAAATTTTGTGTAAAATAAAATTTTTAGAGTGATTTATGTATGATGAAAAATTTGACACTTGACGCACATTTCTTGTCGAATTTAGCTATTATTTCTGCTTTTAAAAATAAGCTACGCATCTTGTTTAAACTAACGAACATCGCAATCGCAAACTATGGGATTCTTCATTCCAGTTTTCTTAGTAATGGGGTAAAGTTTCCTGAAACATATTCTATTTTTATACTTACTAATTTAAATCTGTGTATTAATATTGCTCCATTGCCTTACGGTATATATAAGGATAGAATAAACGTAGTTCCGTTTAACTCATAATTTCTAATTAATGTACCTATGATACAGTAGAGGTATAATATGGTATACCAGGAGAATATATGGATACAACCTAATAGTGTAAGATGTATCGGATATTTACTCATTTGAGATTTCAATGAGTATTTGACCTGACTGCAGACAAAGCTTAATAATACTCAAGAAATTGGACTATTTGTAAATGATTTTGTTGACTGTCCGCCATTTCAAGCAAAAAAGCGAATTAATATTATTTTCGGCTTATTTTTGACGTTCCTTAATTTCGATCTGAGAACATCAGCCTCCGTAGGATGCTGTACACATACCGTGCGCGATAATGGCTACGCGTTATATAAACCAATTCTTTTGGATCAATTGTCGCGCTGCGAGCGCTATACGTTTGCCATGTTACGGCTGCAGCAGATCTCATTCATAGTATTTAACTGGTGCTGGTGGTATTCTACACACATTTTTAGTCGCGTAACGGAATAAAGGGTTCTTATAATCATTTAATATATCAGTTTGCGAGTTTCGCGACACAATGCTCAGTCATCGCAAAGTATACAAATTGTCGGTCTATTGTTTCTGTGCTGCCCCCCGTTTGCGCAATTGGTACACGCATGCCTACGCGCGATGGTGTTTATGTTCTAGAAAAACGTAATTTCATATTTACTTATAGCAGTTTCGCCATCTATGGGTATTAAAATATTAAAATATAATCTAAATATATGTTAAGTTACAAATTTAAAATCTTTAAACTTGGTTTTAAAGAGAGATAAAAAGGACTTACGCGTGGTGTATTTAAAAAAATAAATAAGCATTTGTTACCCGGCATTGAAACGTATTGCCGTACCGGAAGTGATACCCTGAGTATGGGTACGTTACTTGGATTCGTAATTAACAAGATACTTTTTTCAATGTTTTACAATGTCAAAAGATATTTAGGTACATTTTCTATTTACACTAGACTTAATAATTATTAGGTTTTATAATTAATATTTTACTTTCGTTGAGTTTTTCTTTATATGGTTTGCTAATTTTAAGCACTTGTAACATATCATACATAACATCCCTAGGAGAAAGAGAAGTAGACTAGGTACTGGTAAACTTTTATAAAGGTCGCATGTTTATTGCGAGATATATGTTACCTTAGTTTATACTTATAGTGTATGGAAAATGTGTTACTTCTACTGATGTACCTACCGACCGTCACAAAAGTTTTGAATATTTCGAGTACAAGTCTTCTTATGTCTTCCAAAATGATTAAAAGAGACGTAACAGCAGTGACTTGTTTCAATTATGTGATCTGTGTTACCTTGCTAAACAAAAGCTAACGTGATATTTTTATTCGAACAGTTTATTGCATCGCCTCTGGGTGGAAATGGCAGTATAAGACTAGGCTAAGGTTAGTAGTGGACAGATATGAAACATTTTTTTAATTCGGTGGTGGTGTCCTACGTTTATGTAGATGGAAGTCATTGTATATAAACATTATCAGGCACGGAATTAAACAAAGTGAATGATTATTATATTGTAACAATTAGGATAATATAGGTGATGGCTTATTATGTTTGTATTGTAATATCAGTGTTATCTTATAAACTTCCTTAGCGATGTTTGTTTGAGATTTATAATCAATAAGTTGAGAACTTGCTTTCTGGTGCAATGAGGATGAAAACTAGAAGCTCAAATGTAGGCGGCAGCACTGTTGAGTGTTCATGAATTTTGTCAGTTCTCCATATTGTTCAGGTAAAATTCGTAAAATCCTATATAATGTGGAGCAACGTGGAGTACATCCCGTCTGAAGGACGAGTTACGAAAAAGATAAGAAACCAGTGGGAAAAAAGCAGTTTTGATTCAAAATAAGATTTTCTGTTTCCGATCCTTAGGGAATTGCAGTTAATGCAGTTAATCACTGCGCAAAATATAAACAATGTGTTTGTTTACTCAAATCTTAGTAGGTATTAGAGATGGGACGGGTACCCGGTTTGGATCCGGTACCCGGCGGATCCGGCATTTTTTTTTTTGGATCCGACCGGGTGCCGGTTACCCGGACGGATCCGGTACCCTGTGGCCGGGTACCCAGCAAAAGTAGGATCCGGTGCATCACTAGTAGGTATGAACTGTCAAAATTTAAGAAAACTAAACAGTAGCGACACCTCATTTTTAAAAAACTTCGTATTATTTTCTCAGAGAAGAATCACCTTTATAGGTGATTCATCTCTGAGAAAATAAACTGAGAAATGTGGTTATCCACATTTCTGTATCTCACCTATTGTTCTATACAATTCCGGAACTTGCTTATTCATTAGCGCTTTCATTAAACATATTGACAACAATGAACATAATAATATGCTACATCTACTTCATCAAACCACACTGCCTACATCTACTCCCTGTACTAACAGGGTGACACAAAAGTCCTTTCTGCTGCATCCAAGCTACAATATCTCAGTGATTGTATATGCTTTCGCGCCATCTTATACTCAGGTATAATACCATAAGAATAAGTATGACGCAAAGTATTTCTTATTCTTATGATAATGCCTACTGTTTGCATACCCCGGGCTACTTTGAAATGACTTCCTGAAACTTATATAATATGTTAATTTCTCATGAAATATTTATAGATTGTGTCGTTCAAAAGAAAATGTTAGCACTACTTAGTCCTACTTTCCTACTTAAGTAGGTACTAAGTATGTCAGATGAGTTTTTATAAACAGCGATTTCAACGAGTGGTATAATAAAAAATGTACTTTTAACGTAACAGGTACCTACCTACTGGGCTCTCGTAAATAGAATCAATATACCTACTTGAGAAAGAGGTTAACAGCGGGGTCATGACTCATGACATGACCAATCAGAATCACAAACTTCTCTCTCTAAAAACCCTGTAAAATCCCCACGGTTATTGAGATATTCCACTACGTTTGTTTCTGCAAATTAGCTTGCTTTTTGGTTTTTTTTTTTGCTTAACACTTCTGAATATTTGCACTTCTGTACCAATTTCCAAGTAGCCCAATATAACAAAACAATAAACACGATGCTTCTAAGACTTACTAATATTAATTCGGTCTGAACTCAAAAAGGGTAAGGGCATTATATTTACTTGTAAGCTCCATACCAGCTATTTCAATTGCGTGAATTTTTTGCAAACTTAAAAGGCACTACGTATGTCATATGAAGCTGCTTTCGTGTAGGATGATCATAGGCTTCCTCAGGACAATAATTTGAACGAGTTCGACTCTCGCCGGCTATGTACCTATATCTATTGATAAATGTTCTGCTAAAAACCTGCCTTTCCTACCAGGCATTCTCTTATAATTTTTTTTAAAGCCATCAATGAAAACTGAAAAATAGGCATTTATCATATACTACCATACCTATGTAGATAACATGGGTCGATAACGTTTGATGAACTACCTATACGATTTTTAATATTGATTTCAGTAATGTAATAAAGCAGTTATCTCAGTTGGCAGTGGCTCCTCTTTCATATACTTCATCGATAACTTACTGTACACTAAATCAGTTGTGTTCACTTGCAGGTTACATATGGCAGCTTAGATTTGTCGGTGATGAAGTGACGTAGAACAAGACCTTTCTCTTCAGCCAGTTTTTACCACAGACGCGACAAGTGTTTCGACAGAGTCCGCGCCACACCGCCGACAGGTTCGTGTTGGAAAGTCTGCGTGCGACAGACGGATTGTTTTCTTAAACTTGTTTGCCGACGATCGAGGCATGTGGAGCGGACGACTGTTGTTGCCACATAATCATATATTCTACGTGCCATGAGTTACCATCCGAGTAGTATGCTAACTTCAGTAAGGCAGGACCGAGTCTAGTTACATCATAATATCTACTTTACGTTCCTTTATTACACGCCTCGTAAATACAATTGAATCATTTGTTTAGCATTATTTCCATTAAACTGTTTAGTTACGTATGTATTTCTATGTTCAATTAATAATTATTCACCGACATCAAAGTATGTAATTAACTTTGATGCATGCCTACCTGACTTTATTGGTTAAACGTAACGGCTCGGCAAATACTTTTTTATATCAAAGTTTTTGTAATTTGTTATTAAGTTTCCAGTGAAATTAATTTAAACCTATGCTAACATCACAAAAATATGTTTAATATAATGCATGTCTATTCAAATCGATCTCACCGCGGGATACCTGTACCAGTGTCATTTAAGTTTATATAATCAATGAACTGAATTCATTTTAAATTAAATTTTGTTCGGATTCAATATTATGTAATATCCTAGTGATGTAAGTTATGTTTTCTAATTAATTCTACCCAGAGGTCTGTAGCGATATGTTTTTTGTTTAAGTAGGAGTAACAGAACAAAGGTAGCAGTTCGCAACCCAACCACGAGGGTGTATCGGGTTGTGAATTGGTATCTTCAAAGGTACAATATGATATTATTATGGCATAGTGTTAGCGGCGTCCGTGCCTCCATGGGGTGTTGCAAGCGAACGTGCTCCCAGTTGCACAGTCCAATACGGTATGCTCGCGGAAGGACATAAATAATATACCTAGGTAGTAGTTGTTAAATAAAAAAAAAGATGAGCACGCGACAGCACAAATACATAAAAATAGTTTGTTGTAGGTATCTTGACGTGCATTCTATTTTTTCTACTAATTACTGTTCTTGGAATCTTTAAAACTTATCAGTAGATACTACATTTTCTTGTTTGTAAAAAATGTTTATGGCAATTTGACGTGCGGATAACAACTAAAATACAAACTACGCTGTTCTTATCTCTACCGTCCGCATTATTCGAATTGCGTGTTGTTCGCAAAAGACAGCATGTAAGACCATTTTTAACAACGGTGTTTAAAACTATCCTCCAAATATTTCTTGGAAATTATTTATATTTTTGTATAATTTATCTTTTTTATTACTTTTTAAATATGTGAGTAATTATATAAGAATTAGTAGACAAGGGGACAATTAGGTAATAATAATATGTAAAATCTGTAAATAAGTTTGTGTTTGGTAACGATAACGACATACCTACCTACAAGCGGCACGTATCTATTCTTCAGTTTATAAATGTAAATAAGAATAAAATAATACCTATTAAACATAAGTGCATTTACGCCAATAGTATCAAAATAAACTCGTAATTTGAGTGGCTGTTTGTTTAGAAGTCGTTGTCAATACCGTTAAGTAGGTACCTGCCGATCTCTATACGTGTGAGCATAAATATACCTATTAACTCCAAATGCAAACTTGTTATATTATAGAAATCGTTGTAAATATAATGTAAACCGATTAGTTGACTATTTTATTTTTCGTAAATATATTATTAGACTATCAAATACTACTTCATTTTTAATTGTCATAAACAGCCTATATACGTCCCACGCTGGCACAGGCCTCCCCTCAATCAACCGGAGGGGACATGGAGCATACTCCACCACGCTGCTCCAATACGGGTTGGTGGTGGTGTTTTTACGGGTAATAGCCGGGACCAACAGCTTAACGTGCCCTCCGAAGCACGGAATCATCTTACTTTTTCAGACAATCAGGTGATTCAAGCCTGAAAAGTCCTTACCAAACAAAGGACAGTCTCACAAAGTGATTTTGACCATGTCCCCATCGGGAATCGAACCCGGACCTCCAGATCGTGAGCTTGACGATCTAACTACTAGACCACGGAGGCTGTTACTTCATTTTTAATTACCTATTTGCATTTAATCCGATGAGGGACTTTCCAGGCTACGTTCCCCAAAAAATGTAGATTTAGCTATACAGTTCACGTGTATCTTTTGTTTTTGGGTATAAATGATGACTTCTTATTACACCCAGGCACAAAACATCTTCCTCCCATTATTATTCTGATTAAAATGAAGAGAAGCAATATATCAAGCAACAATTATTTTTACCTCTGCCATTATATTTCTGAATAATTATATAAGTAAATGATTATTTTTTACATATTTTCTGTTTCATTGTACAGGTAATATTTTGAGAATATAATATTTTGCGAACGTAATGTTTTGCGAATGTAATATTTTGAGAATATAATATTATGAGAACGAAGGCCAATTTTCCATATTAACGTTGGAACATAACGTAAGTACCTATCTGTTACGTAGTTTCGAAGAAGGAAACGTTATTTCTCAAACAGCGTATGCTATGACCTTACTCATTAACACACATTTCTAAAATACGCGGTTTATGAGGTCACATATCCATCAAAGTTCACTGGTTTCTTTTTCTCAGCCATAGCACGAACACGTCACCACGATACGTGCGAGTTTCTCGATCTGATCGATTCCTGTAAGGCGATATGCACTGTTTATTATATACCTACTATGTACTTTGACTACATCCAGAATAATCTGTTAAAACTGATTTGTCCGTGAATAGGGGTGGTCAACCATAACATGACACAACAGCTTTCAGCCAACTAATTACTTACTAAATAAACCAATAGAAGTACGACTGCCTTGTATGTCATGTTTTTGAATTTAAGTAAAAAAAAGTGAAGAGGAACAACGCAGCGCCCCCCGGACGTAAACAGTTTTTATAAAAAGAAACAATATAATACTTATGATAGCAATCATCTTTAAGAGCCACACTCTTGTCGGTGCAGCATTTTCCATGCTACTTTTTAGGGAAGAAAAATAGGGCAGTGGTTTCCCTCTTGCCTTCCGCCCCGCAGTACTCTGTCTGACGCGAGTGGGATGGCGCCCAGAGTAGTATATTACAAAGCCATACTAGGACTCCTGTCCTCCGCCTCTGAATAGTACTGACAGTTACTGCTTCCCTCTGTCAGGTTCCAGGTTACAGTCCCTGTGACTTGCCCTCTCCGTCCAATAGATAGCAATATATTTTGCGAAACCCGATGTAATTGGGTGCAGTCGAATTTAGACCACGTTCTTATAGGTATAATTGGCTACCTGCACTCTTGACATTAATTCAAATGTACCATTAGTGCCAAAATGTATATTGCCAAATAATTTTTTTATCATCCGTTTAATGGCAAAACAACAAGAAAGGGTTAATCTTAAAGAAAACGGCAACGTATTCTGTAATTTTTATTGAATATACATGAATAAAAACCACGTCAATACACATACATTGTTCAAAATTGTGATTCACACAGAATATAAAGAAATAGTTGTGCCACTCTCAGTGCATCAATCTCCTATCATATTATGCCATTTCCTTATTCACGATTCATAAGATTTAGTAGCCTAGGATCCAACCTTGAAAAACCTTCCGTCAACAATGAAAGACTTTTAACCATATTCTAAGATTCATGTCGCATCAAGTTAGTAAGTATCTACTCTACGTAAAAAAGTTTAATATGGTCGGATTCTATGCTATGATCTCCACTACAGATAATAACACATCACCCTTACACTTAAAGAAAGAGGCGGTCACCACATTACATATTAATAAGCTAGTATTTGCGCTTTAAATGCAACATTGAAAAATAGTTATTTCATGGACTGATACAATCACAACTACGCCTTTTTTAACACGCTTTTTATTGCCTCTCGTTAAACTAACGACCCATTTTATCCATGTCTGCCGTACAATTATCCTTTAATATTTGTGCATAAGCCAAGCACTACGCACATTGAATATACAAGCTAATTAGAACTTCAAATATATCTAAGGTAGGTATCATAACATTTTCGCATGGAATGTAGTGACCTCCACGTAGCACAGTATTTGAAAAATAATTGTTTTAAAGCTAAACATGCAGTATTTTTAATGTTTGTGCTGACAGAGAAGCAAACTTTTCACACAATTATTATGAAAACAAGCTAAGTAAATAAACTTAGAAAATCCTAAGTTATATCTCTTTTGTACTCCTATAATAAGATGCTTTATTTAACCTTATTAACTCTATCTACGCTAGATGAACAATAAAATTCAAAAACATAAAATGAAAAATAAAAACATCGTACCAGAGCCAACAAGAACTGGCCGAGATAAATGTATATGCCATAAGAACTGAATATACATAAGCATCATAGTGATAACGTGGCCACTACAAAAATAAATGACCCTCTACATATTAGAGATTCACATCATATATTTTAGTGAAATACATATAGAATGAATATCTCGCGAATTTCATCAATTAGTCTATATCTTCAAATAAGTACATGTTCTGCATTGTAAAACATTGAAATAGAAACGTAAAGGCATGTTCATGAAGAATCATGTACCAACTAAAGCAGATGAGTAAACATGATACAGAATTAAATATTTTGACAAACGCGGTTGGCCTGTACTACGTCACAATTGCAGAGAAGCCATTATACATTCGACTAAAATTTAATTTTCATTAAATGCAAACGCATTACTATAATTACATTATAGATGCGCAATCCAAATACACTGAAATAAATAGTGTTTTATGTAAATATAGATAAACATAACAATAACATTTTATATTTCAAAGCAATTGACTAGGTGACGAATGAACTGCTTCACTAAACCACTAACCCTCATACAAATGTACGTCAAAACCACTAATAGTATATGAATTTTAGAAAAGACGCCAATGGTGTACTACGAATGCGCTACATTACAATTATAATTTCTAAACTGTACTTTTCTGAACACCAAATATTTTCATTTACCCTAATGACAGTTTAGCTAAATAAAAAAATATAGGTATTATTTTTGTATAACAGTCGTTAGTAATCTTCTACTTTGGAAAAGAATTTAGGCAATTGGTCAATTTTCACATTTATGATCAACATACGCTATACGAAACTAAAATCAATGGCGCTATTTAATTCAGAATGTTCTGCTATCGTTGTACGCACGAGATTCCGTGCAGAAGGCCTTAATCAGATCTAGTAGTGACTGTTCTTAGATCAAACCGCAAATAGACGACACAACAATGGTAATTTGTTTTTAAACTAAAATAAACCTAATTGAATGAGGTATGGAGGCTCTAATAGGGTATACTGTTAATAATTGATGGTATCCGTCGGGGCGTGTACTGATTTTGGTAGTGTTTAGGAGATAATACAAACTACAAAACTCCTACATTTTAATGGGTGGCTTTTTAGAAAGATTCAATAAAGGTATATTTCGGTGACCGTAAACTAATCGAAAAAATCTATTTTGAAATGCGCCAATGTGAGATATCGCAGCACCTAAATATTTTGCTAGGGCCGCCCCTGTGACTTAACGAACACGGGGCCTGTGTGTCTATTTGCTCTTTGACCTGCATTACAGATTTGAATACAAATGGCGATCCAGACCATTTAGTTTTCTAAAGTCACCACAAGAGAAGATCTATTAGTCACCCTGGATATACGAATCAAAACAATCCCCCGCTACGAGGATCTAACCTTAAACAATTGTAAATTGAGTTAACACTAACCACGTTCAATTACAAAGTAGAATTATATATTTTCTTATAGATTTTTACTCTTTATA
This sequence comes from Pectinophora gossypiella, assembly GCF_024362695.1. NCBI lineage: Eukaryota > Metazoa > Arthropoda > Insecta > Lepidoptera > Gelechiidae > Pectinophora > Pectinophora gossypiella. The sequence continues at coordinate 8,294,116 of NC_065433.1, forward strand.
GCGAATACTGATTTTAAAGATCTCTTATCTGAAACTTTTAGAGCATTACTGAAAATATGTACAATTAGTAGGATCGTCTTCTAAAAAATATAATATAATATTGTACTTATTATATTTAGTCATGAATAATAGAATTTAAGTTTTGATCGATGTTTTAATTTTTTGATTTCAACATTATACATTCAAATCGCCTGCAAAAACGAAAGTCTTTTTAAATACAATTTAGCTTTGGTATAATTTTGTTTTTGTTACTTTAATATTCCAAAGTGGCACTTAGGTTGAACAAATTATCACTTACCTTTTAATAGTAGATAATATATAAATTCGAATTAAAAAATAAAGTGGGTAAATGACTACGTAAATAACATTTAAGTCCTGTTATCTCTACGTAGAATGCTGGATTAGAGGGCGCGAGCCTGTGGAAAAGAAAAAATATATTTTAGTCATCTTCAACCGACGCTATACTGAAAGATATGTGATTTCGAGCGATAATTATTATTTTACAGAAAATTACTGTTTTTATTTATAGTTGCTAACCGATAACAGAAGCGTAACGATCAATGAAATTAAAAATAACCGCACAATAATGTTTTATAGTTGAAGTGTTGTTTGCTTATGCTAATTTAACTTTGCGTTTCATGTTATTTACCTGATCGAAACAACAAAGGCGTGAACAAAGGCCTGTAGTTTTATTACTAATCTATCTTTAAGATTTAATTCCACTTTTAAAGATACGCCAGTCATTATTTTTATCAAAACTTGATTGTCAAAGAATCATTTACGTTGGCTGCACTGAAATAGCCAAAGGGTTTAATCCGGTATTGTTTTGAAACAGTTGCATCGTATGTGGTAGAACTGACCCGCTATGCAAAACAATCTACATTAGCTGGTTTAACGCACGGTTGCAAGTTGAATTAATCACCGTGAGAAACAATTCTCTACACCGTTTTCTTAGCAAATCATAACATCGTCCAAAACAATCTAGCTTATAAAGTATAATAACTTTGTTCTTCCTATAACATAAAGCGCTGCAGCACAACAGTTACAGCAGTGAAAAGTATAAATAACAAACCATTAGCTGACTAGTCTTCATAAAATTTCGGACTATTTCCGGTACAAGAACAATTAGCATATTACTAATTACTAGTGTTTCCATATTTATCGACAGGCTTTTGAAATTATGACCTCATCCATAGCTTCGCCACAAGGTTCGTATTGTACCGAAAGATTAAGTTAGATTGGTTGGTGGTAAAAACAATAATAATAAAAAAATATATAATGTAGATAAAACATTTTCTCGTGCGTAGGTTTTATCTAAAATCGTTTTTGTAGAATAAATAATTAACGTACTTCGAGTGGTGCCGCATCTGCTCGACGCTAACGTAATTTTAATTCTGATATTTCCAAAACAGTCTCTGTTTCTTTGCACGCACGCCCTTACAGTTAGTGAAAAATGGCACTATTTTTAGAACTGTCAGTTAAGATTAATTCTGTGTCTACTAGAATCGGCACAATTATGAGATATTTACATCGTTATCCGAAGGTTTTATTTAGTACCTACAGTTACCTTCTTGGCGAAATATGAAATAAAGTAGAAACTATATGAATCTTTTAGTTGAATACACCCTGGGTGTGAAGTTATTGGCTACTTCCTATTTAAATGTTCTATTTACTACTTATTATTAGAAACTACAAATAAAAAATATATAAAGATTTATATACGTTTTTTGTAACCAAAATACAGAAATTTAGTAAATACTTTTGTATGGGAATGTATATTTTATCAATAATTTAAATAAAGTACATTATCATTTTACCTCTTGTGGCACATATAAAATGAAGACTCAGAAATAATGGTAAATGTGAAAAAGACTATATTATTTACATTTGTACGCCATCTGGGTAACGGATAGGAACTAGATTAGGGTCCCTATACCCTTAAGAGCAACGTGTTGCATTAGCGTTGTTATTGAAGTATAAGTGGGAATGTTTTCAAGGCCAACTTTACACGCGCTTTTCCGTTTGTCATGGCACCTATTAGACCATTATGTAGAAGAGCAATTGTGTCGTAACGAATTTCGCGGATACAGCAATACTGCAAATATCAAATAACAAACTAAGTTACTTAAGTCCCAGTGAAATAATTGTTTTTAGTGTTGTGTTTATATGTGCAATAAAGCGTTTTTGTATTGTAAATAAGGATTCAACCTCGAAAATTCGCTGAAATGTACCTACGCGATCGTTTTGTCAGTTCATTTAGCGCCTTATCTCACCTGATTTGGTGTGCCTAAGTACCACGTTACACCGCGGAGGATAAGGACCTCCGAGTTTAGAAATTGCTGTCAGCAACGGGATCAAACATATGAAATCACTGTTATCAAATAGAACATGGCTTTCATACAAGTACCTTGAAATGTTAAAACAATATTACAATATTGTTATACCGCTATAGTGTAGCGCAAGTATTACATAATAAGAGAATGAAACAATGGATCAGAAATTACACAATGTATTGCACGTAAAATTAAATACTGTAGCAATCTAAAAACAGACTTTCCAGTAAAGGTGATTTGAAAGTTTGCAGTGTACCCATTCTTCTACGATTGTAATTATCCTATGTTGCACTGAAAAAGAAATTACTAGTTGATTGTTACAGTATTGGATTTCATGTGCTATATAAAGACATTCGTTATTCTAATAGGCTGTACATAGTTGCTACAACATACACAACAACAATAGACAAACAATGTACATTACATTCAGAAGGAAGGAATCATTTTAGATTTTTACGTCGTTTGGTAAGCCACGGAAATTGAATGCGGACTGTCTAGAACTTTTCACATTAAACATAAAGCAATAAAGTCGCTGTTTGATTGCATATTCGTCTTTTACGAACGTGACACAACGATAAAGGCGTCAATGTGGTGTTCTGGAGTCGGCAATCATTTTCTGCGATGGATAGGGAATATGAGGGTGCGCTTCAGGCTGGCCGCACTTTAGACGTGTTTTTATACGAATTTGTCTCGTAAGTACACGCAGAAACTCCCAACCACCCGGTTACTACGGCAGCACACAAACCGGGTGCGAAATGGAAGTACTCGTACGAACAAATTCGTATACAAAATGCGACCAGTCTTATTTTGTTTCTTACCTCGGTGAGCATGGAGTGGTCTAGAGCAGTGCGGCAGTTATCGCGCTTTTCTGGCGGAGTCCCCGCGTGCCGTGGGCGTGGGCACCGGCGCCGGCTCCGACACCGCCTGCCGCCACCAATGTTAGACAAGCCAAGCGTCACACGAGACAAACGATACGAACTCTGATTAGTTGCCACAAGCGAGACACTTTTACGTGTCGTAATTATTGTTATGTTAGAATGAGTCACTTCATATCGTTTGCTCTACACATATTAAAGCAGACATTAATGTACATTATACGGAAAGTGATAAGAAATAGGAAAATATTGTAAACAAAGGTGCATACGTGCCACCGCTATTGTTGGTGTTATGATTGGAATGTTAAAAGTTATTTAAAATCATTCTAATGATACATCTTCCAGCTACCGTCCACTATAAACATAAACAATTGTGTTAGAATGAGAGAACGAATTTAATTGTCAATTGTTCTCAGAGATAAACAAAAGTGAAACGTGTAGAGTTGATAGATAGCCTAATAGTTAGCGGGTAGAATGGGTTTCTCGAAATCGAATATCATGAGAGGTCGAAGGTGATTGATAACAGTTGATGCAGCTCGACCTAGCGACTTATATTGATAACCATATTCACCAATGCTGACATTTTATAGATACAACAGGCATATTATATTATTAAATTGTTAAATAATGTTAGTCGAAGTAAGTGTTATGTAAGTGTTAGTTTTGATACAACGACACATTAAGAGGGCGTAAACAACACAACATTAATATATTATATTGGTTAACAAGTCAGTACTACTGTCTCAGCTCGGGGTCGAGGTCATCACGTCGCGTTCCTTGAAGCTGTCCCTGTCCTGATTATGATTATGACCAGTGCGAAAACAAATGCAGCAATTTGACGATCATCAAATTGATAAAAAAGCCATGATTAAATATTCCGAGCCGTTCTCAAGGCGTACGACTATAGTAGTGTTAGGGTAATTGTCTATTATTAAATTAAAATTAAAATTAAAATTTCTTTATTTCAGATAACAATGATCCATAATTTACATAATAAAACATTCAAATATCTTAAAATAATAAATATAATAAAATTGAATTACATAAAACAAATAAAATCAATTAAAATATAAAACAACAATGATCACGGAATATCAACAATACCTTCTCACCGGCATCGATACAGGCACATATTTTATTGCATTTTTATTAGCTATTAAACAAAACAATAGTTTTAGTTGGTTTAACTTATTCTATACAATTTCGTGTCAAATTGCAACTGTCTTCACACAGGTCACGAGAACGACATACCATTTTCTTTGACGGTCCTTGACTCTGCTACATTTTGTGGGCCATTATCTATGTTCATATTTACACTTGACGTTCTATAGCTTAAGTATGGGTTGCAGGCACAGTGAAGAAACCATCATAATATATATTCATTACATTATCATATATACGAAATACGCATAAGGATAAGAAAGAACTGTGATATTCTACGACGCACTGGTGCGTATTTTATTAAGATAAAATATTATGATAATATTTTCACTGTTTGTACTCACTAGATGATCCGTCTGTGCGGATCCGTGTTGTGATTTCGTCATAATTATATTTTGATATATATTTGAGGGAGTTCGTGGGATTTCTGAAATTACGTCATGTTTTGACAGCGCGTTTGTTGTAACGGAAGACCTCTGGCCAAAGAGGCGCCAACTAGTGATGTGAAATTTCCAAAAACTTTCTTCATTTGACATTATTCATAGTTGTGTAGATCACGCGCCTACGTAGCGATACCTTTTGATAGCCGTGTTGGCGAGACTTACTTTACTTTATGCCTAGTATCCTAAGGGCAACGCGAAATTGGTGCGATGTTTCCGAGCAGCTGGACCGATACGTGTCATTGAGAACATCAGCCGGTTGACCTTGGTCTGTATCTAAGTAATGCTTCAGATTTGGCGCTCCTTTCCTCCTGGCGTCTAGAGACTGCTCTTCTCATTCTATCCCACTCGCATAACGCACACAATGCGATAAATGATGGGTCATTAACCTTTAGTCTGTGGCAGCGCTGTCAAAAAATTACCCCCCTGTCTGTGGAAGCCATTCCAAAATTTTTACGAGTTTCGCCAGCATTCAGTTTATGATGTAAATTTCACTTTTTGTGCATGGAACGTTATAATAAAGCGATTGATTACTAAAGCTAGATATATTTCCTTGTTTATGAACAATAACACAAGCCTCGAAATTATTTGTAAATAAAATACGAGCTGCTTGAATACGAAGTTTGATCAAAAATTCACTTGCACCAATATTATGCAGTCAATTATTGTTTGTGCCAAAAGTCATAGTCAAAATCAAAGGATATGACCATAAACTAGAAAAATAGAGCTTTGTAAAGACATATCACACTACATACTTTTATCGCTTTATATTGATCAATTTTATGAAAACAATATGACAAAAAATTTTGGAATGGCAAAAAAATCGGTCAGTAATATCTGCGCTTGTGTGAGTGTATTTCGTCATTCAGTCGTCTGTGTACGATAAGGATCCTGACTCGGTTCTTGAACAGTCGTCTGTGTATGATACGGATCCTGACTCGGTTGTTGAACAGTCGTCTGTGTATGATACGGATCCTGACTCGTTTGTTGAACGGTACTCTGTGTATGATTAGGATCCTGACACATACATAGGATGTTTTATTTTTGTTCAGGTAAGGTGTGAAAATGAAATATGTCTAATAGGTATTTTTTTTATTATTTAGATATCACTTTAGTTAGATTGAGAGATAGATATCTACATGTTAAATCATTTATTCATATACAATCAAAAACAACTGTTCTTATTATGGTTTATATGACCAAAATATTATTCTTATAAGAGCCGTATTATCACTAATAAGGGTGCAGTGATCCTTGTGGCGTCGCCTGGAAAGATAAGAGGTCGTGAAGTTGACGGAGCTGAAGGATTTGTTAAATCCATTTTATCTAAAAAAAAAAACAATAAGTTAGTAAAAGATCATCCTGTAAGTTGTATTTCAGAAATAACGGTTTTGCCATAGTAAATTTGAAACATGTGTACGTACACAGTGTCGGCCATTTTTACTTGCGTGTGTGTGTGTGCACTTTTTAGTAATGGTTTCAATAATTTACGTTTTGGTAAATATTTATGAATTATTCATACAAAGCAATTTGATATTCAGAATCTCCATAAAATTTCCTTCAAAATAATATAAAATATGAGGTATATAAACAAGGCGTAAGTTTAGAATAACTCAAAGAAAAACACGAAAAGTTATTTGAGATCTGTAGGTTACTTTTGAACTAATATAATTCGTAAGTGAATCACTTTGAGAACTTATAATTTATAAAAATTGACACTACAATACATATAAAATAATAAAATTGAACATTTACTTACCTTTTTTAACAATTTTCAGCTTATTTTTCACTTTTAGTATTCACTTTTGGTAGTTGAAGTATCACTGGTCGAGACGGAATTTCAACCGATTTTTCTAGCGGAACTATTGAACATTTCATCCGAATGATGATTGTCTATGATAGATCATTTATTCAATTTTGTTCAAAACACAACATTATACCTTTTGCGATAGAATTAGAGTGGATAATTACGTAAAAATAGGTACCAGTCCTATGGGTCAGGATCCTAATCACACACATACGAGAGGGGTAGTCAGGATCCTTATCACACACAGATCAAAGGTTAAATCAATAGTGTTGGCATACCATTGGCAAACCTCGGTGATAAAAAAAAAACTCATAACCCAGCTAGTCAATTGAGATAACTTTTACGACACAGCAAAACGATAATTTCTACAGAATTAGTGCACGCTATGACGTCATAGAAAACCATGACAAAATATCGAACTGATCATTGAGATTTTCTTAATTAAAATTCGTAAATAAGTTACAGGTAAAAAAATTGTCGTTAGTTTCAGACCAGTCATCATTTAGTAATTAGGTTTTTATAAATAATTTTCTTTTGACTTAGGAAACTACACAATTCTCTTAGCTCATAATCGGTTCGAACGCGTTATGTACAGTTATGAGCAATATCATGTACCCACTGTAGTCCCCTGTCGCACTACATATTTGGCCTTACGATTTAACTTATCAAAAAAGTTAATATGACATGGTTCCAAAGTGTATGCATATACTCGTGACTGTACTACGGCTACTGTTGTGGTTGTGTGGTAGGTTGCCTTGCAGCAACTACCTCCATACTCCCTGCGATTGATTTAGGGGAGGCAGTTTATGTCGTATCACACCCTCGACAGTCCATACAAAAAATTGAACTTACACAGACACAGATGTTGTCTTTGAACACGCGTAACTGGAAGTGTCGCCTTACCCTGTTCGTGCGAGTGGGACAGACAGTCCGCGCGCGCTCCGTACATCTTACGCCTTACGGACTGAAGTGGGTACGCAAATCCGGCGTGGGAAATCAGCTCGTATCGGTGCGGGGCCGAGTGTCCCTTAATACGTATTATTATCGTTTGTTGTATGGTTTTACCTTGGAGATGTCGACCCCGGTGACGCCCTTGACGAGCTCGGGGATGCACTGCACGATGCTGAGCACCTCGCCGGTGAGCTTGGCCGCGCCCACCTCGCCGCCGCCGCACGACACCATCGTCACCTTGCGCGCCTGCGACAGCGGCGCCGCCACTTCCGCTGCCACCTACAAGGAATGTCCAGCGTTAAATTCTCCATCAGTTTGGCATCATGGGCGAAACGGTGCGTCCTCGAGACTATCTACTCTGCTGGGTATAAGCCTCCTCTCTTTCACGCCTTCCTTTCCGGTTCTGTGCAAGTCTCATCCATTGCGTTCCGGCGTACCTCACAATGTCATCCGGCCATCGGGCTGCTTGCCTGGCTCGAGTCTCACACATCATAATTACTACGAAGCCAAATTCAGATGTTATATCATGCCGTTATGACGTTACAACATCTTGATGTTTGACAAATATTGTACAATACAAATACACTTTATTGCACCAAAATAAAAAGAAAAAAAATACAAAAAGTCTCTTAACTAAGTATGGCAAATGGCGGCCTTATCGCTTAAAGCGATTTCTTCCTAACAACCGTAAGGTTGTATTAGCTTATTTATAGATATTTCTCAGACTGCATTCAATGTTTGCCCAAAAACGGGGAGTGGAGTTGACAATAATTAAGTATTTATTAGAATATATAAAGATGAGTGAAATACCTTAGGCAGAGTCTCTAGCATCATGTCGACCATGGCGGCAGACCCGTACTCCTTCCATGCCTCGGCCTTCTTGGCCATCTGCTCGGCATCCGCAACAGCCTTCGCCTTGATAGCGTACGCCTCCGCCTAGTAAAATAAGCAACATATTATTACAATGCTAATCCTGCGAATCAAATTGACACCTCATAATATAACAGCCTATATATGCTCCCACTGCTGGGGTAAGGCCTCCCCTCAAGCGCGAGGGGTATGGTATAGAGCATAGTCCTCCACGCTGCTCCACTGCAGGACGATGGAGGCAATCGGGCTAGTAACGAATTATTCGCCAGTTTTCAAGCCGCCAGAATCTACTTGTTACCACACCTTCTTAGGTTATGATGCTATCGCCTTGACGCAAGTCTAGTTAATTCGTACGGATATACCAACAAGTATACTTTATAGCACACACAGCCGTTCAATGTAATCCACACATACGACATAAACCAAATGAACATTTACGAAATCCTGCGCATTTATGTAATTATTATACAATTTGTTCCCTTTTGTTCTGGAAGCTGACAAACAACGGAGAACACGTTTAACTGCTTGTCATTTATTTATTTAATGGATCACCTACAGCTATCCCATTATAACATTTAGTTAAGACATAATTAAAATAAAACAGTTCTAATGTGTAAGCCAATTACAAGTGAACACAACATTAATTATAAAGAACGACATAAGATAAGATATTGCACAAGTTGGTACAAAAAAAAAGATAGCCATCCCGGGGATATCGTAAAATCGGTTTAGGCGCATAATGACAAAAACGCAAAATGACAGATTCACAAAATGTCAGAAACGCAAAATGTCAGATGGCGTAAAATGCCGGTTTCGCAGAATGATAGATTCGCAAAAAGACGGTTTCTTAAAAAGACAGTTTCTGAAAAACGACAGAAATGCAAAATGTCAGATTCGAAAACTGATATGAATTCAGTTTCAAGGGGGACTCATTAGACTCATTATAATGACAGAGCGTTAGTGTTATGTGCGATAGGCTGATGCCTTGTCGCCATAAGGTTCATCATATCCATCTTGTGACTTCGTATCGACAATAGCTGCAAGTTGTCTTTGGTTACTTGTGGTTCTGCCCACGCGTTTATGTATGTGTGTACTATTAAACAAGTTGCTTTATAAGCTAGTCTAACTGTCAGTAAGATTAATAGGATATCAGCATCATTTACATTGTGTAAAGAAGTAAAAAATATTTAATTTGCTTCGCTATACACAGGGCGTAAAGTAGTCAAAATAACTTCAAGTCATTTTCTACATTGCTTTTATTATAAAGTCACACATATATATTACACGTGATGTTATTAGTCTCAGGTGTAACGTCGGTAGCAGACCGCGAGCTAAATTAGTTTAGCTGGGCTCGCATAGTTGACGCAGTTTTCCATCGCGTTGCAACAGTATAACTTAGCTCTTGGGCTGCAAAGCGCGTATCTTCAGGGATATGAAGCGGTTTCCAGCACCGCGGATCTTTTGAGAAACTTCGTACTCCACATAAGTTTGCTCAAGATGTTTTTCTTAACCGAAGCATGTGAATCCGTGATAGCCTTGTTTGGAGAACGCAACCCGGCTCTGGCTTGAATTCATAGATAATTGATATCTCGTGGTGTCCAAGACTTGTGCCCAGTTAATGGCAATAGACACGCCTTCTATTTTGCAACGAACTTTAACATAGCTGGCTAGGAGACGGTGTATATGTTACGGCTAATATCCGAAGTGCGGCTACACCTAGTTTTAGCCGGTTAGAACTAGGTGTAGCCACTTACTCTTGGCTGGACCTAGTTGTAGCCGGCATGATGAAGGCTAGACCAAGTTTTACTCAAAAACCATCGGCTCGTATATACTATACATCTCTGCATCTGGACGGCAGAAGGGGTAGGAAAGGGCAGGGGGTGTTATGTGAGGCACGTGATGTCAATTTATGATACACATGTGAATATGACAATAAAGTCAAAGGTGGATCTACACTGACTCGACCGATTTAAGCTGGTACCTCAGAGTGCAGGGCATGCATTCTATCACTGGATTACGGATATCTTCTGAGATACGTGTATAAGTTATGCTAGTATAGCAAAGACTTTACTTAAAACAGGCTTACGACGCATTCGTACGTCACTCTTTGATTGGGGAAATCATTGCTAATCGCTTAATAAGGATAAAAAAACTGCCTATTTCGCCCATCAGGCGTCGCTACTGTTGAGTGTTCTTTAAACAAATTAATTGTTTTCGTTATATTTTTACACTATAATCCTTTGCGCAGCGTTTAATTGCAAAATTGTAGTGTTATATTTATTCCCTAAAGATCGCAAAGATGAAAACTTAGAAAAACTTATTTTCAATCAAAACTGCCTTTTTCGTCGCAACTCATCCTTTAGATAGGATATATATATATTCCACGCTGCTCCACATTTTATAGTAATTTATCACGAATTTTAGCTGGACAGTATGGAGAACTATCAAAATTTAGGAATACTCAACAGTGCTACCACCTACATTTGAGCTTCTAGTTTTTATCCTCATTAAAATAGTACTATAATGTAAAAAGCGTTCACTGGCCTCACTATGAACAGCTGCTATATAACGTGAACCGTAACAAATTCGTGTGACGATATTTTTGATTATAAGATTCCTTAACGTGCATGACAGACTTCGACTATACTATTTTATATTTTACATTGCAAATAGCCTGTACGAATTACACTTCGCGTCAAATGCATTATGTGCTTCTGTAATGCATTTAAAAATTAAAATAACTCTTATGTATTATTCCTTTAACCATATTTCCAAACTTTAAAATATGATGTGTTGTGGTCATTTGTTGTCCTGATTATGTTAGTTGGTACTTATTAAGTTAATAATGTAATATCATTTCTGTAATAAAATTATGATATAAAATAAATATAAATAATGATTACGCCCATAATCATTATGCTCCATAACCCTCCGGTTATCGAGGGTATGTCTGTGAACAACAGGGGCGTATATGTAGGCTGTTTATACTCAGTTATACCTATTGCAGTAAAATTATCATCATGACAGTAAAATAGTATTTCGAATGCGACCATTACGTCATTTACAATGTGTCATACAGCATATGTATTATGCCGTACCGTATTAATTAAATGGTGTGCCTAATAGCAGGAACTAATTTCTCTTTGATAAAGCATAATGTTTGGTTTTACATGTGACGTCAAATCAGGCATTAGGCGCACTTAATGATGGGTTCTAATCGAAATGTTCGTAATCACGTACTTTGCAATCCGATAACGACTCGAGATCGCAAATTTGAGTTCCCGCGGGATTGGAAATATTAAATCCGGAACTCCGGATCTTAAGTAAGTCTATGCAGTTCGTCTAAGTAAGTTTACTTTCTTCTGCTAATGATTTGTATTCTCTACTTATGACCAAAAAGGACAATACTTAAAACTATGATATCAAAAACACCAATATCTGTACGCATTTATCACAAAAATACCTAAGACTAATATACTAGTTGTGAATTACATCAGGGTAAATCAGTTAAATCTATGGGGGTAGGGCACTGACATTATATAATCAAATAGACTCACTTTCGCGAGAGATCTTCAAAAAATAAAGTGTCTAAACCTTGTAAATAGTAGAAGTTCTGAAATTAAGATGTTATGGCTATGAAAGTAAAGTGCAATATCGGTTGTCCAGTGTCGTTAAACGTCGTCTTTTGTGATAAGATGCGTCGCGGACACTTTTCACGGAGATTGGTTGTCTATTCGTTATTCGAGGGCTATGGGATTGGGAATTAAACAAGTATAGAAAGTGTCTCACCTCCCCGCGAACTTTGACGGCCTCTGCCTCGGCCTCAGCCTCGAGCACGGTCTTCAGCCTGTGCGCCTCCGCCAGTTTCTCCAGCTTGAACTTTTCCGCTTCCGCAGGCCTGGAAATATTTACTACTTTGAATATGTCCGTTTACAACCATGTCAAATACAATACTTTTCACGTAATGAGAAAACGGAATTTTCTATCAAAGTATGCAATTTAGGGTTTTGACGTCACCAATAAACGTGGTTAAACGCCGTCATTGTTACGTAATTCATAATGAAAATTCGTAATTAAGTGAAAAAGGCTGAAGTGGCAGTAGGCAGGACACATAGCGAGGAGAACCGACGGCCGCTGGGGCGGAAAGGTTCTCGAATGGCGACCACGTGTCGGACGACGCTCAGTGGGTAAGCCCGCTACGAAAAAATAATTATTTTTATCATCTAAGCTTCTCTATTATTACGAAATTAGCAATCATCTTTGACTCAGTCATCATTTCTGACGTGTAAAGGTCCCATAATATAGGACGAAAAGAAAAACGTATTTTCCTTGATTATTATGCCGACCATGTCGACCAATTAAAGGATCATGATACGACATACCATAACCATACCATTGTCTCGTCATGGTAGCGCCCGTAACATTACCATAAAGAACAATAAGGATATCATAAAGTCGAAGTTTAAGTTACAGAATAGTTAGTTCGGTGTATCTGCGAACTGTCGCCAAAAGCAAGGAGTCCAGTTTATGGGCGGCGATTTCCTGCGTCCGCTCCACCACCGCAATCTGTTCCACCTTGTTACGCTGCTGCGTCTTGAAACGAAAGAAATCTGTGAGAAATACCTGCGAACTGTGGCCTCTAGCTCTTTGTCCCGGCGCTGTACCTCCCATTTCTGAACGGAGATCTCCTGCGTCCGCGCCGTCACAGCAATCTACCTCAAGTATTTGTTCCACCTTTTACTCTGCTTCGTCTTAAAATGAAAGAAATAAATACCTGCGAACTGTGGCCTCTTAGTTTCTTTTCCCAGCGTTCGACCTCCTGTTTCTGGACGGCGATCTTTTGCATCCGCGCCGTCACATCAATCTATCTGTAGTATCTGTTCCACCTTTTACTCTGCTTTGTTTTAAAATGAAAGAAATCAGTGAGAAATACCTGCGGACTGTGGCCTCTAGCTCTTTCTCCCGGCGCTGTACTTCCCATTTCTGGACGGCGATCTCCTGCGTCCGCTCCACTACCATAATCTGCATCTGTTCCTCCTTGATGCGTTGCTTCGTCTTGGCCGCTTGTAACTCGTAGGCCATCTCCGCTTCCGCCTACACACAAATAATACTGTTTCTCAAACATGTCCGAATAACACAATAACATAGCATAAACAGCCACCTCCAACTCTTTGCTGGGCCTCTCCTTAATCAATCGGAGGCGATACGGGGAATATTTCACCACGATGCTCCTCTGCGAGTGGACCTGGTTGGGCCAATAAGTAGATGATCCATAAAGTTGGAGAAGTCATTTACACCATACCATAAGGCGAAAATAAGCGTTGATTATAACGCCAACTTACATACCTTTTTCGTTTGCACTTCGACATCATAAGCTGCCTTTTTAAGTTCGAAATCTCTTTGCGCTTTAGCAATTTCAGTGTCGTTGAGGAACCTAGAGGCCATTCGCTGCTCCTCTGCCATCGCCTCTTTGATTTTCGCTTCAGCTTGTGCCTCCGCTTCGCCTATGCGTGCGTCCCGCTTGACCTCCGCCGTACGCGCCATACCCAAAGCTTTTAGGTATCCCTGTCAGAATATTATATTATAGACGGGGTAACAGACAGTGGTGCCGATTTTGGTGGACAAAACTTCATTTCAAGTTAGCTTGACAGCTCTAAAAATAGTGCCATCTTTCACTTATGATAAGTGCAAGATAGAGATAGAGCTGGTTTAGAACTTACTGTTCTAATATTACATTAAGCTTGTGTCTACTAGAGTCGGCACCCGTAATTAATATAGAGTGTTAACCATAAATACTGTCTGCCAGCGTATCATAACTGAAATAAGTAACAAAAAGTATCAGATATTATCAGATAATTGACTTAGAGAATAGCTAGATGTGTACGTAGTAATGTTCAAAGTCCTCCCATTTTACTAGATGTTTTAATATAAACTACAGTCACACAAGGTACAGGTACACCTGTCGCCATTTTTAATATTTTCAAAATAGCATTAGCAACGGAATCCTTATGCTCAGTCTTTATAATTTACCATCAAAGCTATACTAAACTACTTATAACGCCAATGCCGGTGCAATATATTTAAACAAATATTTCCTAGATTATATTATAATACGCATACATTATAATTGCCATAAGCGATGCCGCCAATCATCATAAATAAACTATAATCTGTAACCATAACTTTTAATATAGAGGGTGTTAGTAACATCGTAACGAAAATTTTGAGAGATGATTGAGCTCATGATTCTGAGTTGATATCAAGTGGAATTTTCCGTCGCAAAAGTATGGAACTGAAAATAATTTAAAGAAACAAACAATTTCATGAATTTTCCGATAGGACATTCCGCTTGATATCAACTCAGAATCGTGGGCTGATTCATCACCTTCAGTATTCGTTACGGTGTCAATAACACCCATACGTATTTAATTTATATGGCTACATGTACGTACTTGTACGGGGTGTGAGTGCCATCGTAATGAAAACTAAGGGGCATGAAACAGCCCATTATTCTGAGTTAATATCAAGCGAAAGTTTCTTCTATACTTTTGCGACGGAATATTCCACTTGATATCAACTCAGAATCATGATCTGAATCATCCCCCTCAGTATTCGTTACGATGCCACTAACACTCTGTATATTTAAAAAGCACAATATATTTTTGAAATCATATTTTTAGTAATATATAGCACTGATTTAGGCCAATTTCATACCATATTAGATATATTTAGGTACATAATTATATAATATATACTAATGATTTTGGCATTATTATTGCACACTGTAATTTTGAAACCAACGTACCTTGGCTCCCTGTAGCCATGTTGGAAGAAAAAACGTTCCACTAAAATGTTTTTTTGTGTATCGTCCTAGGAAGGCACGGTCATCATTAACTTTAAAAAAACAAGTTTACTTGATTACTTTATTGTCCACACTAGTTCTTGCGAAGCAGATAAAATATTTTCGAAGTCACATCAACTCAAACAAATACATAGTATAACAAACATACTAACGTGGAAAATATTCAAACAGCTTGTACTGTTTTCTACAATAATTATGACAATCGTAATTATAAAATTATAATGATGACTGTGACTATGTAAACAGTAGCAAAGTTACATGGAATGTGTTGGAACTATAACATAACATGAGATGTCTACTATATTCCCAAAGAAGCCAGATGAATTAAATTTAGAAGCCACGCTTCAACGAGCTCTCTGTTAGACCTACGTGATAGATGGTGAGTCGTAATGTTCGAGCCAAATTTTTTATTGCAAATTACATTTGTGATCGTTAGTACAAGGCCGGAACCGGGGATCGAACCGGTGCTCCCCGTTTGAAGCAAGCCGGTGACACACAAAACCACAGTGATTGATATAATTTAAATACATATTAAAAATGCATCTTACCTCCTCATCTCGGATATCTTTCAATGTGTAGGACACTACAGTGATCCCCATGTTGATGAGATCGCTCGAAGCCACTTCGAACACCTGCCATAAACAATAAATATTTAATTTATACTTCATTTATAACTATTTCCACAGAATAAGGAATAATACTTCGTATAGAACGGCAAGAGGGAAACCACTACTCTGCTTTTCGGTACAAAAGTAGCAAGGAGAATGCTACACTGACAAGAGTGTGGCTCGTAAATTAGTGATGTGATAGAACAGCAACTCTATGCTCCCCACCAGCGGCTGAGCTAGGTTTACCTAACCCCCCCTCGGTCTTACTTTAGTCTTCAATCGTATGGAGAAGTCACACACACAGATGCGCCTGTACGATAACGTCAATGTGTAGTGTGTTATTTCCATACTTTAATAGTTGGGAACAGAGCCACAAAAAACTTGCACACTTTTGCGCAAAAGATTAACTGTGCTTGTAATGAATAACCCCACTTTAATAACTGTGTCTCAGTCAGAATAGCTTTCCCTAAAGCTGGTTTGTTTCGTCTCTGGTCATCCTTGGCACTGCGCATACCATAAACAATGGCTAATTTCCAATATTGACACAGACCTATCTCAAACCGAACATATAGTTTTTTTTTACAGAATTCAACGCTTTCTACTGCTTTCTATGCGATGGCCAGCCTTCCGCTGTATAAAAATAAAGCTAGGAGCGCATAATGCACTTGCCCTTATGATGGTAGGCTTAGTTTGATCAGCCCTTCAGAAATAACGACAATGCATTGCTATAAATACACAGCGTAGCCATACATGCCCGTAATTAAACAATGAAGTCCAACTCCAATGTTTTCCCTTATCCTATGGCCACGTAAGATTGCTTAGTAATGTATACTATGATAAATGCAAAAGTACCTTTTTGGAGAATATCTTCCGGTCCTTGTATATCTCCTCGACGGTCATGGAGCCCATAATAGCTCGCTGGTGACCTTCGAGGGTTACCAGCGCTATGTGTTGGATCTCCTGCTCCGACTTGCCTAGGAACTGCTCGCACGCGGAGAGCAGCATCTCGGCGTTCTGACCTTGGATTTTGACCTGCAATTCCAACGATATAAAGCTTATTTATATTTGGCGTCACCAACATTATATTCTTATCTTTAAGTAAACTTACTACTTAATGCTTACATTGGACACAAGACGCAAACAAACGAGTAGACCGGCTCAGGCGCAAGAATTGAAAATAAATCAAAAAGACTAAAAAAGACACGAATTTTGCGACGGAAAATTCCACTTGATATAAACTCAGAATCATGGTCTGAATCATCCCTCAGTATACGGTACGATATCACTAACACCCGTATTTAAGTTCCGCCAAACTATAAAATAGTTTGTTGGCAGAGCAACATAACTCCCAGTTTTAAATTTATGTGTTAATATTTATATCTACTAAGATAACAACGAATTAATATTACAATAAGTATAGACTTGTGTAGGTACTTGCTGCCTAGCCTTATAAAATCGTGCCCAGTCCACTAACAAAAATCAATCAACCTACTAATATCATAAATGCGAAAGTAACTTGCCTGTCGGTTACGCTTCCACGACATAACTATTAAACCGATTTTAATGAAATTTGATACATTGATAGATTAGACCTTCGGAAAGAACATAGGATAGCTTTTATATTATTTAGGAGGGAAATAAGAATGGCGCGCGTGATAAATGAACGCGCGGTTGAGAGCTAGTATTTTTATAGCGGTGGGAACGATACACGTAGTCGATTAAAACAATATATGTCCCATTAAACAATAAACATAACGATTAACGATTATGATACTGATCAAAGAAAGGCTGTAGGAACGACAAACCCTTGTGTACCGACGCCACGCCTTGTGAAAGTGCTCTTACTCGATAAATGTAACATTGAGTATGACATAGTGATGGGAATTATGTGTATGAATGGACCAAGGACCTTTTAAGGAATTATTGACCCGGTGAGACATGACGAAAATAACATTATAATTCCTTAGGACATTGCTGATGATTAGTGTATCGGAGGACACGTTAAGCAGGCGGTACTTAACCCTTTCACGGGCAGATACCATGGGTCATTGATGGTTCATAATAGATAGTATGACACCTTGTAATCGGAACGTCATTAGACGTTCTGTCCTTGAAAGTGTCAAGTAAGTACGGCAGGGGGCTTTGGCGGCTCACCCTGACACTAAGATCCGACTATACCTAGGTAATTCTTTTTACCCCTCAGTCGACTTAGACAAATGTAGATATAGTTTTTACTGTTAAAACTATAATCCATTTTCATACACTCCATTCACGAGATTGTCCGGACATGCAGAAAAGTACCATAGAGTTCACGTTGATTAATGTAATGACATGATGTTCATTGATATCTTGTTCCACAGAATAGAGCTACACATTAGTGTAATAGAGCATGTTCTAGTTAAATAAATCGATATTGAACGTGAACGAGGAACTTTCCAGGCTACGTTCCTCAATGACCACATAGATGGCGCAGTTCAGATTTTTAACAGATATTATGCATCTTTCACCTTTGTTTTTGGGTATAAATGATGACCCTTTTTATTACATCCAGGCACAATCACGTCATCTACCCATTATTATTCTGATCAAAATAAAGAGAATCAATATAGAAGAATAATATTACATTGTATTTAGGAATAATTATGTAACCGAGGGAGGAGCTCGGTGGCGCAGCGGTAAACGCGCTCGGTCTGCGATTATTGAAGTTAAGCAACTTTCGCAAAGGCCGGTCATAGGATGGGTGACCACAAAAAAAAAAAAAGTTTTCATCTCGAGCTCCTCCGTGCTTCGGAAGGCACGTTAAGCCGTTGGTCCCGGCTGCATTAGCAGTCGTTAATAACCATCAATCCGCACTGGGCCCGCGTGATGGTTTAAGGCCCGATCTCCCTATCCATCCATAGGGAAGGCCCGTGCCCCAGCAGTGGGGACGTTTATGGGCTGATGATAATGATGATGATGTAACCGAGTAATGAGAAAAGAGGTAAGGTACAATGCCATCTATAGTAACGTAGCCTGGAAAGTCTACGTTCACTATTGGGGCCAAAAAGGCAATAACTTTCAGCTCATCAGCCTGTCAGCAAAAACAATTACCATAAAACAGGTCGAGCATTACGTTAATCAAGTTCCCGCCTAAACTAATGAAAAGGCCGTGTAACACGCGTTAATTTCACAAAGAGCCGTTTACTCGTTTAAGTGGTCCGACCTTCATGAGACGCCATACTGAAATAAGTCAGACGGATAATAGTTTACTCAAGAAAACTATGGTATTTTTATAGCGGTAGGTACTTGACTCTCGACGCAATAACATGAATATTAATAGACTTAGATTTTGGTACATCATAATGGAACGTCGAATTTATATTATACTGTATTGGGTAGCAACTGCGGTGTACTGTGAAATACTACCCCTGGACGCCTAATGGGGTGGGCCAGTAATCAGAAGACATATATTATGAACCGTATGCTGACAGGGCAGCCCATCGTGCCCATATAACGGTTTATCATGTTATAAGGACATAATTGTTATCTGTTTTAAGGTGCCGCACCTAACCGTAACGGAACTCATGTTTGGATCATAAATGATTATCACGTGCTCAGCGGTGAAGGAATCCATCGTGAGGAAACACACACACATTACCGAGAAATGTTTTTCGGAGATATGTGACCTAACCTGTATTGGTCTGGTTTTTCCTTCGCTGGTTGGAAGGTCAGACAGGCGCTTCTGTAAAAAACCGGCCCTGTCAAATCTTCAGGTTAGGTAAGTAGACCTGTACCTAAACGTAACGGGACCCTATTACTTAGCCTACTCTGCCCGTTCGTCCATCCTAACCACATCCTAATTTAAAGGGCTGTATCTATTGAACCGTATTAGGTAGCCTTGAAATTCTCACTAACAGTTTTCATTTATTTGTATTATGGCAGATCTACCAACATACAGGGTGTTAGTGACATCGTAACGAAAAAAAATTAGAACGTCTATTTGATTGTACTAAAAACGATGGTAGGTGTTTTATTGACGCAAATTATTAATTAATTAAGTATTATTAATTTTGAGCTTTTACTGCGCCGCAATGTGAATCGAACAACGCAAACAGCGACTACGCCGAAATAATTGCAATTAATAACCACATACGATCCGGACTTGATATCAATTTCATTTATTAGACGTCATAGTTGTATCCTGTTTGATAGAGCTATATATATTTGATGCAAGCAATATTAAAGTACATAATTATAAGGAGACGAAATGGGTAGGATCAATGTTAGGAATTACGAACCTGCGCAATACCAGTAACGGAGATGGGCACCCCCTGGCTGGTGTAGACGGTGGGAGACTCCACTTGTAGGGTCATGGTGTTGAGGGATATCCGCTGCACGCGCTGCACGGCCGGCCACACGAACGCTCGTCCGCCCGGCACCAGCAGCGGCTTTGAGTAGCAGCATCCTGGAAACGTATGTGGTATGTCAGATACAGCCTTGGTTGAGCTAGTGAAGACATGACCTAGTGCTGCCCTTGTTGTCTCTATCTTTCTGTCCTGCTGTCAAACGCACCATGCTAGAGTACAAGAACGATACGATAGTGGTATAAGTTGGTCTCTCGGCAGAAGAAAAAAGGGATAATCACCTTTACATGTAAACTACGGAACGCACGACATTGAGCGCAAGCGATAAAGAAGCAATAGAGAGGGATACCGTTTTATTTCGGTGCTAACGTAGTGGTACAGCACAGATGGAGATATTTTCGTCTGCCGTAAAAACAGACTTAGTGAATAAGTTTCGTCGTAGTGAATTAAAAATTTTAACACACGGTGAATTGAACAGGAAATCGGGCATATCGGGGAACAGAACTCTTTCCTTATATTAAGTAAGCCCCATGTGATTAAAAATAAAACATAGAAGGAAGAACCGTGTAATTGATATGCTGGAAGACTTTGGTAATCCAGTGTAGGTATGTTTCTCGATCCGTTTGGGTTTTAGTACACCTGAAACTCGGCACAGCATACACCATAAACAGCCTGTATACATATACGTCCCATTGCTGAGCACAGCAAAAATCATCATTTTGAAAATAGGAACATTTTGCGCTAATAGCAAACATTTACGACCTATACAAATAAACAAAATATATTGAAAAACTTCGGTCTTTCCGATTAGCAGATTTGTGATAAAAAACCAACCATTATTTTTCCCCTTCTCTCATAAAAAAACAGTTTTCTCGTGGTCCGCCAGGTGAACTGAATAGGTGGACCTCGGGAAAGAAGGGTATTTTTCGTTGGTTTCTAATTTTCTATAACATTTTTGTACCGATTACAGTAAATCTAAATTGTTTCTTGTCGTGGAGTCTCAATAGAACAAAGCAGACCAGTTTGAAGTCGTTAAGTATTGGAACATTAAGATAATATTATCGCGCAGCTTATCGTTGGTTATAATACGTCAACACTACTTTACAGGTACATAGGTAAACTCATGCCGTGATCACTAATAGGGTGCACAGAGCCTTGAACAGGCTGTAAACAGTATACAACTTGCAGCCACTTTACAGAAGTAATAACATTTGAAGAAGAACCACATGACGCTGCTCGCGTTTCTTTATAAAATACATACCACTTGCAGACACTTTTGATACAAAATCCTAGGATGGACATAATGAATATTGACAGTGAATCTGATCATTGCCTATTATGTGAGAAAGGGATACCTCTGCCTGGGAAGATAAGCAGCTGAACATGTTCTTCAGTATTTATTTATGAGCTTCACTTCATAAAATTGTTGCCTTATTAGTATTACAGATTTTAAGCAGGCTTGCATAATTCCTGGCTCCCAAGCTCAGTCCCAGCTGCCAGACACTCGAAATGAAAGATCAAGCAAACCCAATTAGCTGCTAGCTAAGAATGTCATCTAAGAAACTAGTAAATTACATACCTTCTTAAACTCATTCGCGTAATTTTGTCTCTAGTTATGGATAACTAGACACAAAATTCGTAAGTAATGAATGATAACCGAGATAGATAATACTTGTTTGTCATTAGATGTTGTAATCTAAAAAAATGTTATTTAAGTAAGTGTTAAGTAATACCTGCTGTTGTCCCAAATAAATAACTTGCAGTCGCTTTTGGATATTATGTCCTAGAAGGATATGAGCCATATAATCAGTGATCACAAAATGGATCCATCAAGTTGGAAAGAACACAAATACTAGTCAGATAAACCCTTCTCTTTTCATATTGTTTATTTCAAAAGTGTTATATTTATTGTTTAATTATTTACTGAATATTTCTTTATATAATTTGTGCAGTTTGAATACTTTAAAACGATATGTTAATACTTATAGTAGGTATGTAATAAAGATAAAATCTGTAAATCACAAATAAAATTTTTTTGTTATCTTATCATGTATTGTGATGTTTAACATGTCTGTTTATAAATATTCTTCGTTTTTGATCGTAACCCTTTATCTAAGCCTATCTGTATCTGATGTGTATGAATAATGCTATTGGAATTGTGGGATTCCCTCACAAGTAAGTATGAATCATAATTACTCATAAACACTGAAACATTGCTACTTAGTAATAAGGCCACTTATTACACTCTTTCTATTTCTCTTTTGTTTTGTATTTTCTTCTGTGCGTGCAATAAACACACACAGAAGAAACTCCAAAAAAGTTATGTTAAATGTGAAATATATTTTAAAGATATTTTTGGTTTTGAGCTTAATAAGGTTAAAGAATTTATAAAAACTGTTTTATTGAAATAGAATAATAAGAATAAAAGAAACTTATAGCTCAATAACAATTAATTACATATTTTTCTTAATCTTAAATTATAGGTAAAGGCAAAAGGAAATGGGTCACTCTGTGGCATGCTATGGCACCATGCAGTTTCATCAATTTATCAAACCCATGCTTTTTGTGAAAATAGTTGTACACAGAGGTAGAGGACATTAATTGGTGTATTATTAGAGTGTTATTTAATTTCAAAAACATACTTTAACCTATAAGTGACATTTCACTTTTCTATGTAGGTGTAATACTATTAATGGTAATGGCTTAATATACTTTTAAAGCATTCAGAATTATAGTTACTTAACATTAGGTAACTACCTATGTTATATTTCTATTTAAAACCTAGATTTTGTTGTCATTTCTCCTCCTCAGCTAAGAACCTTGCAAAATTCGATAGTTTCAAATTAATTTCAAATTTACCTTCAATATGCTTTTCCTTGATAATTATGTTCAATAATTGGTAATGGATAGATGAAGGATACTATCTAAGCTAAAATTACCCAGAATATTAATAAGTGTATTATGAAAAAATATCAACATTTCTTGAGTGGATCTTTTCTCTGTGCAACTCATCAAATGGATATTTTTGGTTTGATTTTGGTAACTGGTAAGATGTAGCACGAACATTTTGGCCACTCTAAACAAATATGATAATACTATCTACATGGGTTACAGACACTAGTAACATGTCGTAACTTACACACCACTTCCACTGTATGTAGTATTTTCTTAGAGATTGGAATATGACTACACCTACCTACCCCAAATAAATGTAAGAAATTGAGAATTGTGAATAAAAATTCTAATAGGATTAACATATAACAGGAAAAGTAATCCAGGGTTTACTTTAACATTTTAATTTATAGTTTAATCTATATTTATTATTATAATCCACAATTTAAACCAGTATAATCATAGAAAGATAATGTTGTGAAATTTGTGAATGGCTTGAAGAGCATAAACATACATAATTATTTAAATTACAAAAACACATGTATTTGCTCAATAGAAATATTTGACACACCCTTATTAAAAAAAAACCTTATTAAAAAATTGAATAAATAAACGCATTCGCATAGCTAATTAGTAATTTATAAAATATTGGGCTTTTTGGCGGGAGGCGGGAACGGGACAGTTGCTTTCTTCATTGAGTAATCTAAATAATTAATACGAAGTGGTGTTTTGTGGTTAATGATCGCATTAAGTTAGTCGGAAGACATTCGCGAGTGTTATTATATTGGAGTATTCAATGAACAAAGTGTATCTGCCTATTTTCGCTTCGTGTCAGGAAGCCGCTTCATAACTCAAAAGTTTATGCGGACTTTTGAGTTAATTCGTTTGGGGTTCGGAGTAGGAGTCTACTCCGAGGGTGGGGGCTTAGGTTTCATCATCATCACCTTTCATCATTTCATTAATCATCAAGAAAAAAAATACGTCAGACATGGCTGTATGGGCATAGTTCCCTTTGCCTTACCCTTCGGGGAAAACCAAATCAAAAAAATTATAAAATATTGTAGGTCTAAACGATATTTGGCGCCAGCACAAAATTTGGCTAGTACCTATCGAGTTACCATATTCACTTTACACGAAAGATTTAAATATTTCATAAAGCTTATGACGCACAAGAAAGACAAACAATTAAATCCCAAATGGTCCCGAACGCAAATGATATATTTCATGTATTTGATCAAGGTTTACTCACCTGACACTACAAGCGCCTCATTCGGACCACAAGTAACAAAACCCCAGGTCATGGCTGTCGACACGAATAATAAACTAAGTCTGAACTAAATAAACTGCGTAAATAAAATAAAACCATAAAATATCGAGTAATATTATATCAAAACACAAATCGGCTTCAACAGAAATGGAGGGGCGAGCGCCGCGCGAAGGAAGACATTTATGACGCGCTTTTTTAGTACGATAAAAGCACTTTTTAGGCTATGATCATAAGACCATGCTGCCAAGTCGCTCCTATTGTTCTAAAATTGTACAGAAGGCAAAATCGACCGCTTTCTGCCCGTGAACGTCTTAATTTTATTTTAGTTTGAAAGACAGTTTTAAAACTGCCGCTTTCTATTTCTTGCACTTTCTTGGTCTCACACGGGGAAATTCAGGAAACCTAGGACTTTCGGATCGTTAGTGGACCACATTGGGACCACATCAAAACATTTCTTCTTTAACATTTACTAAGGCTCAGTGGTAAAACCAGGTGCTTACCGTTAAAGGTCCAAACTGAACGATTATATTATCATTATTGAAAATCTTACTTACTTTTCTTTCGGCGTTTACAGTGACATATTTATATACCCCACTACTTACCTTTATGCACGAGGGAGATGGACGGATGCGCTTAACCGCCCTGCGCCCCAATTACTTAGTTTTATGCCCTTATTAAGGGTACTGTTTTTGGATGTTTCTAAAAGCCTATTAAATGGAGCAGTTTTTAAAAATACTTTCAGGGTCCATGACTATATCATGCGTTTATTAATCTTCGGCGAAGTTTTAATAACTATAACAATTTTGGTCGAATTCTCACTTCGATATCCAATAACTTTTTTTTTATCTTTGATTTGACTCTGATTTATCTTTGATTGAGGGGTACACAGCCTTAGGCATAGTTGTGAAGTAAAATAAAATAATGATTAAGAAAGGGATAGCGACAAAATGATTATTTCTGAAGTAAGGTGGAAAATCTAGAAAAAGGTACAAATGGGTTATATCTCCTAAACCGTAAATAATTGCTGAACACACATGGGGGTGTTTCTGGTAGCTAATGAGCCCCTCTATCTAATTTTTCATTTTGAACGTGAACTTCTGGACCACTCTGTATAGCAAGGACCAAGTTTGTATTTTACTGGTTATCGGTATCTTAGTAGTGGTAAAAAAAGTAATAGGTACTACATTTTGATTTGTCAACGAGAGTCAGCCACTGCCACACTGTGACTACTTACCGATAATTTTTTTGTGTTTTTTTCGCTAATAACAACGAGTCAGAAAGAGTGACTCTAATTTTATGAAAGATTTAATTTTATGTAAGTTCAACCCTATTTCCTCTGACGTTTGAGTTCATAGATATTTTATATAAAATGCTAACTTGGATAGGCGTAGTAATTGATGTGTGTCTAAGTCAAGAATGTTGAAATATACAAGTTTCAGTGCCTCCTCCTTTAAAAATAATTATTAGGATGCCAGCATAACAGAAAAATAGCATGTAGCCTAATGTCGAAGATACATTTCCTTCAAATTAACTTATTATCATAATTTTAAAAATATGGTAAGGTGGTGAAGCCAACACAGTCCCTTATAACATTTTAATTTAAACTTTAAAGGTAACCAGCGATTTTCCTTAAGTACTATGGGAGTACACTTAACACATCTTTTACTACTACGCTCCACTCTGGATGACCAATGAAGGCAAGCTAGAGGTAAGGAACCTGTGGCCTCCACTGGGGTCATCTCCAGAGAACCATTGAAGGTCAGCTGGAGACGGGGGGGGGGGGGGGGCTGACTAAATCTTGGGGAACGCGAGGCGTCATTACTCACCAACAGCTCGCCACATATGCTAAAGCACATTTCGCAATGGTTAAAACCCGTAAGTCCGTATTATTATAAATACGATATGGAAACGACATAATGTAGACGACAGGTCGACATAGCAATTCTCTAGTGACGTGACGTTTTTATCGATATATTTTTATTATGTATGTAACAAAATGTGAATAAAATAATACCACGTTTTCATTTAAGTTAATATTTATTCATCTGAATCATCTAACGTTAATTTTATTTCTAAAATATTATTCTTAGTTTTCAATAATTTTATTTATATAATTTTGATTGACCATAAATATTTAGATTAGATTTCTTTTAAATCTATTGTTTTTCTTTTGTGTTAATGTTAATTTCTAATTCAATAAATTATGTGAGCGAGATTATAATCGATAAACGCAGTCGATACGGACTCGTGCGACACTAAGACTAAGACGCCGCGGGGACTGTGCGGGGCGACCCCGCCTCCGCGGCTCACCTCATGCCCCGATTGCCATGTCGACCTGTCGTCAACAGTACAAATATTAATAATATAATATCTTTATTTTATCTTTACACTGAAAACCCCTTTTATCGTGCCGTTAAGATAGTATGCGTGAGCATACACCTTGCATCTTGAAGGTGTCTCATAATAATAAAAAAATCAAAATTATAATATATATAGCTACAAACCCACTGACTGACTCACTCACTGACTCACTGACAGGGTTGTTCTCCCAGAAGGAGCGTCGGGGGGTGAAAATAATGTATGGAAGGTGTGATCAAGATCTTTCGGTGAGTGTGGGAAAACTTCCAGATCTTGGAAAACTGCTCCGCATCAGGGAGACACCCTACGGCCTGGCGCAACTATCGCACCTAGAACGATTCTTTTTTCACAATACCTATTTAAATCTTAGTCAAATCCAATCCCCGGTGAAAAAAAAACAAAATGGCGGAAAAACAAGATGGCCGCCATACAAAATTTCGTTTTTCCAGAAAATGTCTCGGAGGTAAAAATGATGTATGGAAGGTGTGATCGGAACGTCAAGCTTAATATGAAACAACTGCTTGATCTTGAAAAACTGCTCCGCATCAGGGAGACACCCTACGGCCTGGCCAAACTATCGCACCTAGAACATTATTTTTTCCACCAAGCCTATTATAATCTTGGTCAAATTTAATTGCAGTTGAAAAAAAATCAAAATGGCGGAAATTCAAGATGGCCGCCATACAAATTTTTCTTTTTTCCTGAAAATGCCTCGGACGTGAAAATGATGTATAGGAATGTGATCGGATCGTCATTTTGAGTATTTCAATACTGCTCCATCTTGAAAAACTTCTCCGCATCAGGGAGATACTCTACGGCCTGGAAAAACTATCACACCTGGAACTATTCTTTTTCCACTAGACCTATCTAAATCTTGGTCAAATTTTATCGCCGATGAAAAAAAAACAAAATGGTGGAAAAACAAGATGGCCGCTATACAAAATTTTGTTTTTCCAGAAAATGTCTCGGGGGTAAAAATTATGTATAGGGATGTGATCGGATCGTCATGTTGAGTATTTCAATACTGCTCGATCTTGAAAAACTGCTCCGCATCAGGGAGACACCCAACGGCCTGGCAAAACTATAATACCTGGAGCAATATTTTTTTCACGAAACCTATTTAAATCTTGGTCAAATTTTATCGCCGGTGAAAAAAAAACAAAATGGCGGAAAAACAAGATGGCCGCCATACAAAATTTTCGTTTATCCCGAAAATGCCTCGTGGGTAAAAATTATGAATAGGGATGTGATCGGATTGTCATGTTGAGTATTTCAATACTGCTCGATCTTGAAAAACTGCTCCGCATCAGGGAGACACCCTACGGCCTGGTAAAACTATAGCACCTAGAACTTTTTTGATTTCACGAAAACAAGATGGCCGCCATACAAAGCTTCGAACTAATACAGGACACGCGAGCAGCTTGCTGCGAGCGAACCACGCGACATCTAGTTATATTATATATAGCTGCAAACCCACTGACTGACTGACTGACTCACTGACTCACTGACAGGGTTGTTCTCCCAGAAGGAGCGTCGGGGGGTCAAAATGATGTATGGGGGGTGTGATCGGGACCTCCCGGTGAGTATGGGAAAACTTCCAGATCTTGGAAAACTGCTCCGCATCAGGGAGACACCCTACAGTCTGGCGAAACTATCGCACCTGGAACGATTCTTTTTTCACAAAACCTATTTAATTCTTGGTCAAATCCTATGGCCGGTGAAAAAAAATCAAAATGGCGGAAAAACAAGATGGCCGCCATACAAAATTTTGTTTTTTCAGAAAATGCATCGGGAGTAAAAACTGTGTATGGGGGTGTAATTGAAATGTCTTGCTGAGTGTGGAGATACTTCTCTTTCTTCAAATCTGCTCCGCATCAGGGAGACAACCTACGGCCTTGCAAAACTATAGCACCTAGAACTTTTTGGTTTTCACGAGACATATTTAAACCTTGGTCAAATTCAATCGCCGGTGAAAAAAAATCAAAATGGCGGAAAAAAAAGATGGCTGCCATACAAATTTTTCGTTTTTCATTAAAATGCCTCGGGGGTGAAAATGATGTATAGGAATGTGATCGGAACGTCATGTCGAGTATGAAAATATGTCTGCGTTTTCGATAGCTGCTCCGCATCAGGGAAACACTCTACGGCCAGGCAAAACTATCGCACCTGGAACTTTTTTGTTTTCACGAAACCTATTTAAATCTTGGTCAAATTTTATCACCGGTGAAAAAAAAACAAAATGGCGGAAAAACAAGATGGCCGCCATACAAAATTTTCGTTTTTCTCGAAAATGCCTCGGGGTGAATATGATGTAAGAGGGATGAGATCAAAATGTCATATTGAGTATGGAAATACTTCCCGACCTTCAAAAACTGCTCCGCATCAGGGCGGCACCCTACGGCCTGGGAAAACTATCGCACCTAGAACATTTTTGTTTTCACGATACCTATTTAAATCTTTGTCAAATTTTATCGCTGGTCAAAAAAAAACAAAATGGCCGAAAATCAAGATGGCCGCCATACAAAAAATAAAAAAAAAAAATTATGTATAAAGGTTTTGATCGGAACGTCATGTAGAGTACGAGTATACTTCAAGGTTTTCGAAAACTGCTCCGCATCAGGCAGACACCCTACGGCCTGGCGAAACTATAGCACCTAGAACTTTTTTGATTTCACGAGACCTATTCAAGTCTTGGTCAAATTTTATCGCGGTAAAAAAATGGCGGGAAAACAAGACACGCGAGCAGCTTGCTGCGAGCGAACCACGCGACATCTAGTTATATTATATATAGCTACAAACCCATGTATTGACTGACTGACTGACTGACATAGTTGTTCTCCCAGAAGGAGCGTCGGGGGGTCAAAATGATGTATGGGGGATGTGATCCAAATCTTCCGGTGAGTATGGGAAAACTTCCAGATCTTGGAAAACTGCTCCGCATCAGGGAGACACCCCACGGCCTGGCAAGACTATCGCCCCTGGAACGATTCTTTTTTCACAAAACCTATTTAAATCTTGGTCAAATTCTATCGTGTGTGAAAAAAAATCAAAATGGCGGAAAAACAAGATGGCCGCCATACAAATTTTTGTTTTTCCAGAAAAAAGCCTCAGGGGTAAAAATTATGTATTGGGGTGTGACCGGAACGTCATCTTGGAAAACTGCTCCGCATCAGGGGTCACCCTACGGCCTGGCAAAACTATAGCACCTAGAACTTTTTTGATTTCACGAAAACAAGATGGCCGCCATACAAAGCTTCGAACTAATACAGGACACGCGAGCAGCTTGCTGCGAGCGAACCACGCGAAATCTAGTCTGTCTAATAAAAATAATATTATCGAAGTCTGTGCAAAAAGCAACCATCGTTAACTGCAAACCTTGCAAATGCTCCACTGTGGTTACTTTATTTATGACAACGGCTGGAACACGCAGTCCGAACGCATTTTCTTATTATTAAACAGATTTCGAAGTTGCTTTTTTATTTTTACATTTTTAACATACATACTTAATCCCAGAACTGTAAAAGAATTACTAATTACGATTTGTAGTTTCCGAGATACGGGTGGACAATCATACATGATACATTCACCTATGAAATTTAGCACACGTGTTAAGGAACCCACATAGACTAACACATAAGAATATTATGCAATTCCGACAATATTACACATATACGGGTCAAGTTAAACTTCTTCTTTTTGAAATCGGTTAAAAGTTCTTGAATCTGCATATCCATAAGTAGAGATCATCTGACATTTCTTATTTTTTTAAAGATTATGCCCTGGATTCAAGTCTTTTGAGCCATGACTTCGTATCATACAGGAATTTTGTTGCCAATAGTTGCCATGCAACAAAAATATTTAAAGTAAAATGTATTTATCGTATTTATGATTAGAAATTAGAAACAGAATTTTGATTTTGGTTGTTTCTTCGGTTTATAGGTAGGTAATTGACATTGCTTTGTTGATTTCATAAATAACCGTCCGTCTATAATTACTATTTTTTTACTGTTACGTATATCACATCACATACCTTATGTTTACTTTTTATTTAGGTACGTTTTTATCCCAATACATTAATGAAATTAAGTATTTTTATTACTCTATTGTTCTTCATTATTTATATAAAACGTTCAGGTGTAACAATGAAATGAAAACAACCTAAAAGATTGACTATGGACATAGTTCTTCGGCTCTTCGTAAGAAGGCGACTTCGCGGCTTGAATTTAGGTATGATATTTTTTGTGAACCTACCTACTTATGTAGCAAATATTGGCTTTCGTAGGCTTTATGGGATAAAACTGCTTTAAATAGGCTATTAGGTATTCTTAATTCCAAGAATAATAGCGACGTAACTCTTTTAAAATGTACCTACGTATTTTAAGATAACAAATTCCTACATAAACTCATGCACGTGTAGCCTATTGGGGTGGAGTGGACTGGATAGGGCAACAAGTAATCACAAGGCAACTTGCGTCCACTTTGGTTCAAAGTTTAATAAGATTTATAATGATTAAATGTATGGTGATGAGCTACTGATTGTGATCATTCATCATGTTGGAGTGTGCAATATCCCTTAGTTTATACAACTTGATAAGTGGATAGCTGGGTAAATTCGAAACTTTTGTTTTGACTTCCACCTCATCATAGCTCATGGAGATATGTGTGAAGCACACCTGTTATTGTTATTTATAAATAGGTACCTAGTACCTAAATAACTAAGAAAGAAAGACACAGTAGATACCTATATTATTTTAGAACACCACAGACACGGTTAACAGTTACATAACAATAACATCACATCACAAAACAAAGAGCACACACATATTATATATTTTCTTCAACATCCATATGAACTCAGGCTGAGAGTTATTATTAATAAGATTAATAAGACATATTCCTAAACTTGATATTAGTCAATAACATAGAGTTGATATTTTGTGATATTGCTGTTCACCACCTTACCTGACCTTTTAGAATAGCAATAATATGATTTATTTTTTGCTAACATACTTTCGTAATGCACTTAAATACATTTTAATGGGTATACATTTAAATTCTTACCTACCTATTTCGAATCTATATAGCAGCAATAAGTTTGAGTAAGATTGAATTAATGATTTTATATTTGGAATAGCTATATTATTTATTGTTTTGATCATTAATAAAATTATTGCTATTTTAAAAAGTCAGGTAAGGCGGTGAACAGTAATATAAACTCTGTTGTGAACTACCATTTGTCAAGTTTACCACCAAATTTCCAACCTTATAGTCTGTTATTTGTCATTCATTAATAATGATAAATTATTTTTGTTCATTATAGGTTTATAATGTAAAAATTAAAGTAACTTTTGCCACTTCTGTCATACTACTTACCCGTCATCCCCTCACTGCTGAGGGTCATGACTGTACATAATCTTCTTCGATTGGGCCTGGTCCTGTGCCATTTAGAGGGTCACCTGCCATCTATGTATAATTGGCGCTCTTCATGTGCCATGTTTACCCTGGCCTAGAATAATGAGTTTCTCCAGGATTCTAGTATGTGGTGACCTTCAGAACATTGAGAAATTTTTACTTTGGTTCTCATAGCTGTCCAAAGAATGCTTAGTATTTTTTAGAGCTTCGATCTTGTCGCGTTCCTTTTTTCTGAGGCACCATGTTTCATTTCTACATCTTACATGAACTAGTGCTCAAGTAATTTGGCGGATATTACCATCTTTCTAAATTATATCAATGGTGAACATGGCGATATTAGCCATACCGACACGGCGAACGATTTATTATTTCTTACAGTTCCCATTACTCAGATCAGAGCAATCGTCCACTTTTTCATAATCATTGAGGTCTTTTGAAGGGTTTACCTTTTCCTTAAATGCTTTGGTGTGGTCTACAAAGTATAACACGAGAGTTTTGTTAAATTCTCAGAATTCTTTAATAAGACGTCGCACATTCAATTACTACTGACCTGTTTCTTTTTCTTGCACAAACCCCGACTGTGGTATCTGGTATCTTTTGTTCAGAATGTGAAGCGTGAGATATAAGTAAGATAGTGAGTCATGGGTGCCCAAAGTTTGTCTATCAACCCGCCAATGGAGATGAAAATTCATCCTCACCGTTCTAAAATAGGGGTAACTTAGGAATAGTTAGATCTAGAATAGTTAGAACCTGGGTAGTAGGTAGCACAAAAACTACTTATTATTAAATACTTATTTATTTTATTAATAAGTTCATAAATACCGAATATACGTAGTAAGACATTGTCGAATATAGTAACAGTACATGACAATAGCTTCCCTGAATCCGCTTCTGGCGCTAACGGACACGGAGAGTAGAAACTACTTGAATATGGAAGGCATCTTACTTCATATTTACTTCGCTTTTGGAGAGATGGCACCACTAGTCCAATCTGGCCGACTATACACCCACAACAGATAATGTCGTCCATTTTTCTGGCAATACCCTAATAACTAATATCATTGATTTTTTTTATTAATAAAATACAAATTAATTATCCTTAAAAATTTTAAAAACAAATTTTCATTATATGTCATAAGACTTGAAGTCGATAGGGGTGTACCGTTCCCTTATAATTATAAATGAGGTTAATACTTCTTATTTTCCGCTACCAGGTGCTTAATTGATTCTTCAGAGTCACTCTTTTAATATTGGAGAGGCCTTTCTTAAATTGCTTAAATTCCATTGATGCACGTCGACCACAGTTAATTACCTAAATAATAGCGTTTGACTAACAATTTCCATAAGATGTACCTACTACTAAATATGTTCTTTTCATAGCTACCACGTAATTTCTTGACTGTTCTGGCGTATTAATTTGAATATGAAAAAAAAAAGATATCTGATTATAAATAAAACGGCCGTGATGTACAAAAAAAATACTTTACCATGATTAAGAAATTCCTTACAGCTAAGAGACTACCTAGTTACTTAACGACGGCGAGCATTCTTCACCAGCGCGAGATGATAAATTTTCGCAACAAGCTCTTAATAATTATCAAGCGCGCGAATCGATGTGAGTCGTCGTCGAGGGGGCTCCAAGACGAGAGGGGTGTTGTTGCGGGGGCGCGAGGGACGCCGCGGCAACGCGCAAGTCGCCGCCCGTATCGACCGCCCCGGATGTGCATTGCAATGCCGTAGGAGAGATCAGCCGACCCACCTACTCACGGAACACCACGGCCGCGTTTGGATCGAACGCTCGAATCGAATACACTGTCATCCGGCAACCTTGCTGTTCACAGCCCTGGTCAAGCCCTACTTGCGGTCGACGCCTCGCTTCACCTATAAGCCGATTGATGCTTCTAATCTGACACTGTTGCTGGGTTACTCATAAATCTGAATGTTTTCAGTAGACTCCATCAAAAATCTGTAAATTACTTAAAATTGATAAAGAATCCGAACGTTGACGCTACTGTTTATTCCATTTTTCAATTTCGTAAGTCGTACTTTCTGAAATAGGTAGGTATATAATTCTATATATAAGAATATAGATATAAAATTATACTACGTTTCAAATACTTGTAACTACGTAATATACAGCATAAACAAATATTACTTTGGTTAACTAACTCCCAGTTAACTAAAGTTAGTTTATCTACAAACAATTGGCAACAGGCACTGCGCAGTTAAATTCTATAATGTTATTTCAAAGCGTCCTTATAATTATGTAAGTATATATTTTATTTACATGTTCATTTTTTACCTATGGAGAAAATTGCGAAGATGGATTCGTCTCGAGGTACTAGTCGATATTAATTTCGCGACGTTATCTTTTATCCAGCATTCTTAAGATGGGGGCCTGTATGGTACAGTAATTAGTCACAATGTATGTATGTGAAATTCCCGGCCGGAAGCATCGAGGGGAGTATCTATTTCCGACAGCGGTGGTCGGTCAATGACACTGATCCGGAACCATAGTTCAGCGATTAGGTGGGTTGCATGCAGCCTTTAACAATTGGCACTCATCGTCTAAGAGAGGCCACACATTCTAAACGGGATGAGGTTCAACATAATACTTCTTCATTTTATAAAATTGTTTTTCTTACATAACTTTTGTTCCAAGCTTTTGTTCCTACTCGTATAGAAACGTATAAGTAATAACATCAACCCATTCGAAAGCGAATTTTTATAAAATGAAATAATTTTCAACACACTCTTTATTTTGAAGAATGTTCTTGTTGTCTTCTTGTATGCGGACGCGTTACCAGCAATATAAATTATTGTGCGCAAGAATTTGGCGCGTAAAAAGCTTGCCGCTGTTCTTAGAAAACCGTGCGCAAGACAAGACTTCCGAGAAGGGCGAACGGCGCCACGTATCTTTCTCTCTCTTATCTTTCTGAATGCGAAATGCGCCTGCGACCGCACACGCCGTCTATAAGCACGGATACACTCAGGAGTCGGACGATACCCCTCTCTTAGCACGTAAAATCGCGACGGTGGTTTGTGAAATGGTGTAAATAATAGCCTCAGAGTTCCCATGATTGTGCGTGATTATCTCACGCCGACTGGTGTGCCATTTCATAATGAACGTTATAAGATGTAAAAAGATTCAGTTTCTTCCCGTGCCACTGTACCGTATCTGATGTCTAAGTACTCTTAAGAAGGGTAGTTTGTAATCGTCGTGCCAAACAATTATTGTACTTTTCATACAGTCGAAGGCTGAAGGTCTTTAATCAACCCAATAACATTTTTATGTATAATAAATATAGCTATTTGGGCTAAGGCCGTTGCCCAGCAGTGGGATCGAGTAGGCTAGATAAGTAGATAAGATATATTTGTAGAATTTACAGCAGATACAGTACCGATGTACGTACCTACTTAAATCTACATACATACATAAACTCACGCATATTTCTTACCGAGGTAAGCAGAGACTATGGAATTCCATCTGCTTCGAACCGATCTTAAAACTAGTAGTTAGTTATTTAGAAGTCTAAACTCAGACCTACTTAGGTATCCGTGTAGGTATTAAAATTGCACTTCATACTGTCAACTGCATACTAAAACGCACTGTAGGTACGTGTACATCCTGTTAAAGTAGGTATATAGTCCATTTGCCTTTAGTCAATAACTAAAAGATAGATGGACTTACATTGACCAAATGGAGATGTTCTTAAAAAAGATCTACCTTGAAAAAGATCTACTC
This sequence comes from Pectinophora gossypiella, assembly GCF_024362695.1. Classification (NCBI taxonomy): domain Eukaryota; kingdom Metazoa; phylum Arthropoda; class Insecta; order Lepidoptera; family Gelechiidae; genus Pectinophora; species Pectinophora gossypiella. Next base: position 8,330,040 of record NC_065433.1, read on the forward strand.
CGATCTACTCTGAACAGGCGGCGTGCGTTTATGTAGCTATTGATGAATGTGGAGGAAGCAAGAGAAGTGTGTCACAATCGAAGCAAATGGAATTCAGTCTCTGCTTTGCTGTATGTATGTATGTAATAGATAGATAATAATCTGTTAGACCAAAGTAGGGATTAAAATTATTCGCGAATACCTACATACCTACTTAGTCACGTGAGTTTTTAACTGATTTCATTCGAGATTTATCATTTTCATTCATCGTTTTTTATCTTAAAGTACCTACCTACCTAATAATAATTATATTCAACATTTGTTTAACGTACCTATACACCTTGTTACGATAATTCGTGTATTGTAACTACAGTATAAAAGGGCTCGATCATAATGAAGAGCAATAATAATTAACTCTATATAATATAATTTGAAATAGAGTTACGAATAGAGATTAAACCGAATACCAAATATTATTCGTTGTTGTTCAACCGAACTATTCCTGGTGTGCGTCAAGCTAGCGGCCTCAAAAAAAAAATGGGCACGAAAAAATAATTTGACCATACCAAAAATTAGTACTTTTATTGAAAAAAAATAGTACCTGTTGTAAAAAAATTAGTACCATCACGGTTCTGGATTTATAGCCATGTTTTATTGCACTTGCTAGCTTGACGGTGAGCGAAATTTGGCGAGAGTTAATGACAAGGTCGCTTTGATTTAAACGCCAAAAAATAGTACCGAAATAGTACTCACCCCTGCAAAATACCGAAATTAGTACTTCAACGGTTCCAAAGTTATAAAGGCAGTTCTTTGATCCCGCTAGCTTGACGTTTTGAAAATACCTATTATCTGAGGAATGCTTGCATACTTCAGTTTGTAACTAATGTCAATAAACTCGTATGAAATAGTACTCCCTACCATCATAATTTGGACCTGATTCTCTTTGTAGAAATATGTCAAAAATTAATTATAACCTATGTCCGAATTTCGGTATTTTGCAGGGGGTGAGTACTATTTCGGTACTATTTTTTGGCGTTTAAATCAAAGCAAAAGACCTTGTCGTTAACTCTCGCCAAATTTCGCTCACCGTCAAGCTAGCAAGTGCAATAAAACATGGCTATAAATCCAGAACCGTGATGGTACTATTTTTTTTACAACAGGTACTATTTTTTTCAATAAGAGTACAAATTTTTGATATGGTCAAATTATTTTTTCGTGCCCATTTTTTTTTGAGGCCGCTAGCTTGACGCACACCTATTCCTGCTACGTTTATGGTAAATCGTCAAATAGTGCGTAGTTTTACTGAAACCATCCGAAGGACTAATATACGATCCCGACGTCCCGATTACTCTAGCCATAGAGGCGGCTAATCACCTCGCGACACCAAACACTTCAGGACGATATACCGACCCCACCAGCGTGGTCGACGATTTCCCTCAATCAAAGTTTATCGCTATCGACCCACTAGAGTCGATTAATTCTTTCAAATATTTTTCCTCTCAAACGACGCCCTGAGCCGAGATTCGCGCCCAACTGGGCACCCTCAGGCCTGTTGTCTTAAACGTTGTACTGGGTGAGAGCCTTCAGCGCTGCCCATTTGTCCGGCCAAGTAGTTAATGCTATCTGCGACAAATCTAAATAAGTCACGTCAAAATCTGAAACCATCTAAGGAAATAAGTAACCGAAATATAACTAGTTCTATACTTTTCATACACAATGGATTTTTTCATTGAAACAGTTTTAAGATTCCAAGATTTCAATGCTTCCCTGAAATATGTTACTTTTATTTCTCTCTTCTTCTTCTATCGTGTGAGTTGTGTTGTAACCCACACCACGGCCGTGGACTTCATCATCCACCGAGTCACCATACCTACCAAGTTTGACGCAAGTTGACGTTTGAAGTATTATAAATATATTACCGTTTGTTAGAATAAAAACTGTGTCAAACTCGATTTTTTACAAGTCCATTTATATCATTTTGGGTGTGTTTGGGGCCAGACTCAAAAAATAAATAAACAGGCATTCTAAAATGCTCTGATGCATTTTAATAATGTCTTTACTAATTACTCTAATTGCGACAGTCGTAGGTTCATTACGTATACATTCATGATTCTAAATTCAAAGTTTGCTTATTGATTCGGAGAGCCAAATTCTGCCGTTTAGCGCTGAGTTTGGGTGCCTAGCCTACTAGTTACGAGCAAAATTACAACTGGATCGGGTGTATAGGTCTACCTAACTAGGTTATCAAAAATAGATGGTGCTAGTTTATAACATAGAAAAAAACTACTCGTATCACGATGAACGTACCAACGTGCGTCACTTTTTTGCCACTATAGCAAAGTGTAACGACCTATTGTAAAAATAAGTTAGTAATTTTTTATTGAAATTAAATATACATATATCTTCGTTTTTTTTAGAGCTTTGCTGGATGTGACACGAATATATGCCTATCAACCATAATTTAGCATATTATTACAGTTCTGTCTCATTCCATAAATTTGTATGGCAGAGTAACACTGTTGTTTTGCCTGGTACCATAGACAAAATCGCGTTTCGCATTTATGGAGATGGCATTGTAGCGCCGTTTAAAGACGCTCCTGCGGTTGATACGGCAAGTAAGTAAGAGACGTGTTGATTGGGCCTCGACGTTGCTTAGTAGTCGAGACGCGCGCCCGCCGAGCGACGCGGGCGCGTTTCTTTTTTGTCCCCCACGGATTCCAATGCCCCATGTCCAACCTGTAAGTCAGGCAGTTTACCGTGCGTTGACCGCGCGCCTTGCCACGAAGCAAAGCTGTCCAACGACTACAGTGGACGCTTTCAATAGCTCTCGTATAAGTTAAAGTTTAACCGATATAATAATTACGCTCTCATTGCGACCATTTCTGCTTCAGTTTTTTAACGAACACGTCAATGCTGTTGACGCTCTTATTTGCTGAGGTGTTAAAGCTGATTGGTAAATTGTATACCTGCATTTAAAATTACTTATTGTAACTCTATTCGAAATCTTAATTATTTATTTAAATATAAAAAGTACCTAGGTACCTACTCTTCTCGTATTTGAATCATCGCTATTACCTAATTTCTTAAAATTTACTAGTTTCAGTAGTTATGCCTACGGTATGGTGAATTTAATTGACACTACTCGAATGGGCCATTCAAAATTTGGTGCTTCATCAAAGGAGGCAAGCTCTACAATAAAACGTGTTTATCGCTTACAAGATCAAACACACCATGTAGGTACATAGGTAGGTAGTAAAGCAGTTACAGTTAACATTAATGGTAAGTAATGAATTTATTAGTGTAAGTAAATCAGATTTTAACACATATTTAGTTTGAAATATCCAGCATCATGATAGAAACAGGTCTCATTGGAAGAAAAGCATTTCAAGTGTAGTTTTTCAGCACAACTCTTAAAGTTAGTCCTAATGTCTCCAGTCAGTTATAATGGATAATAATGGTCGATGATAGATCAACCCGTATACACATGACGGGGAAGCAATAGAGCTATCAGTATATTTAAGCAGATAAGATGGCGTTGAAGCAGGAGAGGAATAGGCTGAAGTAGCGGTGGAACGAGACGGGACGAGCGGACGCGGCCGCGGAGGCGGTTGCGCGCGCGCCGTTCATTGATGGCCAGGCGCTGTGAGGGCCGGGGGAGGGCGTGAGGTATGCGGCCGCGGCGAGCAATGACCGCGCCAGGGTCGCTTCCTTTACGAGAAGCGCGGGCCGACGTACTACAGTCGGATCCCCCTCCGCTCCTCGCCCATACTATACGGCCCTCTAGGCTGCGACGACGCGCGCTTTTCGACCCATAGTCCGTTACAAAAATTAAGTGCGCCGCATTCCGCGACCACTTAGCTGTCTCTTTCACACTTGAACGATTATATGGTTATTTTAGTGCTATACGATATTAGCATCCTTCATGTATTAAATTAGAATGTGCCAAAACGCGAATTTATTTGAGGCCAATTGGTTTCTGCTGAGCGTCACGTTACCACGAGTTGGCGCGAAAATCGTGGGCAGGGCGTCTTAATATTTAGTCGCAATGTAGTTACAAATACGTTATTTCTATATTCAGTTTTTGAACTAATAAGAATTTCCAGTTATCTTATAGCGTCTCAGGTCAATAACTGTTTCAGTGCTAAAACTTTTCTATAAGTGGTACTACCCACCTACTAGTAGTTCATTGATGCCGATTGTAGGAAAATACTTATCGTTCGGCCTACTCTGAAAGCATTGCTCGTTATAAACTAGGACTCGCGGTAACTGTATTGTTACTCACGTTACAATGATATTGTGGCGCAAACGAATACACTCGATAGTCACCATTCCAATTAAAATATTCTGTTTCAGAGAGGGTATTCTGCACGAACATCTCAATATTTTAACTTTCAATAGCTATTTCGAACTCAAAACTACTTCCTTAAAAGAATATCGCTTTTACGTTTATTATATACAAATTAGCAATACTTGTAAAAAATAACTTCTTGACCCATTATTTTGGAAAGCAACAAAGAAACCGTTATACTCCTTAAGCGCTTTTTGGAAAACGCCGCAGTTGGTTGGAAACTCGGCGAGGCTAACCGGACGCGGGCGGCGGCGCGCGGCGTCCTGCATACTCGAGCTACTATGTAGATAGAAGTGCATTAGTTATGTAGGTAGGTATGTAGGTTGTTTGTGTCCCAGCGCAGTGCAACGCGCGGCCCTGACGCCCTGCGCTCGCGACCGATGCTCGATCAACGTAAACACCAAGCAAGGTCAATCGCCACGCGATCCACGCATCCCTACATCGCATTTTATTTTTTAATGAAACCGCTTTTATGCGTTTTGAAAATGGCAATAAACTCCAATAATCCGGCCGCGGCGACGAGTATAAGAGTCCCAAAGAGTCTCAAAAAGCTCTGGTTAAAACTGCCAGAGTCATTTCGTTAGAGATGCTTTTTTGTTTAAAGTTTGCAGCTTTTGTGGAATTGTCTGCAAGAAACAAAGCTCATAGAACGACAGTTGTGCACGTAACATGCAACATCAAACATGCAGGATTCCACGGCTTCAGAACTTTATGGTCCGCACGTAAATTTCGAGAACTGTATTTTTTGAATATTTTATCTTAAAATCGTGTTCAATACAAGTCGTGATTACTTGTAACCGGGTGTAAATTGGCACAGAGCCAATATCTACTAGAAGTCACAGCAACAAACATTGTCTGCATACACCTCGTGAATGATAACAATTTCGACTATTCTGTTTGAAAAGTTGATTTCAAAATATTTTATTCGCCTAGTCTCCAAGTGTGCTTACACAGAATATCACTACTAGTTCGTTGGTCTGACAAAATTTCTATTTTTAGGAACCTATGCGCCAATTCGCATTAATATTTTATAGCGTTACATAGGTGATCCTACTTAAAGTTTGATTGCAATTCTGAAACCGTATAATTAGATAAATAATAGGTACGATATCAATACTCGTCAATAAGGGCCCCGTTGTCATTTTATATTTATACCAAAAGATGCGTTTGCAGCTTCTCTCGGTGTTAACGGCCTCCGATGTTGTTTTCAAGCCTGCAACTCTTTAATAAAACATACGCGATTTTGTTTTTTAACGCGGGCCGTCGCGTCGCGGCCACGTCTGCTTCACAGCCATCGCTGCAATGAAGTCCACTCCATAATTATAATGTTTTTTTTTGTAACCAATTTATAGGCAGGTACGATACGCAGAAGCACTTCTGCATTAAATATTAATTTATTTGCATATAATTTTCAGTCTTCAGTGACCTTATTAATTTAGTTTGCTTCAAGAACTGTATCATCGAATGATTAACAAATAAAAAAATAAATAGTAATTTATCAACTGAACAAACAACAGAAATTTTACTGAATTCTCGTTTTAAGAGAGCAATCAGATTCAAAAGATGTAAGCGAATAAAAGACTTATAGTCAATTAAATGATATGCAGAATTATATTTGACTTTAACAAAGTCGCGGTTTTGGAACGCCGTTGGCGATAGGTATACATAATTATAATAATGGAGATACTTTTGTACGTAAAAGGAGTCCGTTATTTTCGCAAGCGTTTCGAAAGTCATGACAGAGTGCACGGACGGCTTTTTTCCAACAACTTGTTGCCTGAATTGCCTCGGGCTCAAATGCAGTCATACCTCGTATATGTTGAAGTGTTCCCACGCTTGATTTGGTCGTCTCGCTCTTACAATCAGCCTCCCTCTCGCATATTATCTCGCTTCGATGTAAACATTCATTGCATTGCATCTAGACTGTACGCAAACATCGAACCCGCAAATATGTGCCGACTGTGCCGCCAAACCGCCAAACGCGCGCCATCAACTATTCGTTTTGTTACCGTCCACCCTCCCTATTCTCTACATTATCTCATTTGGGTCAGTTTGTACGTCTGTAATGTTTTCGTTTAAGAGTCCTATATTAAATTGCTTTAGTAAAGTTATTAGGGTACTTATCGATCGCAGCTTCTGACCAAGAGCCCTCGTAATTTGTTCGACCAATCAGTGAATCCGGTATAAAACAATAAGTTACTTACTTAAAAAATCGGACAGCCATTTTATTTATTTTTGTACTTGGGACCAATACACTTTAATTTTCATATATTTTTGCAATTCTATAATTTCCATATTTTTTGTATGTTGCATTGCAAAGAAATTTTATTCATGACTGTTATCCTTAACTCTGTGTATTATAAGTTCGTTCAATGCCTCATCACAAGGAGTACGGTAAAAGTGTACGTTGGTAGGGTTGGTGTACTGTGGTAGCGGTCGAGAATGCCGTAGGACCAGTCCGCCGATGCTCAGTGCAAAAATATTCACAGGCCGTTCCCGTAACTGCTTGGCCGCATTTGTACAGTCTCGCTTGCTACTCGCTTATTGCTGCTACTTACCATTGTACTTTATTTAGTACTTAACTTTATGTCCGTTTAAAATACGTTTGTACCGCCACAACGCTTTACCAGCGCATTACGATTTTGGTCTGTAGTAGGTACTTCTAGTTAGCAGCGGTTCTCATTGTAACAGCACGCTTTCTTTCAGCAGTCAACTCGGGTAAATCATGCACAACGATATTTTATGAATACCTCTACGCTCAAACTTAATTAGGTCAGAAAGTCAAATTTACGTGAAATTGATTTGTCTATATATTGTAGCTAAAAAGTTCGGTGAGGTGTAGGTACTTTGTTCAACATGCGATGGATGTACCTCTGTCTACCCAAATTCAGAATACAGTTGTGAGCTTATGTTAATGTTATATTATGTAGTATGGGTATCATTCTATGGTCCTTCGAACCTCAGGAAAGACGACAGGTTGCGACGAGTATTTTGGCTGCAATAAATCCTCGCCGGAACGCAAAACTTCGCCAAGGGGCTTGCGGGCCCGCTACATTGGCTTCCTTTCTTCGAAGGCTACACCGTTACTGATTGACGGCCTTTGTCGCCCCAACGCCCTGTTAAAGTGCCGTAGTTAAATTAATATGTGTCCGGCGTAATGATTAGCATCACATTAGTATGTGCCACATGCATGTTTGCCGAGCACTCGACCTAAGAATTATTTGAGTAACCGCACTCGCCTGCGCTAAAATAGTGACTCGACACGACACCGGGGATCATTTGAGACATCCACCTTCAGGAGTAACGGAAGCAGTTAAAAGCTGTTCATCCTCCACTGAATAGTACGGTTTCCATGGTATTATGATTTTCGCCATTGACATTATATCCGTAAAGAATTAATAATATTGACGAGAGTTTAACGAACTCTGTCACGGCCAATGTACACTTTTACCAGTTTTCTTTGAAAATATCCCGCTTGGATTAAAGGTATTCTTATTTTCAAAAAACCGTCTTATGGAGTGGACGACGCTTTAAACCAGTTTAGATTATCTCAGGCATTCTCAAGCTCTTTATCCGCGGGCCGCTTGAAAGCTCTTATTAAATGCGAGCCGAGCCGCAGTTGCATTGTTTTATGTTAGTTTTATGTCCTTAGTGGTCATCAGCTGGAACCCCTTCAAGGAGAAAAGAGTTCTCTGGAAATGATTTAGGTAGGTAAGAAAATTTTGTCACTTCTAAAAACGTAATACAGGGAAGTAGAAGAACCTATTAATTTAAATTGCAAGGGGCCATTTAAAAAATAAGATAAATATAGTAAAAGACAATCAGTATAAAAATGATAAAATTTTAAATAAAAACAAAGCGGGCCTCGGTTGGAGCCAGCAAATATTATATCTAGTAGAAGTAGAGTTTTGGCGGCCAGGCCGATATTTCCATATAAATGCCTTGTGTGTGCAGTTGAGTACTAAGACCGGTCTTTGTTTATTAAATTTTCATTCCGACATCGGCATCTGAAGGTTTGTGGGACCGCGCGCCTGTGTATTTACTTAATATACAAGTACTCACTCCCAATTCTTGCCTGCGTAGGCACGGGTGTGTCTCTATAGCACGGAACATTTTACATTATTCAGTATATACTTAATTTGAAATGCCCTTTATTGTCACCGTTTATTTTACTATAACTAGTGTTCCGCGACTTTATCCTTGTAGACTTAGGTTATATCACGCGCTAAGTCCGTCCTTGGAAAGTACCTACACTTACTACACTTTGCCCTTCCCTAATACATAGAAGGAGAAATATCCTTATAAAGTTAATCTCAGATTTTCTAGATGGAAATAAGTATATGGGCAATAAGTGTCATTTTGCAACGAGGACTTATCGTATAGTGTCTTTATATTTGATGGGGTTTGGTTCAGTGAATTACTTTCATCTCACAGGAATAAATCATCTACTTAATACCTACAAAAGGTAGTGTATGATCGCTGTAGCATACAAAGTTCGCCAATAAATGACAAAGATGAAAAAATCATGCAAACTAAATAGAAACACGTAAAATTATTCAAAAACAAATGAATGTGTTCAACGGCGGAGTTTTACCAACGTGATGGACCACACGAGAGATACATCCATCACATGAACTAAGTACCCACGCATCATCGAACTTTTTATTAGGTCAACGTGATAGGTGATGACCCGTATCACCGTCTATAATGGTCAATAGCGAACTGCGTTAGTGAAATGTTTGTTTTAGATATGTTTGATACTTGTGTTGAAAATCCTTTGGTTTGAGAACCGTCGTGAATGGCGCGATCATAGTTATGTTAGGTTAGGTACGTTAGGTGATTAGAGCACAATTTTGTCTCCTCGGCGTGTGCGCAATGCAATTTGCAACATAACGATGACGCGTTGATAGAGGCGAAAGCCGTCGCAGGAGCAGGCGGGGACGCAGCCATTGTCTGCGCTGAGTCACGGGCGGCGCGCGCAGCTATTTCTGTGCGCGTTGCGTAGGCGGCTGTGCGCCTATCTCTGATACAGACAATTCAGAGACACTCAGATACGCTAACCAACATTTATATATAAGCACACTCGCCGTTTTCTTTTTAAAATCGAGAAATCTAATCCTCGACGTTCAAGTTAGCGCAATATTTTCAGTCTTAATTACAGCTGCAATGAGTAGATTCTACTTTGACGTTATACGCTCAGCTGGAAAACTCACATCTTATCCGACCTCTCGTTAGTCTAACTACAGGTTACTTAACTCCTCCGCCCCTGCCTCCCCTTATTCAATCGAAGGGGGTATGGAGCATATACCACCGCGCTGCTCCACTGCGGCATGCTGGAGGTATTTTATCAGAATAAATAACTAATCTTACATAAAAATATTGCCTACCGCTATTTCTTACAGGCGATCAGTGGCAGGAAGTAGATTATATTTTGAAGATAGTCTGTAAACAAAGGTAACTATATCTCATCATCACTAATTTAAAAGTTAGGCACGCTTTTATCGGTGTAGCATTCTCCAGGCTACTTTTTAGGGAAAAATAGGGCAATGGTTTCCTTCTTCCCTTCCGCCCCGTAGTACTCTGTCTGAAGCGATTGGGTGGCGTCCAGAGTAGTCTATTTCAAAGCCGTAGTAGGAGTCCAGCACAGAATCATGGTCTGCCGTAACGGATTACGGTGTCACTATCACCCATACTTCTTCTTCTTTGCGAGTCGATGGCGATCAAAACTAAATTTTTGCTGACCAATAATTGGCCAGCCATACTTAATTGTACATACTTGTTATTATTTTACATACCTACTTGTATGGCTACCTGTACATAGTTGTTAATTCCACTTGCTATTAACTTAGAATCATGGTCTGAATCATCCCCTTAGTACTCGTTACGGTGTCACTGACACCCTGTATAACCACATAAACACACTCGGCACAATTCCTCCAACAGTCACTTCCGTCCGTCCAGCGAGCATGAGGATGTCTGGGGAGACTTCCAGTCTTCTCAAACTTGATTGGCCATGTCTTGTTGTGATGCTGGTGGGTTCTCATACCACAATATACTTATGTTATCGAATACTTACTCCCCCTTCAGTGGCCACGGAAGGCACGCAAACTCGACGGATTTTCACACGCCAATAGTCGCACTTTTCCTAAGACCTAAATCACATTCACACTTAATTTACAAATTCAGTTTAAATTAAAATAAGTATTATTTTCTTCTCTCGTGTGTGTTGTGAGGTGGATTACCAAACTCATCAACCCTGGTGTCAGGGTTGCTATTGAGCCGCCAAAGGCCCCTGACATGACTCATGTAACGAGTACTTACATCAGTAAGTAGTAAAATGGACCGTGCCTTCCGAAGCACGGATCGTCTTACTTTCGGACAATCAGGTGATCAGCCTGTAATGTCCAAACACCACACCTACTAAAATACCAAACTGGGATCACAAACAAATATTTGTGATAGGTCCCCACCGGGATTCGAACCCAGGACCTCCGGATCGTGAGCCTAACGCTCAACCACTGGACCACGCAGGCCGTTCCATGTTGTATTATTTTTAAAAACAATGATGTATAGATTTCTGTTTGATTACTTACATAGCCAATTATAAAATATGTATATATTGTAAATATAAGTCATCGTAATATACATAGAAAAGACATCAACGCGTTCAGGCTTTCATTTTATCGACGACTCTACCACCAGTCAAAGAACAATGAAAGTCAGAGAGTTCAAGAAGTAGTATAATTAGTACTTGGTATTATTTAGTAGTAGTACCTACCTACTACTAAAATACCCAGTAAGTACTTCTCATACACACGACGAGAGATGAGTCTATATACCTACTACGTGGTGCTGCTATAATTATCTAGAGTTTACACTATAATAACCTAACCTAACCATATGATAATTCCAGCGTGTCGAAATAATAGATAAATTACTACTGGGAAATATGGAATGCGTAATATTTTTTAGTCGTCACAGCACCGTCTTCTAATGAAGGCTCATATTCTAAATGTGGCACAACCACTATACCTTACAGGGTGTTCATTCGTTAGTGACAACGTAACGAATACTGAAGGGGTGATTCAGACTATGACTTGGGAGTTAATATCAAGTGGAATTCTTCGTCTGAGGAATATTTCGCACGTCCAGTAAAAAAATATGAAAATATGGAATAACACACATGGCTCGACCATTCATTACAGATGGGGATACGGCTCACCACATATCACGTTGGTCTAACAGAAAGCTCGGTTAGGTGTGGGTGTGTAGTTCATCTTTTGATGGATGTGCCTCTCGACTACCCCAATTGGGATATAGCCGTGAGCTTATGTTATGTTGAATAACTTTTTAGAGTTTGTCTTTGTGAACATGGAGAAATAACCCATTTATCGTTTTGAAAGACATTAGTTAGTGAGGCATAGTCATTAGCATGAGCGTTCAAGAATAAAATTGTTTTCCAAAATTCTAGATTAAGTAAATTAAATTCATCTTTTTTAGGGTTATGTATACGTTTTTACAATAAAATACCAGACAATATTCTAATTTGTCAGTAAATAAATTCAAAGCTCGTGTTAAGCTTACCTTATGTAAAAATCTTATTAGTACTTAAGTCAATGATAAAAATGCCTGGTATTAAATGACCGGGTGAGAGCCTTCAGCGCTCCCCATTTGTCCGGCCAAGTAGTTAATGCCATCTGCGGCAAATCTAGAATAAGTTACGTCAAAAAAAAAACCTGGTAAAAAATGTGTTCCTCCTGTATACCTAAATTGATTTAAAAGATGTACTGCTTATGCAGTTTCTTGTAATTTCTTCTCTTCAACCTTAACATAACTTAAGAACATCTTGCGAAATGACATAGGCTCAAAAATGATAATTTTTCCTTCAATAAGTTTATTTATAATAATTACGTGGAATAAATTACACTGATTTCTGATTTCAGCTGTACTTAGCGTAGTGCGAAGCAAAAGAATTAGCAAAATGCTTTTAGAGGTAGCAGTAACAAAAGGGGTAGAAGCTCACTGAACCTAGATAGGTATTCGATAACGGAATTTAGGTGAAGGAATCAGATCGCAAAATTCCTGAGTAGGTAAATTCTCCGAAGTGACTGCGAATATAACTACATAATCCATTCCTACCGAGTATAAGCCTCGTTACTTTCTTTCATATTACTCTTTCCGGTCTTGTGAAAATTTCATATTGCTTTCCGCCATATTGATGAAGTTCATGTAAGAAAGCAATATTGCTATTTGTATTTTTTTGAGATTGCGCACTTAATTAAAAAATACTTAATTAAAGCGCAAATGTCAAATTGCAATATTGCTTTTTAGATGGAATTGTTTCATTGCGGGCTTTTTAACCCCGCTGACGCCCTGACTTATTGACCACTATTTCTTTTAACCACTGTCTTGATCCATCTGTTACCGTCGCCAGTCCAGTCAATTAAACATTATTGTACCTAGCACCTCATCATTTTTTGCACACATTTCTACAGTCCTCTAAACCGGCCGTTTGCTGAGCCATCTCACAGTTGATGTGACAAACATGGCTACAACACTAATGGTTTCCCCTGGCTTTAGAACCTATACGTAATTCAGATATCCTGGTATTTACTGACGTAAATAATAACCCTGTCCCTATTGGCGAGGTCGGTCATCCGCCAGAAAAACAATACTTATTTATGTAAAATAGCGCTTTACCAAATACAAAGCTTTTGTGTGAGTCAAGCTAGCGGCCTCAAAAAAAAAATGGGCACGACAAAATAATTTGACCATACCAAAAAATAGTACTCTTATTGAAAAAAATAGTACCTGTTGTAAAAAAATTAGTACCATCACGGTTCTGGATTTATAGCCATGTTTTATTGCACTTGCTAGCTTGACGGTGAGCGAAATTTGGCGAGAGTTAACGACAAGGTCTTTCGCTTTGATTTAAACGCCAAAAAATAGTATCGAAATAGTACTCACCCCCTGCAAAATACCGAAAGTAGTACTTCAACGGTTCCAAAGTTATAAAGGTAGTTCTTTGATCCCGCTAGCTTGACGTTTTGAAAATACCTATTATCTGGGGAATGCTTGCATACTTCAGTTTGTAACTAATGTCAATAAACTCGTATGAAATAGTACTCCCTACCATCATAATTTGGACCTGATTCTCTTTGTAGAAATATGTCAAAAAGTCATTATAACCTATGTCATACATTTATCAAGACGAGTACAGTCGCGAACAAAATTATTACACATGGTCAAGAATGTTGTCAGATTTCAGTATTTTTCCCCATTTTTGGGTAAAAATTGGTGAAGTGCCAGGGTTGTTAGATGAAAGTAATATCATTGTTGAAACTCTTTGAGTTATTCTACAAATACTGCAAATTGTTTATTAACAAACACTTCGATCCGTAACAAATTCAACATGAAGGTATAAATTATAAAATAAAACAGCAGATTAAAAATGTATTATGATGTATTAAAATCACAGATTGTTTTCGATAAGAACTAGACCCATGCAGCCATTTTCTATTAAAATTAGTGCATATGGGTGTATGCAATAGGAATTTTTTGTAATAGCAGCACTGAAGTGCAAAGAAATGGTAGGGTAGACCTCCAAAATGGCAATACTTACGAATAAATTGTGAGGTTATGTAATTGTCTACGTGACTGTATCAACAACAAATGTATGGCATAGGTTATGATGATTTTTTAACATTTCTACAAAGAGAATCGGATCAAAATTATGATGGTAGGGAGTACTATTTCATACGAGTTTATTGACATTAGTTACATACTGAAGTATGCAAGCGTTCCCCAGATAATAGGTATTTTCAAAACGTCAAGCTAGCGGGATCAAAGAACTGCCTTTATAACTTTGGAACCGTTGAAGTACTACTTTCGGTATTTTGCAGGGGGTGAGTACTATTTCGATACTATTTTTTGGCGTTTAAATCAAAGCGAAAGACCTTGTCGTTAACTCTCGCCAAATTTCGCTCACCGTCAAGCTAGCAAGTGCAATAAAACATGGCTATAAATCCAGAACCGTGATGGTACAAATTTTTTTACAACAGGTACTATTTTTTTCAATAAGAGTACTATTTTTTGGTATGGTCAAATTATTTTTTCGTGCCCATTTTTTTTTGAGGCCGCTAGCTTGACGCACACAAGCTTTTTAACCTTAACTAACATTATTTCAAAGTAGATTACATTGTTAAGAGCAAACAGAGATTCATGTCACGTAACAGTGTATTTTACAAATGAATACAATGTTAAATTTTATTCCTTGATTTGATTGATCAATAACTAAATAAACATTTGTGTCGCTTCAACATCTTTTAAAACACTTAACGTAAGTAAAAGCTAAAAGTCCACGTTTAAATGTGCGCGGTTTAAACCTTTTAATATCTAAGTACCTACTCTTCTTAACCGCGCTCTTGAAAAGAACGAAATAAAAAGCTCACCTGTGCACTTTTGATTTCGTACGAAATACGGATCCCAGTGCAACGGCAATCTATTCTAAATGTCTACCCGTTAGAGGGGCCACAATCGTGCGTTTGAATTCACATTTGAAGCCGTAGTTACTCAAGCGTCCGCTAATAAAAAATAACTAGTTCATTGAATGCTGCAGAAAAAGTCGAAATGACTGCGCATCCGGAAAGACATACTCTTATCGTCTGTTGATGCGATTTATTTATCTTAGAAAAAAAGCATAAGAAGATAAATCCGTAAAGTTGTGAAAAAAAAATATGACAAGCATTATTTTACAGACTAAACGCTTATAAGTATGTTTTAAAATTAAAGAAGAAAAATTAAGCCCATGTTAAAATAAGTCACATTTCACGACACACCCCTCAGTTTAGGCCTGAGTTGACATGTCCTTTCTATTCCAATAGACATCGATTTATTTTACAAAATACAAATTTTGGGGTCCGTTTGGTACCGATTTAGGTGTATGACACAATTTACAAATCTTTTTATCTAGTATGCAATTGATACCGGCTGTCAGTGGATGGTACGTAGGTGAAGTGTGGTGTAGTATAGCGGTAGGAACACGCGTGCTTGTTGACACGTTGTCGGCGTGGCATGGCTCCGTTAGCAAACCGCTGTCAGTCATTCGCCGGGCGATTCACGTTTTTTTGACATTCCGTGAATCATGATATGACAAGATATCGATTGTAGCGAGGCGCCGCCGCTATCGTGGACCTTGTGTACTTAAAGCTACTCTCTCTCTTGTTTCTTCCTGAGCTATATGTGAAGTTGCAAGTATAAAGAGTGCGACATGGGTGCTGGTTTTGTGCAATGCGGGTGCGGACAGAGTTTGGAGTCGGCTTATACCGCGGGAATCGCTAGTCGGGAGTGTAGAGTGTGGAGTCGGGAGCTTGTTGCAGCACAGCGAGAGTGGCGGCGCGCGGCACGGCGCGGCAGGCAGGCAGGGCTCGCGGTCGATGAGCCCGACGCAGAGGGCAGCACGGCCGCGGGGGCCGGGGCGCCGGGGGCTCTCTCGGCCCCCGCACGGCCCCGTCCGGCGCCCCGGCTGCTTGCGCACTCCGTACAACCGCGCCGCGCGCTCACTAATGCGTCATACCGCCTTCGAAGCTGACGTGCGTTTTGCGACTGTGGTGTGTATTCGCGCGCGCCATGTGAACTTCTGTGTTGACTTATGAACGATTCGAGAAACTGCGACGCAATCAAAAACGCCTTTGTAAATTCACTCCATATAAAATCATGACGGACAGTGACATTGGTGCTCATACGCATAGACTTGAAAGTGATGCACGAGGTTGGCGCACGTGTTCGCGGCTTTTTCTCAAAACTGAGTAAGTTTTATTTAGTTTATTTTAAAGTGTGATTCGTCAGTGAGGTCGGATATGTCTGTGAGGCGTAGGGTGTGCGTTATTTTGGCAGCGTGGGACGCCGGCCGCCTGGAATGCGGCCTCCGCCCCGCCGCACGTTACCGGCGCCGAGCGCGCCGCGCGTAGCGTAATAAATAAAGGCGGGGCGCGGCAACCGCGCCGCGGTTGCGTGCGCGCGCATCCTCCCGCGCCCTCCTCGCCCTCGGGTCATTGACTCGCGTCCGACCGTCGCCGCTGCCGACGCTGCCGAAGACAACAATTCTCGGTAGCGTGTAGCGCCGCTCTTAAGCCCGCTTGTGGCGGCCCGCGGCCGCCGCGGCACCTGCAATGTCAATGCCGATAGCTATGCGTAGTGACGGGGAATGCGGAAGCTGAGCACCTCGCTCGCCTCGCGTCCCTTTTGTATCGCGACACCACGTTACTTGTCGTGCTTTCGCGGCTATTGACCCTTGCTTTTTGCACCTGGACTCCTTAAAGCAACACTACCCTTTCAAACAACTTCACTGCGCACTGTACAACACGATCTTTTATTTTCACAAGGCCGGTTTTAAAAATAGCCGACCAACCGCTTTATTTCCTGTCGGACAGAGCGGTGCAGATTTCTTCATTTCGCCTCGCGTTAGCGGGCATTTTTAGATTTTTTATTTCCTCTGCTTATAAAGAAGCATTTTTAATCAATGTTATTATCTAATCTCCAATTCGCCAAACGCGAACTCGTTACGAGAGTAGTCCCCTGTGTTGATTATGCGATAATGATAACATTGGTCTGCGTACGACAAACTTTATCTCGAATTCTCGCATGGAATACAACGTATTTATAGGTACCACGCATTTCGCTCATACCGATTGATACAAATGTGTATAGAAAGGCGCTAAACACTCTGAATAAAGTGAGTAAAGTATTTACAACGTTCAAGAAGTTGGTTTGTTTCTATAAACATTAGAGTGCCTACCTACATGCGCTTGCATTATTTGACGTTTTGTTAAATTGGCTAGGCAAACTCCGTTACACAGCGTTCCTCATTTCATAGAATGCTAAAAATAAAGCGTGAACTTCCCGGTTGAATGGCGTCGTCGACGCGGCGAGCGCGGGGAGTGGCAGGCAGCCATTGCCCTCGCCGGGTTTGTTTACAACTCGGCACTAAGCACGGCCACGCTGCAGATAGCACCCTGTGGACACTAAGTTAGGGTGCAGAATCGCTGCGCCGGGGGGCGAGTGTGCGACCCTTGCGCCCGCGCCATCTGCGCGCGCAGCATTAAAATAAACTGCCACCGACAGATAGCTAGCGAGCACAAAAACAGCGTTGCTCGGGCCGGTCGCCGCCAGGTGCGATGCGACCCTCGGCGCGCTCGGCGAAGGTGCGCCTAGTGCTAGGTCAGTTATTGCCGTGAGATGGCGCGGGGCGAAGACCCCTGCCGTGGCAATGACCAGCCCGCTAGCCCGCCACTGCGCCGCCGGGCGCCCGCGCCGGCCTCTCGACCGAGCGGTTTCTACCTCCACGTGTTGATTCTCCAAATGTTCAATAACGCCTACATGCCCGTAAATATTCTCGCTTTGTAAATACCAACGTGCTATTGATCGTTCGCAACTATTGAAATTGTTGTGAGTTCAATACATTTAGGCCAATTATTATTTTGTTACTTTGAAAATATTATTGTTATACTTATAATATCGAAAAGGCCGTTTAAAGGTACCTACTACGCCCTGGAATAATTTACTACAATGTAACGTTAAAAGAATCTCGCAGCGTCACTCATTGTCACTTTTTTCTTTACAAATAACAATTAATTAATTATAATTGGAGATATTATGTTTGTTTACATCGGTAATTTGTGGGCGTTATTTATAAACAGAGAATATACAACGTTTAAACTTCGTCTGTCTTCTTCCCTCGCTCTATATTTCAATCGTTCTTTCTTTCTCAGACAGAGTATGTTTAAAGAAAAAGAAAAAACAAGTTGTACAAAACATTTTTAAGGCTTTTGTAGATTCTGGAAGTAGTGTGCGGGAAGCCTTATAAAGTAGCTTTCAGTGAATTTACTTCTAATAGTAAACTTACTAAAGAAGACTTATAAGAAGCAAGGGAACGGTGTTTAAATAATTACTCAATTTTGAAACTACGTAGAATGAAAGGGTGCAACGAATTTGTCGTATAAAAGACATCAACGGGAGTTCTATTTATTCGTAAAACTCTAACAATTTATTTTATAGAATTATTCAGTAGGTACTTAAGTATACTTAGTTATAGTAAATTATAAATGTTTAATAAAAAATAGTTATGCCATTCTGCTTGACCTATTATAATTATAATGCAGTCTTCTCGGAATTAATATAAAATTAATCTTTCAAGAAGCTATTGATATGTTCATTACATTGTACCCATTATCTCATGGTATTTTTTGCAATGATAAGATTATAAAAATGTAGTTTTTAGCGTTCCGTACCCAAATGGTCAACGGAGCTCTATCGCTGTCCTGCTATCTCCCAGTCTGTATGTCACAGGTCGTCCTCTCGCTCATTGTAAACAGATTACGTTATGGACATATTTCATGTCAAGTGGTAAAAAGAATAACGTACCTACCTATTAAAATATCAATGAAATAAGTTCTTTTTAAAGTTAAGTCCCAAAATATATTATTTTGCATGTACCCCGGTATGTCGGATGTCGTTGTTTGGGAGCTCATGGCCCAGATTTTCAGACACAACAGGACAACACAAAGGGGCACAAAAAGGTTTGGATTTTAAATGGAGTTTCGGCCATGTATTTATTAATTTTGTTGTTTGACTAAGCAGGGATCCCTGCTACAATCTTTATTATGTTCTGTTTGTATTTAATAATAAATTATTTGACTAAATTTATATGCAAATATTTATAGGATTTAGCCAGGGATGACTCGTGCCAATGACTGCCAACCACAAAGTTACGAAACTTTGACAAGTATTTGTCAATTTTCGCTATCAGATAAATTCTTATCTTGAAATGTCAACTACCTTCCTACAAGGATATACCTACTGCGGGGTACTTAACGCATGTTAGTTAAGTAATGTTGATATCCTATAATTAAACAAGCGATACAATGACTAGCTATCTACTTATGTCATTAGCTTACATTTGCACATACTTATTACTTTAAATGTTATAATTATGTTAGTCACAAATTATAAGTAAATATGTCAGTTTTAGGGCTTCAAAATTAATAAGACGAATCTCAAGTAGGTAATAAAGACTTGTTTAAAAGAAGCACGTGTAAGAAACCCTCGTTGTGCGATTCTGACTCGCACTTGATTGGTTTTTTAACGTATCGTGTTGATAAAACAGTGCAACGAAACATGTTTTTGTTATTTATTAATCAGAGAAATAGGTGTTTATTCCTTTTACATAAAAGTTATGTAATCAGAAACATAATTCGTAGATAACCCTTATTATTAGTATACGGCTTTAAAATATAAATAAATTGATGACATAACAACGAACTGCTACATAAAGCTGTAAAAATTACCAACGTGTAATCGGTATCTTTTTTTCACAAACTCGTGTCCTAGGGCCTTATCCAAGGTGCAGACGTTTGCGAAAAAATACTGTGTAATCGAATAAAATGATTGACACACGGTGACATACTCGCGAGGTGACATGACAAATTGACAATCTCATACATTTTTATTCGATTATACTATTGTTTTTCGTACTTCGCTAAGGCCCCTGGTAGGTATGTACCCTCAGTAAAGTGATCACACGAGATGTAAATTAGCTTGCAGCAAAATAACTGGGTTTATTTACTTAAATCTTATATGTAGGAGATTCGGTCTAGTTCAAGGGGGTGTTGATTGAGCGTGTGGCTAGGGCGGGCCCGTTGGCGCTTGTGCGGCTTCAACAAGTTGTACGACGAAGGCTGCGCGCGCAACCTCACTTGTGAAAGGGGTTGCTGTTCCTCTGTTTCAGTTTAGCCTTGAGCGCGCTGCGCGCTATCTTTCATGAAACCCAGATTTAGTGGCCATATGGCGGCCGTCGATAGAAATCAGCGCACTTAGGTTTCTTTGAGGCGCAAATCGATAGTTACATTTAGCGGACAAAATATTGTGTGTGAGAGTCGAGCATACGGGCAGATCTCGTGCGAAGTGGAGTGCGACGGAGCCGGCTCCGGGCGGCGCACGCAACGCCTGGTATGCGAAAATATCTCCTCTCATTCACATAACATCTTATTGAAGAGACGAATGCTCACTCCGACAACTATGTCATAGCCTAGCCAGTAATCACTATAAAATATTACAATTGAGATTTTTTTAAATTAACTATTGTCGTCGCGTCTCCCCTGGGCTATGTAGGATAACCGGAAATGACCGAGAGGACATAAAAACACACCCACGCGATACTGCGTGCATCAGACCGCGCACACCACGTGCTATCGTTTATGGTGCCACACTGCGCAGTTACAGCTCTCATCTGCTTCCTGTACCGAAATATAAACTATTAGAGGAAAATCCCACTTATATAACTAACCCTGAGTAAACATGTTGATACAGGAAATAACAGGACAGTTTTACCTAAAAGTGCAACAACCTTTTGACCGCCATGGATAGTATAAAACGTGATTAACCAAGATTACAAATAACGCTTTAAAGCGTCGTAGCGGTGAAAAGGTTAAGTTATTAGATTCAACACGGAATAAAATCATTTGGACCGTGTTAAAAGCGCGGAATAGCGTGTGTAGTGCAGAGTAGTGCGCGCCACATTTGGAAAGCTATTAAGTATCTGTAGCCACGCTTGATCAGACACACTACCCCTCTCCCCCCTCCTTGCAGACGGACGAGATTCATGTGCAGTGGGCACTAGTCCACTTGATTATCAGGAGGCAGCACTAGATTTAACAATGCTATAACCTGGACGTAAAATGAAACATCCAGGGATAAAATAGATATTTCTGGTGAGTCACCATCTTTTCCGTTTATGGACTACCGCAAATCGTCGTTGTGATTCATATTAATTCCCTGTTTAATTTTTTTACACTTTTCTGTGGAAAGTAGTCAAATGGTGCGCTTTACGTTATAGTTTTTTGTGACGCCAAATAAGTGTGAGAATTGCTTCTTAGTCAATTGCTTTAGTCATTCTTTAGGTACTTGAGGTACTTACATAATTTTAGGGTTAAATTAGAGCACTAAAATTTCGCATTCGGTACTTGTTGCCTTTTATTATTTTTAGACCATGGGTACGTTTCGTGCAGACGTAGCCTAATTGTGGGGCAATAAACAGCGCGGTTGTTGAGCGGCGTAAACTGGTGTCAGTTGAAACTGTTACTTACAGTTTATCGGAGCGACGACCGCCGTACAGACATGCACCAGAGGATATGACGTCATTAGTTTGTCTATTACAAGCCAACACCATGTGATCTATGACCGATTTGTGAGTGTGCTGGCTCTATATTGGACACATTACCAAAAACAATTTCATTCTCTTTGAACAACTCCGTACAGAAGCATAACGTAAGAGGAAGGTACCTACTTTATATTGTTACGTGCTATCCAAAGCCTCCAGACTGGCGCTCCCTGACAACTTCAAGTGTCGAGTTACGTGACTTGCAATCGTATTATCGGATTTGAATGAATAACTTTGCATGCGCAACCGTCCGTCCGGTGGATCATTGTGGCTTAAAATTTGCTGCCATTTGGGATGTGGGCGACCTCCGCGCATATGAACGATCCGGCAGTTATTATTGTGACGGGAAATGAACGTTTGCGGGTGAGAGTCTCAAGATAGCCATTGACAAAAAGCATGCGACGCCGTCTGACGTCTGTGGAGTTCATAAGAGCATCCGCCGTCTGCACACTCCGCCAAGTTATCGATCGGCTATGCATAAACTGAGTTTCATTTGATTAAAATTGGACTTGGTTAGACTCTGTAGAGAACCTGCCTCTAATGTAGTTACTTAATGCAGCTGTAATACACTTCTTAATGTGGTTACACTACATTGTCTGCATAAGTGGTAGGCCACTCTACAATATTGCATTAGTCGACGTCAGACATAGTAAACGTGCACAGTAGTAACCTTGGAAGGACAGGACAATCTAGTGATTCAATGTTTTTTAAGATGTTGCAATGTGGACTAATTTTTCAAACAAATCTTTTCTGCATCTTTTGTTTGATTGTGTTACAACTTTAATATCGAAATTAAAGTTGATTTTATACTGCTTCAGTGCTAAATGTTCTTCTTGGGTACCCATATGTGTAAAATGAATTGGCACAAACCAACGCTGTTGTTGAAAAAAATCGTCTCACATTTAGTACCTTTTACATTATTTTTGTCATTTATCTATTTCAGTAGTCTTCTAAAATACGAACTGTCTATTTGTGGGTTGACAAATGAGCTGCGTTTTGGACGTAAAGTTAAAAAACGTAGGCGCGCGCCGCGTGGCCACCACGCTACGTTCCGTTACACCAAGTAGAGCGTCGCCGCACGCTAGTAGTATTAACATTGCTAAACGTGACCGCGAATGCGCTTCGTTCGAGGCTACCGACCAACACAACACTGCGTACATCGACTATATTAGCCATGAATTCATAAAGCCAGCCTTCACATATTTTTAGAACTGAAAACATTTGTTGAAAGTTAGCCACACTCGACGTTAATGTTTCATACGACAGTCTGTCGTGATCCTCATTCTCACGCAAGTCTCCAACAATACACAATGATGAATCATTCATACAATTAATGATTTTTGTTGGCGTTGGTAATGAAATGAACTAATTTTGACAATTACTCCGGCCGTATAGAGTTCGTTAACATCCAGTTTTGAATTAGTTAATTAAAGCTCATATCTAACATATTATCTAGGTAAAAGTGTACGAACTGACTAAACTTTGTACTTCTACGGATGATACCGGTTTTAAATACATAGCTGTTAAATAGCACACAATGTGCCGTTATCGTGGATATAAGTGAAGCACAACATTTTATTTCGAGGGGTGTCGGGTTGAATGAACCACACAAAGCACCTTTAGTCGACATTAACTTCAGTCTCTACTCTCATGTTTGTGATGTGGAAGGGTCTTGGTTTTGGATAACTCGCAGGTAGCCGGAACGTTTGTCTACTTTGCTCTCACCCTTTAAATTCACAAACGTAAAAAATGGGCTCAAAATTTGTGCAATGCGCTTTACCTTTTTGTTCAGCCGGGAGTGTTAGAGCATGGTTAATAATGCGTCTTTTTTGTGGAGTATGCTAGGAGAAGTTCCTTTGTCGCGCGGGCGATGTTTCGTTGGCAGTTCGGAATAATCGCAGTCAGGTAGCGAGGGGCGCGGCGCGGCAAGGGAGCGCGGCTCAGGGCATGGCGGCGGCACCGCGGCACAGCGCGTGGGGTGGCTCGGGCAGGATCGCTTTCAGAACACATGGCGTTTGTGTCGACGACCGACCCGACTCTCAAGGCCATAAGCGCATTACGAACCTTTCCGACGCTTTTGTGCTGGGGTAACGCTATCTCTATTCATGCTGGTACAAATGTGCCACACTCTGTTTGATTGTTCTAAGTCATTGAACATTTAACAACGATACTAAGAAACTTAGTAATTACGTTTTTAACTTTATAGTTAACAAACTAATCATTTACTTTTTAATTGTTCGCAGTATGGCGGTTGACGTTACCTGAGTGAAAATCGTAAAAGGAAGACTGAATAAATGAAGGATCTAGGTAAGGGTGAATATTCCAGCATAAATTTTTCGTGTCCACGTTATATAATACGATAATAAATAAAAATGGGTAAAGGATATTTGATTCATTGATAATAATTGTAACTTAAAATCAAATCAAATATTCTTTATAATTTGGTGGCGGCATTTTAGACCACCAAAATTGAAATTTGACTTAAGTATAAATGTTTTGATTGTACCCTTATATGCTAGTCTTAAGGCGGCAGTAATCAGCTTCACACACGTACAGGTGTTACACGTTAGGGCATGCGTTTCTGCTAATATTTCTGCATATATCTTTTAAACGTTAGTGATGTATCCAGTCAGCGTCATTCTAAGGTACTTTGGGAGTTTACGGCCCGCTAGGCTATTCAAATTGAAAAACATCTTTATTCAATAGGATTATTCATAGTTACCATTTGTATCGCCATTATTTACATAACGAACGACTTATCCGCCTAACTACTGCAAATGGCGAAGATGGAAGGTACGTAAGAGTCTTACATGGATTTGGCTTTAACCTCCTAAGACCGAATGTTCTTTATAAATCCAAACCCCATTGTTTAACTATTGTGTCTGGAAATCTCGGTCTTAAGAGGTTAAAGCATTCTGTTCCTAGTAAGAGCTTGGGTAGTAAGAGCTTGCTTCATCCTCATCAAAGAATTTTGATAGAGAACAAGGGCCAAATTATCAACATACAAAAATTGCTAGAAAGTTCCTTCGTCTAGATGTTGAATAATACAGGGGCAAAGACGCTGCCCTGGGGTAGATCGTTTCTTTAGGAGCTCCAACGATTTGTATCTGCACTGTGACTAACTTGATACCTTTGGTTATGAAGTAACTCACAAAGGATTTTCGCAAAATTGCGGTCTCTAGTCATGTCTGCCATCGTCCAAAGCGGTCGTTGAAGATAGTATGTCTTGTAAGCTGCCGAAAGATCTACAGATACTGCGCCTGTCAACTCATAAGTATGCTGTGTGAGTTTTTGGGTCTGGATGCAACACGGTTTACCGGGCTTGGAACATGCTTGCTCTGGAATTAGTTTAAGCTGTACGAGACTGCAGAGACCAATTAGAAGACAAGCTTGCACGCCTCTCGAATAGCTTGCAAGTTTGGCAAAGAAGAGAAATGAGTCGATAGTACTTAATTTCTTCCAGAGAGGTACAACGATTCTTTACTGTAGTGAGACAGTCACTATACTGACAACTGCAATAACTACGACTTAGCGACGGGGCATACGTTTTACTGGCACCTGTTCTACACCGGAGACCTTAACCGCATTTCAGTTCTTCAATGGCCTTTTTTGTGCTTAGGGGATAATTTACTACGTTTGTTTAGCCCACAATGAAGACGGCCCATTGCATTGCAAAGGCTGCGCGACACCGAGAAGAACACTGTTTTCAGTTTGGGCGGCCAATATTCAATTTAAGTGGCCTATTTTCAATAATGAGTGGTTGTAGGTTTTTAGGGTTCCGTATCCAAAGGGTAAAAAACGGGACCCTATTACTAAGACTCCGCTGTCCGTCCGCCCGTCTGTCGGTCTGGCACTAGGCTGTATCTCATGTACCGTATAACCTAGTCTAAATAGTCAGTTGAAATTTTCACAAATAATGTATTTCTGTTGTCGTTATAACAACAAGTATAAAAAAAGAATAAAATAAATATTTAAGTGGGCCCTCATACAACAAACGTGATTTGTTTTGCTCGCCTTGGCTCGATATTAATAACGGCAACAGATAGACGTTTGAAATATTCACAGATTTAGTTATATATTCACTTTAAAAACAAATAATTAAATTAATATTGATGATACAAAACATAATGATACCAAACACTTCGTGTGCGAGTGCGACTCGTACTTGGCCGGTTTTTAATTTCGGTGGTCAGTTTTCATTTTTGGTGGTTATCTACACTTTATCTTAAATTAAATTGTAATAGTACTGTTAGCGACATCTACTTACTTAGTCTATTTCGCAATGGACTAACTAGATCTCGCAAACAGTACTTATTAAGCTTACATTTGGCATTAAGTGTGATTTAGTGACAGTGTATCGTATAGATTCTATCTTTTTCCATATAGGCAAGCGACTGTCTTGACCAACCCGCGAAGGGAAAACCAGCCCAATACAGGTTACCTATCAAGCATAGTTTTAAAAAAATATCCATGTTTTAAATTATTTCTCCGACTTAATAGATTTATTGCCTTTTTATAAAATTCCTAATGTCCACATATTGTACAATTATGTATATTTCAACCAAAATTACGTGTTGTAAGTAAAGCAAGGTAGATTAATTTGCTTTGGGGAGTAGTTAAGCCCCTGAGGGTTAAAAACTGGGGGTTAAAAAGGCCACATCGGAGCTATGCATCTAAAAAGCAATATTGCAATTTGACATTTGCTTCGATGTAGCATTTTTATCACCCAGGTCAAAGATAAATTATACACTAAATAAATATAGATCTAAAACTGTCAAAAAACATTTTCTTTTTTCTATTTAACCTATTCGTGATTTTTAATCAAGAAAAACATAATAATAAGTCCGACATTTTATCCCGTTTTTTCTATGACGTCGCAGTGCGCTTTTTCATACAAATTCCATAGTAATTTCGTGTTTTGCCGTTTAATAAAAATTAACTGATTTGACTATTTGGAAACTAGCATATTGTCAACCAGAAATCAACACCAAGAGCTCCTCCTCAAACCTAGACTCCGGCTAATGAGGAAAGTTTGCCAATAAGCGTGAAGTAAAGTTTATTTGTATATCAGTATATATGTATAACTAAGCCAATTTATATTATAATTGCTAGAATATATAACCATCACGTTCGTAAAAAAAAACCGGTCTTGTCGTACTAATTACTTAAGTACCTACCTCCGAATTTCTTTTTCAAATTTTAACAGCCTTCCAAACTGAAAAGTCTTATTTCGTACCCATTGCTTCTTTTTCATTTAGTCTTTTCGTTTTCATATTAAGAAATATAATTATGCTTAATTCAATTAGCGGAACCAGAGAGGAGGGAAACCTATAAAAATGTAACCCTCTTCCACTGTACCAACAGGAAATATAGGTAATAACTATTTGAAATGGTCATCTACTTCTACCTACCTATAAGTCCACCCACGAGTATCTTTGTACCTATGCAGTTATATAAGTAGTACGAATACCTATATTAGGTAGTAGGTAGGTATATGTATGTTGTTGAAAGCATTGACGTGTATTGAATTCAGACGCTTAGAATTTGCAGCGTAGTACCTATTTACCTATTTATTTGGGTACAAATAACTTACCAGTTATATTAACGATTTAATGTCCTATTTATTTTGAAGAGTTACAATTTCCTAAACAAACGAGATGTTAGATGTTTTCTCGCAGTGAGTTAAATTACGTCTGTCCAGTTCTATACTCCGCTGGATATCGCCGGTGTCACACTCATAACTGGTTATCGCTAGTGACGTGTGAGTTGCCCGCTGTTTGTCAGATTATTTCACACTTACAGCCAATGTTCACTCTAAAATCACAATACGGTTTTGCCTGGTTTCGTAATATCATAATATCGGGTTTAGGTGCCACAAGACAGCGGATACAAACGATCTACGTTATTCACGTCGAGAGAGCGTTGTCTCGTCATCGATGATACCCACCCACAGCTGCGCTGCTCAACATGACTAAAACTAAAAGAGAGAGTAAATACCGCGAGTGCAGTGAACAAGCCAGCCGCGGCGCCGCGCCGCGTTTGGCCGATAAGGGTCGACACCCGTACCAATGTCAAAGTCACACTAACTAGCTCAAATGAAATAGTATTTCATTCACGTACTTGTTCAACATACGTCCTTATTGATAACAACTGTTGATTGGATTTTGTTTAATCAGTAGTGGCGCTGTAGGTGTGTTTTTATTGTATCTGTCGGTGATATGACGCTCGCTGTAGGTACCTATACCGGCGAAGGTCGTTCAGGAGCACAGTGTTCTCACTTTAGCAGTTAATCGCGAGAGGCACCGGCGTGAGGTCACGAGCCGCAGCGCCAACGGCTATCGCATTAGGATTCTGATAACAAAGGACGAAAAGCGAGTTTAATGATAAAACCGTTGCGGAAGTTTCATCGCGCCTAATGGCGTTCTCATGTTTATGACACTGTCAGCTCGCATAACGTCGACAACATGCAATCGAGAGTTATTCTTCAATAACAATAAAATTTGCATCGTCATTATCAATGCAAAAGTGAATCGGGTGATATTAGCTTCAAAGAAATATATATTCCAGGTACAACGGATACGAGTATTTAGTTAAAGATAGATTAGTAAGTACGAGTACTCAATTTATTTCAGGCGCGAAGCGAATAGAGAATATCTGCACATAATCGGTAGTTATTGGGTTCGGGTTCCTATTTACCGGAGAATAATTTAGCAGTGAAGTAAAGCAAAGCAGTGCCATCTGTCGAGGACGCGGCGTGGCGGCGCGGCGCGGCGGCACGGCGCCTGATGCGCTGCAGTGTATGGAGCAGACGCTGAATGGCGTCGGTTGTAAGTTGGCGAAAAAACAAGTGCCGTTGAACCCGCCACGGCGAATGCACCGGGCCGTTAGCTGTGGCCGAGGTCAGGGAGGCATCAGCGGCGCATTGTGTCGTGTCGTGCGTTCCAGTAAAAATATGCATAGTGTCTCAGCTGACTGCCTCGTGGAAAACGACTACTCAATTTGGTCGGTTAGGTTTCATTTAGTTTTTTACGCCAGCGTAATTTCGCAATCGCTCATTCAGCTAACGCAAAAAAGCAGCCACATTATATTGGCCTTTATGTAGGTACGTCTTTTTGCGACTTGAATTGTTTTGCTGATGATGTTATTTTATAAGTTATTTAGGGTTCTGTAGTGAAATAGAAACCTTTCTTTTATAGTTTCGCAGACAATATTCTTGTCTCCTGTGGATTGTGAAATCATCAACCCAAGTCAATTTTAAATGTATTTTATTCATTCGGTTATGTACTGCAAAGTTCCCGACTACAGTATCCCTTACGGTGAAAACTCTGTTCTTTTACCCTATTATGTTAAATGCATTTAATGTACGTCCCACTATGTCTCCCGTAATCGCTAGTTCATTGAAACGGGTCAATTTACAAAAGTTCGTTTTTAAACTGACTCAATCGAGAATGGAATCCTGGACCTCTGTCTGTACAGCCATTACACCACAGAGGTCGTCGTTATGCTCGTTTTACACTTGCCCACAACCACGAAAGGGGCGTCAATGCGTAATGTAGTCGTTTCAGCTAAAATGCTACAGTAATATTGGATAAAATAAGATATTCAGATAGGTACTCATTTTCTCTCGCGAGAACGCATAAAACTTGGGAGTGCATAATCATATTCGGAAAACAGTCGTCTTAAAAAAATATAAAATAGTTCTTATATTTAAATAAGAATAGAACAGATTTGTTCAACTTCACTGGTGAAAAACTATCCTTTGGTTGGCTAGGACATTGCAGGCACCTCCTTATCCGTACGGTCACGAGCAAGTATTAATATGATACACTTTGGTACCATGTCACATTAACTTTTTTCACAAATTGAACTGTAAGTCTCACTAAATGTCAAATATGTTAGTGCGACAGAGTCCTAAAGTGTGTACATTATATTGCTCATGACTGTACCTAAGATGGGTCCGTGCTTCGAAAGATACGTGGAGTGGTTGGTTAATAGCCTAAACGCCTCCACCAACCCGCAGTGGAACAGCGTGGTAGAGCGTGGGGCGTATATAGGTTATTTATGTGTTATTTAAATCGATAATACACTGTAAATACAATAGGTGTATGACTAAACGGAGGAGAGGAAAATTTACTTCCTAAGCACCCTAATCAAATTGGGATGAATAAGTTCGCAGCGCCAACGGATCACAAATGAAGGCAGCATACGCATGCGCTATACGATCGATTTTTGTATAACACAAGCTTTTCCAATATTTGGCAATGCTTTCGTTAGAAATAAAATTCAACCTTATCTCGTACCTTCAAGGACGACGATCGAGTAAAGAGATTGAAGTCTTAACGCTTTCTTGGGATGAATGAACGGAAAGATTTGTCGTAATAAAAAGTTTTTTGTTGTTTGGTGGTGAAAGATTTTACTTAAGACTTTTCAGTACATTTTGGGAATTATTTGTGTTATGTAGGTAACCTGAGAGGGTCTGGTTTCGCAATTTGCACAGTTCTATCGCTTTAGATTGCTGTGATAATGAAGGAAATTGAGTAGATATGTTGCCAGTGGCGGCACGGCAACGGAGGGTAACTAGAGATAAACTTTTTGTAGACGGAGTCGGCTCACATTTTGGCTTCATTAGTGCGACGACGCGACAGTTACCGGACGCGTATCCCTTGAAATAATTAAGTTACCTTGTGTCGCTTTATTTCACTTTCAATATCGTTTAAATATTTAAAATTAGCCTTAGAAAAGTAGAAGAATATTTGTTCAAATGTTAACTGTTTGCCACATGCGAAAAAATCAAGAAAATCGCCTATTCAGGAGTTCAACCAAAATATTATGAAGGTAGACATATTTCTTAAAAGCATCCTTTATCTTCGAGACGAACACTTATTCGACGAACCTATATACAATTTAGTTTGTTATATTTAAAGTAGGTGCGACCTTGCTACGGTTATTAAGAAATATTTAATTTATAATGAAACTAGGTAGATCGTATTTTGCCGTTAAATAGATGCCTAAGTACTGAGCGTATTTTCTTCACTACTCTTAAACATAATATTTGTATTTGTTATTTTCACGCCATATACTGAGTGTGCGTTTTCTCTTCTCCAGGTAATGGAAGATTCCAGAAGAAAAATATAGAAATGGCCGCCATGTTGAGTCGGGCCACCATTTGGTAAGTTGTAATCAAAATATACCTACCTTGTAATTTTACTTTTTAAATAGTAGCTAGAAAATACTTAGTACCTGCTGAGGCGAATTGTTCAATATTGTACCTATATATTGTTAAATTAATGTGACTTTGTGTCTTGCTGTGCGATCCGTATGTTGAATTTGTGTTAAGTACTAAAGATTTTAGGTTTAGTTCAGATAAAGGAACCTATTCTCTCTTGTTGCAGATGTTTCTATGACGCCTGTAACCGCGGCCGTAGTCCACCCACGACGACATATACTGATACAGGTAATTTTCCACTTTATATATCTACGTAGAATATAATACTTGTTAAGATATATTTAAGTTACTATAAGAGTTTCTTTTGCGTATTTCTGTGCCTACAGCGAATCTTATGCTATTGCGACGTTTAATCTGTCCTTTAATTGTACGCTATTTGTGTCACCTCACATTGCAAATGATTTTGGGTATGCATTTATTTTTGTGTACCCCAATTTTACCCGATTCAAAAAGTTTTTGAATTGTTTGTATAAGAATCATTTTATTTATATAAAATGAATCAAGTCATTATAGAAAACATATGGAATGTTTATTTATCCACGATCGTTTGCAATGAGGGTAAGTAAATTGTTTGTGCTTTAATTAGACTTGTAAAGAGTTTTCTTGAACGGAGGTTTTGATGAATTTGACAGCCTGCGCTAAGGAGGACTCCGCTGAGGCGGTGACGACTTCTCGTGATGGAGCCCTGGGCGCCCCATTTACAGGTAGGGTAACTTCGACTGTCGGGGGGACACCTCCCTCCGTTCACTGCAAGCGAATATCGTACTACCATACATAGGCTGACATACACAATCGTTTTTACCAATTTTGTAAAATATCACAAAAGAAAATCATGAATACAAAAATAATTCTCTAAAACATAACCATACCTATCCGTTACACTGATTGTACATGACATGCCTATGCTTTAAATGTGTTTTTCATCATCATCATTTGCTTTCTCAAGTTTATTTGCACTTTTTTATATTGTTATTTTCATCTTATTAATGTACCTATACTATGCGAAACTATGCAATGCGACTGTATTTAGGTACTGTTATTTCACTAATTTAAGTACTTATTTACGGTTATATAATTACCGATGAAAATGTTGTGTGATTTGTAATACAGGTAATTTCAGAGGTAGAATTTAGTCATTCGTCGGTAGACTTAAAACATCGATCTACTGCAATTTAAACTCAAACCGGATTGATTATAACTATAAAAAAGTCGGTTGTGTAAACAGGTTGCGGTCAATTATATTTTGGAAGCTTTTAAGTGAAGATTTATGAACGCCGTCAATAACGGAGGAAGTGGAGGAACGCAACGTGTCAAACGTAATTTAAAATGGCCTAAAAACCTTCTGCGAAGGGACACACTAATAGTGTTTTCCGTCCTGTTTGTCTAAGGCTTCTTTCACACTAGCGTTTCACACTAGCGACCCGTAATACACTAAACAAATAAAATATAGTTTTTAAATGTAATTTTTAATCTGGCAACCCAACAACAACTCAAATTCATTCTTACTTGCAAACTTTTACTTGGAAGTAACTCAACTATTATTCAGAAAAATCCCCACCAAATGCGTTTGCGTTTATTAAAGGGGATAGTCAGTTTTATATTTATACACTTACTCATAGGTTATAAGTGAACTTAATAGCTAATATTCAATCGTGCTAAACTTCACACAAACATGGATTTTGAAATATAAACTTCATTAAAGCGCTTATATTGAGTTTTAAAATGACCTCTTAAAGTTGCAGACTATTATACTCCGAAGTTAACACTTGCACGATGTACGAGATAACAAGAGTTCATAAAAGCTTCCAAGAGATCCAATTACGACAATGTACTTTAGTTGATTCTAACATTCCAATCAAACGCTTAGCTTAAGTGACAAAAGGAAAACCCTCGCAAAAAAGGTGGGCCATAGAAAAAATATAAAATGAAATAGAAGCTATTCTAAGATTATGAAAAATAATATATGTCTACACTCAGCGGGATCCCCTGTCTGGGAGACATAAGAGTGATGCAGAGAATTAGATCTGGATTTGTTCTACTGAATTATGCTGAAAACAGAATTTGTTCCGTTAAAAAAACGGAAATATAAAGTTTTCTAAACGACCTCCAGCCAGCGGGATACTTACCAAAGTTAAGTCTGCTGAAGTATAGATTGGTATTAACTTTTAGAACTGTAATTATTCTGTTCAACAAAACAAAAAAAATACTTCTGACATCCTTACTTCAGCTACGACTTTTTCTCTCAATGACATTATTTTGTAACTTTTACACTAATCTAATAAAAATTAACCTATTTACGACTATAATTTCACTTAAATTACCTATTCGTACATCTAGTGCTTAAATTAAAAAGTATAGAATTTGAAAGATATTATGTGGGTAGAATATAAAAAAAAAACTATGTATCAGGTACAAATTGAAGCTGTGAGAGAAAAAGTCCGCTGACTGGAGGTTTCATTGCAGCTTGATTGTAGCTGAAGTAAGGATGTCAGAAGTATTTTTTTTTGTTTTGTTGAATAGAATAAATACAGATCTAAAAGTTAATACCAATTTATACTTCATCAGACTTAACTTTGGTAAATATCCCGCTGGCTGGAGGTCGGTTAGAAAACTTGGTATTTCCGTTTTTTTAACGGAACAAATTCTGTTTTCAGCATAATTCAGTAGAACAAATCCAGATCTAATTCTCTGCATCACTCTTATGTCTCCCAGACAGGGGATCCCGCTGAGTGTAGACACATAAAAATAATCCTCATTTTTAATTTTGACTTATTTACGAATTTTAATTATGAATTACGTAATAATAAGGCGTTCGACCACGTTTGTTTATGACGTCACCGTTTTGTATTGTCATGCTAACGCTATTTAAATGAACCGTATTGACGTTTCAAAAAAGTAGTTATCTCATTTGACTGGGTTGTTATCTACCCTATTATACTAGTGGTAGCTTGGTAGATTTGAATGCTTTCACGTCTAGTTTACACGTCATAGAAACCTATGACTTCACAAGTTTCTTTATTGACGTGACTTATTGTAGCTTTGCCGCAGATGGCATTAACTACTTGGCTGGACAAATGGGGAGCGCTGAAAGCTCTCACCCGGTACAACGGACTTCACAAGTCCTAACTATAAACATACGTACAACTGACGTGCCCGTAGAGTGGGCTACTACAAGTCTTGTTTTAGGATATCGAAATACAGAAGCTTTTTTATTTTGCGCTCCTGACGATAGTTAAAAACAATCAAAAAATAATGTTCAGCGAAATCCTTTATTACAAAGTGAGCCTGATGCATCACTTCAATCTTACACTGCTCATTTAAAAAGTAAATGTAAGTAGCACGTTCCATTTTTAAAACATTTTTTATTCTAAGTATAGCATTGAAGTGTCGTTGGCGATAAAACCGTTAACGTTTTCAATTCAGTCCGATATTCACAAACAAACAGAATTTTCAATTCCGGGTAGGTGCTAATGAGACGGGTTTTATACCCTCGCGTCGATTTTCGAGCTTTTGTTTCGTTATGAATTGATAGTACGGGCTCACTGGGTGCTCTCAGTTCTTGTGGCTCTTTATATAGTTCACTTTGATACTCACGGATAATAACGTAACCCTCGTCTGTTATTCCGACTTGACCTTTAAAGACGTTAGGTGGCTTTAGACACGATACCTATTGTAACAAATTTACCAGCAGTTTTTGCTGTCAAATAAACATCAAACTTCTAAAGAACTTTTCTGAAAGGAAATGGGAAGCCTTCCACAGAAAGCTCCGAGGAGTAATATTTTTCTGCTTTCGCAACTACAAACCTAAAAATGTGACTACGTAACTTCCAAAGCTGTTTTGCAATTCGTTTTCGATTCAAATATGTCAGATAAGTATTTTTGTAAGGTATAAGAAATTATTTATTGAAGCTGTAGACGTGTCTACGTCGGATATTGTATCTATTACATATATCGTCGTCTGTTATAATCAGTGTAGTGATGTGCTCAAACAATGGCTGTCAAATAAGTATCATTACAAGTTGCGGGCGATGGCCCTAATAAACCGGCCAGTTCCTCAGCAGCCGTTCCTCCCGTCGAACTATAGTAATTCTGACTCAAATGTGCGCAATACGTATGTGGGTATTGGCCTAGCCAGTAATATTAATTAGCTCGGTGACACTACGTTTCGGCAGAGCATAGGACAGTGAACCGAAACATATTCCGATTCCGACAGATCAATAATGGGGGACTTGCGGATTATTTGCCAGAGGCATATTAGAGGTAGGGAGACTCACGGCTGTTACAAGCTAAGCAAGTGTGCTAAAAGGGAAATTGTGCTTGAAAAATGATTATAAACCTATACGTATTTTTAACAGCCTCTTGATTGGCCTTACTGCTGGAAAATCGTTTAAAACTTTTCTCACATACTTGCAAGGATAAAATATCGTTTCCAAAAGGAGCTACCCCTTGATTCCGTTAGTTGTTCTTGTATCGGTAATTCATTAACGGGTCATTTGTGTCAGTGGTGCGCGAACACGTTGCCCACGGCCGTGTGTCGGCCCCCGTAGGCCCATAATTAAATCTTCGGCCAGAACACCCACAGGTCGTTGACCCCGCGCGAGTCGCGCCGGGATAAATTCAATTACTCAATTATTGTAACACGCCGTCCACTGCACTCAAAATTCACGCTACACCGTGCCATCATGGCTTTTAGTGATATATTTTTAATGGGAAAATTCGAGCCAGTCATACAGCGGCACCGGTGTGGTGATACCTTTAATGTTAATTACCTATCTTGTGTGTGATCAATTATGATGTGGTGCTGTCGATGCAATAACCGCGACTCGCGTTTCATATAAATACTTAAAGTAAAAGAGAAACCAGCTAGGCTTCCAGACACGTACAATTAAAGGCTTCGTTACATGACGTTTTCTTATCTTATCAATTTAGATTATAGAAATATAGTAAAAATAATGATTCAAATTATTAGTTGGGGGCTTGTGAAGTTGTGATACTTATTGTTAATACATAGAAGTCAATTTAAATTGTAATAATTGTAATAATTAGAAATGTTTTAATTATTCGTAATTTTAATTTTAAGTGACAAATTATTTAATAAATTGTATTTACATTCATTAATAAAAAAATAAGTTATATTACTACTATTCATTTAAATTACCTTATGTTAATAACACATTTCAAACGTTTCGGTCGCACTGCTATGACCGCCCGTAGTCATGAGATGAAAGTAGGTAATGAATTAATAAGGTAGGTAATTTCATTTTTACTTTATTACATTGCAACCACGTAAAGACCCGTTTAATGATGTATAGTAGTAAAACGCCGTAGTGTGTTAAAACTAATGATTCATTTGTCTAAGTACAACACACAGATTGTTATTAGAGATACGCGGAATATTCGATTGGTATTCGGCGCCAAAACTGAATATCCGGTATTCGGTTTTGGGTGTTGCCTCGAATATTATTAATTATAATAAAAGTAACTTGAAACCTTTAAAAACGAGAGTGAATAGACATATACTAGATAAGCGTGTACTACCTTAGGCCACATCTTCATGTACCATCAGGTGAGATTGTGGTCAAAAGCTAACCTATTTTTTTATGAAAAAAAAAAAAGGAAAGTCCGGGATGTATGAATAAATGGAAGTGGTTATTTTAGTTACTTCCTCAAATAGTTTCAGCAAAACTACGCACTCTTTTAAAAGTTACTATAGACGTAGTTCGAAACCGAATAATTCGGCCGAATATGATTTATTTTTATTTTTTTTGGGTAATAATAAACCGAGCCACAGAATTATTATTTTTTCTAATTACATAACGAAGCAACGGGATACCGTTATAGATACTTTACAACACCACCTAAACATTCCAAAGAAAGCATCAAGTAAAGAACGTCAATTAACAAGTCCCAGTGATTAATACATCTCCACTTAATTTACTAACTCAGGCGTGAATTTTGCAACTTATTAATTTATGTTCCTCGAAAAAACTACTGTTACAATTTATGTTACAAATATAGACGCTAAAAAATAAATGTTATGATGAGTATTTCGTTACATGAAAGTGAAAACCAGGTAAGCGTCTTTTTCAACAAACACTAGTTTCGATGTAGGTCAAAGTTTGTGGTTTCAATTTTTTCAAGAAAAAGAATTCGATGTCTTGATGAAAACAATAACATCAGAATGTGATTTTACAAAATGGCGCTTATGTGGTATTCACTATAAAGCAGCGATTTAAAGTGGGTTACTTTGTACATAATTACGAGTATACTTATAGCGGATAGTAAAGTGTTTCTTAGATGCGCATTGATGATGGCTGAATTAGTAATTCAGAGTAGATATCTGTTTAAATAGCACCCAATAATTTTGTCAAAAATGTTTTATGCAGAAAATCGTATAGCCTATCTTAAAAAATATTCGGTTCGGTAATAGCTTAACCGAATAATATTCGATATTCGGTTAAATCACTATTCGGCACATCTCTACAGAGTATCTGTCTTATTTTACGTTTTGTTGTGACAACGAATGCAGATAAAACTTGTTTCCAACAAATTTGTTAAAGCGTAGAATAATCTGCAATACTTATTGCTGATGATTGCAAATACCATTTCTAGTTCCAATTTCCAAACGTACAAATAAGTGAGGGCTGAGTTAATTTTGTGGCAAAATGTATTGATACAATTTTCCGCGAATTCGCTTCGGGAATTCGGGAACTTTGTTTGTTCACCTGTTGCGTAGGTTGTGGAAAATGTGTAGGAGAACAAACAATGCAGGGCGGGAGGACCTCGGCGCCCCGCCGATGCAATTCCCGCGCAGACTCGGCCCAGGGTATTTAACAGCCACCCCCTGTGGAACCTTTACAGTGCGAGTTTGCCCCCGGTAGAAACAGGCCGCTCGTCCTAACCTCCCTACGTGCGTTACTCTATTAGTCTAGATACCCCTTCTAGAATTGTTAAAAATTTTAAAAAAGTTCAATTGAATGTCTATAAATGTTTACTTTCCGGGGAAAAAAGTTATTTTTTTAAGCCTGCTGAAATGTTCCCCCCTTTTATAAGTAATTAACTAATAAAAAGATCTCGTAAATAACGTTACCAGTAGAAAAATGGGTTTCCGGTTTCGTAAGTATGTATAATTAATTGTATTTATTGATGTGTAAAACTATTTTTTTTTTACATTTTCGCCATCGTTCTTTTTTTTCATATTTCATGAAACCCATTTAGATTAAAAAATACTTATCCAATTTCATTATTTCTTGCTTGCGAGGTTTAATTTTAATTACGTATATTTTTATTTTATGATTATATTACTCTGCGAGTTTGTGGCTGTTTAATTGTTTTGTGGCTTATTTGCATTTGAAACAGACTTACAATCGCGTCATAATTGGTGCGAGTGGCAGAGGGTTGTATATTTGGAGGTATTAATATTCCTCTGGTACCTTGTCATAGGGATAAAATTAATTAGTCGCGATCACACAGCCGTAGGCGAGCAGCGAGCTCCACACACATACCAACTGCACATCGTCGTTGTGAAATTTATCGAAATATATTTATTCAATAAATATAAAAAAAGTCAAATAATAGATTTTGATTGCGCTTGAAATTAGTACACTTGGATATAATATATTTTATTTGTACCTAATCAAAAATATCTGTGTGATACATTTGTTTGCTTACTGTAATGGACTTCCACATCGGAGATTTTTCTAACAGTGTACAAGTTCATCATTAAGGAAATGAGAGTTTTTACAAAACATGAAACGCGCAGTTTTATTCGACCTTTAACTAATTTTTCTTTTTTATCCAACGACATTTCCTTTGACAACTGGAGTCCTCGTTTTCATTTCTATGAAGATACATAATTAAATTTAGTCGGAAAGTCGTCGCATATAATAGGTACGCTAAGTTAAAGAAGTATTTCTAAAAAGTACACATTATCCCCTTTGACTACCCGAAATGACGCAATGAACAGATTTTATTAAATTCCCTCCTCTTTATTCCTTCCTTCTATGTAACTGAGAATATACTTAAAATAAATTTATTTAAGTCGGTAGTAGCGTAGGTGAAGCGTGCAAAGAAAGAACCAAACCCTATTTCATTTTATTTTGTTCAACTGCGTTTCGGGTTTCGGTTTGGGTAAGATAGGGTTTCGTTGCTCGTCATAATTATAGAAGGGGGCAACTCTGGCCTACCTATCTGTTTTAAAAACAATTGCCAAAGTCTGACCTAGTGATTTTCGATGGAATTTGGGAAACATAAGTTGTTCTGTCTTTAACACGAAAACCCCAGTCAGCTGTTAACATTTTCCTTTTAACATAACATAACATCACGCCTGTATTCTCAAAAGGGTAGGCGTATAGTATGTACATATTATTATGTGTATATTTATTTATTTATTTATTTTTCTTTATTTGGGATAACAACAGCATAATTTATTTTAGGTACAATCAGTAGATTACAGTTATTTGCCAACAAAGTTATCCACTTAAAAAACAAACATGAATGAGAGCAGCAGCGTTACAGTTACAACATGTTTTGATGCTTATACAAGAGAACGTCTTATTTAATGTTAATAGAATTATACATATAATACCAATATATACGGAATGTATATATATATTAATAACAGAATTTATATAGTTGTGAATAGATATTATGATACAATCATATATATTATGGTATAACGATAAACGTACATGTATATAATAGGTTGATTATAGTGTATACTTACACTCTCCCCTCCCAGCTATGTTTAAATCCCACGTAACTGTAACTCATTGTAACCATGGGATTCATTTACGTGTATTCACAGCTTTTACGAGTCAAATCAAGTCAATAAAAAAAAACACTATAGCTGAACATTTCGCGAACGGATCCCTGAATCGAAAAATGATTTTTACATGCTCACTTCACATCATATAAATAACGAAAAAATGCTGTATTGCAATTTTTGTAAATAACGTCATACAGAAAAAAAAATAATCATGATTTTTTTTCGGAAATACCGCATAAACGTGGAAACTGTAATATCAAATTTCGTAAGTATTATAAAATATTTTAATAATTCGAAACCTTGTTTGTATATAGAAATACCGGATAAACGTGAAAAGCGAACCTAATAATAAGTATCAAGTTTCACGTTAATAAATAATTTGCTAATAAATCGATATCTTACTACCCATATTGGCCTTTATTTACTCTGCGTTCAAAATGTCGAATGATGGTTTTTTTAAACGGATTTCTAATCCGACATTAACATGCTTTTCCAGTTTTTCTCCGAATCACACTTCCACAATCGGAATTTTCGCACCTCACCCGATTTTAGGATAAACTAGTTTTGACAGGGCCAATCCAGTTCTTAGTCTATACGCAATAGGAATAACCAGTATTGTCAAGCAAACCTGTCAAGTTTTGCTTCGTCTCAAGATTAATACAATAAACTAAGTTAGCTTAGGTATATTATCGTAAGCATCAGTTTGTGTGCACATACTTATTTACTCGAAGCAATTAGCTCTGCCTATGTCCAAAAGCTCTTTAATCTAGGCTTCGATGCGAAATCGAGATCTACGTAGGTATCGCAACTAAAGCTAAATACATACAGTGGCTTTACCTAGAGAGTTCTGGAAAATAGGAGCCAATTATTTTAAAAAAATATAAATAAAAATTCAAACTCGAATATCACAGAACGGGCTCGGTACTGTGTTTGTATGCTTTCCGCTTAATGGGTATAAGGCAAAGCTCGTTTAGCCTGTGCTAAGAAAATCGTTTCCACTGTTTATTCCTTTAACTTTGGCTCACCTAGGTATTTTATTCTAAGAGATTTGTCTTTAATTTAGTTGTTCTCTGCGAATTTCTATTTTAAGGCAAAAACTACAAGTCAGTTTAGTATTTTTTTTACCAAACTCACTCGTTATTAAACCGCTCTCAAACCTCAATTTAATAATATTAATAGAACTCGGAAACATGAAAAATATGTACTTCAACTAATTTATTTAGTATACTACTTATATTTACTAAAAATATCATTTAAAATTACACGGACAAAGATGATACGTTATAAAAAATACAAGTTGTAAGACGGTGAATGGAATAAATGCCATAGTCGCACAATAAATCTCGATTATCAAGTATTTTTTCTTTAACACGGTGCTATTTTAAAAATAAATTTAATTTCATACTTGATATTTGTGATAACAAGCATTTCATAAATTTGGTAAATTTAACTTGCATTATTTTATAATTTCATACTGACCTAATTTTGATGCGCTCGATGTCCTCTGCTAGTTTATATTTTCATAAATTATTAGGTTCAATTCAGAACTACTTAGTTCTGCATTCAAATTTTGATATGTTTACGTGGGAAACACGACAACAATAAAATATTTAGTTCTGAATTCAAATTTTGATATGTTTACGCGGGAAACACAACAACAATAAAATATTTAGTTCTGAATTCAAATTCTGGTGATTCAGATACACGATAAATTAGTAGCTAATAATCGGTTCGCTGGTAGCTCGTGTTGCTCTAGCTAATAATTGATAAACATGAGAATTAACATTTGTATTCAGCAATGCGATAATTGCTGAAGGAAATTAATAAAAATACAGATTTCTAAATCAATTAATATGTAGGTACTTATTACTAAAATACCACGATTTCTTGTGATTGCGAATAGAAAAAAATGCATTTAAAGACTGACACTTTGGATGGGGTACTTACCTATGCCCGTTTTCACCAACAATCCCTTAAATTTACCTATGTTCTTACGGTCACCTATGTTCCTATGGTCACTTAAATTAAGGGTCCCGATTGTTCACTACCTAACCAGCCCTTAAGTAACCTCTTTTTATTAGATTTCTCTCTATACCGATTCTTTCCTTATTCTTCTAAACTTTGGCGTCAAAAATAAGTGATATGTCATTTTTCATGCGATGGTACCACACCTTAGTAACCGTTCTAACGAGACAAACTATTACATGAATTAATATATGTACGTAGGTAAATTACGTCATTACGGTTTTCATTTCTGATTTAACAAAAAAATAATTGTGGTTTTGAAACCAATGGGATATTTCGGTTATAAATCATTCTCTCGAAGTTTGCCTTGAAAAGCTTTTTCATGTAAGCCAATGCGAGGTATTTTGGTTAACTGTTTTATTTAGATGATTATGTTTGTTCATAGTATATTAACAAGCCTACCACAACCTTATTTTAATAAGTTGTGATGTTTAAAACAAAATATTTATATCGATAGTTGAAAAAGCCTCTAAAAAGCAATTCTGCAATTCTAAATTTAATTTGTTTGACATAACACGAATTCTTTTATGTGCGCAATTTTACGAGTATCCTTAGAAAATTGACGATATCAGGAATTCTTTTTTATTAATCATGACAACGATTTGCATTGTGGGTCTTAGTAGAAATAATAAAATAAGGTGATTTACCAGAGGAGTTACTTTTCCCTACTCGTTATGATATACGCGAATCCTTAGTTCACGTGATCACGTTCTTCGTACGCATAGCTCATTTAAACGCATAGAAACTTTTTTCGCCAGAACTAAGCTACTCGTAAGCTAAGAAAATCTTACGATATTACGATATTTTTACTAATACCTCACGCGATATGTTACTGACTTGGTGTTCGCTGAGGACACGGAATAGGGTGGTTGAGGATATCTATCCAATAAATAGGTATGTGTCCTGTCCACCTTTTTGTTCGCGCTCTTTACTCCAAGCACGCCTCCAAGACGGCCTCCGTGGTCCAGTGGTTGAGCGTTAAGCCGTTGGTCCCGGTTTCTACTTACTGATGTAAGTAAGTAGTCGTTACCTGAGTCATGTCAGGGGCATTAGGCGGCTTAATAATAACCCTGACACCAGGGTTGATGAGGTTGGTACTCCACCTCACAACCCACACGATATAAGAAGAAGACGCCAAGCAGTATCCAATAAAAATAAAATAATACTCAAATTCATTGCATATTTGCAACGACAAATAAGGCGACTGGAGTTCGATATTGTTATACTGTGTCTAATTTAGATAAGTAAGGGTCCGACCTCCCCGAACCAGGGTCCCGTAAATTCAAGAGAAAAAGCTAAGAGCCACTTTCTGACTGTATCCTACCTATACACCTTTTTCGTCAAAGTAACTTACTCGTACCTACATTTCTCTGTTAACATCAGTTACAAAGGTCAGGCTTTAACCCTTTGTCTTTATTATTTCTCTTTTTGTCTATTATTCATTTTCGACCCAACTCGTAATTAAAATATTAGAATCCTCGTGGAAATGAGGGTACGAAATAATGAACAATTATGTCTTTTTGTGTTTAATTTTAGTACTTACATAATTATTAGAATATGTTAAAATTGAGAATTATGTAGAGCTGCCGCTTCTGACAAACACATCTTTATGAAAGGCTTCGTGAATTAAATTTAAGAAGTGTTAGCCAGAAGCGGCACTAATAGGTAGGTTTTTATTAGGGTAGGGCGTACTTTAAGGGCCCTGTCTCACTAGGGCATCATGTTGACACCACGGTTTCGCCACCAACAAAATGTATGCAGTTGTATAAAGGGTACATCACCTGGTGGTGCAAGCAGTTTGAATCCCGAATAATTTCCCGCTGGTGGTGTAGCCGTGGTGTCCTAGTGAGATACGGTCCTAAGGTTGTATCTTTGCATGTATTTAACTATATATCTTGGAGGCAGCATCGACGATGCTCTTTACCGCGTGAAAGACATGGGTAGTGAGATGTCCTGGACATCACAAATTCTCACTACCTTGTCTTTCATGTGGATCGAGCATATTTCAACTGGCGACGACAAGACACCGACAGGCCGCGCCCGCAGACCAACTACGATATTATTATATTTCTGTACGATTTATTGTATTTTTCTATGTCTTTATTATATTTTTGTAGAATTTATAATTATTGTACTTTTAATACGTAGAATGCATATCGGATCTTCAGACGTTTCGAGGTGTAAATCGTATAAGTTATTTTTGGATAGGGCGATTGAATCGAGGGAAGATTATAGACATAATAAATGAAAATACAATATACCTATTATCTATACTCATTCTTATAATTATCTATTTCGGAGTCACAATGTCAGCAACTGTGCGCAAATCTGGAAAACCATGTAAAACTACCTACGTAATGTAACTAGGTATTCAATAAAAAAACAGCAATCCCCGTACTGAGTCTAGTGACCAATTCAACATAATAAACATACGCAGAACGGAAATGTTCAATAATCATGACCTTCCTAGCGTTATCCCGTTTTTCACATGGTTTGCATACCTAACCTGAAGATTTGATAAGTCCGTTTTTGACAGAAGCGACTGCTTTCTGACCTTCCAATCCAAAGAGAAATCCAGCCCAATTAAAGGTCACATGCCTCCGAAAACACATTTTTCCTTTACCGCTGAGCGCATGATAATCGCTTAAGATCCAAACATGAATTCTGAAACAAGTTCGAAAATCAGCCCTTGTTAGATTTGAATCTGTGACATCACAATGAGAGTCGAGCATTCTTCTAACAAGGCCACCACGGCTCCACACGACAGAAATGTTAAATAACGCAAATTTTCTTAACTCTGCAGAGTTCAGAGATCGTAAAGATCTAAATCAACCTATTCAAAACGACTACTGCGCGATTCATACCAGGATGCAATCCGCAAATAGTGCGAGATATCTAAAGGTTTACACGAGTCTGAAGGCGTAATGCATAGTATGAAAATACTTGTCAGTCCTAAAAGTTGACCCGGGGTCAACTGTTCATTGTATTAAAACGTCATCAACAATTACCCGTTTGTATAAAGTATCTTGTGTATTGTAAAAGCATGTAGACATTTTATGTATAAGTACTTGCTTGATATAATATTCGTATTTTTTACATCATATTATAAAGTGAAAACTGCAGGTTGAATAATTCACTTGAGTATCTATCGCTTACATGGCGACTTATTGATTTTAAGGAAAATATAGCCCTATTTCATATTCTACGTATTTCCAAGAATAGCTTTCCTGGTTTTCCCCGTAATACTTAGAACTTGGAAAATGTATAAAGTCCGTATT
This sequence comes from Pectinophora gossypiella, assembly GCF_024362695.1. NCBI lineage: Eukaryota > Metazoa > Arthropoda > Insecta > Lepidoptera > Gelechiidae > Pectinophora > Pectinophora gossypiella. The sequence continues at coordinate 8,374,878 of NC_065433.1, forward strand.
CTGTTTTAATCTTTAAAATATAACATTGGCACCCCGATATATTTTCAGTTTGTTTTGGTTCAAAATTAATATATTAAAGTAGGTCGGCACTTATGTAACATACGCTTACGTTATATTATTATAAGCAGTTTCTTTTGAATGCAGCGGGGTATTTGAAGGCTCAGCCTGCCAGGGTGTATGGAACCTCCCGCTTAAGGTAGGATTATGTTGCAAAACGAATTTGCACTTTCTAGAACACTAAAGTTACACCTAAAATTATTTGAATTCTAAATCAACAGTTAATAAAAAATATTATCTTGATTGTATTTTATGCTTAGTTTTTAAGTTTCTATTTTCTGTTTAATCATGTACCTACCTACTTATTTATGTAAATACTTATTTTATAAGTTGACATGGCATCTTTATGTAACACGGCGAAATTATCCAAAAACTACGTTCAGTGTACCTACTTGAAATGCGTTGCAGGATTCTAATATTTGCAATAAATACGAAGTTGGCAAGAAAAATTAAATATATTTTTGAAACTTTACAATTGTTACTCAAATTTTATTTTTTTTATTGATGATTATATTTAAAAATCAAATTACGGATTTGTTATGTTGCTTCCCAACTGACAAATTAAATATGCTAGTAGCACGGGTTTATTCTCCGTTGAAACGGTTACTTTGTCGGATAAATGCACTTCGTTTCGTAGAAAATAAAGTGAGGTGAGTGTCATCTCAGTTGCCGGGTAAGAGGTCTCGGCGCCGCCCATTACTGCAGCGCCACGTCGTCAAAGCTATTTGCAACTACAGTAAAACATACAAAAAATGTGTCAGTTTAAAAAGTAATTTCAGCAAAGTAATATTAGCTTCCGTTGCAATATTGAATAATGGAAGCTTAGTGATACGATCGTCGTCTCCTCTATAGGTATTTCCGATGTAAGCCGATTACCTAAGTACTAACACAATGCGAACGTATATTCCATACATTGTGGCCGGGGCAGTAAAGGATTAGTTGTGTCAAGGCACCGGCACAGTCTATTGAAAGGGTGGACTCTGGAATGACAAGGGATATCACATATTGAACCCTCCTATTTTGCTTTTATCTTAGCTTTCAGCTTCTCACATTGTTACACAAAGCGTATCGAGTATCACAACAAATTTTCACAAGAAATCTAGAGTCCTGAAAGAAAAACATTGTCACAATGCCACACTTAACTTTGTATACCTACTGTAAGTAGTTTATTGAAACACGCGACAATAGTATTCATTTTCCTTTGAGGATTTAATACTCATATTTCCTCACGCTTGGCATTTGTAACTTTTAAATTGGATTGGAACGTGATCGAAACGTGACCGCATGTTTAAAAAATAAGCTAAAGGTTTCTGTTCTGCCGACTTCGCACTTGTAGTCGTGTTACCAGCCGAATGTGTTGTGTAGTGGCTCCGTAGTAGTCATGGCAGTCCATTCATCTGCAGGCGTCTGACACTGGCATTGACCTTGTTCGGTCGTCGATCATCACACTGATGCCGCGCGCGCGTCTATTGCTTCATTCTGCATCCATTCATTCCGACTGATTACCGTGCATTGAACTCAATTATTTTATTTTGTGTTTTTTATTTTCCATTTAATACATAGGTATATACAAACTGTTGTATAGATACTAAGTATACTAACGAAGCTAGAACTAACTTCTTTTTATGGCCTAGGCACGTAATTAAAAATAAGTAAAAATATTTAGGAAAACCATTTTTTTATGTTTGACATTATATAGGTACACTTATGTTTTTTAAAACTTATGACTTTATGAAAAGATTTCTTCTCTCGTGTGAGATCAATAACCGACTTCATCAGCCTCGGTATCAGGGCTAAAGACCCTAGAAGTGGCTCATGTGACTACTTGCTTTACGTGCAATCCGAAGCATGCATCAATTTACTTTCAGAAAAATCTTAAGTAAGTCCAAACGGAAAATGGGACTGATTTTTGATCATCTTACAGGCACTAGCTTCTATTTCTAAGTGAACATTTTTTATGACCCTGTCGTTTACACTATTTGATATTTATGAAGGTAACTATAAATATAAACGGCCTACAGGGCAACTAAGAAAATCTAAGTGAGCGTTGAAAGGAAAGCTGAATATTTAATACGGTAGATAGTCGCTTCAACCGGGTCGCAGTGAGAATTGAAACTTACTCGTAGGAAATTAGATAACTTTGTTAGGTACATGGAATTCTCCTCAAAATTTGTGAATGCAGTAATAATTAAACAAGAAATGAATATGTACAGTATAATTATTATTTCATAATAACCTGTGAACCCAGACACACTCGAGTACTTAGAGCATTTCAGTAAAATATTTTCAGTTCAGACAGTGATAAATATAAAATAAGCTCGACTATGTCCTAATTAGGGTAGAGGGTCGTCCATCGTAAAATGAACTAAGTACCCACACCTGACCGAGCTTTCTGTTAGACCGACGTGATAAGTCGTGAGCCATATCGCCGTCTATAACTAAATATCATTATCGTGATAAATCTAATTTGCGGTTAATTGCAATGCAATAATCCAGATTTAGCTGTGCGGGATTATACATTCGTATTGAATTTGCAACCGCGTTTGTAAACTGATGTACCTAATTAATTGTCTCGACGACTACTCCAATCCCAACCACAAACACGCGTTTTGAAGGATGTCTTTTAATTGTGCCGCATGGTAACATATAAGATATGTTATTAATTTTCTTAATTGAGATTGTAGCCAGATGAACTGGCTAGTAACTTAATTTATAACCATTATTATCAGCCTAATTCGATTCGGTGCAACTGCAACGGTGAGACTTCTGAGAAGCTAAGTAATCTTGTGGCATACTTCGCTATTAGAGGAACGCGGGATGTTGCTTAGAGCAGTGGAGCGTTGTTCTGGGTTAGTTTGACTTGTGGGAATATCGAACAGTGGTGGGAAGTTCCTTCGCTGCTTACTGACAGTTATTACCTACTACACATGCACCTTAACAGCACGTGGTAGCGTTCGGTGAGTGGTGCAAAAACTGAACTGCAACAAAGCAACATTGCTATTTGACATTTGTTTGCATTGCGCACTTACATTTATATGCGTAAATGTCAAATTGCAATATTGCTTTTTTAGATGAATTGCTGTGATGTGGCCTTTTTAACCCCCCTGTTTTAGCTCTCCTCAGAATGTCGAGACCCCGACACACACCAAACATAAAGTACATATTGGCCCCGATTCCTGCAGACATCTCCTAATTTTACTTTAAGTTATACCTGTCATTTTCTTATCCGCCGAAAAGGAAAGGGACGGATAATTGACAGTTTTTAATTTTAGGAAGAATAAGTAAATCAATGAATAACCCGGGCGAATCAAAAAGGTATCTCGCTGGTGTGCAAACCGTTTGACGTGTGCTGTCAACATAATTCTGTCGGGTTATTGGCCAATGTAAAATTTTTAGACGGTTGTTTTAGATTTGTGTGTTCCATAAATTTTATGCTTGTCGATTACCCGTCCCTTTCCTTTTCGGCGGATAATAAAATGACAGATATAACGTAAAATAAAATTAGATGGTGTTTACAGGAATTAGCATCATTGTACAATCTATTTGTTATCCCTACTTAATATCTCGGAACATCAAGGCTAATTCTTCGCATTCCTGCAAACAGCAGCTTTCGGTTGAGCAGCTTAAATATTCCACAATTACTTACATCTTTTAAGAAGTTTATGAAATATTAAGTTTCAGTTCTATTCGTGGCACCTGTGCGGCAAGGAATTCGTTTAATGGTTACATATTTCCCCAGTTGTAATATTAAAATATTTCGCGAGTAGGACATACTCAGTGCATATAATTTTCTTTTCGGTCTTCTTCTTGTCGTGTGGGTTTTGGGATGGAATACCAACCTCGTCAACCCTGGTGTCAGGGTTATTATTGAGTCTGACTAAGTACATGCTTACATCAGTAAATAGTAACCGGGACCAACGGCTTAACGTGCCTTCCGAAGCACGGATCATCTTACATCAATCAGGTAATCAGCCTGTAATGTCCTAACCAAACTAGGGATCACAATGTGATTTTTATGATATGTCCCCACCGGGATTCGAACCCGGGGCCACTGGATTCGTGAGCCCAACGCTCAACTACTGGACCACGCAGGCCGATATCTTTTCCGATGTAAAACTGATTTGTAAATAGTAAACAGCTCCACTTCTTTTTAAAACATCAGATTTTAGATATTTCGGTTAAAAGTAGTTAATTACTTAGTTGCATTTGATCGAAGATAGGTAGGTGCCTACGTCTGTTATTTTGGACATACTTACTACTTATCGCAGTTTTCGTTAACTTTTGCACTTTGCACTAATAGAGATAGTGGTAATAGTTTACCTAATAATACTTATATTGTGCGCCATTGCTGGCCCTATCCCTCAATCAGCGCTTATCGCTATCGACCCACTAGGGTCGATTAATTCTTTAAAATATTCTTCCTCTCAGACGACGCCCTCAGCCGAGGTTCGCGCCCAACTGGGCACCCTCAGACCTGTTGTCTTAATTGTTTAAGAACCTTCAGCATTCCCCATTTGTCCGGCCAAGTAGTTAATGCCATCTGCAAGAAAACTACAATAAGTCACGTCAAAAAAAAGAAAGCTGGCCTTAGTTACAGTGCGAGGCGAGAACTATTTTAAAAAATACTTAGAGGCTGTTACCTGCTCATTCTTGTTATTTTTCAATAAACTTCTCGCTACTAATTGAAAATAAGACTAATAACAAATAAGCTGCAGTTGGAAATAAGCTTCTCTACGAGATAATTATGTTTTGCAACGGTGGCGCCTCTCGCATTCGTCGCCCGTAGCATAGTCTCATCTGGATACGATTGGATTTTACAACTGAATGTTTTTTGAAGAGGATCACTGAATGGAAATGATAACTATTAACCAGTTTTCCAATTTTTAACGTGCTTAGTGTTAGCAGTGAACTCTATTCGAGTATAAGTAAAATTCTATCAATCAATCAATAACTCTTTATTGCTTGAAACATATACACAGGACATATACATACGAATAATAGTAAGCACAATAGGCGGCCTTATTCCTAAACAGCAATTTCAAAATTCTAAATCTAAAACGAAAATGCATGCAATGCATGCATGATAGGTAAGTACATTATGTATTGAAAACATTACGTTGAATAAATGAAACGAAAATCTTACTGTCATTTTGTTTTATGTCTGTTTGTAACAGTGATAATTATAATGCTGACTATTATTTTGTTTCGACACTGTACCTTGAGTGGATCAGCAATCAATTTTAGTTGTGAAACACTTTTGATTAATTAAAATACACGGCGAAAGAATCAATTCCTTCTCAGGCGAGTGGGGTAAAGCGAATGATGTCACCGGGTAACGGTCGCTGGCAGTGCGGCGAGCGTACGCGCACTTAGGCCTACCGAAGCTTAAAAAAAGGTTTCTGCCGGCGTACCTATCTACTCTCTCGTAGGGACTTCGCGTACAAAAAAATACGATCCCTAACGTCTGTCTGGCCTGATTTTTAATCCACAGTTGGCAGACGAAAATATAACCATTAGGAACAAACTTACCTTTAACTAAACGAAAGCCGAAAATCTTCTCTTCTTACTTCTAACTTAATTATGCACACGATTGCAAATCAAATTAAGCAATTAGGTACTTGCTTGCTAACAATAATATTACTATAATTGAAGCGTACTTGTAATGTAGTAAATAAGTAAATACTTTTACTATCGACGAAACGTTTTGAGGAAAGGTAGGTAATGCCATGCCCTGGCGCTTCGCTTTGCTCATCTTGGCGGGGGCACTCCCGTGTCCCCCTACATAGGTCTTACTTGACAGAAAAAATAATGATGGGAACGCAAGCAACCAACAAATAGTTCAGACTCACATTAATTACCATATCATATGTTGGCATAACCGACCGCAATTTTCTTAATTTGCGGATTGGAGTCGTAAAGAAATGGTTCCTGCCATTACACACAAGTGTTTACCTTGTAATTTATTGTAATGAGTGCATGCGGGAGGGGGGTGGCGGGGGTAGGGCTACTACCTTTTAAAGATTAAAAATATAAATATGTAAGTATCTGAGAATGATATTATCCCAAAATACAGTGAACTAAAAATTATAGGAAAATATAGTATTGTTTTGGCCGTATTTAAAACTTATTAGCAACTTTTGCATTCGGACGTATTCAATTCACGTAGTCCACATTCAGACGATTCAGAAGGAAAATCAAACCAGCGATAGTGTAACCTGTTTGCGTATCTCCTTTTTTAAAGTACAGAACAATCAAACTTAAATACATTTAAAATAGCTTCATTAGTTTTTTTCAAGTCGCTTTTGATAAAAACCGGACCTGTCAAATCTTCGGGATAACGCAAGGGAGATGATGACTATTATGGAATAGTACATGCGGCACCCCTAGAAGGTCTGATAGGGGGTGCGGGGCGCAGACGTGTAGGAGTTACTCCGACATTACGCTACCCGACAATTTGAGGCTTATGCGCCGCGGTCGCTGCATACATTACTAGAAGGTATTAAATGCGTTTATGAATGAAGTGTACATGTTCATTACTAGCCTTTGTGTTGACTTCATTCACCGGTATTACGACACACACGTAACGAGCAGCGCAGTTATTACGTTGTATGGAAAATTACACGCGAACCAACTTGTTTCCTTTAAAGTCACTTTATTTTATTTACCAAGAAATATGAAACGCCTTTTTTAAAAGCTTTCACTGTTCAGCTTGCTTTCTATTTTATAGGTATCGTATATTTTTTTACAAGAACAAGAAGTTTAATCCTCTAATTAGTTGCTATTAACTATCTAACTTTCTAGGATATTTTACTCAAGTAAAAAGCACTTTGTATTTTTATTTGTTCACGTAGATCGCATTACTCGAAGGCTTACCTGCTTATAGGAATTATAAAATAATATTCATATTTTTATTCTGATAACAAGATAATAAAGAAATATTCTTGTTATTTTCAAAGCGTTCTCCGACAAGCAAATATAAGCATACCTACCGGTGTGCATCTATTGAACTCTTGAACTATGGTCGTGTCATCGTAATCTTAAGTGGTTATTTAATGTAGGTATTTGAATAAGGATAAATCGAGTTATTACTTACCCACAATTCCGGTGTGTTGGTACTTGTATTGTACTACCTATTTAAAATTTGTAAGTTCAAGTTGAGCACTATACCCAGCACCCTATGCACAATGTATCATATTACTATACAGGTGTCCAGTACTTAGGACCACAATGCGATGATGGAAATCTCCAAGGTTTCATAAAGAGGACACCTATGTATTCAGTTGCAGACAAAATCTTTTCACCGAGAAAATAAACATCAATTTATAGTGATTCTTCCATATGATGTATAAGTTGCACAAAATCAAATTCAGATCATAAAATGTGGAATTATTTAAAGAGATAAGAATGTATATGTATTTTTCTTTCCTAAATACCACTGCTGCTAAAAAACAAAAAAAAGGGTTATTTTAATTTTAATTCCCTAAGACTACCCACTGATAAATTATGTTACTTGTCATATTGTGTATTACGAGTAATTACTGGACACTCTGTATATTGCGTTCGTCCTTGTTATGTATTCGTAAGTGTTTTGTTTTCTGTGACATTTGTCGATGCTCTTTGCGTGTGCTATTTTGTATTTGTGTATTTGCAGCCAAACTCAATGTGGCCCTGCCATCAAAGTCGGTTCGTTATAGATCACAACGCAGCTATCACAGCCAGCTTTGATGAGCACGGCCTCATTTGTACAATACTACCTCGTTCCACCGCACACGCCTCAAGGATCCACACGATGTTTCTCGGGCCTAGCCTGTCAAAGCGGCAGTGAAATGTCTGATTGTCTTCATATCACAGCCACTTTGATGTGGTCGGTTTACGGAGACCCCTGCAACAACCACCACTGGAGACCGGAGGCCAAGTCTGTGGCCCATTCGTAAAAATGGTTGTGTCGTGTAGTCATTCATATCACAGCCATTTTTGACGAGTTGGGCTGTACGACTTCACGACGAGCGACAGAAGACGTTTAATTGAGGATTCCATACTTGTCCCTCACAAAGTGGCTGTCATGTGCGTCTTTCAGCCATATCACAGCCAGCTTTGATGAGCGGTAAGCGTGCGACAGTCGACAGCGGGCGCAGGGCGGCGACTGCTGTGCGGCGTCGTCGGCGGCGCGGGCAGCGGGGAGCCAACAAAGTGGTAGTGATGTGGATCCTGCCAGACATATCACAGCCAGCTTTGTTGACTCCTTTGTTGCCAACGATCAGCGCTCAGCGAGGAAGACGCCCATTGTTATCCCGACTTATTGTCTGAATGAGTTGCTCTTTGTATTATACCCTTGTTGCATTCTATCCGTTTGTTTAAGACTTGGATATGGGTAGAGGCAGATTGATCGATTTTAGTGAAGACTTGTACTTTATACATTGAGTGTACATAATGTGTTGCATTGTTGAATTTCATGACTTCTTTTATTCGTGTGCGTTTCTTGTGAACTTGCTAAAATAATCCAATATATACATTTTGCTCACTAGAACTTTGTACATTTCAGATGCTGTGCATTCTGCCTTCGCGGTCGCTGCTTCATATTGTGAATAAGAAATAAATGTTATATAATAAATTATTTGTTACCTTGTGTCTTATTTGAAAACCTTAAAATAGAATTGTTTATTCTAGAGTGCAAGACACGGTTATGTAAACAATCAAATATAAACTTCATCATCATTATCTACTTAGTTATCTATTTGTAAATTTAGAAATTGAGCATGGACACACCCCGGACACTTCATACAAAACACCTTTTACAGAGACACTACACATTGACGTTATCGTATACGCGTATCTGTGTGTGTGGGACCTGATGCCTATACAATTCAAGATTAAAGTAAAACCGACGGGGGTGAGGTAAACCTAGCTCAGCTGCTGGTGGGGAGCGGAGAGTTGCAGTTCTATACATTATTCCTTATTCTGCGGTATGGACAAATTCCCCTAAAGGTCGGGTAATATCTTACAAAGGATCCACAACTGACACTTTCGTACGCCTGTGCCTGTCTACCGACAGACACATTAAATCGATTGAAGAGAAACCAAATTGGAATACGGATCGCATTCGACTGAATAACTGAATTATTTATTAGCAAAGTCCTGATCGAGCTCAATGACGCGACTTGGGAAGGCGACCGTCAGGCGACTGATGGAGAAAACGTGTGCTGCCACATTCATCCATACTAATATTCCTTTATAAATGATACAGTCTCCACCAACCCGCATTGGAGCAGCGTGGTGGAGTATGCTCCATACCCCCTCCGGTTGATTGAGGGAAGGCCTGTGCCCGGCAGTGGGACGTATATAGGCTGTTTTTGTATACAGTAACTCTGTCTGTTGCCTTTTCACGATTAAAATCCTAGTGCCAGGTTTACTATTAGGTCGTCGAAGACCCCTGACATAGCTTGTGTAACGTGCCTACTTGTCTCAGTAAGTACTTACCTAGTAGGAGCCGGGATCAACTGCATCCTATTTGGACAATCAGATGATTTTAGCCTGCAATGTCTTAAGTAAATTAGGTAACTACAAGTTTTCCTTTCGAGTCTTCGTCCGCGTGGACTTTATAACATAACATCACGTCATCCCCAAAGGGGTAGGCAGAGATGTATAGTGTTCACACCCACACGCCAATGCTCACTTCAGTATGTTGCGTTAATAAAGTCCGTCTTTGTGTAATGGCTACGTCCGTGGCTGGATAGTTGTCTACGTCCACAGAGCAATTCGGACCTCCGGTGGACATGAGTCCTCCCCTGAATATTTACCTACGTCCGTCTCTGGGTTTGGATTTGCATCTATTTATATGCCAATTTTCATTCCAAAGGTCCAACGGTGTACGCGTGACAGATGGAATCATTTTCGTGTGAACCGTGAACAATATATCTTTTAATTCAATTACATTTTGATACGATCACGTTTGTCAGTTATTGCTATATCCTTTCTGCATTTCCTGCGAGAGACGTACTTTCTTTATGCACTTACAATATGGTCATAAAAGAGGGTGATTGTCCACTTGACGCAATATGTGCGAATGAGATAAGTACTTAGGTACTGGATTATTAGATATAGGCAGAAATGTAACCACTGGTATATAATATAATATTATGTTACAACAGATTGTAACAACTTCATCTCAAATGGCGTAGATACTGTGGTCCGTATTATAGATGTAAGGCCGGTTTAAAACAATTTAAACCAATCCGTTTAAAATGAAAAAAAAGCCGTCTAAAACCGAAATCAACCATTTTTTCGGTTTAAAACGGCTGCTGTTGACGACTAAATATATTTTTCTTAATTATAACTACATTTTCTTGATTTTACCGAGATAGGGATATAACGGAGTACTTATAAACTGTGTAAAGAATTTTTGAATGTGTAATAATACTGTTATTGATAATAATATACTTAGCGTGTTTAGTTCTAGTTGGTCCGTCGTGGGTACTTTCTATTGATATTCTATATTTATTTATTAAATTCTTACATGCTCATACAATGAAAAATGGAAAATTAAAACGAATCATGAGGTCAGGTGACCATAAATTGCCCATATTTATATAAGATCTATATAATATATAGAGGATAGGTGGCGTTGGCGTCACGTAAACATTGACTCTGTGTTATTTTTTACATCTACAGTCCGGATCCCCCACCGCTGCCGCAATATGTTGTGCACACCTTATTAATAAAGCAGTAAAAATAAAAAAGACCTAATACTAATCGTTTCGTTCAGACACTGCACTTGATGTCAACTCAGAATCATCCCACAAAGTTTTCGTTACGATGTCACTAACATCCTTTTTAAAGGTATTTTTATGTTGCAATTGACAATACTACTGTATCTACATAATTATATATCGGAGGGTTGGAAAGCAACATATTTATCTGATTCCAACAAGTGTGGCTACAAATTGTCTCCTGTTTCGTGCGTTGCCCACCGACGGCCGTGATGTATGTAGTTGAAGATTTAAATGAGATTTGCGAATGTTTGCCGTAACAAGAAATACAGAAAAATCGAGTAGGCTATACGTATATGTACCGATTTAATATCGAAATAAAAATAAATAGGGAACAAGGAGACTTTATAAGCATATCATGAAAGTGCTCCTTTTTCTAAAGTGTGGGCTGTGACGCGGCGAACCAACCTCATCAACCCTGGTGTCAGGGTTACTATTGAGTCGCCAAAGGCCCCTGACATGGGCTCATGTAACAACTACTTACGTCATTAAGTAGTAACCGGGACCAACGGCTTAACGTGCCTTCCAAAGCACGGATCATCTTACTTTCAGACAATCAGGTGATCAGCTTGTAATGTCCCTTATGGATTTATACGTCTAATTTTGACAACCATGTGTACGTGTTATTTATCACACGTTCACGTAATCCCGGCACAAACCCATTCAGGCTTATTGGGAAAGGAAATACAGAATTTAATGCTTATGAACACTAATCGTAGGCGTAGGTACTTTCGTAATCGTAGGCGTATATAAGACGATTGATGATTGTGGAGGAAGAAGAAAAAGTGAAGCAGGATCGAAGAAAATGGAATTCCATAGTCTCTGGTTACCCCGGTATGCAATATGTGTTAGTTTATAATCATTATTAGCCGTACGACGCCCACTGCTGGGCATAGGCCTCCCCCAAGGATCTCCACGACGATCGGTCCTCCGCTGCCCGCATCCAGTGGCTTCCCGCGACCTTCACCAGATCGTCGGTCCACCTTGTAGCGGGCCTATCCACCGGCAATCGAAACCAGGACCTCCGGAGCCTAACGCTCAACCACTGGACCACGGAGGTCGTTATCAAACGATCTAGCAATCGTAGGCAGTATTTACAGCATTGATCGTGGTACCCTTCTGCATAGCATGGAGAGGCACTCGCTATCAACGTCGGAATCAAAATACTTTTTACCCGGATAAACCGATAAATGACCCACTTTCCGTGCAGCTAATTATATAAGCTATAGCTATAGAACAGTAGTTCTATAGGTACCTTTCTCGACGAGTTCAAGAAATGCGTACCTACGTAAGTATAAGTTTATTTTAAGACATACTAAACTGTGACATAAACACCCCACGATTTTCGAGGTTAAATTTACGTAAATGTTACTGTAAAAATCCCAAATACAGTCACAAGTACTAATATCGTCACTGGAAAGGCAAAATTACGTAAGCGCCAAAATAGGTATTTTGGGTTTTTTATATATTCGGAATCAGCGTTTCATGCTGCGTCGATCTGGGTAGCATTGCGATACGAGCACTTTTTTGGCGCTTACGTAAATTTAAAAATAGTTGACTTTTTTCAATTCCAGTTTCTTAAACGACAAGATTTTGGTGTTTTTTTCGTGACTGGTGTATAAGTAATATTGTGTTCCTATATAATAACTACATATTAACTTTAAGTAAATTTGGCATTCTATAGTTTGAAAAGTATCATTTTATTAGTAATTTTGGACTACTGAAAATAAAAATTAAATTATGTATAAGTCATTTTTATTTACAGCTTTTAAAATAAGTAAGGCGTATAAGAAAAAATGTCTTAGCATGTTTATGCAGTGAATGGCGAATAAGTAATTTTGACTGTAAGTCAAAATATTTAGAATAAATAAGGCGTGTACGTAAATTTGACTTCGTATTTTTATGCTGTTATTAAGCAAGTTTGTGGGCTAGCAGTAAGTTTCCCAGGAAGTTATTTTTTAACAAGAGATCTAAAAGTAAAACGATTTTAGAATTGATTTTATAATTTATTAGCGACCCGCCCGGCTTCGCTCGGGTGCAATGCTGAGGAAAAATTAAATTATTTACGACATCACATTAAAATCCTCAAAAATAACAGTATTTCTACACTATTTATTGGGTGTTATTATACATACCTATAAACTTTCCTCTTGAATCACTCTATCAAAATCCGTTGCGTAATTTTAAAGATTTAAGCGTACATAGGGATATAGGGACAGAAAAAGCGACTTTGTTATACTTTTTAAGTTCTGTCGTTTGCATATTTAGCGCCAATTTTGAATTGAGAACTCAAAATTCAAATTTGTTGGAATTTCGAATATCAAAACAATTGAAAGCATTAGGATTAATGCAATTTTTTAGTCACAGCGTTCGTTTGAATCTGTCAGGTCACGTCCGAAAATGAATCTTACAAAGAAAGAAATTCTATAACTTTTAAAGAGGCCTACCTCGACTTCAGTGTTTCAAAGAGTTAAAATCTCTATTCCACGATGAAGTGCCATGTCTGCGAACCATCGAACGCTGGTATTTAGAATTCGAGCGTGGACATCCGCCTTCACTGAAGATAATATCGTTGCTGTGAGACAACTAATCCTCAAAAATCGTCATGTGACATACCGAGAATAGAGGCGTTATTAGGCATTTCAGGGACAACCATTTAAACGATATTGCATGAGGCACTTGGTGTGAGAAAACTAGTTTGCCGTTGCATCCCGCATTTTCTGACGATCATAAGGTAGCCCGCGTCAGATGGTGTAAGAAAACTCTTCAGAGGTTCAACCGAGGAGACTCAAATCACGTGTACGACATCATCAGTGGTGACGAATCTTGGATTTATGCTATTCCTTATGCTATTATCCTGATTCCAAACAACAATCCACAGTTCCAAAACGAGTCAAAGCCGACTAAAGTGGTTCGCTCTCGAAGCACTTCAAAGAAGATGGTGGCTACCTTCGTGGAGAAAATCGGTCATGTTGCGACAATTGCACTTGAAGATCGTAGGACGGTTAATGCGGATTGGTATACTACAATTTGTTTACCACAAGTCATCGCCGAACTTCGAAAATCTAACCCAAAGCGACGCATGATGATGCGCAAGGGTGTAGGATGCTGCACCATGACAACGCAAGCTCACACGCCGCTCGTCAAACGATTATTTGAAGCAGGAAAACGTAGAAATTCTTGACCATCCTCCATACAGTCCTGACCTAAGCTCCAATGATTTCTTTACATTTCCTAAAATTAAAAAAGAAACTCTTTGCGGTCAAAGGTTCCAGTGCGGTGAAGAAGCGGCCAACACTTTCAAGTCAGCCATTTTGAACACCTCTACTTTGGAGTGGAATAAATGTTAAATAATACCTGGTTCGAGCGAATGGAAAAGTGTATTAAACTTCGTGGTAAATACTTTGAAAAACAATAAGGGGAATTATTGAGGAATTAGAAATTATTGAGGAATTAAAAAGACTTGACCCTTCCCGAGACTTGACTCGACTTAGAGCCACGTATGCTTGTCCTAATTCAAACAATTTTGAGCCCAAATATACTACTGCATGGTCGACTGTGCTGCCCTGCATATGTTATGTTACGTTAGTGGGCTCTGTTTTCCGCATTTAGACTCTAAGGTGGCCCATAATGCGTGTAATTGTTGACTACGTAAGCCAACCTATCTCCTTCAGAAGCCTCCTGGGGATTTCACAGGCTTCGCGGAGCGACCCCATTCCTTTGAGGATTTTACCCGTTGTGCTGACACTCCCGTGCATTCCAGGATTACATGGGGGGCAGTCCCTTCTGCGTCCAGACAGCCTCTGCAAAGTGGGCTGTCCGTTATCCCTAAGTTAAATAGGTGCTTGTTGAGTGGGCAGTGACCCGTTATACTGCCCACTACTATTCGGAGGTCATTGCGGTTTAAGCGAAGCAGTCGGCGAGTGAATTGGATATCATAGGCATGATATCCTTCGACTGTCTGCATGTGGGCAGCTGTGCCCATCTGTCGTTGTGTAGTTGCTGGGTATGGTCCCGTACCCACGAGCGTAACTGACTGAAAGGTATCGGCAGGATTAGTTCGGGTCCATATACCCTGGTGTCTGATCCTCTTCTTGCCAGTTCGTCGGCGGCATCATTACCCAGCGATCCACTGTGCTGCCCTGCATATTATGGACGGTGGATGCCAATGACAAAATTAAGGGCAACATCCTTCTTTCAGTCATTTTGTAATATCGTCCATTTGAAATTTTGACATAATGACAGTATTCTACTTGTGTAGCTATTTCATTTGATACCCATATTGAGGGGGTTTGGAAAAATATGTAATCCCCCATTATGTACCGGCTGCCATCTTAGATTTATAATGGTTATTGATTTTATTATATTGTATTGACATCGGAATTAAAGGTGCGTACCAAATTTCAGATCAATCTGACAACAGGAAGGTACTTAAACTGCAATTTCTAATTTTGATACAAATATATACCGTACGGGTTTAGCTAAATAAAACCGTTTAACCCTTTCACGGACAGAGACCATGGGTCATTGGTGGTTCATAATAGGTAGTATGACACCTTTGAATCGGAACGTCCGTATACGTTCTGTCTTTGAAAGTGTTAAAAAGAAACTTTTACAAACAGATAACGGGTTGTACGCTATTATTTATATTTTATGAAACTTTATTTCTGGCACTTCAGTATTTTAATAGCTATTTTTATAAATCAATTGAAGTAATAAGTAATTTAAGGAGGTATTAAGAATAATTATTTGTCTCTTACGTCTTTTTACCCATGTAAGATATTACAAAAACTTACTTTAAAGAATCTTTGATGTACTGACATAATCAATCGATCAATTTTTAGGCAATTTTCACATAATGAAAGCAGATGTGTAAAAGTCGTTACAGTAACTTTTACTCCGCTAACATTACAGTATTATTACATTTAAAGAAATATTGTCGTTCTCGTATGCATTGTCGTAAGAGCTGTAAGTAATTTTGCTTCCAAATAATATTTTAACCAGATGGCGGTTAAGTAAATTTGCTTTACTGTAAACTGAAGTCATTTTTACGTAAGCGCCACTATATCCTAAAATAGCAATCCAACTGTTATGATATGTATTGCTGGACATAGACAATTAAAAAACAATGTAACCTTACTTTGACGTCATCTAAATTGGATAATTGGGTAAAAAGTTATGATAAAAAAACGAAAAAATGAAACTTCAAACGGCTTTTTCTCGAAATGGCCTTTTGGCGCTTACGTAATTTTGCCTTTCCAGTGACGATATGTTACTTTGATACCATGTCACATTAACTTTTTTGACAAATTGAACCGTAAGTCTCATTAAATGTCAAATACGATAGTGCGACAGGGTTTTAAAGTGGGAACATGATAATTATTACTCATGACTCATGACTGTACGGTAAACCTTAAGATTTACCAAATAATAGGTAATGATAAAAGTTCAGTACATACTGGGTAAATATTCAAGGTAAATGTTAAAAATACGAGATGAACATTTCTTCACAAAAAAACACACTTTGTGGGACTATTTCTTGGCCATATGCAGTCGGTCAGCATATTGCAGGCTGAAATAACCTGATTATCCGATGAATAAGATGATTCCGTGCTTCGCAAGGCACACTAATCAGTTGCTCCCAGTTACTACGTACTTAAGTAAGTACGTCAGGTTTACTATTGCTCCTATTTCCCCACCAGGATTCGAACCCAGGACTTCCAGATCATGAGCCCGATGCTTAACTACTGGACCACAGCATCGTACGCGTGCACGTCTAAACATATTTCTTTTCATAATTATTTTTAAAAATGGTAAATCCTAAGATTGGTCAGATTTAAACCTAATCAGGTGCCTACCGATAAAATCTGAAATGAACGATTATTGAAAACAGTTAAGATTTACCGTACTTAGGGATTTTACGGTAACATAAACAACAGAACGCCCAATGGTGACGTAAGCCGTAACTAAGATGGGTGACACCCGCGGGTGGAATGGTATCACCCCAAAAAAGAATTTTAATAAAATTAAAAACAAAATGTAGGTAAGTATGATTTTGACAAACATGCTTTATTCTGAATCAAAAGTACGGCGAGTAGTGGGCACGTTTAGAAGGAATGATTTATCGTTGAAGAAAACCATTTAAGGTAAACGCTCCTATTAACGCCACCCAAAAATCGACATCGTTTACCGCCACCTTTTTTAAATTGCGGATATTTTGAATTGTGTCCGAGATAGAAAATTGATTCAAATGTCAAAAGATACATGTATTAATTGACTATGAAACGAACATACCCCTGAGCGTGGGCAACAACAGTCTAATTTGTGATTGGTCTGTAAGTGTGCAGTGTCCGCGCAAGCAACGCGCTCCATACAAGCCACTACTGAAATGCATAAGCATACAACATTTTTTTCTTAAGGTTTTGTGTCCGATGAAACATATTTTTCTTCATTTTAGTGATTATAACTACTTGTTAATACGTTTAAGAACTGAGAAAGCATGCTATATTTGATATTTGTGTTAGTTTTAAATGATTAATTTGAGTTTTAAAATGTGGCGGTGATAGAAGCATACATTTGCAGTTTGGTTACTATTACCGCCACCTATGGCGGCGATTGATATTTGTATGATATTTGTATTTTTTAATTATTTAAGGTAACATGCCCAATCGTTCATAATGTTATCATCTTATTTTATAGTATGGTTCATGAACTATATTAAAATCTATTAACGCCACACATTTGGTGGAATTCAAGTATCCTGTGCTGCATATAAGTTAATGTATTTTTTTAAGAAATGTATGAACAAGTAGTTGAAGTAATTATGAATTTCTACATTGTTTTAAGTTTACGCGGTTATTATCATAATTAAAGCACATAATAACGGGTTCTTACCGCGTTGAAATGGGGAATGGATCTACCTACTCCACTCCAATCTCATCAGTCATCCCGTGATCATGGCACTTGCAACAGTGTCGAAATATCGGGAGTCTCATATCCCCATTTAAACGCGGTAAGAACCCGTTATTATGTGCTTTAATTATGAATTTCTAATTTAAATACTTTATATATTTATTAAAATATGCTTTGAAACTGGTTATTACATACGTAGCTCTCATTTTGAATATTTATTTGTTTTCTTAAGGCTAATTTTTATGTGGCGGAAATTGAAACACAGAAATTACATACATGTTTCTATTACCGCCACCATAGATTCCCTCTTATGATTTATAGACAGGGTGATGCATTATTCTTCGGACTGACAGAGACGGACGGACAGACCGAAACGGACGGTCAGATAGAGACAGACGGACGGACAGACCGAAACGGACGGACAGATAGAGACAGACGGACGGACAGGGACAGATGGACAGACAGAGACAGAAGAACAGACAGAGACAGAAGGACAGGCAGAGACAGACGGACGGACAGAGACAGACGGATAGACAGAGACAGAAGGACAGACAGAGACAGACGGACGGACAGAGACAGACGGACGGACAGAGACAGACGGATGGACAGACGGACGGACAGAGACAGACGGATGGACAGAGACAGACGTCAATTATGTATATAAATCTATGAAACCAAAAGATTTTTCTGTAGTTTATGTCATAATTCATTTAATAAAAAAATAACAATAATAATAAAGTTTATTGAAAACTCCTCATACAGAATCATTTCGTCGACTCCCGAAATCCTGAGGGAGATTGGGAGTTTCCATAGACAGCTATATTCCACGAAAACATCAGGCGAAAGCATAGCTCGAGACCCTCGAGCCAAGCTTACCCGACACTACACTGAAGATATCCCGGACGTCAGCCTGTACGAGATTAGGATGGCCCTCAAACAGCTCAAAAACAACAAAGCGGCAGGAGATGACAGAATCACAGCAGAACTTCTGAGAGCGGGCGGAACGCCAATACTCAAAGCCCTCCAGAGGCTCTTCAATTCCGTCATATTTCAGGGCAAAACGCAGAGGGCATAGAGCGGAAGGTCCTGTTCTTCAAGAAAGGTGATAAAGCCCTACTGAAGAACTACAGACCTATCTCGCTTCTGAGCCATGTCTACAAGTTGTTTTCGAGGGTCATTACGAATCGTCTCGCTTGCAGATTTGACGACTTCCAGCCTCCCGAATAAGCCGGTTTCCGAAAAGGCTTTAGCACCATAGACCACATCCATACGCTGCGGCAGGTTATACAGAAGACCGAAGAGTATAATCTGCCACTTTGCTTGGCGTTTGTGGACTATGAGAAAGCCTTTGATTCGATCGAGACCTGAGCGGTGTTGCAGTCTCTTCAGAGGTGCCAAGTGGACCATAGGTACATCGAAAAGCTAAGGGACCTCTACCAAAATGCCACTATGTCAGTTCGAGTACAGAACCAGAGCTCTAATCCGATCCAACTGCAGCGAGGAGTGAGACAGGGAGATGTCATCTCTCCGAAACTGTTCACTGCTGCATTGGAGGATATTTTTAAGCTTCTGGACTGGAAAGGATTTGGCAACAACATCAACGATGAGTACTCGACGCACCTTCGATTTGCCGATGATATAGTCCTAATGGCTGAGACCCTGGAAGAACTGAACACCATGCTCGAGCATCTCAGTAACGCAT
Organism: Pectinophora gossypiella; assembly: GCF_024362695.1. Classification (NCBI taxonomy): domain Eukaryota; kingdom Metazoa; phylum Arthropoda; class Insecta; order Lepidoptera; family Gelechiidae; genus Pectinophora; species Pectinophora gossypiella. The sequence continues at coordinate 8,394,315 of NC_065433.1, forward strand.
CCCAACGAGTGGGTCTTAGCATGAACATAGCAAAGACAAAAATTATGTCCAACGACCATGTCGCACCCACTCCAGTTCAGGTTGGGAACGTTACACTCGAAGTTGTAGACCAGTACATTTACCTAGGACAAATAATCCAGTTAGGTAAGTCCAACTTCGAGAAAGAGATCTCTCGTCAGATCCAACTCGGATGGGCAGCGTTCGGGAAGCTGCGGAATATCTTCTCGTCCAAAATACCAGTGTCTCAAGACGAAAGTCTTTGACCAGCGCGTGTTGCCAGTGATGACCTACGGCAGTGAGACGTGGCCGCTTACTATGGGTCTCGTGAGGAGGCTCGGTGTCGCTCAGCGGGCAATGGAGAGAGCTATGCTCGGTATTTCCCTGCTTGATCGAATCAGAAATGAGGAGATCCGCAGGAGAACTAAAGTCACCGACATAGCTCGGAGAATTGCAAAACTGAAGTGGCAGTGGGCAGGACACATAGCGAGGAGAACCGATGGCCGCTGGGGCGGAAAGGTTCTGGAGTGGTGACCACGTGTCGGACGACGCTCAGTGGGTAGGCCCGCTACAAGGTGGACCGACGATCTGGTGAAGGTGGCGGGAAGCCGCTGGATGCGGGCAGGGCAGGACCGATCGTTGTGGAGATCCTTGGGGGAGGCCTATGCCCAGCAGTGGGCGTCATACGGCTGTTGATGATGATGATTATTGAAAACAGTTCGTTTACAGTTTTTGTTGGAACGCTGTCTTTTAAACTAGGTGAACCTGTATTTTGAGAGACAGTGCCTTCCCAATTTATGTATCTATTAACTACATTAACAGTTGTAAAAACAACTTTTTTTTAAATAAAGTATTTTATTGTACCTGAATAGTTGGTTAGATATCTCGTTGGCGGTATTCGATGCAGCAAAGGCGGTAATAGAAAGAAACCGCAATTTATGTGGCGGTAATAGAGGAAAGTGAGTTTTCGGACATAAAATTATTTTTTATCCAAAATATTCACTCAAAATTAAAAATTCTTGATGTATTTATCAGAAGACAGTCATAACAATACAAATAAAATAAATAAGCTGCACTAGCAAATACAGAAGTACTTAATTTCTGAGAGGTAATCAGAGCATAGCTTAACCTGGCGGTAATAGGAGCGTTTACCTTATGTGGGTTTGTGTAGGATTTGGCCTCCCCACCGCACCCCCATTACATCCCAGGACCATCAAATGTGCCGCAATAAAGAACGGTTACTTTCATACATTTATATACGTTACTACACGTTTGTTTAGTCAAGATCCACAGCCTATAACCGCTGAGTAATTATGTATCAAATATCGCTAGAGTTTGACTAATCGATAAATAAGGTTAACACCCCTGCTATACCGCGCTGCGGTACAGTTATCGCAATATCGATGAGAATCGTATTACTAACCTAACCAAACCACAGTTGATAGTCGACATAAACCGTTGTCGAATCGCACCTATCTCTTATCGACAAAGCGTGTGATGATTACTACATGCCCGGGGTGTAAGTTCGGTCCCAATCCATGTTTTATAAGGGGTCCATTAGATACACGATTACTTTGTCAGTTTGAAAGAGTATTGGGTAGCTTTCTAAGTCAATGATAAATTATGAAATTCTGATTACTAAATAAAGACAGATCTAAAAGTTGCAAAGAGCCTTTCCTTTTTTCTATATATAACTTATTTATGAATTTCAGTAAAGAAAAATGTAATAATAAGTGCGACATTTGTCACGTTTTTCTATGCCGTCGCAGGTTGCTTTTTCATACAAATTCCATGGTAATTTCGTGTTTTGACATTTAGTAAAAAGTAACTGATTTGACTAGTTGGAAACTACCCTATTATGTCCATATTTATCTTAGTCATAACTAAGTATGTGCGAAGGTGGTGTGTCAGGATCATAGTAAGTAGAATTCCATGATCTCTACCTTTCCCAACGGGAAATTTATCTACTTGCTAGGTAGGTATGTCAGTTGTTAAACCATAACATATACAGCCTATATTAGGGGGTATGGAGCACCACGCTGCTACACTGCGTGTTAGAGCTGCTTTTACGGCTAATAGCCGGGACCAACTGCTTAACATGCTCCCCGAAGCACTGAATCAGCTTACTTTTTCGGACAATCAGGTCTTTACCAAACAAAGGACAGTCTCACAAAGTGGTTTCGACAATGTCCCCATCGGGAATCGAAGCCGGACCTCCAGATCGTGCTAACCTAACCACTAGACCATGGAGGCTGTTAAACCAATCAAAACAATTGCCAATTGCATACGTAGTTTGAGAGCAACATCCAGTAACTTAAGCCTTTTTTTAAGGACGAGTGTACGGCCAGAAACAATGAAGTGCAAATAAAAAGTACTTCTTCGTCTACTACTTCTCTGAAAACGGAACAGAGATCGAAATGTTCCATGAATTGTCTGTGGGCTGTCCCTTTCAAATGGTTTGTACCATAGTGCATTTTTACAGTAAAAGCCATAAAATTAGCTACTTTTATTCCGGCCAAGTACTTGATACCGTCTGAGGCAAACCAACAATAAGTCACATAAAAAAAGGTAAGTTAGTACCTATTACTTTTGAAATGCGTATGGTTAGAAAAGTATTTTTGTGAGTTTTTGAATGCAAATATGAGGGTCGGGTTTGTTCAGCTTATTATCCGACTATGCTTGAGGCGAGTAATTATGGCCGGCTGTAATGCTCTCACTTTATACAAGGTTCTCAGTTATGTTGTGGCTTGTGGACATTTTAGTTCTAGTTTAAAATAAGTATAAAATGAGAGCATTATTTTATAGTACTTCATCATCATCAGCCCATTAACGGCCCCACTGCTGGGGCACGGGCCTTCCCTATGGATGGATAGGGAGATCGGGCCTTAAACCATCACGCGGGCCCAGCACGGATTGATGGTTATTAACGACTGCTAATGCAGCCGGGACCAACGGCTTAACGTGCTTTCCGAAGCACGGAGGAGCTCGAGGTGAAAACTTTATTTTTTTTGTGGTCACCCATCCTATGACCGGCCTTTGCGAAAGTTGCTTAACTTAAACAAACGCAGACCGAGCGCGTTTACCGCTGCGCCACCGAGCTCCTCAATAGTACAGTATCGCTCCTCAATAGTATTTATAGTACTTAGTATCGCGATATCAGACTGCTTAATTCAGTAAATTAATTAGACGTCAACTACAACGTCACAGACTGCGGGGTGGTTGAGAAGTGAAAGATCCACTTGCATCATAAGATTTTATTTATCTTGTGACTGAATCGTAACAATGACATGTAAACTTTGTTCTCGATATGCAACGTATACAATTCGAGAAATAGATGACTGATTATTTACAATTTAATATTACCTGTATACATAATTAACAGCACTTTATGAATTATTTTTATAAGTAAGACAGAAAGCTGTTGCGATGGCGAAATACGAAAGAGGCCGTGGGTTACATACGCTAATTTTATAACACATTTAAATCGTTGTACTAAACCAGTCATACCTAATAGCAAGTCAAATGATCCTTGTGATTTGACACAAAATATAAAAAAAAAAAACACTTTAATAAAATAGACAAAGAAAAATATTATAATTAAACATTAGATCGTAGCGAACTATATACAGACAACGAGCATAACGAGGCGTAAATCGTATGAAAATATACATTTGTATAATTTGAAATGTATAAGAATAACATCGATTAAAGTAATATATATCTCTGTATTTTAAATATATGAAATCGGCTTAAAAATTAGTTTTATTTTGGAGCTTAATTCCAACTTACTCCAAATTGTAAACGATTTTTTACACCGATATTTATGATTACATAGTGCTAAATCTAACATAGAATCAAATACCTCTGAATGTGGATATAATGTAAGCTCTATCATTGATCTAAGCCACTGTAATTATGTGGTACAAGAGTAATAACCAATCGTTATGCTACACGAAGACAAATATCGTTAACCGGGCAACACACTCAGTCAAACTATAATACAATAAATAATTCTGCAAAAACAAAAGTCATAAGTGAAAGCACAAAAGAGAAATAGATGTATTGCTCTAAAATATGCTTTTGAACAAGGGACATTGTCAGCCACCACGGCACACAGCTTGTAATGCTATAAAGCTTAAATTGTATTTATTAGAGATGTGCCGAATAATAATTTAATCGAATATTATTCGGTATAACTATTACCGTTCCGAGTATCCGGCCAAACTATTCGGTATCATTATAACTCATACATCACTCAAGTGTATGTTTAAAAATAATATTTACGCCATTTTATTATATACGCCAGATTTATGTCACATGAAAACACTGCCACAGGAACGATATGATTAATAATTAGCTGATTGAATTGATGAATGTATGAGTTATGTATGGCATGGGTAAGTAATTATTTAAAGAGGCCTGAAATAACAATCATGAGGGTGAACTTACGAGAAGAACAATGGTAAGTTTCATAAAAAAATACCTTTATTTTGTTTATATTCTCACAAAATTTCAAGATATTATACCGAATATATGCGGCGACAATACCGATCATTCGGCCGAATATGAATATTCGGCGCATCTCTATTGTTTATAAATATTTATTGACAAAGAAACGTGATAAGAAATAATTATTTTGACAGCAAGTTTGTATAACAATTTTGCAGATTAGTTCCTTGCTTTTTTCTATTACTTCGTTTTAGTAATGTGCCGGGGTAAATTATATTATATTTTGCCTAGGCATAACGTGTACACAACCTACTATGAAGATTTTGCAGGAATATGTCACAATGAAGTAGATATATCTACGATAAATTAGTATAGTGTAGCCTATTATTACGAATATCTGTACAAGAAAATACTGCTTGACTAATGTACGTCATATATTTAGATAATTTAATGGCATGGATGGAATACATTCTTAACTTACTGGACACATGTGATCACAGGACTGGTATGAATGCAAATGTATCGACTACTACGTAAACGATCAGAACGTTGGTGTCGTAGGATAGTTATAAAAGTAAAGAAAATTAGACATTAACATTCAAATGCAGGGGTGCGATAGTTTCGGAGAAAACCATTCGATTTTGTTGTAAAAGTTGATTTGATTTGAAGACGTAAATAGAAATACAATCTTCTAAGTAAGGTCCATACTTTTGTACCTGTCCTACAACAATACAGTCAATATAAAACTTTACCATCTCTATATCTACGTATACGACGAATTAAACGCAAGACAACTATCGTCGGTGTGTGCCTATAAGCGAAATGTACTAATATTTTTAATCAAATTTAAAATAAAGTAAAAATCAAGTAATAACACCTGAATGTACCGTGTCATTACGTCATCAGCTAAAATACCGAAAGAGATCACGCGTAAATAGTCATTTGTACAAATAGTTTGGCAAATATAATTTGTGCTTCATACAACGTGATTAAAGCGTTTTATGGTGCTTTTATATAATTGCTATTTATAATATAAGCTAACAAAATACAATGCTTTTATTGTGACAATATAATTATTGGAAATCTGCACATTGATTCCACTGCTATGGACAATAAACATGTGGCGTATTTTAGTACATTTATACTGCTCAAAAGAAAGTAAATACCAGGTTTCATTTTATACAATTGAATAATTTGTCTATAAACGGCTAATTGGGGAGCTATAAAAACAGACACTACATTTTGTTAAACCGAATAATTAGGCTCTTTTCTTTCGAGTAGTATATTATGATTATGAACCAAATAAATTATGAACAATACCATAAACGCTGGTTTAAAAAAATATTCTCTGTTTGTACAGCGCGACCGGTCACGGCGGTCCACCGACGCTCCACTCGCTGGCCACAACACTGTGACATGTCAAATTGCTTTCTACCTTATAGTCATGGGGATACAACGAGCTCCCTCTATTTACTCCTACAAACAGTTTCAACAACAACTTTAAGTTCCGTACATTCTAAATTCGTTCACTTATAAATTTCGTACATCACACTTTCATAGACTATAATATATAACTTTCAATTTTGATATTCATTATATTCATATATAAACAGTCAATTATTGACTATTGCAATTTTAACACTATTAAAGGCCTCACCTTTTAAAGCAAACTAGAAGTTAAGCTTTACAATTATTTTGATATATCATAATAGCTACAACAATTGTTGTACGTTTGTCGTTACGACGATGTCAAACGGCGGGAATATATATTATAATTAAATAAATAATCTACGAATCTAGGAAAATTAGCATTCCATTTATGAAATAAGTCACAATTTTACTCCTACACTCACATCAAGTTATTGTCAACGCTTTCTGCTGTAATTTCGGTTGTATCAGAAATAGGTAGTAACGCTAAGCCGGACTGAAACTGGCCTGCTATAGTAGGAAAAACTACGCAGTGAGAGGTTATAATTAAACTCAGAAGAGTTACTGTCTTTAGGGCGCCTCGAAACGATGGCAATATATCGCTGACTATTCTACTGGAATATATGGAGCTAAGTTATACATAAAATATTCTAAGAAATGCTATAACACCTAAGTCTTTCGCGATGCCCTAGTTTAGTCAGTCGTTGAACAATCAATACACACTAAAACTTAGACAGACACATATTTTCCCGCCGTTTTCTTAATTCCTACATTAATAAGGGTCCAGATATCTCAGAGATAGACCACAACTGATGGACACAACAATATTCAATCTGAACAATTTAGGCTCGCGTTCATTAACTAAAATTGTATTTTCAATTACACACGTCAAAATATAATATACGATTAATTATAAAAGTAAATTAACTAGCAATTTACAGAAACGTTTATACTGTACAATGATTACAGGTACTTTCAAATCTTTTTGATTTTCTTAATTTGTTATCGACTACAAAATATGACTTTAGAAACATCTAGAAGGTGCACAAGTCAACAAATGCGATGTAATGCACTGTAAAGTCATTGCATGGTTGAAATTATCAACTAAAAAATAAAGAAGCCCGCATTTCACGCCAGCATACAGTGATGAGTATTGATTCAGGACTTACATACCTGGCTTTTGGTCGCTTCGGAATGATTTAAGACACTATAACTGTTGCTTGGGCTGTCTCTATTAAGCAGGGAAACCAATTTATCAGGTCAACTTGTTTTTAGTTCTGCAAGGTGATTGGTCGATTTCAAAAGATTACTGTAGACATAGCTCAAAAAATCTTGGAGCTCAATATTCGGTTATAATTATAAGGGTGATTTTTAATGGGTGGCGCAAATATTTAGTAAGGATAAAGCGACAGTAACTGCATGTTAGGTTACCTTTTTATCAATCAAAACTACGAGGCCCACTTCAGAAAAGATATATAAAATATGCTCCACCGAAATAACATATTAGATATACTCATATTTTCTCCAAAAACCTTGCAAAGCTGTGCCAACAGTTCTGTAGAAATACGGAATAAGCCTTACCCACGTGAGTTGGTATTTGGTAAGTAAGAGACACCCGTTAACATAGGTTAACACCTATCTGAGGCAACAGACGAGGTCCCGCGGGGGCAGGTCGAACGGCTCGTCGTCTTGGTCGAGAGGGGGGGAGGCGCGGGGGGAGGGAGTCGAGGACTCGTCCAGCGTGATGTTCGGGCTGGGCGAGTCGCTCAGGTCCCTCGACGCGCTGCGCCGCGGCACCTGCAACCACAAGTATCTACTTTATACAGGGCGTTAGTGACATCGTAACGAAAACTTTGAGGGGTGATTGTGGCCATGATTCTGAGATGATATCAAGTGGAATTTTCCGTCGCAAAAGTATGGAATTGAAAATAATTAAAGAAAACACAAAAATTTTCAGGAATATTCAGACTGAAAATTCCACTTGACATCAACTTAGAATCATGGTCTCAACCATCCCCCTCAGTATTCGTTACGGTGTCACTAACACCCATACCTACTTGTATGGCTTCCGTATGTACTTGTGTGGGGTGTAAGTGACATCGTAACGAATACTGAGGGGGATGATTCAGCTGATTATTCTGAGTTAATATCAAGTGGATTTTTTCATCGCAAAATTATAGAAATGAAAATAATTTAAAAAAATATAAAAAAAATCATGAATTTTGCGACGAAAAATTCCACTTGATATTAACTCAGAATCATAGTCTAAATCATCCCCCTGAGTATTCGTTACGATGTCACTAACACCCTGTATAGAGCATGACCACTCACTTCTATCCCAGATTGGAAGCGAATTAAAACAGAACGCTCAGCTGCTCATCTTCCCCGCCATGTCGTAAAACCGATAGAGGGATTGTGCCCTTTCTAAAATGATGAACCATTAGGCGATGGGTTGATCATCTGTCACCGAGCGACAATAACTTATCCTATACAGGGTGTTGTGACATCGTAACGAAAACTTTGAGGGATGATTCCGACCATGATTCTGAGTTGATATCAAGTGGAATTTTCCGTCGCAAAAGTAAAAAAAACATGAGTTTTGCGACGGAAAATTCCATTTCAAATTCATCCCCATTAGTATTCGTTACGATGTCACTAACACTCTGTATAAAATCTAACTGCTTACGCTATAACGCGCCTGTCGACAGTCTCACGGGTATAGCCCGCTGCACGACTGCGCACGACAAACGTATCAAAAGCATCGTCCCCCGCCAAGGCGCGGTGCAGCGCTCGTAGTCAACTACGTCATCATAAAACATAAACAGTCTTTATACTAGTACGTCTCACTGCACATACCTCCCCTCAATCAGCCGAGAGTATGAAGCATTTTCCACCACCCTGCTCTACTGCGGGTTGCTGGAGATGTCCATCAGAGGTTTCAAAGCGCTCGAACGATTCCGACTTGGCTTAATACTACTATCGCTAAGTCGTGTGGGTTGTGAGGTGAATTACCAACCTCATCAACCCTGGTGTCAGGGTTATTATTGAGCCACCAAAGGCCCCTGACATGGCTCATGTAACGACTACTTACTTACATCAGTAAGTAGTAACCGGGACCAATGGCTTATCGTGCCTTCCGAAGCACGGATTATTTTACTTTTTGGACAATCAGGTGATCAGCCTGTACTGTCCTAAACAAACTAGGGATCACAAAGTGATTTTTGTGATGTGTCCCCTCCGGGATTCGAACCTGGGACCTCCGGATCGTGAGCCTAACGCTCAAGCACTGGAACACGGAGGCCGTTATGTTTTTAATAAAAAAATAACAAATAGGTTTCTTCTTCAATTAGCATTTCTTTTGTAGTTACTCTCTTTAAACAAGCAAATCCACAACAAGGAGGGTAACTCACACAGATTATCGAGGGCCCACTTGGCGCAGAAGCCGACCTGCCTCCAGACATAGTCGGTGCTCTCTGCCATCCTCTCTAGGATAATCAACCACTGGACCACGGAGGTCGTTTGGCTTAATGACTTAACACGTAAGAGTGATATACATAGAGTGAAAAGGAAACTAACCTCCTGTCATGTATCCTCCCGACGCACGTTCAATATCGCCGCTCTGCACATTGGGCACTCCTTCAACTGCGATGTGCATAGTGAACAGAAACCCCTGCAAAGCAAACACAATACATCAACTTCAAACAAAGTCTCACTAAATCAAATATCGCATAAATCAAATAAAAAAGTGGTCCAGTGGTTGAGCGTTGGTACAGGATCCGGAGGCCCCGGGTTCGAATCCCGGTGGGGACATATCACAAAAATCACTTTGTGATCCCTAGTTTGGTTTGGACATTACAGGATGATCACCTGATTGTTTGACAGTAAGATGATCCGTGCTTCGGAAGGCACGTTAAGCTGTTGGTCCCGGTTACTGTCATTTAAGACTAAGAATGGATGAGGTTGGCGCCCGATACGCATTGATGCGGGGCGAAGAGTTATCATTCTATACGTAGTATTATTCTTTATTCTATGGTTCACCTAAATCCTTACTCATACTAGGGGACAGGTTAGGATTTTAATAAGGACCCTCGCGGCGCATTGCAGACTCAATAAGCACCTACACAGAATGGAGCTGACCGAGTCCCCTTTATGCAGATTCTGCTTAAGGGAGGATGAAACACCACTACACCTGCTGTGCAGCTGTGAGGCTCTCATACATAGTAGAAGCCGTACACTTGGGGGCCATATAATGGACCCCCGGGAAGTCATGGAGCTTTCTCCCAAAAAGATGCTGGATCTCTTCGAACGGATTGGTCTAGAGTGGGACTTTTAAATGTAGGGTTTTAGGTCACAATAGATCTGACAAGGTCGCAGTGATCTCGCGGGCTGTATTAGTTCGGCCCTCACAATTCTCAAATAATAATAATGGTTCACCTAACGCGAGCCGTGTTCTGTCAGCTATGTCCGAGAGCAGCCGATGTATGCTGTCATTCTGTCATACATAAACTGCCTATATACGTCCCACTGCTGGTCACAGGCCTCCCCTCAATCAACCGGAGGGGGTATGGAGCATACTCCACCACGCTGCTCCACTGCGGGTTGATGGAGGTGTTTTTACGGCTAATAGCCTCCCGGCTATTAGCCAACGGCTTATCGTGCCCTCCGAAGCACGGAATCATCTTACTTTTTCGGACAATCAGGTGATTTAAGCCTGAAAAGTCCTTACCAAACAAAGGACAGTCTCACAAAGTGATTTCGACAATGTCCCCATCGGGAATCGAACCCGGACCTCCAGATCGTGAGCCTAACGCTCTAACCACTAGACCACGGAGGCTGTTATAATACTAGGCTAATACATTTTGAAGTGTCATCGAGACGATAAAAAGATGAAAATTGATACCTGTGTCCGCAGGGCTCGAGCACGCAGCACGCGGTGTCGTCGAAGCAGAGCGTGCACGAGTCCTCACGCACACTTGAGCACCGCAGCTGCTCTAAGTATATCCTCCTCGGGATCACCTGCCACAATCATAGCCATTAACCCTGGGTTTCCACTGACGCGGAGCGGAACGGGGACGTGCAGGAATCAACTAAAGCAGAAAATGATAGAACATCTTCTCTCACCCAAATTCCAATTAATCAATCCGCCACATCTCCGCTCCGCTTAAATGGAAATGAATTTCGGCGATGGCGAACAGTATTGAAACTTAAACAATACTGTACTTTATGAGAATGGTTATTGATTATTAGAAAATCGCTTTCCTTAGCGTGCGTTTCACCATATAACTTCTTGCCATATTACTGGTAACATATTATAACAAATTCTTTATTGCACAAACAGGAAAAAACAAAATACAAAACAAAAGATAAATAGAATGAATACAATAGGCGGCCTTATTGCTAAGTAGCAATCTCTTCCAGGCAACCTTAAGAAGAAAATAAGAATAAGATGATATCAAATAGTATTTCATTTGTCTAGGTTGTCATCTAGCCTGATGGTACCTTCTTCTCGTCATCGGAGAGATGTCCGTGGTCGTTAAACTTGGAGAAAGGTCTGTCCTCGGGTGGGTAGCGGAACGGCTCCGCGCCGAAGTTGAACCGGCACTGCTGAAACGCCATAAAACTCGCCGCCGCGAAGAATCCGTACCTACGCAGGTATAAAACAATATAATGGCGCCAATTCTGATAGACACAAACTTTATTTTATTTAGCTCTATAATTGTGCTGTCCTTCTCATACGATTGGTGCAAGAAAGGGAAAGGACTAGCTTTAGAACTGTCAAAATAAATTTACCTTCGTACGACATAACACGAATAGAATACGATGAACAAAATGATGAAAGTTTGGTGACAAACGATCAGCCCATCGCTCGTTCATGGTCCATTATACTACAAAGGACAATCCCACTGACGGTTTTTACGACATGCCCTAGAAGACAAACTGCTTAACGTAGTAACAGAACATGAGTAATCTTAATTATATAAAAGTTGACATACTTCGTGGTTTCGAAGATTTCCTTACAGGGCGCGAGCCGGACGCCGTTGAGAGAGAAGACGACCTCTTTAGCGGCGAGGTCTATGAGGCAGCCCAGTACGTCTCCGGGCTGCCACGCCGGTACACGCTTGACCACGGCCGGGCGCGCCTTGTACCACACCAGCTTGCGGCACCCGTCGTACGACAAGGAGTACAGGTCGTCGCCTATGCCGTAGCCTTCCTGTTTCAAGGGAGTTATAGAATGGTTGAATAGGTCAAAGACAAATTACAGAATGCTTCTTCAACCTCAGCAGCCCTGTCTCTGGCTTTTCTCCTCCGGAGGAGGCCTGTATTGCTCTATGGTTTAACGTCATCGTATTGTATTTTCATCTGGAGCTTTAGTAGCCCCGTTGGAAGAACGGTTGACTCTCTCTGTGAGGTTGCAGGTTGGAATCCCAGCAAGGGCCTAAACCAATGTGTTTGGAATTGGTTTTCGAATTCATGTTTGGATCATAAATAATTATCACGTTCTCAATGGTGAAGGAAAACATCGTGAGAAAACAGTTTCGGATACATTCGTGTTTCGGAGGTATTATGTTATGTGACCTAACCTGTATTTTCCCCCTTCGCGGACATGAAGGTCAGATAGGCAATCGCTACTGTAAAAATCCGGACATGTCAAAGCTTAAGGTTAGGTAAGTGGACCCTATCAAAACGACATAACGATAGGGAGATGATGTTGTTGTATTTTCATATAAATAAACTCCGTAGAAGACTCGTATTGACGTTTAGAAAAATAGTCAGAATTGGTCAGTAGTAAATTACTCCTGACTCTATCAATAGGTTCCAGAAAAAAAAAACGGTCCATCAAGCATTCGTTTCACCATAATTTAAATATTCTTATTTTTATTTTGGGATCATAACTTTTTATTAATACTGTTACAGGGGACCAAGGCTTCTGTACTGCCACGGTCCCCTGACAGTACTGAGGTAACTTTTCTGCGAGTATTCCTGTATTTCATCCCTTTTGCCGCCCACCTGGGTGCGCCCCACCCCACTGCGTTTTCAGTTCAATGTGTAAATCTGTATGCACCGAGAATCACCGAACTATTACGAACGCACTCGACGTCATAAAACTGTTGGCGGCATCTGTCGGGGGTGATCTGTATCTGAACTTATATTTTGTATCCTGCTGTCCAACAACATTTAAAACTGACATTTTATCACGTCGCAGTGTGTTTATAACTAATAAAATTAGAATAAACGATTTTGCATTTTTATATATTCATATATAATAAGCTGATTAAATTGTTATACTGATTTTGTTTATACTTGTAAACGTACTTGGGAGGCTGGTATTTGATGATATATTGGAAAACGTTCTATAGACTAATAGACGAATACAAAATATACACTTACATGATTTAAGAAATGACTATTTTTCGTCGCCCAACCTATTTGCATGACTCCAGGGGTTATTATGACAGATTCGTAGTACCAGCACCCTTCGTCGACCTGTAATTACAATACACATAAGTTCACGGCTATATCTCAATTAGGGTAGTTAAAGGTACATCCAACATGAGATATCGCCGTCTATAATATGACATTGTTTTTTAAGTGAACGCTGAGTGTGAAATTTAAATATGTGTGAAGTTTATAGCAGTTCGACTCACTATGCACTAAAAGACTCCGCTTAATAAATCCATATGAAATGTGATGGGTAGCTACCGCGTTCTTTTTATGGATTAATCAAGAAGCGCGACGTATAGCGGCTAATTTGAAGGCGTCTTAGAAATTATGAACGCGTGTATGAGTGCGTGCATGCGTGTGTTCGCATGCATGCGTATTTTTGCGTGCATGCGTGTTGTTGTTACCTGGAAGGTGCACCGAACGCTCTCGAAGGAGTAGGAGTCGCAGCGAGCCTCTAGGCCGTTGCTGGAGATCTTGAGGTACTCGCTAACGTCCTGTGTGTTGAGAATCACGTTGATGGCCGACATGTCGACCACCTCGTATGATAGCTGCCTGCCCTCCACGATAACTACATACACATGAAAGTACATTAGCTAGTATAGATTATGTTTTTAATCTTCTTCTCTCGTGTGGGTTGAGAGGTGGATTACCAACCTCATCAACCCTGGCGTCAGGGTTACTATTGACCCGCCAAAGGCCCCTGACTTGAGTCATGTAACGACTACTTACTTACATCAGTAAGTAAAATTCTGAAGCAGGATCATCTTACTTTCGGACAATCAGGTGATCAGTCTGTAATGTCCTAACCAAACTTCGGATCACAAAGAAATTTTTGCGATATTTCCCCACCGGGATTCGAACCCGGGACCTCCGGATCGTGGGTCTAACGCTCAAGCACTGGAATTCGGAGGCCGTTATATTTTTAATAAAAAATAATAAACACGTTTCTTTTTCAATTAGCATTTCTTCTGTAGTTACATCTACTCATTCACTAAACAAGCAAACCCACAACAATAAGGGTAACTCACACAGATTATCGAGGGCCCACTTGGCGCAGAAGCCGACCTGTCTCCAGACATAGTCGGTGCTCTCTGCCATCCTCTCTAGGATAAGCAGGGGGTTCTCTGATTGCTGTTCCAGCTTCGTCTTAATTGTCAGTTTGTTCTCTGTCGTGTGAGCGAACTTCTCTAGTGCTATGAGCGCGAAGAGGACCACGCAGGCTTCGCGGCGAGTCACCTGCATTGAAATAAAATTCGTTACATAGAATAAGGAATTGTAGGGGACAAGTACCGAGTCAGGTAAAATAAAAAATGTGTACGGTTGATGTGCAGAGTAAAAAAGTGTGTTTATTAATAGTGCTTATTGTATACTATGGGGAGCAATTTTCTTTTAATCCGTGTTCCCTTTCCTACTTCTATAAGTAATATGTTTATTGTGTAGTAATGACTATAATATATATATGCATTATTAGCCCATTTTATTAAAAAGAAAATACTTACTTAAACTAATCCTTTTCTGTCTTTTCCGCTAATTTTATATCCATGTTTCCCTAACTTTGATGATTGGCTAAATGCGAAGGCGAAGCCATTCAAGAAAAAAAATATGGAGAGCAATGACGTTTATGCCTACAGAATAAAACTACGTAGAGAATGGCAACTGGCTAGTTTTACCTCACCCTCCCTCGGTCTTACTTTAGTTTTCAAACGTATGGCGTCAGACGTCACACACACATATACGCGTGTACAATAACGTCAATGTGTAGTGTTTGTGTGAAACGAGGTGCTTTGTATGAAGTGTCAGGGGTGTGACAATGGTGTCGATTCTGGTAGACAATAAACTTAATTTTATCTTAGCGTCTATTCATAGAGTTTTATCGATAAGTTTATGTTTTTTTAAGAACGTCTAGGGCCCTGTTCGAGGATTGTGAGAAGAAGCAGTTGTTTTAGGCGGACGATGATGATGTTAACTAAGACACGATTCAAAGTGTAATTTTGTTACCAACTGAATGAAGATACTTTTTGATTTTTTGCATCGTCTTTTCGTAAAAGTATCTCATTTGACTAGGTTACCATCTAGTCTATGGTAGGGTTTTTTGGCGGGAAACGGGAACGGGACGGTTGCTTTCTTCATTGATTAATCTAAATAATTAATACGAAGTGGTGTTTTGTGGTTAATTATTGATCGCATTAAGTTAGTCGGAAGACAATCGCGAGTGTTATTATATCGGAGTATTCAATGAACAATGTGTATTTGCCTGTTTTCGCTTCGTGCCAAGAAGCCACTTCATAACTCGAAAGTTTATGCGGACTTTTGAGTTAATTCGTTTGGGGTTCGGAGTAGGAGTTTACTCCGAGGGTGGGGGCTTAGGTTTCATCATCATCACCTTTCATCATTTCATCAATCATCAAGAAAAAAATACGTAAGACATGGCTGTATGGGCATAGTTCCCTTTGCCTTACCCTTCGGGGAAAAACAAAACAAAAAAAAGTGTATGGTAGGGTAAATCCGACGCCAAACACACACATAAAACATTTTCTCGGGCATATTGGTGTCCTGGCGATGTTTTCTTTGTTTCTTTTATGTTGATTGGGTCGTGTATTAGGTTCAATATAAATTATGAAATTCTTATTACTAAATAAAGACAGATCTAAAACTGCCGAAAAACATTTTCTTTTTTCTATTTAACTTATTTACGAATATTAATTAAGAAAAACGTAATAATAAGTCAGATATTTTATCATGTTTTCTATGACGTCACAATTTGCTTTTTCATACAAATTCCATAGTAATTGCGTGTTTTGACGTTTAGTAAAAAGTAATTGATTTGACTAGTTGGAAACTAGCCTATTATCTATTATCCAAACATATTACTGACCAAGAATGTGAGAAGGTACTCTAACGTATTTTCTGTCAGTACGGCGACACTGTTGGGTCCGGCCAGCTTCTCCGCGATGCAGCCAAGCACGATACAGATGTTCCTCTCGACCCTCACGTTGAGATCGCCCATGCTGGCTCGTGCTGACGACAACCCTAGGAGCTGAGTCACCTGGAATCAACATTACATAGCATCACGCTTGTATCCCCTAAGGGGTAGGCAGAGGTGCATAGTACACCCACTTCTCGCCAGCTACGTTCAAGTCCTTTGTAATAGGGGGCGACACCATTGCTGTTAACTGGGCACAAATCCTTCAAACCACGTGATATTAATTATCTGTGATCCAAATATGAATTCAAAATCTCTTCTTCTATCGTGTGGGTTGTCAAGTGGATGACGTCATCGACCCTGGTGTCAGGGTTATTATTGAGCCGCCAAAGGCCCCGAAGTGACTCAAGTAACGACTACGTACTTACATCAGTAAGTAGTAACCGGGACCAACGGCTTAACGTGCCTTCCGAAGCACGCATCATCTTACTTCTGGACAATCAGGTGATCAGCCTGCAATGTCCTAACCAAACTAGGGACCACAAAGAGACCCCACCGGGATTCGAACCCGGGACCTCCAGATCGTGAGCGATTAACGACACGGAGGCCGTTAATTCAAATTCATAAAGTCGAATCCAGTGGTCTAGAACTCAGATTGAGTGCAAGTTGGTCTTATAGTACATCACCCGTGTCATGACTCCTTTCTTGAGTCCATGTAGCCTGGAACATTAAGGCATCTATACTACTGGACAAAGAAACGACTCACGTTTTGTTGCCGGGGGTTTCGGAATAACTCGGTCTACAAAAATTATTACAATATGCTAGATACAGTATCAGTATGTACTATTTCATCATCATCAACCCATTAACGTCCCTACTGCTGGGGCACGGGCCTTCCCTATGGATAGATAGGGAGATTGGGCCTTAAACCATCACGCGGACCCAGTGCGGATTGATGGTTATTAACGACTGCTAATGCAGCCGGGACCAACGGCTTAACGTGCCTTCCGAAGCACGGAGGAGCTCGAGATGAAAACTTTTTTTTTGTGGTCACCCATCCTATGACCGGCCTTTGCGAAAGTTGCTTTACTTCAACAATCGCAGACCGAGCGCCTTAACCGCTGCGCCACCGAGCTCTTCAAGTACTAGTTAAAAGGGGAAAAATTAAAAAATACTAAGACACAATCACTTTGGAATCTGAATTGACAATACTTATACCTTTACGTTGCTTTTTCCATACCTATGCGACGAAAAATACAACTCAAAGTGTTCGTTACGATGTCACTAACACCGTGTATACCTTTATAGGGATTAAACTACGAACACTGCATCAAATATTAATCATAATGTATTCGATGCAGATTACTACACCCACACTTAACACGCTATCTGCTTTATTGCGTTATTATCAGCAGTCAGAGTGCATAATATAGATAACATTCAACTAATTACTTGAAGGCCAAAGTTCACTTCCGCAACCCATATATGCGTTGGCAGAGCAACGGTTAAATCCGGTTGGATTGAAACTATTTAGCGGAGTTTTTAAACTTCCCAGTAAAATTATCTTTGGGATGGACACTGCTAAAAGTCGTCGAGAAAATTTGCAACGAACGATTATTGGTGTAGCATATCATCATCATCATCACCAGCCCATTAACGTCCCCACTGCTGGGGCACGGGCCTTCCCTATGGACGGATAGGGAGATCGGGCCTTAAACCACCACGCGGGCCCAGTGCGGATTGGTGGTTATTAACGACTGCTAATGCAGCCGGGACCAACGGCTTAACGTGCCTTCCGAAGCACGGAGGATTTCGAGATGAAAACTTTCTTTTTGTGGTCACACATCCTATGACCGGCCTTTGCGAAAGTGTAGCATATAAAGTAGAATATCACTCATCACGCAAAAAAGTAAACAAACATACATACATAGGTACATAAACTCACGCCTATTTCCACCAGGCTAAGCAGAGACTATGGAATTCCATGTGTTTTGATCCTGACACACTTCTCTTGCTTCCTCCACATTCATCAATCGCTTCATACACACACGTCGGTTCAGAGTATCTCGTACTGAAGTTTATTATTTGATTATTCAACTCTCCTGATATGCAATTTAGTTTGCTGCATGCCTTTTTTACATACACTCGCCCGTAATCCGTAACGGGGTGGATAGAGCCACGAGAAATCAGTATCTAACTTACAGTCACTGTTGATACGAAGTCCTCTAGTCCCCTTTTTATTTGCTACCATAAACATAAAACATAAACAGCCTATATACGTCCCACAACCGGAGGAGCTATGAAGCATATTCCACCACGCTGCTCCACTGCGGATTGATGGAGGAGTTTTTACGGCTAATAGCCGGGACCAACGGCTTAACGTGCCCTCCGAAGCACGGAATCATCTTATTTTTTCAGACTATAAGGTGATTCAAGCCTGTAAATCCTTACCAACCAAAGGATAGTCTCACAAAGTGATTTCGACAATGGGGTCCCCTTCCTCACCGGGAATCGAACCCGGACCTCCCGGATAGTAACATCAGTATCATCAAGGTATTTAATAGTGCTGTAAGTTATTACAGCAAGAAGAAAAAGTGACCTTCTAATTAATAAATGTTGTCTTCTTTTAATATGTTAGGCAGTTTATTATAAATTTTGATGGACATCATATATGGGCTAATGTAGGACTAGTCTAGATATAGGTAAATTTAGTCTCAACAGACTAGATGTTGTTTTTATGATGAATGTTGTGTTCACTTGTAATTGGCTTACACGTTAGTACTGTTTACTTTGTTTAATTATGTCTTAATTAAATATTATAATGTGCGTAGTTGTAAGTGATCCATAAATATTGTATTGTTACTGTGGCGTCCTCTAATAATAAATACTTTCTTTCTTTCTTTCAAATAATCCAATTAAAAAAAGAATGAAACAAAGTTCCTCGCCGGGTGGAGTTACATTTCCCGAGTTATACTGGGTGTAAGTGACATCGTAATGAATACTGAAGGGGATGATTCAGCTGATTGTTCTTTGTTAATATTAAGAGGAATTTTCCAACGCAAAAGTATAGAACTGAAAATAATTTAAAAAAAACTAAATTATGAATTTTGCGATGGAAAAATCCACTTGATATTAAGTCAGATTCATGGTCTGAATCATCTCTCGAGTATTTGTTACGATGTTACTAATGCTCTGTATAGTGAATGATGCACTTGATGGAATCTGCAGCGCGGCGCATCGTCAGCTGTATTGGCTGAAGGCATAAGATGTGGATACAGCAGTTTGCTAAGGTCAAGGAAAAACCCTCAAGTGCTTAACGAGTTGATCGAACACGACCGTGGATACTTTGTTGCGGCTAATATGAAGACTGGCGGTCGCTATTTGCTAACAAACGTACTATGAATTGGAGTTACTATTTCACTAATTTAGTACTGCGGCAATACACTAGTAATTACTTATCGTCATGATAACGGCCTCCATATCGACATGACGGCCTCCGTGGTCCAGTGGTTTGAGCGTTGGGCTCACGATCCGGAGGTCCCGGGTTCTATTCCCGGTGGGGAAATATTACAAAAATCACTTTCTGATCCCTAGTTTGGTTAGGACATTACAGGTTGATCACCTCATTGTCCGAACGTAAGATGATCCGTGCTTCGGAAGGCACGTCAAGCCGTTGGTCCCGGTTACCACTTACTGATGTAAGTAAGTAGTCGTTACATGAGCCATGTCAGGGGCCTTTGGCAGCTCAATAGTAACCCTGACACCAGGGTTGATGGGGTTGGCCTCGCAACCCACACGATAGAAGAAGTAAAACTCATGATAAGAAAACGGTTTACTATAAAATATCATCTTATCCCTATATTTACTGAAGTAAAACAACCACGTATTTTTTGTATGGATTTGGCTCAACTGAACGTTTATAGATCTGAACATATTTTTGATATTGCAATGTCTGATATTTTTATTAATTACTCGTATAAATATTTGACTCTAGTTCTAAACCGTTTCTTTTTACATAAATCCACACATCCATATTGTATTAGTGTACGCAATAAAAGGTTATAGCAGGATAAAGGTTATAATCACTTTGTGAGACTGTCCTTTGTTTGGTAAGGGCTTTTCAGGTTTAAATCACCTGATTGTCCGAAAAAGTAAGATGATTCCGTGCTTCGGAGGACATGTTGGTCTCGGCTGCTAGCCGTTAAAACATCTCCACCAACCCGCATTGGAGCAGCGTGGTGGAGTATGCCCCATACCCCCTCCGGTTGATTGAGGGGAGGCCTGTGCCCAGCAGTGGAACGTATATAGGCTGTTTATGTATGTATGTAAACAGCAGGATGCAAATACCACTTTTTTTTTCTCTTTACAGCTCACACAAACAGCATTTTAGGCTTGCAATTCTACCAAAGTCTCTTACACGTTGAAGCTTAGAAATAAATTAGACCAATTGTCATCGGTCAGATGGGTCGACGACATTGTAAAACTCGCGAAAACCGGATATGACCAATAGAGCCCCACGACCCGACGGCGGTGATTCAGAGAATAGATGGCTGGATGGGCAGCGCCGTCTTACACTAGGCTGGGGCCCTTGGGCACACAAGAATTGGGGCCCTTTTTGAAAGTAAAGAAAGCGAACTGGAAAGTAAAAAAAGAAAAACACATTTTTTTTTGTGAATTTGTGTGAAATAAAGTGTTTTTATTATTATTGTTATTTTTTACTAAGTACGTATGAACCCATTTATAGGTAATCAAATAGAGCATAGGTTTTTTGGTTTTTGGAAAAGTCGCAGTCATCGATAATATAATGGCGTAGTATATGATATGCCTTGTAAATCTAACCTTCTGATAAGATTCCTGATTTGTGAAAAAAGTGTAATGTGCCCGACAAAATTTTTTTGAGAATAAATGTGTGAGAGAAATTGTGGATCCTTCGGGGCCCCCCGAGAATGGGGGCCCTGGGCACGGGCCCCGTGTGCCCTTATGGTGAAGACGGTATTGTGGACGGGATGGCCCATCTTGCAACAGTAGGATGCCATTCGGCATATTCGATATTGTTCATCAAAAATGAAATCCAATATTCTTGCACATAATCAATTTCACATGTCTGTCTTCATCCTATTTATCTTAGGACTTCGTATCAAATGACGCTCCAAGTTGTCCTCTGATTAACAAAACACGCCTATTTCCCACCGAGGTAAGCAGAGACTATGGAATTCCATTTGCTTCAATCCTGACACACTTCTCTTGATTCCTCCACTTTCGTCAATAGTTTCATACACGCACGCCGGTTCGCAGTAGATTGTACTGAATCTTTTCTAAGGACATCTCCAATTTGGTCAATAAACGTCCTTATAGGTCTTCCTCTGAGAGCCCTACCACCAACCTTCACTTTATACACTGCTTTCTCAATCCTATTATTCTTCGCTTTACGTGTCCGAATCATATTAACATTCGCAATCTTAGTCACTATATTGTCTTTTACACTTCTTCATCCTCTGATTACTTGTGACTTATTAAGTATTAAGAGCATGTACTTATGTGTGTGTGAGGAGCTCGGTGGCGCAGCGGTAAACGCGCTCGGTTTGCGATTGTTGAAGTTAAGCAACTTTCGCAAAGGCCGGTCATAGGATGGGTGACCACAAAAAAAAAGTGTTTTGAGGTGTTTAAGGCCCGGTCTCCCTATCCATCCATAGGGAAGGCCCGTGCCCCAGCAGTGGGGAAGTTAATGGGCTGGTGATGATGACTTATGTGTGGATATTTGTATTACGAACCATCTTTATTTTTGAGGTAACTTATGTGATCTCTCTAGCTTTTATCTCTTTTCAAAGAGATGCGTTTACCTAATCAGAAGTGACTGAAGGTGACCTTTAAGCCGCAAGGGAGGGGAAGATTGTGTAATGAGGAAGAAACTAGAATTGTTCAGCAAAATTTTCTGATATATTGCTATACAATGTGGAGCAACGTGGAATTGGAAAAATGCAGTGTTGATTGAAAACAAGTTTTTCTATGTTTTCTTCTTTTCGATCTTTAGGGTACACTGGGTCGTTCTTCTTTTTTATCGACAATAAAAAGACATTTTCTCGATTTATCGGATTTAACATCTTTAAAATTATAACGGCAATAAATATTTTAAAACATCATATAAAGATGTGTCTGTAGAGGACTATTTAGTGGTTCTCTTTATCTTGGTAACATACTTTTCTTTGCAGGCGCATTCCAAAAAATATTGTGACAGAGTGGCCCTTTTCATCGGAGACAGCATTTCAATTTACCACTCTGTCACATAATTTTGTGAAAAACGATCAAGCTACGTTAATAACTAATTGAGGAACCGGTTAGTATTTTGCTTGTATTTTGAGTATAATAAGATAACTATATTTTTGGACAATCAAAACATGAAATAAAATTCTAAAACATAACTTATCAGAAGCAGAACAAAGGACAGATCATTGTCGATAAAAAAGAAGAACAACCCCACTATGGTTTTGCAGTGAAACACTGCGCAAAGGGTTATAGTGTAAAAATATAAGCAAAACAATATGTTTCTTTACTCAAATAGCATGGGGAACTGTCAAAATTTAGGAACACTCAACAGTAGCGGCACCTGATGAGGGAAATGGGTAGTTTTTGTACTCAGTGGTAATTGAATACTTACTTTGATAACAGATTCCTTGGACGGCAACGGGCAATCATCGAGCAGGATTGTGACGGCCGAGGGCCCGAAGGGGTCCTCGAGAGGGATGACGTTGACGATTGACGTCACCACCTGGATCCACCCCTCTTCCTTATCAGCTATAACGTGGAGCTTCACCAACGAAACCGGAGACTCCTCATCGCTGAAGCAAATATATAGCACTGGTTGTAGGGCATATAAATTAGTTTCCAACTAGTCAAATTAGTTATTTTTTACTAAACGTTAAAACACAAAATTACTATGGAATTCGTATTAAAAAGTACACTGTGACGTTATAGAAAAACGTGATAAAATGTCCGACTTATTATTGCGTTTTTCTTGGTTAAAATTCATAAATAAGTTATATTAAATGTTATTTTAATTTTGATTTTAATTTAATTTAATTTTATTTTTTTCAGTGTGTAATTAATTAATGTGGTCCATATTACATAAATTAATCATGTCTGAAATAAATGATTTTTGATTTTTTTTTAATATAGAAAAAGATTTTCCTTAGTCCTTAGATCTGTCTTAATTTAGTAATAAGAATTTCGTAATTTATCTTGAACCTAGTACATGACCCAATTCAATGAGGGATTTTCCAGGTTACGTTCCCCAAAAACAACATATAGATGGCGCTGTTAAAGATTTTCCTTCGTTTAAATTTCTAATTTCATGGATGCCACTGACAATGCCGTAAGCGTGGCCAATTATTGGTCAGCAAAAATTTAGTATCGATCGCCATCGACTCGCAAAGAAGAAGAAGACCAGACATATGCACCTTTTATCTTTGTTTTTGGGTATAAATGTTAACCATTTTTATTACACCCAGGCTCAATTACATCTTCCACCCATTATTATTCTGATCAAAATAAAGAGAAGCAATACGTAGCAACATAATTCTATACATAATGTGATTCAAATATCAAACCGATCAAACCCCAAAAACAATAAACAATATCAAATATAACCCTGACACCAGGGTTGATGAAGCTGGTATTCCAACCCAACCTATTCTTCTTCTTATCGTGTGGGTTGTGAGGTGGAATACCAACAACAATTATTTTTATATATGCTTCTGCCATTACATTGTAATTTTGAATAATTAGGTATGTACCCGAGTAATGAGAAAATAAGTAATTATCGCGTTAAATCTCGACAGCGCCATCTGTACTATCTTTGGGAAACGCAGCTTGGAATGTTCTTTATTGCAAACCTCGTAACATGGGGTGTTTAGTTAATTTTTTACAAGTTTGAGCTGATCCCGTATATCTGAGCGCGTAACTCCGTGGGTGGTGGTAATATTGTAACAAGTTTGTGTATACGTATAAAACATAAACAGCGTATATACGTCCAACTGCTGGGCACAGGCCTCCCCTCAATCAACCGGAGGGGGTACGGAGCATACTCCACCACGCTGCTCCAATGCGGGTTGGTGGAGGTGTTTTTACGGCTAATAGCCGGGAAATCACTAAGTGATTTCGACAATGTCCTCATCGGGTATAGAACCCGGACCTCCAGATCGTGAGCCTAACGCTCTAACCACTAGACTGTGGCTGTTGTGTATACGTATATTCGTGTTTAAAAACATATATAAAATGCACGTTTCCATTCCCATTCGTCCTATTTTATTAAAACTAACTTTTTCTGTATTTAAGTCCATAGTTATATTTCCCAGGGGAGTAAGTATGAAATTAAAATGAAGGATTTTTGTTTTTACAGCACTCACCCGTGCCTACGGAAAGAAAGAAAGTAAAATTAAACCAAATCAATTAAATTAGGAGGCGGACCCGGTGGTGTAACGGTTAACACGCTCGTCCCGGCATGACAAGAGCTCGGGTTCAAGTTCCGTCCGAGTCAGACTTTTTCGATTTAATTTTGTCTCTTTGTGATTTTTTTTTATTCTAGTATTTTATAGAGGGTTTTTACTATACAGAATATGTCACCCTCATAGCTAACAAACTCTTTGTGATTTAAGAAGTCAATTAAAATATATAGTCTTGGGATGTACCTCTGGCTACCCCAATTGGGATAAAGTCGTGACCTTATGTTGTGTTAAATAAAACACAAAATAAACAAGATCGCCAGCAGAAAATATAACTGTTTCTTACATAATCGAATATTACACCGCTATTATTAGCTTCACTGGTAATGTTTACATAAGTAGTGTTTGTACTGACTAATGTATTTAATTACTATTATTAAGATAAATTGTTACTAACAAAATATGATTGAGTAATACCTACTTTTACGTTTTCAAAAAGAACCTTGGAGAGGACAGCAAAGCCTCAAAATCTAAATTTGTATTAAATACTCATTACTAACAAACTACTGTAAATATAATGAGGGGCTTAGAACTACTTAGAGGGCCGTAAATACAATGGGAATAAGGGACTTATCAAGCTACGTTAACCAAAAACAATATAGATGGCGTTGTTCAGTTCAAACGTGATAATTAACTATTTTCTCATTACTCGGGTAATTAATTTTTGAAAAATGCAATGTAATGGCAAAAGCATGTATAAAAATAAATGTTGCTTGATATTTGAATATCAAATCAGTTGCATTTTACTAAACGTCAAAACACAAAATTACTATGGAATTTGTATGAAAAAGAACATTGTGAAGTCATAAAACGTGATAAAATGTCGGACTTGTTATTACCTTTTTCTTGTTTTTTTTTTTTTGTATTTTAACTATTATTCTTTTATTAATAATTAAATACAAAGAAGAAGAAAGAGATAAGTCCCTTATTCCCATTGTATTTACGGTCTTCTAAGTAGGTAATACACATAGCGTAACATTGGTGGCTGCATTCGCAACAGCACGCGATAAAGATATAATTACATGATTGCATGTTCTCATTTCACAGTATGCAGGCACGGACAACATAAACATTCGCAGCTACTGCAGCAGTTTTTATACTTCAAGACATACTACTAGTGCAAGCGGGGAAAATACGCACTGTAGAACGGGCAAAAAACACGATTTTATTATATTACAATACAATACAAAAAACTCTTTATTGCATTTAAATCATATTAAAAATACATTAGGTATTATAATTAGATAGGCTACAGGCGGCCTTATTGCTAAGGTAGCAATCTTTTCCAGGCCACCTTTAGGTATAGGAAATGAATTTAATACAAAGCGTAGTGGGATAGACAGTGCAAAATAAAAAGTTGAAATAATAAGTATACCTAGATAAACTACATATATTAAAAACGATACATAGAAGACAATAAATAATGATTGTAATGTTTGTAGGTAAAACATTATCCATCAGTATTGTTGGTTTTTTTCAGCTACTTGACCTCGGCTATAGACGTTGTGAGAAGCTGCAGTAGTTTTAGGGGGATGAGGCGATCGACAACAAGTATTTGTTGTTTATGTAAAAATTGTTATATTTATGTAAAAATCGATAATTCAAAGTGTAACTATGTTACACACTAGGGAATACAATCCCGACTCAAGATCGCAAATTCGAGATCCCGCAGGATAGGAAATATCAATCCCTCGAGAACCCTGAAAAATATAAAGTTAGGATGGCTGAAAACGATGAAAAGTGCTTGTTTGTGATAGTGAGGTTAATTAAAACAAAATATTTATTGAAAGAAAACAAAATCTTGAATATTACTAACTAAATAATTAAGTTTTCTTTGGAAATCAGCACAATCAAAACAAAAAGTATAACTCAAGGAGATTCGCCCAATCCCGTCAATCTCGAATGGGATCTCGTCATATTATGCTTCGGGATTGATCCCAAAAATTTTACGAGATCTCGCGAGATCGATAGTTATTACTCACTGGATAAGAGTTTGAGGTCAATACAAACAATCATTTAACAACCTGTCTAGTACACAGAACCCACTACTACTGGGCAAAAGCGCCACATTTACGTTCTGGCTCTACAGTGAACAAAGAAATATACTCATAAGTAGCTGCATTATTTATTATTGCATAAAAAACACAACTGCAGCTTTTTAAAATGTTTTGACTGGAGATTATGGGACTATAGTTTCTTTGAACAAGAAACTGTTGCCTTTGACTCTTGCAAATATCTTGCAAGAGTCTACATTATGCAGCAAGTGAACCATACATTATTATTTTCGCAAAAACACCGCCAACTAGGGGGGGCTAGGTTTTACATACTCGCGATGTGCATTTTTGATGCATGCTATTAGAGTGAGCCAAATGTCAATGTGGGGTGACACTTACTTGTCTACAAAGGAAGCTATGAGCGACAGCATCTCCAGCACGAGTTGGTCGATCTTCTCGCAGGTGGCCCGGCTGGGGGGCACCACCCGGGGCGAGCCTGTCTCCGTGTCCGCCGCTCCCGAGCTGGGCGTCGCCGGTGCGTACGCTTCGCCCACATCCGGGGCCTTGTTTTTGCACCAGCATACACCCATAACCTGAAAAAGTGAAAATAATCATCACCCATACTCCTTGCTCCCTCCAATTGAGAGGAGGTTTTTACCCAGCAGTGAAGTATATTATGCATACTATTTACGTTATGTCATATTATTTGAAAGAAATCATGTAATGGGGATACAATAATTAAATTTAGTATTGGGGCAAATAACTCAACTAATAATAAGTATTCTTTAAAGATATGAAAGCATTTTCTTTAATTTTGCCTGTCCTTTTGATGCAATATCTGTAAAAGAACAGTTGGTCTTTCCATATCCTTTATACACATCACATACAGAGCTGTTTTTATGAAACGTTATTCACATCATTTATTTTATATTTATATTAATAGGTAATTACACGAATACAAATTAAAATTTTATTAAGCTTTCGCTATTATGGTCTTGCTAAGACATAATAATCACTTCCTACAGTTAATATTGCAACATCTTCAGTAGTTCTTGACATTGCACATATAATACGTAGACATTATGTAGTGATAGGTAGCTATAACTCTATTTAAATATGATTATTTATTATTTTTATTTTTTATTTGATTTTTTAAATATGGATAATGTACTAATGAGTAAAATTAACAGTATGCAATGTTTGTAAGACACATTATTTTTGTTCTTTAAAATGTATAGTTAATCATGAACAATTAAAAGGAATATTATTATCTATAAAGAGTGGGATTTCCAAACACATTAGTTGAACAATGGGAATTGGATGTTTAAAGAACAGCAGGCTTTAGGGCTTCAACGATTCACTGTTAAAGTACTAGTAACAATGTGATAAATCTTTATAATATCTACATTGTCACTTGAAACATAACACATAATAATATGTAATTAACACATTCTCAACTTAGCACATAATAAGAGATGCTCATTTGTTTGTTTAATGTTTAAAATTTATTAGGGACTTTCTAGGCTACATTCTCCAAAAGAAACGTCGGTGGGAGAGTTGCCGTTATTTAACATTCTATTTTTCATGGATAAAATGGTTACTTTTATTATTACACCCAGGCACAACACATCTTCCACCCATTATTATTCTGAACAAAATAAAGAAAAGCAATATAGGGAGCAACATAATTCTACCTACACAGCTTCTCAATGTTTCTTGTTTCTTGTTATACCATATCTTATCCAAATACCAAGCAATAATTACTTTTATACATGCCATTACATTATATTTTTTAATAATGATGTACCTGAGCAATGGGAGAATAGGTAATTATCACGTTACATCTGTACAACACCAACTATATTGTTTTTGAGGAACATAGCCTGGAAAGTCCCTCATTGCAACAATCACAAATAAATTGTTTCTACAACTTTGAAGAAATATTGAAGGATATGAAGTACTATACCAAATATACTTTTCTAATACTTACCTCAGATTCAAGTTTGTGGTAACAAGTTGACTCTATTAGGTTTTAACTGAAGGATTTCCTTTTTCTATTTACTAAAGCATTGGAATATTTAGAGGACATAACCATATTAGAGAACTAAAACATAGCTGACAAGCAGTAGATGTATAATTATACTAAATAACTGCCTAGCTCTTCAGGGATACATTTGTAGTGATATGTTATGTTAAAAACAAAACAAGTTTTCAGAACACAAATTGCCTCCATGCTGACGGTCGGCATTGATCAGTACATTTATTGGCAATTGAAGCACTGTTTACGAAGGCTGTTCATAATCTTAATGCTGATTGGCCATATGTAATTTACCCACGCAATACACCAGAGAGAGCACTACAGTCTAGCAGTGCATACCTAATATTCAACCCATACATAATTGACTATTATAATTTCAACCTATAACAACATCAACAACTACGGGCATTCTTTAATAATTCTACCATCTGGTTCTGAGTCATACATAAACAAAAATTGATGCTTACCTTAACTTAAAACATATCACGGTAATTCAAAAATACTGCAATTAAAAACTACAGCTGAAACTAAGGAATTTTCAGTATGACACTGTGCGTAAAGATAAAAACGTAAAATAATTTCTTTGTAAATAATAAATTTCTTTCTACTAATACTTCTATCACTACACGATCGCCATGTCAAATGTCAGTTGAATGTCAGATTTGATCAGTTTTTTTTTTGTAATTTTCTGGTCTGGTTTCATGAGATTTAAGCAAATCTTTATTTAGAATTTAATGGCCTGGTTGCACGACCTCTAGGCAAACCCTACTAGAGATGTGCCGTGAGGACGTGTATCAAAAAGTCGAGCAGAAGAATCCCGGTGGGACGACTTATTACAAAAACCACTTAGTAATCATTAAGTTTGGTTAGGACATTACAGGCTGCTCACCTGATTATCCGAAAGAAAGATGATCCGAGCTTCGTAAGATATCTTAAGCCATTGGTCCTGGTTACAACTTATTGATGTGACGTAGTGATGTATTTACTAACATGAGTCATGTCAGGGGCCTTCTCGACTCACTAACCTTGACTCCAGAGTAGAGTTGATGAGGTTTGTAATCCAACCCGCTCGATAGTAAAAGAAAAGAAGAAGACTAGTCATTTCAATCGTAAAAGTATAATAAATTGCAAAGTACTATTATTGTACTGGAAGCAATCTTTGAAATTAGAAGTCACCTGTGTATGTTTATCGTTATTCAAAATGTATCTATGAAAACCTCTCATTTCACCACCCCTGAAAAATATAAAATATAGTTGGAAAAAGGTATCGGATTTCTTGAAGAAGTATCGTAGCTAACGTCAATAACGTTATTAGTAGCAGTACGTAAAACATGCCCATCTCTATTAATTTTGTTTGACAGTTTTTTTATGAAATATATTGACGGTGTGGGGCAAATACGTTTTTAGCCATTAATATAAAATTACTTTTAGAATAATAATTTCCGGATGTTTATTTTTGTATTTTTCGATTAAAATAAGACAAAAGGTTGTTGAATGTCCTTCGTATATTATGCTGTGCCTCTGAAAAGCAGCCCCAGTAGCTTGCCTTGGTGGGGACTCGGCTAGCAATATAGCAACGTAATTCTATACATAATGTGATCCAAATATCAAGCAACAATTTTATTACACGCTTGACCCATTACATTGTAATTTTGAATAATTATGTAGACAAGGTCTTTGTTATGTAGGTACCCGAGTAGTGAGAAAATAGGAGGTTTTCGTGCTTTGACCTTATGATTAGAATCGATCAACGATATTTTGGTTTTGACATTGGTAACACTAGTTGCCAAAATAAAAAGAAAAAATATGTATTGGCGGGATTTTTCAACTATCACCATTTTTTTTAACTCGTAGTAATTTATATTTTCTTTGCTTGGATTCACAGATTTGAAATGTTATTACAGCTCCGATTACAAGTTGATTAATATACAATTATTTCTATTATTTAAAACGCCCTGTCTGGATTTTTATTATTAAGCTTCAAACGTTGAGGATTAATTGTGTCACTTCACTTTTATTTGGTTAAATTCATTGGTTGAGGTTAAGAGGTAATTTTAGGGTTCCGTAACCACATTGTAAAAAGGAACCCTTATAGGTGAGAGATGAGAGTTAAAATCGTGCCTACACTCCGAG
The DNA here is from genome assembly GCF_024362695.1 of Pectinophora gossypiella. Taxonomy (NCBI): domain Eukaryota; kingdom Metazoa; phylum Arthropoda; class Insecta; order Lepidoptera; family Gelechiidae; genus Pectinophora; species Pectinophora gossypiella. The sequence goes on from NC_065433.1 coordinate 8,425,218, forward strand.
TTACTAAATTGAAACGATTTAGAGATTTTTTTAACGTGATAGAGGATTAGGTAAAGTTGACTGGAAAAATAAAACGATGTTTCTAGCTAACGTAGTTTCTCAGAAATAATAATGGCGCTGCCGCCGCAAAAGCTTAAATTTTTTACTGTGGAGTTTTTTCGACAAATATTTACATTCTCGTTAGAATTATACCTAAAACTGTTCGATTCTTACTTACAGGAAAACAAAACGACGTACACATCTAGCATGGTTTTTACGTAAAATTACTTTATTTCCGCTACTGAGGAGACGACAAAAGGCGCTCTCCGGTAGATGAAATAAAAACTAAATGAATATTAAACTCAAGCCCGTAATCACTGATGTGGAAGGTAGAGCCGCAAGTAATGGGACGACACCTTGTAGTCACTTTTGATAGTTTCGATAACTTTTCTTTGATTGGATATTTTGTCATTTTCTGATGACAGTCTGAAGATGGAGCAAAGCTGGCCAAACGAAGTCTGTTTTCGAGTTTCCTTCTACATATTTGATTTGTGTTAGCTCTCTGGTGCTACAAGATTAAAGGTAATGTGACTTCCAATACCTACCATCTACTCAATCATTTACTCGTCTTACTTAGGTTTCGCAATTAATAAATCCTTTCATCTATTTGGCACGTTGTTTCGGATAGTGCGCAATCTTGCGTGCGTTTTTTTGGGTACGGAACCCTCGGTTTTTCGCACTTGCCCGGTTTTTAATCGATTGCACGAAACAATGTCTTTATCAAATGATTTTATTTCTGATTGCCATTTTATTCGTATTGCGATGACGAATCCGGCGCTAACGACGCTTTATTGGATTTAACTAAAGTTAGGTAGGTACTTTAGTCTGACAGTAAATACGGATGGAATTAATAAATTTGGGCTGTATTGGCTTTTTAGAAACATATTGCCAAACTAGCTCTGGGGTATCTACACTACAAATAATACAAAACAACAAACGTACCTACCTATAGGTACCTACACAGTACCTTAGACTGACCACCAGTAGGTACTGACTAATTTAGGTACAAGCTTGTCGAGAATAGAACGGATGAAGCATATTCCAGGAAGTGATAGGTAATACCTAGATGAATAAACATAATTAGAATATTATAATTGGTAATAAAATTATAAATCTGTTTTAATTTCTCTTTTGAACAGTTAAGTAGGTACCCATTTAAAATTCCGTATTACTTTAAAATAAAAAACGGAACCCTTATAGTGTTGAAGTATTAAAGTCCCCTGGATGCATGTACTACATGACATGTATTGGCACGGAACCTTAGTAATGACTGACTTTCCAGCAACTATCAAAAACAATAAGTAATAATTATTATGTAGATGGCGCCGTAATGATTTTCCTTCGTTTAACATTCTAATTTCATGGGTCACAGACATAATGTATGTTTTATCTTTGTTTGTGGGTACAAATGATGACCCTTTTTATTATACATTAGCACAATTTATTTAGCAATATAATTCTATACATAATGTGATCCGTATATCAAGCAACAATTGTTTTTATAATTCTGCGATTACTGACATTGTAAAGGAGGAGCTCGGTGGCGCAGCGGTAAACGCGCTCGGTCTGCGATTGTTGAAGTTAAGCAGCTTTCGCAAAGGCCGGTCATAGGATGGGTGACCACAAAAAAAAGTTTTAATGTCGAGCTCCTCCGTGCTTCGGAAGGCACGTTAAGCCGTTGGTCCCGGCTGCAATCCGCACTGGGCCTGCGTGGTGGTTTAAGGCCCGATCTCCCTATCCATCCATAGGGAAGGCCCGTGCACCAGCAGTGGGGAAGTTACTGGGCTGGTGATGATATGTACCCTAGTAATAAAAAAATAACGAACGTAATAGAACGTAGCGTGGAAAGTCCCTCATTGTGGGAGCCCAATTTGCTCTCGCGCATATTTTTTGTAAAAAAGTGAAACTTTTATAACAATGCGTGTAATGCGTGTTTATCACGTTGCGTTCGCGTTGGTATAACAGAAAACTCACTAAAGCGTGGGTACCTACCTAAATAGGTATCTACTTAGTTCTTCTTGCGTTGGATGTAGGTACCTCTGTCGTGCGTGAGCTATGTTGTTGTGTTTAGGAAGTCGTGCCATCAATGCCTAACAATGACCAAACACATAAAATGGAAATTCGTAGTACACAGTTCGTTCGTGATTCGTATAGGCTTAATAATCTCCTTGCATCAGAAGTAAGTCATCAACACCAGAGTGTGATCTGTTTGTGACTGAATGGTAAGTGTCTGTGTCTGAGTGATGAATGTTTTGTTAATCTTATTAATAATGTGCTCGTAGGTATCTAGTATCTATATAAAATAGTAAGTATCTAATATTGTTATGAAAGTTTCATGGCGCATTTGCGCTTCTGCTCCTGTAAAATAATGAAATGTTAAGAAATAAATAAATCAATAATACCTAATAAATGATTATAAATAATAAAATAATAAAAATAATTTTCTTATTTATCAAGAACGATATATTAAAACCCTTATGAATAACCTACAGATTTACGAACTTTTAAAATCTATGAATACCATACGATTTAGTTTAGTTTTTGACTAAAAGTAATAAAAATCATGTGACAGGTACAACTTTCTATTTCTTAAGTATAACCTACCTAAACCTAACGATCAATATCAATGTCTCTCTGTAGCGCACACAAAAACTTGAATTGTAAGTGGGTAAGTAGTAGGTATTCATTGATTAAGCTGGTTTGCTGGAGTGTAGCATATTTTTTGTCTTAATGGAAACGTGTGTTGTGGTGTTGTTGGAGTCAACGGTGATGGCGGTGGCGGGGCCACGGCCACGATCGATAGGGGCGGCGGCGCTGCAGGAGGCAGCCGCCCGCCGGCCGCCTCGCCGCCGCACTCGCGCCGCACGCTCGGTTCCTCTCGGCTCGACTCACGCCGCGCCGCCGCTTGGCGCTCGGCGTTCGCTAGCCGCACCGCACTCAGGCGACCGCCCGCGTCGCGACACCACGCGACGATGCGTGGCGACCGCGCCGCTCGCGACACGCGACACAACAAGGATCACGACAACTTGAAATCCTCACTTAAAAAGGGGAGTAAACCCAAAAAAAATAGGGTCGTTTTCGACGAGAGCGCAAATGAATTTTTCGAAGCCGATTATATTATTGTTGTGCGAGATGAGTGCGGATACTCCGATGAGGGCGAAGGTGAAGAGTGCTCAGGGTGCGGGTCATGCGAGAGGTACCAGGAGCCGGAGCCCGGGGCCCTCAGCCCGCCGGAGGGGTATAAGGATATGGGGCTGTTCAACCGCGACGGCACGCTGCGGGAGCAGGCCTGGTGGGAGGCGGGCGACGTGGTGCTGGTGGGTGAGCGCTCGGGCACGGTGTTCACGCCGCAGCACCTGCAGCTGTTACGGCGGCTGCAGCGCGAGCGGATGCTGCGCTCCACCATCTGTGCGGACTGCGACGCGCACGCCGCGCTCCACCAGCCGCTCGGTGAGTCACCTCTGTCCTTGCCAAGGACGGGCGGCGAGCGTCGCCCGCTGATCCGGTCGGCCTTGTCGACCGCGGCTGTTCTCGCCGCCCGCCGCTCCTCCACGAGTCATGTTTCTCGTCTTACAATCCTCCAATGGTCGCTAATCCGCGACAGGACGCTCTCCTCACGTTTAGTTACTACTAGGTACGCATCGAGAAGCCGTATGATCGCTATCGTACCTTCCCCATTGAATTGAATTAATACTACCTAGCTACTAAAAACATTACACAGCTGGTGTTAAAAGTTAACAAACACATTTGCAATGCCAATGCGATTGCGTCTACAATGTTTAATGCTTTGCGAACCTTTACATTTGCGTACATAAACCCTCTTTATTATCATAATACTAAAATAACCCACTTACTGTAAGTAATTCAAAAGGCCGAAGCGAAAAATATCCTACTATATGTTGACAATGGAGGGAGTTTGTTTAAATCATAACAATGTTTAAAGCCATTTTAGATCGTTATTAGAACAGAGTGACGCAAGTTGCGCCATGTTTCAAAACAGCTGAGAACCTATTGTCTTCCTGAAGTGAGAGCTCTCAATGGTTTTAGCCTTTTTTCTCATTCACGGTCGAGCGAAGACTCTCAATCTCGACTCGAAGCGACCTGCAGCCAATATCGTTCGATTGGTAAACATCAATGGGTATGCTGAAACAAAAGAAAGCTTCAAATATTTTTATCCGCAAAGAATATGCATCTATCAGTTTCTTTCATTCTGTAACAAAACTGCGGGAATTGAAGGTGTGAATTATTATGAAACTTGACTCATCGTTCATTGGTAATTAAATACAATTGAAACAAATAGGTCCTATTACGAGGAATTACTACTGTACTAACTGGTTGCAGTTAAATATTAGTACTTACCTGCTGCATTTCGTCATTGTTTCATGTTTCATGGAACAATACCGACTAGAACTTTGATAAGTTATTGCTAAGTAGCAAAAGCGATTAGTGGAATAGGAAATATTGGCGGCTATCGAGTTAACTCATCACTACTGCCAGAAGCTATATTGAGAAGAGAATAACAGTCAAAGGAGACTTTATTGAACTATGATATGCAATAATTTCAGCTCGATATTTACAAATCCTATTATTAAGCTTCCAAAAGCCGCTGACATGGTTCATGTAACGATTACGATTATAGTAGTAGAGACCAACATATTAACGTGTCTTCCTAAGCTCAAAGCGGAAGTAAAGGACAGTCTTATAAAGTTATTTCGACAACGTCCCTATCGGGAAACGAACCTGGAGCTCCGGATCATGAGCTGTATGCTCTAACCACTAGACCATGGAGGCCGTTCAGATTACAATGCTTCCATCAAAGTTTCATTTTAGGCCAACCGCTCGTAGATGTGCGTTAAACATGTTTATGGTACTTTAGCCATACATAAACTGCCTATATACGTCCCACTGCTGGGCACAGGCCTCCCCTCAATCAACCGGAGGGGGTACGGAGCATACTCCACCACGCTGCTCCAATGGGGTTGGTGGAGGTGTTTTTACGGCTAATAGCCGGGACTAACGGCTTAACGTGCCCTCCGAAGCACGGAATCATCTTACTTTTTCGGACAATCAGGTGATTCAAGCCTGAAAAGTCCTTACCAAACAAAGGAGAGTCTCACAAAGTGATTTCGACAATTTCCCCATGGGGAATCGAACCCGGACCTCCAGATCGTGAGCCTAACGCTCTAACCACTAGACCACGGAGGCTGTTTGACTTTAGCCATATAAATATTATAATGACATGATCATGATCATTAGCATAGAAAATCTTACTCCGAGCACTCAGTTTATTCTCGAGTAATGCTTTAAAAAGGATACGCTCATCGCTTATTTATGCGCCTTCAAGCTTTGTTAGCTAAACCAAGGATCTAAGTAGGTAGATTTTGAGTAGAAGGGAATTTTATATTTGCCCAGTTTTTAAATCATAGATATATAAACTTATACATACTTATAAGCAAGGACTAAATTGTGTGTCACCCTACTGTTGTGAGGCGGCTACAAATACGTTGTCTTTCACAACCCGTTTTTCATTCCTCCTCACAATGTCTTTATTTAAAAAAAAAAACACTGTCGCAGCACGGCTATAGCGTGGACACAGCATAGAGCAACACGGACCTCCGCGGGGCATAGTAATGAAAAATTACTTAGCTTTGAACTGTGGCTTTCAAGCTACAATAAAAGAGGTTCTATTACAGAGATAAAGTCTTGAAATGATAGTTTTTTATGACATTCACGTCATGGATTGTAATATAACTCAAGTGTCAAAAAATTATTCCAATTTTTAAGAACTATAACTAAACGATTATTTTGAATGCCATAAACCATAAAGTTGAAGTTGATTATTTTGAAATGAACATTTTGACTTTCACTTTGAAAAATACTTTAAGAAGACTTCAAAAACGGCAATTCCATGTGACAAATCATCTACCAACAGCTAAAGACAAAAAGGAAAATACAGTTAAGAAGTACAGTCCGTTTTGTTTGGACCCGATCATATCACCACACCCACAAACCATCAGGGAGCACGATAACTGTCGAAGACAAAGGCTCTATGAGTTCGGGTTGTACGTGGCGGCATGTATGCCTAGGTTCGTGCAGAAGGTGCAGATGCAGCATACAGACGAGTTGGAGATCCTGGTGTGTCCGGACGGTATGTTCCCTGTGCAGAGCTTCATGGCGTACCACCAGCACGCGTGCTTCGGCGCGTTGTCTTCCGCCACCGCTATCGACGTGCCCAGCCGTCAGTACCGCTTCGAACTATCCTACAATATCCTCAGCCTGAGGTTCGGCGAGCGCGCGCGAGTCAAGTCATACACTGACGAGTTGACTCCGATGCACTCCGCCTACTCCCTCTGGAATGTTTGCAACGTGTTTGAAAGGGAAATCTATGACATGTTCGGTATTATATTCATGCACCATCCGGATTTGAGGAGAATCCTCACAGACTACGGCTTCAATGGTCATCCGTTGAGGAAGGACTTCCCTTTGGTGGGTTACACGGAGGTTAGATACGACGACGAGTTGAAGAAACTGGTGTACGAACCTGTGGAGTTCGCTGCGGAAATGCGAAACTATCAGCTTAATTCTCCCTGGACGTACTACAACAAATTCCACAAAGGGTATAGCAGTCCACTGCCCCCGCCGCCTGATAAAAAATAAATAAACCTTCGGAGGTGATGCTTCTAGGATGTCTAGACGTCAGCACAATTATTGGCGATAGTTTCTCGTTATTTGATTATTCATGGCTTACTCAAGTTTCTCTATGTGATTGCTTGGCGAAATGATTTATATTATTATTAAATCGCATGTTCAAATATTGATTATTTTGTGCTTTATCTATATTCAGTTGGACGTCTTTACCAATTTTCGTTATTTCGATTACTCGTTATCCGATTTAACAAAATAGCTACCCGAATGTCATTGCAATCAATGCTGAACGTTAGGTTATTTCCATATACTCCTCTTTATTATTTCCGGGATATTATTATTAAGTATGTATGCTCTTCACGTTCGTTTTTCTGCCTACTTGACTTAATAAAGTTGTACTGAATTACCCCCAGCCCAGATATAGCTCAGCTAACGTACTGCTATTGTTAAGTAATTCTACATACTGAAGTATTCAAAGCAGCAGTTTTCGCGAACTGCTCTGAGTATTGGATGCTTCATACAATTGAATTTTGGATCCCAGACTGATTTGAGCAGCGGCGTCGATGGTGTCGGTGAACTTGTGGGGTAAGGTGACCGTGTCGCCAGGGTAACGCACTCTGTAATGTCGGCGGATTGCATTCCAAATCCCAATCTTTCCAATGAAGAATTGCTGACAGGTCTGTCTTTATGAGTTCTTGCCTAATCGCGGGATAATTCGGCTTGCGAGACAAAATCAATTGAGCTATGCTACGCTTTACTAAGGCTTAAAGATAGGGGTTTCAATCAAAATTGCCGAGCATCGCTCGTCGCAGACTGTATCCTTACGCTCGCTGCCTCAAGGAACGTCTTTTATTTCTTTCCATTAATCTTGCTCAACTTAGCCATCGAGATTTCTTTGTCTACCTATTCATCTGACAAAAAACTTTCGAATGGGGAATGATAATATATATGTTCCATCTAAGTTAGCTTTTTTATTCCCATTTGATTATTATGGTAAAACGATATTCTAATCCAATTTGCTTTCCATGTTTCTTAAATAATACTCTAATAAGTATTATGCTATTATTGTGTCTGTTTTGTTGATTAGTACATTATATATACGCTTTACCTACTTACGATAAAAACTAAAAGCACTGTTGAGTGTTGACCAATTTTGACAGTTCTCCAATACATTAAAATTCGTGATAAATTGCTATGAGTAAAATGTGGTGCAACGTGGAGTGTATCCCGTCTGAAGGATGTTACGAAAAAGAGAAACAGCCATTAGTTGGAAAAAGACAGTTTTGATTGGAATTAAGGTTTTCTAAGTTTTCTTATTTCCGATCTTTAGGGAATAAATATACACCAGTTAAATGCTGCGCAAATGGTTACAGCGTAAAAATATAACCGAAAAAATATGTTTCTTTAATCAAATAGAGCGGAGAAATTGGTAGTTTTTATCCTCAGATGCATCACAAGTCGTATTGGTATTATGTGCTTTGAGACTATCACAAGAAATAACAACAAAGCATCTCGCCTGCTATCCCCGAATAACTAGGCAGATGTATATGGTACATCCATTTCTACCCCGAAAAATCACAATATAATAGTTATTACCTATATGGACATATGACTACGGATATAATGAACTGAAATGAAGGAGAAATATTTTCTTTTTTCATATTTTTTAGCTTTTAGAGCGCGATTTTTCCGTAGTATTCGTTTTTAAACTTATTTTTGTAAGAGATTTATTTATATGAATTGCCTTCATATTGCATTTTGTTAAGGTCATACGGGTTACCATTTATATACTACGAATCAGGCTAAACGTACTATCTATTTCTCGGCAATTAATCAACTATGGAATGGGGACAGCGAGGAACCAAATAAAGAAAGCGACTAAGTACATGCAGATTAACGTTGCTTCAAATAGAACTGCGCGACAGAAGACATTATTCGACACTTTTCCTGAATATTCATACTATATAAGTAATATTAAACTCCAATGTAATTCCGTCTGTCTGTTACTTTTTTACGCGTAACCGATTTAAATGAAATTCGCTTAGGCGATAGCTTGAGATCCAGAAAAGAACATAGGATAGTTTTTATCTGCGAAATCATCTCTTAAAAAGATGAAAAGGGGCTGAGAAGGATGTTCCGCGCGTTACAACCAACATCCACGCGGACGAAGTTCCGAGCGGGAAGTTAGATACATAAATTCCTGAAAAAGATACGTCGTCGCCTGTCGTTAGCACAAAATGGCAGACCATAAGGATTATGGGCCTGTTTTATCACTTGTTACTTTTACACAGAATAGATAAGGTCGATTAACCTACTAACAGTTATTTTATCAGTCATGTTCTGAATAGGTAAGCTATCAGATATTTCATCAGGTAGATGCGAGCCAAACCTTTGAAACCTCGCTTGAAAATTCAAACAAAGATGATTTAAGTACCTACGTACACTAAGAGAATATTTAAAGTAAATATAAAAAATAAAACCGAAGGAAAATGGGAACTCGCGAATAGTTTTACAGTCGCCATAACGAATAAAAATCAAACCGGCGCAGTTATTCAGTTGGAAAAAGTATGATAGCTTGCCAACTTAACATGCTTTTATATTATACGTAGTATTTTCAATATCTGTAAAGGTTTATCCGACCGTTATAATTATATAAAATAAAGTTTACCAAGGATTTCTACACTCTGTAAGACATTTCAAAGTCGCAAGCAGTAGACGCTATCTTGATGAACTAAATACATAATTTCGTTGACAAAATACGACTACGCTACGCGGAGCGTGGTTATTTCTGTTTCTAAAGCCTGACTTAACTTACTGCAAAGTGCGCATTTTGGAAATGCAGTTTGTCTCGTTTTCGTAGGGAGCTCATTTTAATTTTAATATTTCAAAGCTCTATTAATTTCATTACAGCATTTTATGAATGTTTTTCTGATAGACATGTTTGCTGCAGGTACTAAGGACTTTATTAGAAGAAGCTAAGCATATATTTTTGATCGTGTATGCTATACATTTGATGACTAAGCGATCTGACAGACATACATATTTATGTGTTACTATAGCTCGTAATTTCTAATGGGATGATAATATTGGCATCTAATAGAAAAGAAAGAATAGATAGAGAGATAAAGAGATAGATATAAATAGATGGAGAGAATTAACTGTGTAGTGACAGATACCTATTTTCCGCTGACGGCCAGTCGATCACAATAGAATGGACGCGATTCTTATAACTTCAGAATGTTCAGGACTATAAGCAGCATCGAATATGCAGTCTTTCTGCCACTGGCTATGTATGCATAGCCCGTTATTCACTTGTTCTATAGAAGTACCACGTTATGCTAAGTAATACCTGTGTGGATTTTACTCTGTAAGAAAATTCTTGGCGTAAAAGTTGTTTCCTTGACAATATTCCTTAGTGAGAGTTTTCTTTGACATTGAAGCGTAGTGTGTTACCATAGTATTACAGGCTAAAGTGGGTGTATTGAGAGCATACGAGTAGTATGCCCTAGAAACGCGGGACACTGTAAACTGACGTAGTGAAGCGATGCAAACGAGCGTGCGTGCAACCTTGGTGCGCGTTTAGGGCTAATCGTCACATTTAACGCTAGGGTTGCTGTACTTATTTTATCTATTTAATTATTTCGAGGAAGACTTACGACCATAAACATTACTTCTACAACTAGTGACCCTGTGCCATGCGTTAATTCGTGTCCGATGTCTAAGTGCGGACCACGGAAAGAAGTGGGAAGGGCCAAGTGAGCGTGAAACGCGCAAAGTATGAGCAAATAGTTCATACTTACTTTCACTTTGCAAATAAACTTTACGACTCACGGAGTTCCACGATAGTATATTAAAAGGTCGTCTTGTGCATGAAAACAAAACAAATATCGAAGGAGATCCCTCCTTATCACAGGGAAGCTAAAAACCTTAGTACGATCGGCTATTTAACCAAAAAATGCATCTTATGAAAAGTAATGATAAAATTGCAGCCTATCTCAAGCTCTCTCTAAAGTATACATTGCCGGTAAAGTGGCTATGGAATTTGAGAAGCAGTAGAGCTACCGTAGTAGTGTTTGCAGAAGTAGAGACAAAAGAGTAGGGTTGAACCGGCGACAGCGGTTCTCATATAAAATGTGTGGATGAATCCTCTTTCTTCTATTCTATGGTACGGACAGACAGACACATCGACATATGGCATTAGATAAAAGTCAGTGAACCAGTATGAGAAATGAAAACAAGTAGGCACTTAATTAAAGTTGACTATGGAGTCAATTTTTATTTAAAATTGCGTTGTTTGTTTTATAAACACAGCCCTATAATTCTTAAGCATGAATGAATTGGCTGTTAACAAGTGCTTATTAGGGCCAATTTTTATTTGTTTTATTGCTTGGAATAACCCGGTGCTAATGAAACAATTATGTTTTCCAAACGTTTATTTAGATAAATATAAAGTCAACAGTTATGGGCTAGTAGTAGAATATGTCGCTTGTATTTAGAAGATCGCATATATGTTCAGGGGCCTTAATTTTCTTGTCGGTCTTTTGATAATAAGTATTCCGAAATAGAAATAAGTACTTAATTCTTTCTTTCTTTCAAATACTGAAAAGGCATAAAATAGGTTAAATTATCTAAATGTATAAAAGGAGTAACTGACTGACTCACTGACTGACATATCATCGCACAGCCTAAACGGCTAAACGTAGGCACTTGAAATTTGGAAGGGATGTAGCTTAGGTGCCGTAGAGGTGCACTAAGAAAGCAATTCCCGAAATGAATTATTAGTGGTAAACTTAAAGCTTAGTTGCAACAGGATATTGCAAATTTCCCACGGAAACGGGAGTTAGCGGAAAAAAACATTTGTTAGAAAAAATCTAAACCGCGTAAGATATGAGTAGATGTGTTCAATCTAGCATGCATGCATACCTTAGTAAATATAAAGTTTAGTTATGGCTGTATTTTGAAAAATGGGAGTTAGCAGGAAAAAAATGTTGTATGAAAAAATCTAAACTGCATAAGTTAGATGCTTGAAATTTGACATGCACTCCCACACACATAAAGATCTCTCTTTTATAACACGCCACGCGGACGAAGTTGCGGGCAAAAGCTAGTACATTATAAGTAAGTACATTGAAAAGACATACAATTCTGCTGATCATCCTGCATATCGTTCAAATATCAGAGAACGAATATTTCTATTTTTGAGGCTACAATATGTCCGAACGCAATAGTTTTCAAATTGAACATCGAGTATCGGCCGCTCCTCTCTCTAAAACTTAGACTACTCGGCAATTTATTATTTTGCAAAATAAAAATCTGCTGACACTAATATTGAGCTTGGCAATGTGAAGATTTTGTTCACACCATAAATATTTTCTTTATTGTAAAACAGAGACAAGGGGGTTAAAATGGCCACATTGAAGCAATTCATCTAAGAAAGCACTATTGCTATCTTATTGCGTCGATGTGGCCATTTTAACCCCGGAGTGCTACATGAATTTTCTTAAGTTTATTAGGTACGTAATCATTCACTTAGATTTTAAAGTCAGTAATATTTAGAATTTGAGCAAGTCCGTTCTGAAAGTCTAGCCAAAGTGTGTTAGTGTTCGTAATGCCAAACAAAAAGATAAGGAGATGCATGGCATTGGATGGGCGACCCTACCGGCACTTCTGTGTGCACACAAAGTCAGTATTTGCTCTACAATACAAAATATTGAGTTCTATGTTTAGAGTACCTACGATAATATCTACATAAGATCATCCCATTGGGAAACCAGAGACCACGGAATTCTACTTACTTCGAACCTGAAACATCACTTTCGTTTCTTCAACTCTCATCAATAACTTCATGCATGCTTACGGTTTAGAGTATACGTTCCTGACGGCCGGTTTACTCTAGCAATAGAGGCGGCGAACCAGCTGGCAACAACAAACACTTCAGAACACCGCAACCGACCGCGTGGTCGACGATTTCCCTCATTCAGCGCTTATCGCTATCGACCCACAAATATTATCTTCTCAGACGACGCCCTGAGCCGAGGTCAACGAGACCAACTGGGCACCCTCAGGGCTGTCGTCTTAAATTTTGTGCCGGTAAGAGCCCTCAGCGCTGCCCATTTGTCCAGCCTAGTAGTCAATGCTATTTGCGGCAAATCTACTATAAGTAAGTGTTATATTATGAACTTTAAGTGCGTACTTACAAACAACAATTACAACTATGGTGCCTACCTAGTAAAACTTCTAAGCTCGAACAATGACTTTTTATTTAAAAAAATACGTTTTATAATATTTGTTTTTGATACTAAAAATGAGTGCAGTAGAGCTAAAGTCCGCGTTGCTCTATGGGCCCATTCCTACATAGATCCCCCTCATGTACCGCAGCGAAAAGCGTTTCCGGCCTTGAACACTCCAGTATCGCTTCCTATATACACACCTAATTGGAATATCCGCAGAGCGCATAACCATACATGTAAAATAACATATGGAAAGCCTTTTCCATATAAATAAAAACAAAAACATTAGGGACTTTTCAGGTTAGGTTCCCTAAATAAATATAGGTGTTACTATACAGATTAACGTAGTAAATACCTATGTTATCATTGCTCCCATACATTCATGTACCCACTTTAGAACCCTGTCGCACTATCATATTTGACATTTAATGAGACTTACGGTTTAATTTGTCAAAAAAGTTAATGTGACATGGTTTCTAAGTGTATACATATTAGTACTCGTGACCGTACATAATTAATCCAACAATATATTGTAATGGCAGAGGCATAAATAAATATTACTTGATATTTGGATCGGATTTATATAGAATTATGTTGCTACCTTTATAGCTTCTCTTTATTTTGATCAGAATAATAATGGGCGGAAGATGTAATTATGCCTGGGTGTATTAAGAAGGTTCGCCATTTATACCAATAAACAAAGATAAAAGATGCATAGGTCTGGTATCCCTGGAATTAGAAGGTTAAAAGAACCCAACACTGTACAGCGCCATTATATACTTTTTTTGCGAAACGTAGCCTGGAAAGCCTCATTGTTTATTCACAATATTTCCAATACCGCTTGAATTAACGAATGGTTGTTTCCGTTACATGTTGTTCATTTATTAATCCTCTTACGATTCGTATGCAATTGCACAGTTTACACCACAATGGTGTTGATAGCTGCTCGCAATTTGGTTAAACACATCTACTTAAAATACATTCAGTTCCATACTTTTGCAACGAAAAATTCCACTATGGAAATTAAAATAATTAAAAAAAAAAACATAATAATTTACATGAATTTTCCGACAGGAAATTCCACTTGATATCAACTCAGAATCATCGTCTGTGTCATCCTCCTCAGGGTGTCACTAACACCTATACCTACTTGTATGGCTACCAGTATGTACTTGTATAGGGTGTAAGTAACATCGTAACGAATATTGAGAGGGATGATTCAGCTCATTATTCTGAGTTAATATCAATAAAGTATAGAAATAAAAATAATTTAAAAAACTAAAAAAAAAACATGAATTTTGCGATGGTAAATTCCACTTGATATCAACTCAGAATAATAATTATGGTCTGAATCATCCCCTTCAGTATTCATTACGACGTCACTAACACCCTGATATGAACTCGTGCACATCAAAATTGATTGTAAAACACTTTACTTACAACACCACTTGTTAATAATATTGGCTTGGCAGTAGTAGCGAGTATGAACGAGTATTGCGAGGAATGAGCATTATAGGATAGTGTTCATTTGAGAATGTTTGATCATTATGAGGGCCTCAATGTGGGCGATTGGCGGAACACCTGTCACCATACTGGAATTTATGTACTGTTACCAAATACTTACAATAAAAACCTGTGTATACTTAATGTTGTAAAAAGCTGTTGACATTACTTAAATTACTTTTAATCACAAATAGGTATTTGGCAACAGACCAAAATTCCAGTAGGTACTGGAGGGTTAAAAATGCTACATCGAAGCAATTCAACTAAAAAAGCAACATTGCAAAATGACAAGAGTCTTGAGTAAAGAGGCAATGCAAACATTAATGTCCAATAGTAATATTGTGATGGTATAGCATGAACCTTTTATGATATACTTAGTTAGAACTTATAATTTGTGAGACGTTTTTGATACCCTAGTTATAACGAAACCTAAACCTCTGAGGGCTTAGTCAAAATGATATTCGCTAACGAACTGAAATAATAGGTAACTATGGGGATGAACATAATTTTATGAAATGGCACATCTATTTCCATTTCGTTCTATTACGAGAATCATTTTCGAAGTAGCTTCTAGAAGTTTTCGTTTTAACGAAGAATTTCAAAACAGGAGGTACACTTAGGTATCTATTCTGTTGTCTGAGATTATCGCCGTTGATAATTAGGTTGGTATGGTACCGGATTATTTATCTCTCGCAGTGTGGTTTGTTATTTATGCAATGTCAGTTGCCAGGGCATTCGAGGGTATAGCGGGACTGTAGCCAAAGGGAATACATGTTCCGCTGGATAATCAGGTCAAGGTGACAGGCTCACAAATTACGCATGTTATTTTTATTTCTTACTTAAGTATAATGTTATGTAGGAAAGTGAGAATGCTATGTAAGGATAATGAATGTGAATTTGATTGTTTATGGTATGAAAGGAGGATGGTTAATGAAAGGGACGTAAGGCAGTTTTAAAAAGTAAGAAAGGCGAGTCTTTGGTGCGATGTCGGTCGGGTGGGGGGTTTTTGGTTTTAATATAAGGTGTGAGTAAAATAAAAGGAGTAAAATATATCCTGTGTTATTTCTATATCCCACGGTTATGTTATTTATTTCTTGTATTGGGTTGGTGGACGGTTCTCCCTTGGGTTTAAAAGGCCACATTGAATAAATCCATCTGAAAAGCAATATTGTAATTTGACATTTGTGCATGTGAAAGTAAGTGCGCATTGTCAACAATGAATGTCAAAATAAAATTGTTCGGATTAGTGATCGCTTTGGTAAAAATCGGTCCTGTTAAATCTTCAGGTTAGATAAACGGAAGAATCTATCCTGCCACTGTCTTTATATATGTATATTTCCTGTGTGCCCGGTATCTGCCAAGCCAATTCATGACCATTGCACTAAAGTTTTATAGAAAGCCTATTATATTTTTGATTGCGGATACCGGTGATTACCATACATGTGGATCTAGAAGGGAGATATACCATGTACTAATATGTGGCTCTTCGCTACTCTCCCGGCAATTTTTAGCCGCCTAAGCTAATGGGAACCAGGAAAATGTTCTGTTGGTTCATACAGCGAACAGAACTATCTGTAATGCGAATTCGTACTATCAATAGGTACCTGTACCACTTACTTCCTAACTAAAAGCGATAACGAACATAATACTAGTTAAAACTGACGTGATCCTGTTCGGTGCAAATACTTTTAATTTCAAATACTTAGCAATTATACTTAAGGTTTTTCTTATTATTTGGCAACAGACCTAAATTCCAGTACTGGGGGATTAAAAAGGGCACATCAAAGCAATTCATCTAAAAAGCTATATTGTTATATGACATATGTGTGCATTGCGCACTTAGTTTACCTTTAAATGCGTTAATGTCAAATTGCAATATTGCTTCTTTAGATGAATTGCTTCGATGTGGCACTTTTAACTTCCATGAGTGCTAATTCGTACTATCAGTAGGTACCTGCACCACTTACTTCCTAACTAAAACCGATAACGAACATAAAGCTAGTTAAAACTGACGTGATCCTGTCCGGTGCACGAAATCCGTTTGCAACTCATGTCAGAGCCACTATGATTGGCTGTTTGACCCCTACATAACTAAAACAGCGGGTGTTTCACCCATTAATAGGATACAAGCATTTAGTTAAACATTGATCCCGCGGATGCATCCTCGCTAATTGATTATTGGCTGGCAGAGCGCTACCGGCAAATATTGTCATCACCATGATTCGATATCGCATTGATATGCCAGTATTGGACCACATGTTTTAAGAATTTCGACGTAAGTATGATATTTTTTTGATAACGTCATAACTCATTAAAAGTATACAAATTCTATAGAAGTGGAGTCAATGAAGGGTTTCACGTCTAACTTGCCAAGGTCAGGATTTTTATTTTGTAGGGCTAGTTTATATATATAATTTAAAATCATTATTTTTTAATAACTTGATGTAAATCCGCTACAATAATGCATATTTTGTACTCGAGGTATCAAATATGATTCAAAAGATATAGCCTTTTAAAGTTTGAACCTTGAGACCCTCTTATAGACAAACGGACAGACGCAAAAACGCGGAAGCCGTCTCTGTACAGACCAGAAAAGTACTTTAAATCCATTTTTCGTTTGAATAAAAAAAACACAAACATTTTTTTTATTACTTAAATCGCAATATTTATTTGTGCCACTTAAGGTGTTTCTGATTTCAAATGATATAAAAAACTGCGCTTACAAAAGAAAAAGTCATCAAAATCGGACCTGTTCCTGGCAAATTAGAAGTTAGGAAGCTCCGGCTTTATTGACTCCACTATAGATACATGTTAACGTTTCGTAAAAGTATAATCTCTATATTCAAATCGGTAATTGTTTCCATTCGAATCGACTCGCGCCTCGCGTTGTTAGGCAACTTGTGGCAAGTCGCTTACTCGGCCTGAGACCACAGGATTTTTATAATTTGACCGACGGGAATGGAGTTCTTTCCCAATCTATTTTGCCTTTCATTCTGGTTCTGGATCATGCAACTGTGTTTGTTTGTTATCGAATTAAAAGAATAATTAACCTTATCAAACGCACTTAAATATTGACAATTGATAAATTAGCAATGAATATTGAAACGAGAAGTAAGTACCTAAACTATACGTACTTATGTCCGTAAAAAAATATCTCTCTCCGAGAAACTGTAAAACGACATACTCTAGATTAAAATTCCAGATTAAATTAAATAAATTCATCTTTTTGGGGTTATGTTTATGTTTTTACAATAAAATACCAGACAGTATTTTGAATTTGCCAGAAAATGAATTTAAATCTTATGTGAAGTTTCCTTTATGTAAAAAAGCTTATTAAAAGATTAATTTATGATAAGTCTTTGCTTAATAGCAGGCATAACAATGATATTAATGCGTTCCTCTAGTTATTAAATAACTTTTAATGTAAGTACATTTACATTGATTTAAAAGATGTATTGCTGTTGGAGTTTCTTGTCATTTCTTCGCCTCAGCCATAACACCTTGCGAAATGACGTCATTAGATTCAAAAATATTAATCTTCAACAAGTTTATCTACGATAATAAATTATTAAGTACGTTGAGTAATTAAGTCTGTTTTTTGATTTCCTACACGTTTATTGTATTAATATATAATTGGCAACTAATGAGCATATTATTTGGAGCAATTTCCTCTACACGGTAGGATAATACAATTCGATTTTCACAAGTAAACATCGTTCGTGCGTGAAGGGCACTTCTATAAATAATAAGCACTTAGTTAATGCCATAATATTATTGATACACCCTTTAATATACTTACCTAATATTAATATGCTTAATATATATATATTTATATGCTTAATGTTTGTACATGTATAATATAATACACAAGGTATATTTACAAAAATATAGTAGGTACTTACTTGTGTCTTAAGATACGTACTTATACATAATTTACATACGATTTAGTACCTACATACGCACCACGCGGAGTAATCAGAAGATTTGCGGACACTTTTGATACTTTTGTGCCCTACAGGATCCATGTTTTAGTTCCTATGCCTATGTAACACCCCATTGTACTACATGGAATGCAATAAATATTTGAATTTGAAGTTCCAAAATAAATAAATAATACGTAATGGTGGTTGCATCTGTATAATTTCTATCATCTTTTTAGATACTATGTGATCCCCCAGTCACTCGCTGCCACATAATAAGGAAAATAAGGAGTAATACTACATATAAGTAAGTATACCACTTACTTATATGTAGTATTACTCCTTATTATATGCTTATATATTGAGGAAATAGGTAATGAGATTGGTATAAATTGGTTTCTTGTAATATTAATTGGGAGCGGAAAATAAAAGGCCGTGTTTCGTCGCCATTTCATCTCGGTTTTCATTTTTATGCTGGCGTTGATTAATAGCGACATCTGTTAAGTTTTTTAAATACTTTAACGTAGCATAAACAGCCTATACTATACACAGGCCTCCCCTCAATCAACCGGAGGGGGTATGAAGCACATTACACCATGCTGCTCCATTTTGGGTCGGTGGAGGTGTTTTTACGGCTAATAGTTGGGACCAACGGCTTAACGTGCCCTCCGAAGCATGGAATCATCTTACTTTTTTCAGACAATCAGAAATGTCCTTACCAAACAAAGGACAGTCTCACAAAGTGGGAACTTTATAATATATTTTCAAATAATCTTGAATTATTGACATAAAACGAATGAATGAAACGGACTAATTAGTTCCTAAATTACGCGCTAGATGGCGCTTGTCCATTATCTTTCAAAAGAGTGAGCGTAGCAAGTTTGCTACGATTTATCATCGTCCAGAATCTGCCGTAAAATATAATATTCAATGAATATCAATCAATTAATTAGATTCACAATATTTTGTTCTAACTAATAGTAAATAGTTTTAGTGTCAAGGGACATTCATTTCTTGTCAGTGTAGTCACTATCTATTAAATAGAGTTGTCAATTATAATAATTGATGACTTCCCAAATTTCCGTTGTAAGTGGGTGGGGTTCTGGTTATTTCTTGTTCGATCCGGGTAAATACTTTCACATAACGATGCGTTAAGTAAGTTGCTGTTCTTTCGAGTTTTTAAGGTCTTTACGCGTCGAAAGCACACAGAAGCGGTATTGCGAACGTTCCGGACTGACGAGATGGGGTGGGTTGAGTATACCTAAGAAATCAGAAGATAACTTGACGTGACTTATTGTAGATTTGCTGCAGATGGCATTAACTATTTGGCCGGACAAATAGGGAGCGCTGAAGGCTCTCATCCAGTTGCGAACCTCTGCTCAGGACGTTCTTTAGGAGGAAAAATATTTGAAAGAATTAATTGACCCTAGCGGGTCGATAGCGATAAGCGCTGATGGAGGGAAATCGTCGACCATGCTGGCGGGGTCGTTATCGGGGTCATGAAGTGTTTGGTGTCGCGAGTTGATTGGCTGCCTCTTTGGCTAGAGTGAAGTCATCAGTGTAGATTGTCGATTCCATGTAAACCAACAACAATCAAGCAACAATTATTTTATATATGCTTTTGCCATTATTTTGGAATAATTATGTACCGGAGTAATGAGGAAAATAGGTAATTATTACATTAAAGCTGTATAAGATAAATTTTTGGTGAATATAGCCTGGAAAGTCCCTCATTGAATTCGATAAGAAGGTAGTACGCGTTTGACATATTGGGTCCTTTTGAACACCAACACAGGTGGGTTTACCTACGCTTCCCTTCATTTCCAAGAATTCATAGAATATACTGGATATTGGAATGCGATTGTTTTAACGAAATGAACTGGTTTTCGACGAGGTATTTTTTTGTTTGCTCATAGTTTGCAAATAATATTAAGTAATTACACGTACACATCATATTAATGCTGGAACTTCCAAACTGTTCTGATAGCCACAATGCAATTTTGAGACTTTTTAGTAGAATAAAAATGTTATATTGTAGCCTGTAGTATTTGTAAGTCGGTAGTATTATTAAACTACCGCGGTAGTATTATTCTATTGAATAATACAAAGAATACAGTAGTATTGTAGTAGTATTAAGCTCTAGACAATAGAGGATCAATACGGTTAACACCGTGTTGTTGATTTACGACCGTTTTCAATAACTTTACAGAGATAACCGATAGATAGCTATCTAAGATAATTGGTAACCTTCAATCTATCCTTAGTTGGCGTTTCACAATCTCGGATACCTGTTATCCATTTCTCTCGACCACAGGGTCAAAGGTTATCAGAACACAATAAGTCAAATGTGTCAAAAGATACTTTAGTGAGCGAAAAGCACAGATAGATTATGATACTTACTGTAAGGTTTTCTGGCAGTGAAACATTTAAAATTTTAGTAAACATTATACGTTTAGTGAGCGTCAGGGTCTGGGTTCGATTCCCGATGGGGGCATTGTCGAAATCACTCTGTGAGACTGTCGTTTGTTCGCTAAGGATTTTTAAAGAAGGCTTGAATTACCTGATTGTCCGAAAAAGTAAAACGAAGAGAGCACGCCGTCAGCCGTAAAAATCAACCCACAGTGGAGCAGCTTGATTGAATGAGGGGAGGCTTGTGCCCAGCAGCGGGACGTATATAGGCTGTTTATATTATGTTAGTAAACATATAAGTGGGTGAATTATATTCTATACCTAGAGCATGTTCTAAAAAACATTCTTCATTTGCGTCTGTAGTCAGTCATTGTTAGCACAAAGTCAATTACAACACAGTTACATTTAAAAACAAATCAAACATTCGTAAGTACTTAGCACAATGTTGTTTAGAATTTCCTCTCCTGAGTTTCAAATTCCTGGAAGCTAGGTGAACTAATGAACTAAGTCATCAATTAATTACTTAACATGGGCATTAGGACACGACGCTAAAGCAAACGACTGGTCTGAACCGGAATTGCAATGCAATATTAAGTTCTAGTCCTTGCACGAGAACAGGTAATCCCGCAATGTATAGACTAATCATGTATCATAGACTAATCAATCACCATACAGGTTTAAAAACTAATAAGTATTATAGATACTTGCCAGACAAAAGGTAGTAATTTTTGCGCTTAAGTTTTTCCGTCAAATTGTAGATTGTAGATTTACCTACTTACCCGGACATCATTTAGTACTGGCACGTGTGTTGCTGACTGTTAAGATATTTATAGTAGACTTTTAAAATGTGCTGAACTGCCTGAATTCAAGTACAAGGAAAAATCAGTCCGACGATAACATGCTTTTTCCATTATCCTGTTTTTCACAGGGTCCACATACCTAACCTGAAGATTTGACAGGTCCGGCTTTTTACAGAAGCGACTGCCTGTCTGATCTTCCAGCCCACGAAGAGAAAACCAGCCCAATACCTACAGGTTAGGTCACATGCCTCCGAGAATGCATTTCTCGGGATTGTGGGTTTCCTCACGATGTTTTCCTTCACCGCTAAGCACGTGATAATCACACACAAATTTGACAATCATTGGTTTAGGCCGGAGCTGGATTCGAAACTACGATCTCAAAGTGAGAGGCAAGCGTTCTACCAACTGGGCAACCACGGTTCCTCATTTTACAAAACGTGTGAACACGAAATTTCTATGTAATTTGCATGAAAAAGCAACTTTTGACGTCACAGAAAAACGTGACGAATAGTCGCACTTATTATTACATTTTTGTTTATTAAAATTCATAAATAAGATAAATAGAAAAAAGAAAACGTTTTTTGTCGCCTTTAGATCTGTGTCTTTTAGTAATCAGGATTTCATAATTTATCTGTGACCTAAGAAACTACACAATTATGTAAAATAAAATATATCTATACAAAAACCCTATTTCTCGAAAGTCAACATGAATTCGTAAACGTTTTTCAAAAAGTGAAATTAAGAACACCGGTTTAGTAATTTACCTTAACAGCCAGCATACACGTCACAATACTTACCCCTAGGTGGCATTTTACTACGGCCTGGAAAGCAGGCCTAGGAAAGTGACACACGTAACGAGAAGGCAGGAACGCGTGAACGTCTGTTGTTCCTTCGAACACAAATCTATTGGCTCTAGGCTATTGCAATTGAATTTCCATCCCATATTCTAAGATCGGAGCAGGCAGGTTGCTGAATTCTGGTGAAGTCTTAAGTAATTGGTGTTGCAGGAGTGTCGAGTTTCATGCATGGCGGTTACATTGAATTTCAATTTTAGTTTCATTTGAGTACTTACCAAAAAAAGTTTGTGTTGTCTTACGAAAGTTTTTGAATACGAGCAAAAAAGTATGTTAAATATTAGATGCTTCGTTATGATATTAGATGCTGTATTATTAGCTATTAACGTATATTTTAACTATTTGTCACAAAATATCAGAGTTTTGGTATCCGTATATGCGCTGATTACAACAATACTGGGGGTATTGTTGCAGCGCGTACACTACGTAAATACAGTGCGCATGCAGCGAGTGTGCTGCTCATTGGCGGTGCATTCGCCAGATTTGTGCGCTACGCAGCCACTCATTGCCTCATCTCGGAAATGACAAAACACGACGGAATGTTTCTTTTCACTTTTCATTTTCTTGTTCTATTGTGTTAACCAATATAACCAAGTTTTGTTAACCAAGATTTAAACCAATATACTTAATAGTAATTAACCACTTTTTAGCATTTAACTGCAACTAACCTCACGTTACAAAATTTGGTAACCATGCCGTCTATACACGTTTTGGGTTTCGATCTAGCTGTTATTACCCACATCTGTAACCTTTTATTTTCGCATGCCATGACTGTTACCTGTTGTGTGTACCTTTTAAATAAATAAATAAAATAAATCTCCCTGAGATAAAAAAAAAATCTATAAGTATCATCGTGCAACGACTGGAAATTCAAACTCAAGGTTGAGTTAATCGATTTGAACTTCGGTAAACCTAGTCGTTGTGAAACTTATAGTTCCTTTTGTATATTTGATAGGGTTCTGTCTGCGGTTGAGACCTTGGAAGATATAAAGCTTTTATAAATTAAAAGTTGTTTTATTAATCATAAATACTTGAGCATTTGATCACATTCTCACGATGTGGCCGACGATGGGACATGGTTACCTAGAAAGTGCCTATAGCTATGTATTTATTGTATACATAGCCCTTATGTTCAGTGCTTATTACTTGATAGTCGGGATACTTGTTAAATCTGCCTATTACTACTATTAAAATAGAAAGCGAATAGGCACTTTCTAGGTAACCATGTCCCATCGTCGGCCACAGCAGCACTAATGAGTAAACGTCTCCTCATATCGACTGGAAAAGGGTCCGGGTACCTGCGCTGTGCTTTGTTGCTGGTCGGTGTAATAATAATAATAAAAAAGTTTATTTAGGTAAAATCTACGACACACATATACTTAACAACACTAAAATATACACACATAACATTAATATTTAGTTGGAAAACATAAAGGTATATGGGTGTCGCAGTTCACTAAAAAAGGCCAGGGTTCAGTGAAAATTTACCCAGAGGGCAACACTGATTTTCAACCCACGCCGATCGGTGAAATGCGAGTACCCGCACAATAAATTTTAAAAAATAAACAAGAAGTACAAAAATAATGACTTGGTGTTACACATGGAAAGCAGAAACAAAACAATAAATGAAGTGTAAAAACATAGTAGACTAGTTTCCAACTAGTTGATTACACTTCACTAAACGTGAAAACACAAAATTACTGTTGAATTTGTATGAAAAGCGCACTGTGATGTCATAGAAAACCAAGATAATGATGCTGATTCCAGTACACACGATCTAATTTTATTTTAAGTTATAACTGTCATTTTCTTATCCGCTGAAAAGGAAAGGGACGGGTAACCCACAGGCGTAAAATTTATGGAACACACCTCAATTTTAGGCAGATTTTTTTTATTGGCCAATAAACCGACTGCGTTAAGTTGGCAGCACACGCGAAACGTTGCATATCAGCGAGGTGCCTATATAATTCGTCCGGGTTATTCATTCATTTTAAAATTTAACACTTGTCGGTGGATGAGAAAATGACGCGTATAAGTTAAAATAACATTAGGAGGGGTCTGCAGGAATGGGGGCCGGACTTATTATTACGTTTTAATTAAAAAATCATAAATAAGTTAATTAGAAAAAAGAAAACGTTTTTCGTCAGTTTTAGACTTGTTACTATATTAGTAATCAGAATGTTATAATTTATCTTTGACCTCTGGTTCTTCTTGAAGATTTACAAAAAGATGTACTTACGTAAAAAATGTAGGAAAATTAATATTACGAATATAATGGGTATTTTAGCGTGCACCGTGAGGGTGATTCGAATAGGGTGACTAGCTGAAAGGGTGACCTGTGTGTCATAGTTTATAGTGGAATATAGCATCGCCCCCATTTATTTGGCCAAGCAGTCAATGCCATCCATGGAAGATCAACATAAATTAATCTTCGCTTCAACAAAATATCCTGTAACATTTTGCTACAATACAAAACTGTCTCACCAGTTTCCAACAGTTTGAAACACCAGGGTGAATAGCAGGCATCTACTTAAGTAGGAAGCATTATAAAATTAAGCCATTGAAACTGCACCGGTGACAGCCATTTTGTAGACACAACTTTCTCTCACAGAAAAAGAGCAATTAAAATAGCCATGAGCAACACAAACTTGAAAATAATTGTGCAATGATCACATTACAGCCAACAGCAGTATATCGTCGCAAAGTTGTCGCTACATAGGCAGGCTAGCGAAACCTACTAAAAGCAAAATATTGGAGAATAACTTTGTATGGTGGTATAAAGTTTCAGCCCAACTTTCTTAAGTGAATTGTCAATTTTCATATGATACATAACTCGCACCTATTTCCCATCGGGGTAAGTAGAGACTATGGAATTCCAGTCGATTTGATCTTGACACACTTCTCTCGCTTCCTCCACATTCATCAATCATTTCATACACGCACGCCGGTTCAGAGTAGATCATACCTACTAAACCTTTTCTAAGAACATCTTCAATTTGATCAATGTACGTCTTAGGATTACCTACAGCCCTACCAAGAACTAACCAACGATTAGATATTGTCAATATATTTTTTTAATAAAAAAGTGTTAAATTTGAGGAGAGTACAGTCATGCGCAATATAATGTACCCACTTTAGGACTCTGTCGCACTAACATATTTGACATTTAGTGAAAGTTAATGTGACATGGTACCAAAGTGTATACCGCACTGCCACTAGGCGTAAATTATAGAATTAAACCAAAATAGTCTTTACATTCAATAAAGTGTTCTCTAATGATCTTACAGTGAAAGTAAGGGATTTTTTTAAATATCAATTTTAACCCTTTTCCGTGTACCGTTAGCGCGTGACGTGAGAAAGGACGTTAGTCTTCTTCTTCTATCGTGTGGGTTGTGAGGTTGGAGTACCAAGCTCACAAACCCTGGTGTCAGAGTTACTATTGAGCCGCCAAAGGCCCCTGACATGGCTCATGTAACGACTACTTAGTTACATCAGTAAGTAGTAACCGGGACCAACGGCTTAACGTGCCTTCCGAAGCACGGACCATCTTACTTTTGGGCAATCTGGTGATCAGCCAGTAATGTCCTAACCAAACTAGGGACCACAAAGTAATTTTTGTGATATGTCCCCACCGGGAATCGAACCCGGGACCTCCAGATCGTGAACCCAATGCTCAACCACTGGACCACGGAGGTCGTTCAGGACGTTAGTAATCGCTACATTTCGCACTGTGGTACACAGGCGAGGCGGTTAAAGCGAAGAGTGACTGCAGTTTCTACTCTCAACAAAAAGAAAATAAGTTCAAAAGTGGAAACTATTTTGGCGTACATTGTAAAATTATAACTTAAAATCTTTATGTAAAAATAGTTGTTGTTATTCCGAAAAAATAAATAAAGATAAGCTAACTACGGATAAACCCAAAGGCTGAGAAAGAGATTATTGCTTTACCAAAACCGCTATAGGGAGGTTCGTAAGAGACGACTGAAACGACCAAGTGCTGAATAGATACTGTCTTTATTGATGATTATTATAGTGGCGATTGGTGCTACACAACACCGCTTATGATTAAAGTATCGTGGTAAATGGAAAGGTTAGAAGCTAGTTCCCTAGGACAGATATATTTCATAGATTAAGGCTCTATTTCACTAGGCACTATCCTGATTGCGCCCTCTAGATTTACAACACCCTCTTTGGGTCTAAAGGAAGATCCGTCTAAATGCCCGTAAGTTGTTAAGGAGTAAGCGGTCTCGTTCGCACTTACGCGTTAGGCGGCACACGGTAAGAGTGAGATTTTTGTATGGAGTTTTATAAACGGTACCTCACCTCGAATCCTGAACAATTTCCCGCCCGTAACCCAACCATGGTGTCCTATCTGTATGGGACATACCTAATAGTCTACCATTTATGGTCAGTCACATCTCTGACGCGAGCAAACCAACGCGTCTCAATGTTTGGATCTTGTAATTTAATTTAATGTCCTAAGTAGTACAGTTCATTCAATTATTTGTGTGGGGTTTTATTATAATTACCAGCGCTCCCTACACTATCATCAATAGAGTATTTGACTGAGTCAAAGATAAATTATAAAATCCTAATAAGTAATCTAGAAATAGAATCCAGTTTATCATGATCAAAAATAAAGCTTATTTTACATTTCGATTTATTTTTCCATTTTATTTATGAATTAAGTAACAATGAGTACGACGTTTGACCGCTTTTGTTGATGACGTCACAGGATAGTATTTCCATACAAACTCCAAAGAAAACTTTTGTTTTGACGTTTCGTTAAAAAGTATCTAATTTGACTAGGATGTCAAGTAACTGATTTGACTAGTTGGAAACCACCCTATTCTCATTTTTGTTACTTTATTATTTTTGTAAAAAATATGGCAAAGTTTCGTAACAAATCATGTTACTGTATGAAAGGTTTGATTGTGGATATTAAGTACCAAATATAGCACATAAGTTTACGGCTATAACCCAATGGAGTAGTCAGAGGTACATCCATCGCAAGATGAACTAAGTATCCACACCTCACCGACCTTTCTGTTTCTGATGAAGTACTAACTTTCAAAATAAAATTTAAATTTATTGTCGTTCTATTTTAGGCATAACCCTTATATAGTGGAAAAAGAACAATCTTAAATACGTACCTACTCCTAGGAGCAGCAACTCTCACATGTTAAAAAGCTCGGCTACTAAGATACAAATCATTAGAAGAATGCGGACTGTGAACTTGTTCCGTTGTACTACAGGCTGTTTTCGTCCACTGGCATATTTTGAGAGTTCGTAGGCTGAATAGCGATCGATCCTGGCCCATTCAGACGCCCCACCCCTCCCCCGTGGGTGAAAGTGAAATGGACAAAATGTGTGTATCCTCCTTGGAAACGCGACCGTCTCTCGCCCCGCATTAAGTGTCATAATCGCAATTTGTACCTGGAAATATATAATTTTGTCTAACGCCTCCAACGTCACTGGTTCAACTTGATATTTTATTGATAAGTTTGCCGATGACAAGAAATATTACGGTTCAGCTGGTTAGGTATACAATTTCTTACGGTTTTCAGCGGTACGCACGTGTCGGTACTAAATATAGGGTATTTTTCAGTGATGGATTTAGTATAAGTCGGTATACTAAATCGCTGTGTCCATGTGGACTGTCTCTATGTTGAAGTGGAAAGCAACGTGTAACCTATTTTTACAAAAATA
Organism: Pectinophora gossypiella; assembly: GCF_024362695.1. Classification (NCBI taxonomy): domain Eukaryota; kingdom Metazoa; phylum Arthropoda; class Insecta; order Lepidoptera; family Gelechiidae; genus Pectinophora; species Pectinophora gossypiella. The sequence goes on from NC_065433.1 coordinate 8,453,327, forward strand.
TTTCTTGTACTTACTCATATACTTTTACCTAAACAATGTTTTAGATTTTTATTAAGATATTGACATATTTTATCTCTTATCAAGCAAGAAAAGAGCCTTTGCCGTTAATATTATGGTATTCATGCTCACTCCATTTATCAAGGAAACTTTATTGCTACCTATCAAAAATGATAAAAGGTAAACGGCGTGTTTAAAAAATATATATTCTGCGAGTGAAGTAGAAGAATAATTCGTGAAGAGACAACTCTTTAAAAGTAATTTGTTGTTGTATTTAAGTATAGCAGATGTGAGTCTGGCGAAAATACGGATGTGGGTTATAGGATTGGAAGGAAATATGACAGCACAAACAATACAGTAAGTACTTGCATAGAACTACGCGGTCCAGCTTCGAAACCGTCACATCACTTTACACCTCACTATAAACTTCACCGAACACTTCGCCGTACGTACGACACAATAACCCGGATAAATCCAACAGGCATCTCGCTGGTTTGCAAACCGATTAGCGTGTGCTGTCAACTTAATTCTGACGGGTTATACGCCATTGCTCTTAAACGTTTTGAAGTGTGTTCAATCAATTTTTGGACTGTCGATTATGGGACAGGTTTTCCTTCGCGGATAAGAAATGACAGATAAAGATTTAAATAAGGTGTCTTCTGGATGGCGATCTGTCACAATGCGAATGCTGAAGGGAATATAAGTACCGCATTTGGTTTTAGCGATTGTACTTCAAATCAAAATGTTTATTGCGTTCCATGTGGTACATAGAGATGGTGCAGTGGTATTATAAAAAAACAGAAAGAACACGTCATGCACCGTCCTAGCGCACAAAATACTTCACTTATCACCTCGTACTTACATCATTCGTTTCATGGATGTTAGTGGACCATGCATAATGCTAAGTTGCCAACCAATATTTAGTAGCATTTGAAGAGCAGCTAACAAAAAATGTCCGGCGGTGGTTGTGACCGTTATAACAAGATACAAAATGTACCTAACAGTTAAAAGCCACAACTGTATCTTTTTACTAATAAGTACCTATTTTTAATAGAATAAGTACATCGCAAAGAAACAAAGTAAATAACTGCTATTTTATACCTGACTACTTTTTGTATTCACCTACGTCTCAATGGGACACTTATTATTTTTAAAGTAGAAGACTACTTTTGTTTTGTTCTATAACGTTAATTACCCATGCTACGTTAAGCTGTTGATCCCGGTTACTTACTGATGTAAGTAAGTAGTCCTTAGATGAGCCATGTCATTGGCCTTTGGCGGCTCAATAGTAATCCTGACACCAGGGTTGATGGAGTTGGTATCCACCTCACAACCCATACGATAGAAGAAGAGAAGTTACCATATAGCTGACGTATTTATATTATCATGTTATAAACATTTAATGTAAATAATGGCCCCGATTCCTGCAGACACCGCCTAATTTTATTTTAAGTTATATCCGTCATTTTCATATCCGTCGAAAAGGAAAGGGACGGATGATTCACAGCTCTTAATTTTAGGAAGAATGAGTAAGTAAATGAATGAATAACCCGGGCGAATCAAAAAGGTATGTCGCTGGTATGCAATCCGTTTGACGTGCTGTCTACTTACCTGTGTCGGGTTATTGACTGATGTAAAATTTTTAGACGGTTGTTTTATATTTGTCCTTAAAATTGACGTGTGTTCCATAAATTTTATGCTTGTCGATTACCCGTCCTTTTCCTTTTCGGCGGATAAGAAAATGACAGATATAACTTAAAATAAAATTAGATGGTATTTACAGGAATTAGCACCATAATGGATTTTAATAAGCAAAACTACAACATACTTGTCGCGACGTAATAGAGTCGGTACAAAAGGGTGTCTTTACTTTACAGTACGTATGTACCTACATGAATGGGTCCGCTTGAAGCGCAAAGTAAACATTTTGAAACGTCTACCGCTCTCAACGTGATACGTTGTAGCTACAAAGCACGGTTGTACCGCACACGGTTAATGGTTAACAGACTTTTTTCTCGTACAGCTAAAACACAACATAAACAGCCTATTAACGTCCCACTGCTGGCCACACGCCTCTCAATCAACCGGAGGGGATATTAATAATAATAATAATAAACTTTATTGCACAAAATAAAACAAATAAATATGTTTAAGTACTTAAAACAAAAAATGTACTTATATTCTAAATACAGGAGTACAGGAGTCCCCAAAGTAGGCAATGCCTGAATCTTGGGGAACCAGTTAATTTTTTTTTATTAAAAACTAGCCTTAATATTAGTTACAATGTAAAATATAACATAAAAAAACAAACAAAAATAAGCATTACAAAATAAACTGTAGTATTAATTTATACCTAAATTGAGGAAGAGGTAAGTAGAAAATTTATTTTACGGGGTCTTCAGTAGTCGTATAGTCCAGGGTGAGTAACCAGTCTGTTAACACGGCCTTTGTTTTCGGAATAGAGCTGTCTATTATACAACAGGACTTACACGAGCTTACAACGCCTCACTGCTCCACTGCGGGTTAGTGGAGAGTGATACAGCTATCTAACTTTTCATAAAACGCCTAAAGGATTTTAAGCTGTCGCTACTAAAATAATTATCATCATCACTAATTTAAGAGCCATGCTCTAGTCGCTGTAGCATTCTCCATCCTACTTTTTAGGGAAAAATAGGGCATGGTTTCCCTCTTGCCTTCCGTCCGGCAGTACTCTGTCTGACGCGAGTGTAGCGCGCAGAGTCGTCTATGTCAACCTCTCCGCCTCTGAATAGTACTGACAGTTACTGCTGCCCCTCTGTCAGGTTCCAGGCTAAAATATTTATAATAATCTATATTTTCTTCTTTTTTATTGTTTCTGTAAAAACCGGACTAGTCAATTTACAAATTAGTTAAGCGGCCCTGTGTAAGCATGATAAAGTTATACAAGGCAATGATGAATCTAACTATTATCATGATAGATTTTTGCAGGTGTCAAACTACAGGTATGTACTTACTTGAACTGAGCCACAACACATGTACCTACATCGTTCATTGGAGTGCATTCAACACACTCCCAACATTTAGATACTGTGAATATGTCGGGACTTGTTTACATGTTTGCAAATATCTAAAGCAACATATGCATTCTGAGAACTAATGTGCATTTTGCTACCACTAACAGCATTAGGTAACCCCATTCCAAAATAAAAATTTCGATGCCAGGTTATTCATTGTAACTCTGATGCTTCATAGCAGTTTACAATTTCATTACCTATCTTATATTTAATTCATGGGAATTGTAGAGTACCCATTACATTCCTTCCATTAATGTAAATATCTTTTTTCTACCAAATATGAAAAGCCCATCAACCTGTACTGGAGCAGCGAGTTGGAGTATGATCTGTACCCCCTTCCGGTTCGGAGGGGACTCCTGTGCCCAGCAGTGGGACATATATAGGCTATTTATGTTTTGTTATAACATCGCATCATGCCTGTACCCCCGAAGGGGTAAGCAGGGATGTATGGCACTCACTTCTCGCCATGTAAGTAATAGGGGACAAGCCTATTGCCATTATCATCTATGATACAAACATGAATTCAAACTCGTAAAGTCAAATTTTGTGGGTTAGCCCGAGCCGGGATTCAAACCTGTTACACTTCGATGCAAGTCACGCGTTCACCGAACTGAGCTATCGCGAATGGGTTTGTTAAGTTAATATGAAAAGCTTTACGACTAGTTAATGTCATGTTATAACCAATACTTACAGACCGCAGACTCAGAGTCATTTATTCAACGTAATTATCACGAATAAACCTGTTGTGAACTTCAATTTAACATTTTTGAATGATCTGCGTCATTTTGCAAGGTGTTATGGCTGAGAAGAAGAAATGACAAGAAACTGCAACAGCAACACATCTTTTTAATCTATGTAGGTATTCATTACAAGTTATTTAATAACTAAAAAAACACATTCTACAGACACATACAATATATGTATATATACTTACCACAGTTTATCTAGTTAATTAATCCTAGTAAAATGAGAACACAAGGAAAGTCGACCCCTTTGTTCCAGTAGCCTAAAGCCTCATCCCCACCAAGCGACATTTGTCGAGCGACATGTGTCCCTTGAAGCGTGGGCTATCTTTATTTCTTAAATATTATTTAAATAAATCAGTTTGTAACTTCAAAAATTGCTTCATGGGGTTAAAAAAGCCACATCGAAGCAATTCATATACAAAAGCAATAATTATTGCAATTTGACATTTGCGCATATAAAAGTAAGTGCGCAATGCAATCAAATGTCAAATAGCAATATTGCTATCTGAGATGAATTGCTTCGATGTGGCCATTTTAACCCCCCAGTACTTATTTTATTACTATCTATTAGGTATCTAATAACGCTAAACTTACTTTTCCTTCAGCAAAAGATATTTAAGTATGCTTAAAGACATGGCAATAGTCTCGCCTTCAACTCCATGGGTCTTAAATATTGCTGGCGATAAAATCTGCCTACCCCTTCGAGAAAAAAAAGCGTGATGCTCTGTGACGTTTAAAAATAAGAACGACTAAGAGTAGCTAGGTATGTTACTTACCTATAAGTACATAGATTGCCTATTAAAATCATTCGCCCTTGTTTATGTATAAATCTTTGCTGAAGTATACATATTCTTGGATTTGTGTGTACACACATAAAGATCAATAGTATCTTTTTAGAGATTCATAAGAAATGAATGATAATATTCGTCTCTTTTCGAGTTTCAAAAGAATGTAGGTATCCTCTCCTTCGGGATTCTTTCGCCGTCAAATATTGCCAAAAATATTAAATATTATATCCTTTCTTTACCTGTGGAATAGGTGGTTACACTTCCTATTTTCATCATCAATCAGCCCACTGTTGGGTATAGCCCTCCTCCATTTTGCGCCACTCTTTCCGGTCCTGCGCTAACCTCATTCACAACTTCCTATTTTATTAACGGGAAATTCAAGAGCTGTCCTTTGAACATTATGAACTGTTAACAAATTTTAATTGACTCTTCTTTTAAAAAATCGAAACATGTTTTTATCAATATTGCCACGGCCGCCAAATTGGATGTTACCGCTTCATTAGGCAAAATTTGTGTCTTAAACATATTTTATCATTACTTGTTTCAATCGTATAATACTTAAAATCCATGCGTATTTTGAAATGATCATGAGGATGATGATGTCCTCCCAGACGTATCCATCGACGGCCACACCCTCAGCTAGTGTTAGCCTGGGCACGAGCGCGAGCGTGACTAGCAAAACCAAAATTGGTTTTGAAAGTCCTGTTGCAAGAAGCACAATAAAGAGTCCCACTTGAGTTATACGTGTACCAGTAGGTGGGCTTAGGGCCAGCTTTTCGGATCTGGCGTTTGGCGTCAAGATTTTCAAGACGCGCTTGGTAATTTTTTTCTAATCCCTATTTGACAGCAAGTCCGATCTCTGATTGGCAAGCTTCATGTTTCACTAGACGTGCCAGTTGCAGTCAGGTGACAGATCTGTAAGGCAGGCAGGTACTGTCCTCTTGGTTTGCGCGAACTCTGATTGGGTGGTGTGATTATTTACAGGATTAGGTTACATAACTTTCTTTTGTAATAAAGTTATTTTGATTTGTTATTAGCCACTGTGGCCCTGTGATTCATCGGCTTGCTTTTCAGACGGAGAATGCCGGTTCGAACCCCGGTCCTTGTACCAACGAATTAGTTTTCACTAACGCAGTTGGCTCGCCCATTCTAGACGACGATCCGGTTCACCACCTATCACGTTGGTGTGGGTACTTAATTCATGTTGCGATAGATGTATCTCTGACTATCCCAATTGGCATGTAGTCGTGAGTTTATGTTATGTTATTCTGCTTTCCTGGTAGTCGTTATCATGAGCTAGCACCGCAGGCTGGAAAATTTAATACTCGCGGTAAAGCCAGGAAACGTTTTCAAGTTCTTAAACGAGCGTCGTATTCATATTTAACTTTGTTAATTAGTTAGTTGGGATAGTTCATAGTAAACTTTTTAGTATAAGTACCTATACGTTCAGCGATACGTAGGTACTTACGTCGAATGTCGTGAAACGGAGCAGCTAGCGAAAGCTTTTCACCTTCCAGCTTGTGATATTTATGAAAATGCAATAAATGTAAAAACACATGGTAAAGATATTTTTACATTGAGTGCCGGGCTTAATCATATTTTGTGTTTGTCTTGGCGCTAAATAGGTGCGTGTTTTTACAAACTTACAAATGTTAAAAAGAAAAAAAATAAGATAAGTGATTTAAAAGTTTAAAATTCCACAATCTGCTACAAAGCCTACAGAGAAGGCCTGCTAGTTGCCAGAGTAAATATAACCTGCCATTATGTGCATCACAACTTAAATCACTATATTTTTCTTAGAAGATTGTAGTGATTTTCTTCTTCAATAAGAAATATTAAATACCTTGCTTTCTCGAGTAATTTGCCAGCAGTCTCTAAAGGAAAACTAGTGAATAAATAAGTAAACAAATTGCGTAGGAACTGTTTATTCCTTTCTTTTCAATTACACTTAATTAGTTTGTTATTGCTGCAGCAACGAGAAGTATATTTCTAAGAAATGAAAATTTAGAAAAATGTGTATCTTGTGAAATGTCTTGTTGTACTGGGGGTTAAAAATGTCATATTGAAGCTATGCATCTAAAAAAGCAATATAGCTATTTTACATCCGCAGTGGGATTTACACGCGTTCGGTTTCGGATAACACGCATTACAATAATTGTAGACAGTTTTTATAAAGGACTAATCACGGAAAAATGATAATAAAGTAGAATTTTCCTAGAAGAATATAACTATGTAAATGTATACTTACTCTTAACTCTTAAGTGACTTTCTCCCTAATTTTTCGAGGGTGGGATCCGATCATATGACCTCTGTATCCTCATCTAAACCGAAATTAGCGCCTTCCCGGTGAATTTCAGCGCTATTTTTTAATTTCCGCAATTTACCTCGGCGCCGGGTGCCGGGTGTCGTGCAGTCACCCTTCCACCCCCAGCGCTGAGGGAGCGGCGGGTGACGAATTTACACAGCATATTGCAACAGATGAAAAGAGGGCTTGAGTAAACATACTTTTTATACCTGTGCTCGAATCAGAGAGCGAGCTCGATTCTCTAGCAGCGTTGTACCTACTAGTATACTAGTACCCAGAATTATATATATATATATATATATATATATATATATATATATATATATATATATATATATATATATAATACTATATATGTATACTGTCAATACACATTATTGCACGGCAAATATCACTTATTTACAGTATAAACTAACACAAATAAACTGTTCATACTTCACGAGAAAGGTTTCATGTTAAAAATATTTCACTGCAAAAAAGTGCGGAATCATACCTATATTGATTGTAAGCAAATATTTAAAAAAGGAATATACATATTGAATAGCCTTTGTGTTGTAATATCTAGCCTATTTGATCCGGTGGTGAGAGCAATAGGCTCACGATCTAGCAGTCTGGGTACGATTCCGAGAGAGACTGTTCTTTGGGGTTTAAGTTCGTAGTTCTTTGTTATGTAGCCTAACCTGTAATAGAATAGTTATCCCTTCGGATTGGAAGGTTAGTCAAAGATAATATAATTCACCACGTTTTAGGTCAGATCAAAGAGACATCAGATTGGCATTGGCATATTACTTTCAGGAACGTACCCCAAAATAGAAAAGGGATAAATTCTAGCGAGATGATAAATATAATATTAAATTTTTGAGCAAAGCTTGGATTGCCTCTGTTCAAAATGGATTCTTCTTGTCGTGTGGGTTGTGAGGTGGATTACCAACTTCATCAAACCTGGTGTCAGGGTTATTACTAAACCGCCAAAGGCCCTACAATGGCCAAACTACTACATACTTACATCAGTAAGTAGTAACCGGGACCAACGGCTTGACGTGCCTTCCGAAGCACGGATCATCTTATTTTTGGACAATCAGATGATCAGCCTGTAATGTCCCTTATGGATTTATACGTCCAATTTTGACAACCATGTGTACGTGTTATTTATCACACGTTCACGTAATCCCGGCACAAACCCATTCAGGCTTATTGGGAAAGGAAATACAGAATTTAATGCTTATAAACACTAATCGTAGGCGTAGGTACTTTTGTAATCGTAGGCGTATATAAGACGATTGATGATTGTGGAGGAAGCAGAAAAAGTGAAGCAAGATCGAAGCAAATGGAATTCCATAGTCTCTGGTTACCCCGGTAGGCAAGATGTGTTAGTTTATGTATGGATAAATTATATTTTGAGAACAATAGGAGACCGGATATGTCCTCGTTGGAACAATACGCTTGACCAGACGGTTCCGGTGACCCTTGTCGTCATGTACCAAATTACATTACATAACTGGAGACAGCATTCTTATTTCGCATGCATCCGCGATTGCATTTTTCATCATACGTGTTTCCTATCGTCTTCAGGTAATAAATAGTGGAGTGAAATATTTGCAAATGTAAATAAAGAAAGAAAAGTGTAAAAGGAACAGTTTTTAAATGAAAACTTTTCATTGCGGCCGATATTCATATAACATTTTATCAAAGGGGAATAATTTAGTGACTGCGGAATAGAGCAAAAACAGTGTTTATTTTTCATTTTGTATACGTGTTACTTTACATCCGCTTTTCAGTTAAAGGATTAAATATGTGAATAGGAGAATTCAAACATGTTATTTACTTTATTGGATTTTTATGTTATGGTTATTATTCTACCTTTTATTTCTTTTTCCACCTATCACATTGGTCTAATAGAAAGCAAGGTGAAGCGTGGGTAAGTACTAAGTTCATCTTGCGGGGGATATACCTCTGTCTAGCCCAAATTGGGAATATACTCGTGAGCTTATGTTATTTTGTTTTCTGATATAGTATTATTCGGTTTTATATTTGTAACCGCGTCTACTTCTAGGTAGAAACATAATAGATGGGGTGTCAAAGTCAATTTTCCATTGATGTAGGTATTAATAATTACCTGTTATTGCGATTTTCTATGAAAACGTTCTCGCCAACGGTTTGACGTTTGTGACGTCTGTGCCAGCAAAATATTGGGCAAAAACGGAATACCTATTGCCGGAATTTTTCCCATATTTTTGATGTTTGTATGCTTTTGGCATTTGTATGGTAAACATTTTCGGTGACGCCTGCCACATCTCATAGATGTCCTATTCAAAGAGAAATAAACTTTTCAGTTCTGTGGTCTACTTCCACTTATTTAAGATTGATACACACAGAGTCAGGAATATTTAGTAATATTCAAGTTGGTATGCGCGCGTTCACACAGAATTTCGCTGCGGCGGCGGCGCGGGTATTTATATAAAAACTCTCGCTCCTCGGCGTTCTAAGTATTCTACATATGTATACATACAATTGTCTAATACCAGGTTTGTTGCAGAAATGGAATATGGCTACGAGGAGGAGGAGACGAGCGATGTAGAGCGAGAGCGCGAGCTGCGACCGGTGGCGCGGCGCACGGGCAAGCACATTGCCGCGGGTGAAGAGCGGCCAAGGATCAACTCTAGCCAGCAGACCACGCCCACTGAAGGTCAGTTATGTTCTTCTTCTTCTTTCGTTTGTCTGTTGGTCAACAGACGTGTGAAGTACAATTAGAAAGGCATAAAGCCTGACTGAAGTGACGCCGCTCGTAGGACGCTATTAGCGCGCCTGTACGATTAGGTACTACTCTCAATGTACCTACTTGGATATAAAATGTATGAGAGGAACCGATGGTGTGTCAGTTCTGTCCGGCTTGAGCCTAACGGGTGCGCGAAGATACGTCTGAATTCAAGTTACGATAATCATGCCAAAGCGAATGTCTTTAAATACTATGTCTTGCTAAGTCTACAAAAATACATTTTAGGTACCTATTCGTATACATAATTATAATTTGTAGGGAATTCAAATTGTAGTACCATACGCTTAATATTGTAAAAGATCGGTCTCAATTTAGTTTATATCTCTGTGCTTGTATAAAATAAGATAGATCAGCAACAGTACTATCTACTTTAACCACTACAATTTTCCGTGGTCGGTCGACGAAAAACGTTTAATATTAACGCGTAGATTTTATAAACAAGGCGGGGGACTAATAACAGTATTTGCATAGTAAAACACTGGCTAATCGTACATAAATAATTATAGTACTGGCGCTGGTGTCGCTTATTAACGCGCAGTTTCAGATAAATGTCCGAAATATATGTCACTGTGATAGACAGCGCATGTGCTATAATTTGGTTAATAAGAGCAGCGGCAGTAACTATGCTGCTTAAGTGAGCACGACAAGCTCATCTGACGCCATAGGATTGTTAACGCAATCACAGTCAGTCCTAGGCTGCTTTGATTCATCTCGTTACTGACGCGTCAGCCGTGGGGTCCTCACGCATGGAAGGCGGTAAAAAGATTTTTATGTTATTTATTTAATAAGTTATACACAGGATAACACAGAAACACAATATCACAACATGAGGAGTGACAAAAGCACAACTTATTTCTAACAGGTGAAAGATTAACGAGGAGAGGGCAGATATCGTGTACAAGCATACATATTAATATACATAATAATACACTAATCGCATCAATTAATATAATAGACTTACTTATATCTACAACTAAGTATAAAATATACAAACATATTATATACATACCAATAAATGTAATAATAATAATCGCACGCCTTCCAAAAGACTGGAACTCCATAAGCTCGAGATATGGAAACGACACACATAATAAATTAATAGGTATTTTCTATATATTTTTATGTTATTTTTAGATTTATCGCAACAAAAAATTCCACACACTTGACAAATAAATTCTACTTCGTGTATTTTCTATTTATGGTCCTTCTTTTATTATGCATAATTTCAACTAAATATCTACTCTAGTCTGAAATACTTATAACACCTTAAATGAATAAATGACCTATTCAAATCACTCATTATGGCATCATCCCGTCGAAATATTACGATGAATCTATCTCCGTATATTGTACTAATAGAAATGAGAGCGAGGTTGCGACGGGCGTGCGGCAAACTGCAATCCCTTTCAACGGAACACAAAGGCGGCGGGCACGACGACTGACCATTTCTACTGCAGCTGTAGTAATACGTCTGTCCGATATTGTTATGCAAGTCAACATTCAGCCAGCCAGGTCATCTCGACCCAAATACGCCGTCCCTGAGACTACTTTCCAGTGTGTAGAAATAAAACCGCCGGCCCACTTCAAATTCTATGCAGTATTATCACAGAGTTAGCGCATTGTTGCTAAGTTTACTCGGCTAGCAGCTAAACATTAACTGTGTCCATATTGAGTTGTCTTTTTTATTTATTTATAACCTGAATACTCGCGAAAGGATCGCGTAGCAGTTTGCTACGATTGCTACATATGCGTAGCAATCGTATTTCATATGTTTTGTCGTACTTACTGAATTATTTTTTATTATTACCAATATAAATGAGTTTGTACATATTTTTTTGACTATCAAATACGACGTCTACTGGGAAAGGCTTGTAGACTAAAAGCAAATTCTTAATGAAATAATCAACCTAGTTTTACTTCGGATGCCATATTCTAGATTATTACTTTGAACAACAAACGCTCAGTTAATTGGTGTGCAAAGTTCATAGTATTGGTCGATTGTTCACTCTGGAACTAACTCGATTTGAGCTCGCTCACTACTTACCTCTTTCGAGTGTCACTTGCACCTTGTGTCAGACCAACCATGAGTATTAAACTTGCTTAATAGTATTTAATAACGACCTCCGTGGTCCAGTGGTTGTGCGTTGGGCTCACAATTCGGAGGTCCAGGGTTCGATTCCCGGTGGGGACATATCACAAAAAATATTTTGTGGTCCCTAGTTTGGTTGAGACATTACTGGCTGGTCACCAGATTGTCCAAAAATAAGATGATCCGTGCTTCGGAAGGCATGTTAAACCGTTGGTCTCGGTTACTAATTACTGATGTAAGTAAGTAGCCGTTACATGAGCCATGTCAGGGGCCTTTGGCTGCTCAATAGTAACCCTGACACCAGGGTTACTGGGGTTGGTACTCCACCTCACAATACAAACTGGATTAAAAAAAAGAAAAGAAAGGAAAACATGAAACAGTAGGACTAGGGCCCTGTGCTGGGAGGTTTTCTGGTCACGTCTTTCCCTCAGCGTTACAGATTCCGATGTGGTAGTAGTTTTACAGCTAGTTACATAATATGTAATTTAATTTTGTTGGACGTTCAAAAAGCGCTAACTTTGTAAGCCAATTTTGAAAAATAAATATTTTTGAATTTTGAATTTTTGAATTTTGACCCACACGATAGAAGAAGAAGAATAGTATTTAATACTATCAAAATGTATAATTGTTCCTATATAGAGTACTAAGGAGGTATCCCTTGATGTTTGGCGGGAATTATAGGAATTAATTCCATCGTCACTATTCCATCTACGGACCACCAGACAACCATGGGCACTTTATCCTTTTGTTGTAGATAATGGTTGGCTAGAGTGAATAGGCATTTGCTGGATAAGCGTGTCCCCTTAGGCTGCGTCGTCAGTTACTTACCGGTAAGACTGTACATATAATACTGAACATATAAGTTATAATATTTACCTCCTTATAATTTATGCATAGACCATATACAGGATATTAGTGTCATCGTAACGAATACCGAGGGGGATGATTCAGATCATGAGTCTGAGTTGACATCAAGTGGAATTTTCCGTCACAAAATTCATGATTTTATTTAGTTTTTTTTAATTATATCAATTCTATACTTTTGCGATGGAAAATTCCACTTGATATTAACTCAGAATGATCAGCTGAATCATCTCTCTCAATATTCGTTACGATGTCACTTACAGCCCATACAGGTAGCCATACAAGTAGGTATGGGTGTTAATGACACCGTAACGAATACTGAGCAGGATTTGTCAGACCATGATTCTGAGTGAGTTGATATTAAGTGGAATTTCCGGTCGGAATATTCAACAACATTTTTGTGTTTTTTTAATTATTTTCTGATCCATACTTTTGCGACGGAAAAATTCACTTGATATCATCTCAGAATTATGGTGAGAATCATCCCTCAAACTTTTCGTTACGATGTCACTAACACCCTGTAAAAGCAGATAAGTATATACTTATCATACGATTCACTATCATACGATAGTGGGCGACACCGATTTGTGAACGATTTGCTTCACCAATTTCTGGTGCATCTGTTTCAGCTGTAACTAGTTTATGTTACACTAAGCGATAACCCACGAACAAGACATATTCTAGTACGTTTCATATTATTAAATCAATAAATAATATTTATATGTAAATACTTCAATAACTTATCCTGTTCATATGAATAATTTGTGGATACATATATGAATTGGCAATCAAGGGTTCCCGTATAAATTGATAAGCTTGCTCGGTCCGCTATAACTGTATTACTTGATTGAATGTGCGCCCCAACACTGGCAGCGTGGTATGAGTGGACCTCCTAGTTGGCACCTAGTAACTATATCGATGTATATAGACCAGTCACCCATGGTGACTCATCGGGCTTCGACAAGAGGTAATGGATCCAGTGATGGCTATGGGGCCCAAACCCTCAAAAGTTTCTGGGGTTCTGGGTCCACTCCAGAAAAATCTCAAATTAATTATGATATTGGTGCAGGTGCGGGCAGTTACAAACTTAATCGTATTTTACTTTGACAGTTCTAAAAATAGCTCTACCCCTCACTTTCCAAGTCGTAGTAGGGATCAAAAAAGGACAGAGAGTACTTTTGAGGGACCAAAAAGAAAATATAATTATAATATTGTTGTCAGGGACCCGGGGTACAGAAAAATATATATAAAGTACTTGACAGAGTCGGAAAAAAGTAGGTAAGTAGTTGTCACAATGACTGAAGTCCGGACGAATTCAGTACCTAATAAAATAAAGTTTTGTACGGCGGATTCGGGTACAATATTCTACTATAAATACATTGCACAATAGTACATAAAGTTCAACTTCAAGTCGAGTCTTCCGAGCCAATATCCTGGGTCCGGTGCTGTGGACAGGTTCGTTAGTTTCATAGTCAGTTACCCCAGTCACTCTGTGCAGCGTCCATGCCAAATGTCGCAGCGATTTGCTTTCGCAAGGAATTAATAGTAAAACACTCACTTCACTTCACTTTCTTTCACCCACTTCACAATTCAGAACACTTCCACTTCAGGTTCACTTTTAAGGTCAATGCATTGATTCAATAGCTACTGGTTTAAAATTACGCTTCTAATCTTATTTATTCGTAGTTCTAATCTAATCGCCATTGATGAATAGCTAATGAATAGCGAGAAATTGATTCTTAGATAATATGAAAAAATATAATATAATAGATTGACATGACGAAACTATATGTTGTCTGTTTTGTATAATAATTGTGCTACCAGCAACAGTTTTCTATACATGAAGTTAAATTGCATTATTAGCCCAGTTTTTATTAGGTGTTAGCTTTTTTCATGTTTAAAATAAAGGTGCAAAATAAAGGTTCAAGTAGTCGGGCTCACAAAATAGGGTTTTTCAATCCAAAAACCATTTCAGGGTGTTTTCACTGGAGAATTCAGTCCAACTTTATTAAGTCTAGCAAGGACTTCGCTTTTGCAGGGAAATGAAGTTTTTCTCTTGCGCGATATTCCGAATAGTGACGTCAACTAATTTGTGGGTATTAGAATGGTCTTTCTCGCTCGTCTGGTTTGGGAGATCAATAACCAACCCTGGAGTCAGGGTTACTATTAGCCGACATAGACGCCTGACATGGCTCAGGACTACTTACATACTTACTTAAGTAAATAGCCAAGACTGACTGCTTAACAGGCCCTTCGAACCCAGGACTTTCAGATCATGGGCTCAACGCTTAACCACCGGACCACAGTGTTTGTTAAAAAGAATGGAATGGGAAAATTTTGGGAAATTGAAATATTGCCTTTATGCAGAACAGTATTTGTTTTCGGAATATTGTACAATATTCATTAACGTTAAATGTTTACGCTAACTGTTGACCGTGGCATCGTCCGCGAGTCAAGACCATTTTTTGTGAACTTCAGGACCGCCTATGTGTATCACATATCTTAATAAAATACATATAAAAAGATTGTACGCATTTTGAGCTGAAATGTGTTAAGAATCTGAAGATTTGTAAGTACTTAAAAACTTTGAGCGCTAAATGTTATGTCCTGGTACGTCCATCCTGACGTCAGGACTGCCGGTGCATTTTGAACAGCTATCTCACTAGGACACCACGGTGGTGTCACCACTAACAAAATATACATAGGCAGTTGTATAAAGTGTACTTCACCTGGTTACGCAACCTATGTTGCCGAATCCCGACTAAATTTCCGCTGGCGGCGCAATCACGGTGTCCTAGTGAGATATGGCCCTTAATGTACCTCATGTAATTTTCTGTACTCTTCACAAAACTGCTTTCATGATGATAGATTACATAACGAACAAACTCACTGGTACATTTTTTATAATATTAGACAGGATGATTGGCGCGCTTGACATGACATGTGAGCCAAAAGTTTAATAATTCCTGCACATACTTATTTTGATACAAAATACTTTTTGACGGTTATACTTATTTATTTATTATTGTTGCTCAGAACTTTTGGTAAGTAACGACGAGAGAGAGAAGTAATTTCCTCTCCGTTAGCGGAAATATAGAAGTCATTCGCCTCACAAGGAACCCAAAAATGAAGCGTTTTTTAGAAACCTTAAATGTATGTGGAATGTGGAGGAAGCAAGATTTATTGATTTATTTAGATTTTCCTGTACCCAAAGGTTGCCTGGAAGAAAATGCTGCATGAGAAATAAGGCCGTCTGTTGTGCTTTTCTGTAAATGTTGTCCTTATCTCTGTATTTAGTGTCCATTGTGCTCAATAAAGTATCATTTTATCTATAATTTAATAAAGTATAGTTTTATCTATCTAACAAGAGAGGTAAGTCAGGATCGAAACAAATGGAATTCCATAGTTTTACCCCAGTAGGAAATAGGCGTGAGTTTAGGTGTGTATATCAGGTTCAGGGGGACCTATACCATAGATTATAAATTAGTTTTAATTATACTTACACACTGAAAAATATACTTGAATTTTCTCCATTAATTTTCGAATTGATACTTACTGACTTTTTGTTGGTGGATGAAATAACCCATTGCCTTTACTTAAATTTATTTTGAATAAAATTACATATTAATCACTTATCTAATAAAGTAAATAGTGGTAGGCATCTGAACGAAAAAATACGCTTTTCATGGTGTGATGCCTTGATGCAAAATCGCCGAACAAATATTAAAAAGAATTTCTACGAAATTCACGGTATGTTATTGTCCGTACGATTTCAGCTTGTTTTAAATGCATTTTCGTTTGTTAGCCATTTCCATTCTGACCCAGTTTAATTCGAAGTAAATCAGGCTACAACATCGGCCAATAAAGTTAATTTATTTTTGCGCCATCTCGCTACTACGTAGTTGTGCCTACTCCTGTCCATCTCGCGCACTGAGGATTCCGTACAAACTGCCGTAAATTAACAAGGAAAATCAAGAGGAGGCTGAGACACTTTGCCGTTGTACTAAAAACTATTGTCTCCATACAACGATACCTATAGATAGCGATTGGATTACCAACTTGGCAAAAACATTTTTTTCATAAATAAAAAAATATTGAATTTTAGTTTTTTCCCTTTACTAATGCTGTTAGACCTTCTTACCGCATAAGAAATAGTTTCCTTACGAAATGTTAGAAAATAATGCTAAAAAAATGGCCGTAAGTACCATTAGATTGTGTTGATTTAAAAGCTTGATTTTTTACAGCTTCAACCGCAGATAGTATTAGATGTTAATTTCAAAATTCATACCTCCACGAATTCCCGAGAAAAATGTATTGACAGACAGTCAGACGGGCGGATAACAAAGAGATCGTCAAAGATGTTTTCTTCTTTCCGATCTTTAGGGAATAAATATTGTCGGAGATCTGGCAACCCCCGTTGCCTAGGTTTATTATTATATGGCGCTTAGCAACAGGGGTGTAAAGTAAGGTTTTTTTACATGATTACAATTTTGTGTTCTTTTACTCTTTGTATATCTTCTCGTCCAAAATACCTCAGTGTCTCAAGACGAAAGTCTTTGACCAGTGCGTGTTGCCACTGATGACCTACGGCAGTGAGACGTGGCCGCTTACTATGGGTCTCGTGAGGAGGGTCGGTGTCGCTCAGCGGGCAATGGAGAGAGCTATGCTCGGTATTTCCCTGCTCGATCGAATCAGAATTGAGGAGATCCGCAGGAGAACTAAAGTCACCGACATAGCTCGGAGAATTGCAAAGCTGAAGTGGCAGTGGGCAGGACACATAGCGAGGAGAACCGATGGCCGCTGAGGTGGAAAGGTTCTAAAATGGCGACCACGTGTCGGATGACGCTCAGTGGGTAGGCCCGCTACAAGGTGGACCGACGATCTGGTGAAGGTCGCGGGAAGCCGCTGGATGCGGGCAGCGCAGGACCGATCGTCGTGGAGATCCTTGGGGGAGGCCTATGCCCAGCAGTGGGCGTCGTACGGCTGATGATGATGATGGTGTTACTTACATTTTAAATCTAATTGCCAATACTTTATCAAAATAAACTAAATCTGGTATTTAATCAACTGTATCAGCGAACGGTTGATGGTTTGCGACAGCTTGTCTTTCGACAAAGGCCTTCTCTAAAGATTTCCATCTGGTTCTATCACTTGCTATTCGGGTCCATAATGGTCCCGCCACTTTTTTGATATCGTCTTCCCACCTTTTCATCGGTCTACTGTTTACTCTTTATTAAACATTAATATTGAGTTGGTCATATTTGATTTCAAACTATGATTTTGTAGGCAAACGCTGCGCAAAGGGTTATAGTCTAAAAATATAACCAATACAATGTTTTCTTTACTCAAATAGTGCCTATTTGTGGGGAACTGGTATAATTTAAGCACACTCAAAAGTAGCGACACTTGAAGGGAGAAATAGGCAGTTTTATCCTCATTCAAGAATAGGCAACCCCCGTTGCATTGGTTGATTATATGGCGCATAGCAAGGGGGGTGATAAGTAAGGTTATTTTTATGTATATTAATATAATTATATTGTAATTTCTCGTTGCTCTTTCTCTTTCTTATATTATTATTGAGTGAGTCATCTTTGATTTTGCTCCCAAAAATAGTCAATGGTATATCCGGGACTAAGCCCTCCGTCCATCTAGACCTATTCGGTTACAAAAAGACCGCCTTGTACTAGTTTAGCACTATGTAGGTACTAGTTCAAAGTGAAATATTCAATTTCGCTGGTCCGCAACAACCTCCCACAACGCAGCCCGCTCTCAAAGTTCGTCATTCACATGCAAATTATTGCAGTGAATAGAGCCTATTTACTACGCGCGTCGAATATTAAACTTCATACTAGAACATATCACGTCTCATGCATGTTAAAGGGTAAAGAGAAAAACTTAGAATGTTCCACGCTGTTACCATCCCGGGTCTGATGGAATACTCGACTACACATAGGCGATATAGTAGTATTTTTTCTTGTACCTATTCTTCTTTTTTTTTGTTGTTGTAGTGTTGCCTGGCTGTAACTTTTCATACCTTTTGTTATTCCGTTAATTTTTTATTTATTTTTTTAAAACAAATTCTACATACATGTTAATTACATAAGTTGTGCACGTCTGTAATTGGTGCAAACACTAGTACTAGCCTTAAGAAAGTTTTATTAATTGTTGTGTGTTTGTACTGTTGATGTGCCTAATAAATAAATAAAAATAAAAAAAGATATACTGTTATATCATGTGTGTATTCAAAATATTATCTCCATTTGAGCCTTAACGTAAGTATTAGCCGTTAATTAATTTCAAGTCTAACGGATTTAGAAGTACTTAGTCAACAGCCTACAGGTACTTATAACGGGAAATGATCGACAGATTGACAAATATATACCAGTACTTAATTTGACTTGAAACGTACTATTCAAAAGCTAAAGGAAATAATGGTTACTATAGAACTATTATAGGTTTGAGTTAGACTTGGAAGTGTTAGTTTGCACCGCCACTCGCGTATATGAGTTTACCCTCATTGCAAGACGACTCGGGGCAAAACGTATTAGTGTTGTAATTAAACTGCGTAACGGGCGCAGGTCTGTACTTCCCAGGCAACTTCATACTTTGTCGTCAGCATGTGTGACTCTAAAGTCACTTATCTACTTCCCAAGGGTACCTACACTTTTTTAAATTTAGGTAAGTTAGGTTCGCGTTTGTCTATTATCTTCCCCAACGGTAAGTGAAGATGTGGCTTAAGGTAGTACCCGCTAACCTATCACTCCTATTCATTCTAGTTTTGAAGAAAAGTGAATAGAAAGTGTGAAAACAGTGAGGCTAGGTACTATGAAGCCGGCCCAGCAGTGGTACCTACACCAGGCACTGAGATCGGCACACATGCATAGGAGGAGGATCTCTCCCTCCTAACACCTTCTCTACGCATCATAACGGAATAATTTTCCAAGGCGTGTTAGATTAAAGGAAAAGAGATAAAAACTATTTTTGGGCGTCATTTTTCCAATATGGCAGCGCGAGAGGCAATGATACGAATGAGGTGGCAAAGATAAAATTCGGAAAGTGCATAAATAAAATTACCAATTTTCATAACTCCCGGCAAACTTTTCAGGCAACATGGAATGACTTGGCTATAACCGTTTAGGGTTCCTTTGTTAGGGCCTAGTGAGACGAGGCAGGTCGGACTTTTTATCCTATAAGCGTTTCAAAAACACGTGACAACGAATTTGTGAATAAAATGAATAGGCTTTATGTAACGAGTAACGGTCCGTAGATTTATACTCCCATAGCAAAAAAAATGCGGGTGGTTCGTTCCATACAAGAGGTTGGGTAGCTGTAGATACGTATCTTACCACTCAAGTACATCCTTGTAGATTATCTTTTCGGTCGCAGCACGAGGTCTTAGAACAGTTTATGTAAGTGTTCACTTTTGTCTTATACGGAGACAGACATAACTCACACCCTAATCCCTACAGAGGTAGCCTGTCACTTGGAAATAACTAGCTTACACTTGGAATTGTGATGTGTAGGATGGAGACCCAGTAGAGCTAACATGCGCAACGTGATAAAATTATCGATTGATTAAATAAACTTTGTCGAAATCGATAACTTTATTTTCCCTAACATGCGTGTCACGTGATTTTGTTTGTATTTTGACAGAACGATATGACTTATTTGCACCTACATATTAGCACCAATCGACAAAACGACATAAGTACTTACGTCAGAATCGATAAATTGACCGTAACAAAATTTTATCACGTTGCAAATGTTAGCCGCACAGGTAACCCACCTTTATACTGGTAGACAAAATTAGTAGAGGAAATAAAGATGCCTTAATCGACTTTGACGGTATACCCAGGCTGATAATCAGCTGACTGAACTTAGTTTTTTCTTTGCTACTAGATCTAGCTAGGCAGTTGGTTTGTCCATTGTATTCCTATAATTAACTAAAATTAACTTACCGTTTTCTTTTAACTAAGTGTCTTGTTCGGTTTCACTGATTTTCATTTTAATAGACACATTAATTATCGCTAAATAATATCTACTACGTCCAACTTTTAATTGTTTACTGTTTTAGTAATTACTAGTAGGTGTTGTGTCGAACCTACACGTGTTTAGTGTTAAGTTATCCCAAGCGGGGTAAACTAAAATTAAAAGCCGTAGAACATAAACATTAATTTCGCGCTTGAGTACCTAGAGGTCTCTACTGGAACACCGATCTTTAAAACGAAGTATCTAATCACTTGTGCTTCTCTCTCTTCGTCTACGAGCGAAAGCCTTTGGATAAAAAGGGACAAAATTTTTTCCGTTTCATGGTTCAGCCAGGTAGGCCGGTATACTCGTAGTGTTTTGTTCTCGGTCGTCAACTTCGTAGCTACTCAAAACCTTTTATTTGCGTCCCTAAATACTTTTGTTTGTTATACAAATTACTGATTAGTTGACTAAGTAGTTAGTTTATTTGTAACTAGTTAGTTTATTTAGTTTCTGTCTGTACTTTTTAGTATAAAGTTCTTTTGTTTATAAATGATAAGTATCAATATAATTTATATTATGCGATATATGCTTATATAATATATAGGCGATGTTATATAATATTAATTAAAAAATGGTCAACTGATAACATTTTCCCTTTTTAATATTTAAGCGGCGTGTTTTATTACCAAAGTGGATTCAGTTAATTTTAATTTGATGGAATCCGCTTATCGTATAAAACTTTTCGCTGGCCGGCCATCCGATAAAGTTATGCAGTATGGGCCAATTTACTCAATAGCGCAGTTATTAATTTAGCTTCCAAACGTTTTTTCGATTCTGCTCCGCACCACCCAAATCCCCTGGTAGTTGCGGCTTCCGAATACATTCCGCTTAGGGACGGTACTGAAAAGTATCGGCGTCCGAAAGACGTAATATACGATTCCGACGACCCTATTACTCTAGCCATAGAGGCAGCCAATCAGCTCGCGACACCAAACCCTTCAGGACCCCGATACCGACCCCGCCAGCGTGGTCGACGATTTCCCTCATTCAGCGCTTATCGCTATCGACCCACTAGGGTCGATTAATTCTTTCAAATATTTTTCCTCTCAGACGACGCCCTGAGCCGAGGTTCGCGCCCAACTGGGCACCCTCAGGCCTGTTGTCTTAAACGTTGTATCGGGTGAGAGCCTTCAGCGCTCCCCATTTGTCCGGACAAGTAGTTAATGCCATCTGCGGCAAATTTACAATAAGTCACGTCAACAACAAAAAAGCAGTTATTATTTTCACGACAGTATATCTTTATGTGTAAGTTATACAAAGTTAGGTTAGCAGCAAAAGAACAAAATGTCTGTGCATGGTGGCCGTTGCCATGGGAACAACAACTTATTTAACTTGCAGGCTGTATCCATAGCCAATAATAATAAATTCGCGGGGTCGTGAGGTTGGGGGTCGGAACCACATTCGCGAACGAATTACGTTTCAGTGGATACGATACCCGGGGGCCGGCTCAACTCTAGTTAGATCACCTCGTAAATTGTAACAGCGTCTGTTTAACACCCTTTACTGAAGGAAATTCACTAAGATCATTGTATAGGTTAAGTATATTGATTAATAGAATAGTAGAAGCCGTTACTATACCCCGAACATCCCCGCGCCACGGCTACAGTATGTATATAATTTTGAAATAACCCTCATTACCCCTTTATTACCTTATTTAAAATACAAGCAGATTTAAGTGAAACAGCGATATATTCATAATATTCGAAGAGTCGCAATTATATTGTAAGAGTTGTAAACCTCTGTTCTTATCTGTAAAATGGAAATATTTTCTGTTTTTGATTTGTAGAATTTCTCACTGACTGCTCGTAATATCCGGGTTGTTTCAGTTCACAATAAAGAGCGACCGCAAAAGAACAAAATTAACTACACATAGTTGTTCAGATTTGAAAATATAATTTCAAAATTTCTTGTTCCTTTTTTAAAAATAGACGTAATATTTCCTTTCATTCAGATTTTTCAGGCGAATAACGTGCGGTATTGTTTTGTCAGTTTTACTTCGGTCCTGCATTGAATTCAGAAAACTTTCTCTTTTAGATTTAGGTAGTGGTGCATGCGCTTCGATGTAGTGAATCAAAGTAGTGAATGCTGAAACAATGTACCTGGTGTATTTGTTTTACGCTGGACACCATGTGCCGCCCGCTCGACCCTCCCGGCGGACATGTTGCAAACATTAATCGGTGAACATACGTTCTGATTGACTGTTTACTTCTCTTAGTACAGGGACTAAATAATATATGTAAATGCTTGTTTATGTTTTAATTATTATATACATACACAAACTCACGTCTGTGTTAGAACAGGCCCACATTGTGAACGCCCCTGCCCGGTTAAGCGCCTGAAAGCGCTCTATTTTTATTCAAAACCAGTTCAGGCCAGGTCTTACTTATATCATATAAAACCTATTAAAAATTTATTCTTGATAAACAGTTCAAACCATACAACATATAAAGTCGATTTCTCTTCAAAAATACTGCTGCCTCGGAGCAAATGATTATTTCATAAGCACCTACAATTATTTTACTTACAGTTTAGGAAACAACACATAGGAAAATAAAATGCAGATGGAGAGGAATCACTTTGAATGGCCGTCAATGAAATAAACGTGCTTGTCGACCGCTAAGTACTGCACACCACATTCGCTTGCGCCACTCTCGTCCTGCACTTTGTAGTTTCAAATCTCTATTAAATATTTCTAAAAGCAAAAACTAATGAGGTAGCTGCTACGACTGTTTAAAAGGGCACGGCATTTAAAAGGACATTTAATTTCCCGCTTTATGTTAAGATGAAAGCATCGTTGGAATGTATAACTATTAATTTATGTGGGTTTAAGGGAAACTACTCATTATATTTTATTTACTTTGATTAAATATTAGACTGCGTATATTTTCAATACAATGGGATGGAATAGAGGTGCATAAATACTAAAACTCTTTGATGCCGCATTATCAAACTAATAAATATTATATCGGTAGTATCCAGATATCGGCGGCCGTCGCAATAAATATTATCGTACAAAGGGGTACTGCTTTCAAACCGAAATTTTCGCTTCGTTTGAAGGTTATTGAGGGAAAAATACAGCGGAAATGTTTTCTATTACTCTGAATATGTACTTATTTACGTTCGTTTGATTTCCCTCCCCTGTTTGTGTACAGTAGTTTTGAACCAAAATTAAAGTTTTATGGTGTAACACGATACAGTTCTTCTATCTAAACGAAATACATAGGATTTCACGAAGTACTTAATATTTCATCCAAAACAAGGTTTTAAAAGTTCTATTATAAACAAAAAACGTAGGTAATTCCCATAAAACACCGAACGAGGCTAAAGAACAAAATATATATAATCGTTATATTTCAACGTGCCAATAATAGGCTAGTTTCGAACTAGGCAAATCAGTTTCTTTTTAGTAAACGTCAAAACACGTTATTGCTATAGAATTTGTGTGAAAAAGCACATTGTGACGTCATGGAAAATCGTGATAAAATGTCGGACTTATTACGTTTTTCTTTATTAAAATTCATAAATAAGTTAAATAGAAAAAAGAAAATGTTTTTCGTATAGATCTACCTTTATTTAGTAATCAGAATTTCATAATTTATCTTGAAACTAGTACACGAGCCAATTGTATTCAATCCATAATATATTGTATTTTACAGAATTTCCAAATCTGTGGCCTGATTTGTCAGTTTGTACCCAGTGACCTTCTGACGCGTGAACAAAGAGAGGATGCAAATAAGGAAAATGAAATTGTAGAGACGACAATGAAAGTGTATAGTGCAGTGCAGAATACGATTTGTCTAGAAGTACCCTTAAAGTAGATAAAACGGTAATTTATTTTGTGATTGGTTTCTAATCCAATTTATCTTCTTCTCTCGTGTCGGTTGTGAGGTGGAGTACCAACCTCATCAACCCTGGTATCAGGGTTACTATTGAGCCGCCAAAGGCTCCTGACATGACTCATATAACGACTACTTACTTACATCAATAAGTAGTAACCGGGACCAACGGCTTAACGTGCCTTCCGAAGCACGGTTCATCTTACTTTTGGACAATCAGATAATCAGCCTTTAGTGTCCTATCCAAACTAGGGATCACAAAGTAATTTTTGTGATATTTTCCCATCGGGATTCGTACCCGGGACTTCCGGATCGTGATTCTAATTTATTATTGTTTGGATTAATTTATTTGTTAGTTTAATCCACACTAAAGCCGAAGTTTACGGTGTTCTGTGAATTATGTACCTACTAATCTGCGGGTAAAAAGCCGCTAGCGACCGAGACAAACCGCGCCGGGTTGGTTTATGCATAGGTTGCCCAGGGGCTGGTTGGGATA
The DNA here is from genome assembly GCF_024362695.1 of Pectinophora gossypiella. NCBI lineage: Eukaryota > Metazoa > Arthropoda > Insecta > Lepidoptera > Gelechiidae > Pectinophora > Pectinophora gossypiella. The sequence goes on from NC_065433.1 coordinate 8,478,308, forward strand.
ACCATTTTGCACACGAATACTGGTCTCTTCAACAACGCGTGCTATTGAGCACAGTTTCTTGCGTTGCTCTCCATTACATCCAAAGCGGTAGTATCTATAATTCTTAGTTGGAATTGGGAGTGTTTAAATATTGTCTAGTAACCTTCCATTGAAAATAAATCGCTTTTTGATGTGATTTGAGGGAGGGATGATTACGTGATGTGGAGTTTGAACCCAGGGGAGGCAAGATAGGATAAACGATTGGCCTATTCAGTCATGTAACCCGGGTTGGTCGAACTATCAACCGGGCCTTAATATTTCATCCCCTATATATAAACGTTTTAAGCCCGACAATATTACCCAGCATTTCTACCGACATAAATAATAAAATAAGGGTCCTTTGTCATTTCAATTGTTACTATATCCGATGTCAAGAGATACCGTTGAAAAATGCGGAACTCACGAGCAAAATATCACGAGGAATAGAAGTGTTGCAGTTACTGGTGACGAACTCGACCTTGTGCTTTTTTGGATGATGTTAATTAAGTAAATCCATACTAACATGTAGGACTCGAATTCTTAACATAAATAGGTATCCAACCGTTTCCTGCAGATTATGCAAAAACAGCGCTAATGAATCTTCTTCTATCGTGAGGGTTGTAAGGTGGATTATCAACCCATCAACCCTGGTGTCAGGGTTACTATTGAGCCACCAAAGGCCCCTGACATGGCTCATGTAACGACTACTTACTTACATCAGTAGGTAGTAACCGGGACCAACAACTTAACGTACCCTCCGAAGCACGGATCATCTTACTTTCGGACAATCAGGTGATCAGCCTGTAATGTCCTAACCAAACTAGGGATCACAAAGTGATTTTTGTGATATGTTCCCACCGGGATTTGAACCCGGGACCTCCGGGACGTGAGCCCAACGCTCAAATCACTGGACCACGGAGGCCGTAACGAATTAACTATAAAAAATAATCTATTTTTGAAGTTAGCATAATCTACTTAGTACATATTGCTTATAATAATAATGCTTGACCTATCTAGTAATATAATTTAATCCAGTTCAATGCAGCGGTATGTTTTGTCACGCTATTTTCCAATTAACACTGTATACTAACTCTGCATCGAGTGGTTTTAGTCGAAAATGAAACAAAAGCAACACAATTCGGAGCAATTTGATGACTGTTTTTCTCCTATCTTCTCGTGAACGTCATACAGTTTAATTGCCATGGATAGAAACTGATAAAAAAAATCTGTTCGTTTATTTTACTATTGAGATTTTACAGGATTTCGTATCCAAAATGAGAAAATATTTATAATTTCTTCATATCACGTATATTTAAATATTTAGATAAGTACCTACATCAGAATTGGTGAATGTTTTTTTTTTGTTGTATGCTAAGCAGACTAATCTGCATTTTTTTTTTGTAAAATACATTATGGTTAAATATGAGATGCTAGGAAATTTTATGCACACACTTTACATGCAAATAATTAATGTCCTTTCATAATGTTGACCCGCATTGATGAATTTAGGTCTCTTAGTCGGTTAACCTGCCCTTTTAACAAGGTACTTACCATTTATAACATCATAGATCACGTCATTGTTTTAATATAACACAAAAATTTCTAACAGAAATAATCAAAATCAAAAGCTAGCTAGAATTCATGTTTGCAAAATTACGCGCACGAATAAGCGCTACTGGATCTTTCCGCGAGTGCATAAAACCAACCTAGGGCTGCGACCTATTTAAGAAAACAAAAACTTCCCATTTTTCCGTAGCTTGCTTGTATTTAGTTATAAATAAGTATTTTTATTTCTTAAAGGTAGGGAAAACAGGAATTACATCAGAGGAAACCCACATTCCTGAGAAATGCGTTTCGGAGGTACCTATGTGACCTAAGCTGTATTGGACAGGTTGGAAGGTCCCTTCGCGGATGGAAGGTCAGATAGGTTAGGTAAGAGGACCCCGCTAGTAACGGGATAAGGCTATGCAGCTGATGACTTTTATTTTTGAACGCCATGGGTTTACATAGTTTTGATCTGTGATAGTGTTAAAGAGCTTTAGTTCATCGCCTAAATTGGCGAAGCAGTATGAACTTTTTTATATTGGGTACTTTTCTAAAATATATACAGAAAGTAAGTACTTAGTAATACTCGTATACGTCACAACATTTATTACGCTAAGTACGTATTTAATTTGTCTGTTTATATTTCGCGTGGCAAATCTATATAGCCCGTCCAGTGCCAGTTATTAGAATAAGGGATGCCCTGGTTATAATTCAGATATTGTGTCTCCATTAGGATGAATTTGATGAAAATAACGGTTATATCTATTTTTTTTATTTTTTATTTTATTTATTTGGCTCACAAAACAGGTTGGGATTACAACACTAAAAATAGGTACAAAAAAAGAATGTTTTGAACTAGATCCCAGCCCAAGACATGTGTGCTCAGCGTAGCCAAATGTTACGAAGCTTGTACGGAATGTTTGTTGCGGCATCTAGTTTTACAAAATACATAAAACGTAAATGCACCAGGTGCATTACCTGTTGCATTACACAAACAATGCATCAATATAACATATGAACATGAGGTATATTTCAAAACTTAGGATTCTTAAAGACACAGCAATAATAATAATAATTAAAAAAAGAAACAAACAAAATACTACTGTCTAATGTTAATATTATAAGCGAATAGGATATCCTTAATTGAGTTCGAATAGGTATTAAAATTATCAGTAAATATGTCTAAGTTGTGATGTGCTGCCACCAGCTCATTATAATCCCGACACATTCGGACAAGTGGGTTATAATAAGACGTATTGTTTTTAAAAACATTTAAAGCAAACACCCTATGTGCCCGAGTGCGATGAAAAGTATTGATATTAAGTAACGATAAGAGTTTGCCAGAGTCAATTCGTGCATGCATAATTTTAAAAAGATACATTAAATCAATATGTTTTCTGCGAGTTTGCAATGAAACAACCCTGAATTTCCCCATGCGCTCTTCGTATGAGGAAAGTGTCCTATGCAAGTGACATCGATATGCCAATAGCCTGAGAAATCTCCGTTGTATACTCTCAATGTTATCGATATGCACCTTATAAAATGGAGTCCAGATGGGGGCTCCATATTCTAAAATACTGCGCACCAGACTGTTATATAAGGTAATAATACTATTTGGCCTTTTGAAATCCTTAGTTGTTCTGTAAATAAAGCCCAATAGTTGACTAGCCCTAGTGACTATGTGATCATAATGAGCGCGGAATGTCAGGTGGCTGTCGAATATTATGCCCAGATCTCTTGCCACCGCTTGTCGTGAGAGTACCTGCCTCTCCAGGGCATAATCGTAGGATATAATATTGTGTTTTCTGCTAAAACTTATAACGAAACATTTTTTTATATTAAGCATCATTTTATTACTGTGGCACCAGTCCTGTACGCGATTGATATCTAACTGCAATGCTAAACAGTCATTTATGCTTCCGATATTGTTAAATAATTTGAGGTCATCCGCATACAAGAGTGATTCACACTGAAGAGCATCAACCAAATCATTAATAAAAATAATGAACAGTAAGGGACCTAAGTGGGATCCTTGAGGAACCCCAGAGGTTGCCCTGACAGTGCCCGACGTAAATCCCTTCAGTGCAACTAAAAGGCTCCTGTTGTCAAGATAGGAACAAAGCCATCTGAAAATATCACCCTGGATACCATAGAGAAAAAGCTTTTGACATAGAATAGAGTGATTCACCTTATCGAACGCCTTAGAAAAATCGGTGTATATTGCATCAACCTGTCCCCTACCCGCAAAGGCCTCACAAAGATGATTCTTATATATAAGAAGATTGCTGATTGTGGATCTGTTTTTGACGAATCCGTGTTGGCGCTCAGATAAGGATTGCTGGAAATGATCATAGACATAGGTATATACTAACGATTCAAAGACTTTAGCGAAACAGGAAAGGATGCTTATGGGTCTGTAGTTTCTACAGTCTGACTTATTACCCGTTTTATGAATAGGAACCACGTGTGCCACCTTCCATAAATCGGGGAAAATGCCTCTGTGCAGTGACTTATTAAAGATCATAGTTAGTGGAACAGTTAGTTCTTTACAACATATTTTGATAAAAGAGGGTGGAATGTTATCGGGCCCGGCTCCTTTGTTACTATCTAGACTTTTTAATTTAGATAAAACTGCCATCTGGGAAACGGAGATAGTAGACAGTACTTCATTATTATTATTACATTTGGCATTAACATTGATATTACCGGTGTGTGGGTAGTTTACAAAAACTGAACTAAAAAACCTAGCAAAGAGTTCACATATGCGTTGACCATCAGAGCTAGTTTCGTTGTCGTAGCTCATAGTTTGGGGTATAGTAGAGTGATCCTTCTTATTATTAATGAACCGAAAGAACAGCCTTATATTTTTATCTATATGGTCCTCCGTAGAAGATATAAATTTTTTATAACAGTTTCTTATTAAAATCTTGCTTCGCTCACGAAGCATTGTAAATATATCATAGTCTCTAGGGTTATTGTACATTTTGTAAAGTTTGTGATACTTTATTTTTTCCTCCAAACAGTTGATTAATGGGCTGTTATACCAGATCGGGTAATTGTGCGGTCTTTTGCGTGTCAAAGGAGTAAATTTGCGAATGATGTTATTAAGAACATAATAAAAGCTGTTCAAGTTATCATTTACATCCACCGCAGTAAATACCTCACTCCAATTCACCTCCGAAAGCTCTCTCCTCACTTTTACATAGTCACATTTAAAGAAGTTAAGGCGTGTTCTAGATGATGGTTTAAGCGATTTTTCAGGTGGTAATAGACTAAGGTCAATTGCAAGAGCTGGATGATGTCGATCAGTACGACTTAGTGGATCTGACAGTGTAACTTTAACCGTAGTAAACGTAGAAAGTACTAAGTCCAACTGTCGGTCATTTTGATTGGCTATATTATTAAATTGGTGCAAGTTACACAGCGACAACATTTCAAGTAATAGGGTATGTTTGCGTTCCGTAGTATCACAGGGTTGTAAATAATCTGCGTCAGGTACTGGGGACCATGCCAGATGGGTACAATTAAAATCACCGATCATGACAAACTCACTCGCACTTTCAAAGTTTAAAATATTTCTTTGACAATTAAAATAAAATTCTCCAAGATCTGTAACGGGCATATCGGGTGGCAGGTAGCAAATACAAAAGTTTATAGTTAAAGTAATGCAGTGCTCTAATTTTATCTTGAGCCAGATATCCTCAAACTTACTTTCTAAAACAGGCATACGTAAAGAATTAAATTTCCTATGAACAGCGACTAAGACGCCCCCACCTTCAGTCTTTGTACTTGATGAACTACAACGATCTCTACGGTATATATTATAGCGTTCATCTAAGAACTCGCCATCATAAACACTAGAATTTAAATTAGTTTCGGTTAAACATATGACGTCATAATCACAATTCAAAACATTTAAATAAAATTCTGTTAATTTAGAGCGAAATCTGTTTACATTTTGATAAAAAATGCTAATCATAATGCTAATAAAAGTATCAAAATAACATGATTATAGACTATAGGGAAGTAATAGTGGGTAAATAGGCTGTCATACTTAAATTATATTATTAAGCGTGTCCAGGGTTTTAACATGGATCGCATCCGCGTTCTCGTCTTTACGCAAATACACTCTCCCATAACGGACCCAAACATACTTATAATTTTTGTCCCTGGCTGTAGTTCTGGCCGCCGCGTGTAGCTTTTTACATTCAAGAGACAAATGTTCGGTTACAAAGATACGCTGGCTACTTCCCTGCATGCCGAGGAGAATCGTATTCAATGGTTCCTTAGAGTGGGCCTTGTTATACCGATGCACTGCTGATAGGATAGCGTCCCGTTGGCGTGTTGATCCTAAAGAGAGAAGAATGTTCCTTGGTCGGGGAGAGGACGCGTCCAGTTTCGCCACTCGTCGACAAGCATGGATATCCGTATCGCTGAGAGTGACGTTTACTATTTCGCATAACTTTTTCACTAAAGCATTAACGTTTTCGTTGCGGTGTTCGGGTACAGCCTGAATTTCAACGTTTCGATCGCGTGATATTTTTTCAATTATCGAGAGACGGCTATTTAAGGTATTCAAGTCTGCTTGCAATTTATTTTTTTCGGATTCCAATTTGTTTATTATCTCGTCCTTTAGGTTTAAATCTCTTTTCAAATCTTTTTGCTCCTCCATAATGAAATCAGTCGTCGCAGTGAAATCGTTTTTTAGTGTATCAATCGCAGATTTCACCTCAGATGCTACCATTTCCTTGATCTCGGTTTTCAAGGTTGCGCGCAAATTGTTCATATAAGTAGAAGTAGGTGCAAGCTTCTGATCAAGCAGCGAACTTATCTGTTCTAGTGTAATACCACCCGCAACAATGCCGGTCGACTGGCTATGTACCGAAAGCGGAGACTCCATGTGCTTAGAGCTCTGGTTCGCGGAGGGAGTGACGTCACGACTGATGTGTGCTTTATGGCGTCGCTTGTTATTAATATTCATGCACGAAGGACAATTCAAGTCAGCGAGATCTTTTGCGGAGATGGAAGGTATTTTGTCTGGTGTTATACCGACGCAGCTAAAGCAATATGAAGCGTGGCAAGAGTTACATTTCAAATTATTTGAAGCGTTAATTTCCACTTTGCATTCAGCGCAATTCATTTTTACTAACGTCTGTTAGTTATGCGTTGCTTGAATATGATTCACGTCCGTATGAGTCAGTTGCGATGCAAGTAGGTACAACAAGAGCGCAAGTGTGTGAAACCCGTTTCGGTGCCGGCCGGCGCCGGCGCTAAGTAGTTAGTAGGTGACTTATTCACTACCTGACGTCACCGTCGCTTGGTCCGATCGGCAGAGCGCCGAATCTCAAGAAGACGACGTGAGATCGAATCCCAGCCACGACGGTCAAAATAATTTTATTTTCCAATATTCTTTTCTAATATATATGGCTCGGACAGCGATCAGCAACAGGTTTGTAATAAGTTTAGGTGTTTAGTACTCACAGCTTCAATGTTTGATCACCGGACAGCCGGAGGTACAACTGCTCCAATGCGCGAGAGTGCGAGGTCCGACCCAATCCAATATGGCCGAAGCGTTAAATGGCAAAACTCACAAGAGAAAACAGGAGGGACCGAGAAATCACACTTGGAGCAATAAAATAAAATAAATTTCGATTTATGAATTTCAAACAGCCACAGCAAACACGTCCGTTCGATTCGAGAGCAAGAGACGAAAAAAATCTGTATACATATAACTCGCGAGCGAGCTAGAAATATCAAGAAACAAATACAGGGATTGAAGTCGTAAAAATATGGAAACAATCTATAAAAAAGCTTAGCCAAAATAAAAGGAGGGTCTTAATTAAAAGCTTTCTGCTTTCGTACAACGCTGTAGACTACACTGAACTTGTGAGATTTCGTTCGATTATGGCAATTCCATACATATTCTTCCCAGGTTTTCCAGCAACAACACTTAGCCTCGGCTGAACCCGTTCAGGAAATGTTTTGGATTGCAACGGAAATCGGTCTTCGTTCTCATATCCCGAGATGCAATATGCCACCTAACTTATACCACCTTATTTGACCAGAAATGTCACGAGGTAGAAGTAGTCAAGTTGTAAATACGTTATCCATAAGTATTAATATTATAAATGGGACAAAGTATATGTGTGTCTGTCTGTTTGTTTGTCCGTCTTTCACGGCAAAACTGAGCGATGAATTAACATTGAAGGGTTAGAGAGTGACATAGGTCATTTTTCGTCTTTTCACAACCCCCCACTTCGGTAAAATTTAAAGGTGGAAGGAAGTTTGTATGGAGCATTCCGCATTTTTCAAGATAGGATGCCAAATATTGGTACATTAGGAAAGGGGAACCGTGTTAACCCGAATTTACTTTAATACTTACTATTTAATTTTATTAATATTTCTTATGTAGGTATTCGACGGATACACGCTAGAGTGATTCAGGTTTAGGCTTTACCTTTTGGGAGGAGTTAGGTTGTCGAATATAATCATAGAATAAGGAATAATACTACGTATAGAACGGCAACTCTCCGCTCCTCACTAGCGTCTGAGCCAGGTTTACCTCAACCCCTCTCGAACATAGTTTAGACTTGAATCGTTAAAGCAGCGCGCGGATCGTTGTTTTTATTTTGTATCAGTTTGGTTTATATATTCGAATTTTGAAATTGGACGCCAACGTTCTTTCGTGTGATTCGAATATTTGAACTCGCAGTAATTGCCGGCGCTGGCTCGTCTGGAGCGCGCCTATAAATATTTGTTTTTCATGGTGGTTATTCATCAACACATGCTAATAATTTGTAATAAAATTGAACCTAAAAATAATGTAATGCAATTAATTAGGTCAGTGATTTTTAAGTCAAGTATAAAGCCTGTTTGTTCAATTGTGAAGCTTTATTGTTATTTTTTTTGTTTGCGATTCGTGTGGTAAATACACACAGTTGCGCGTGTTGATAATGTCAATGTGTAGTGTCTGTGTAAAACGAGGTTGTTTGTATGAAGTGTCCGGGGTTTGATATAGGCAAGAATTATTTATAACACGCATAATGGACCATCTATGTGACTAAATGCGGAAAATAGAGACCACTACCATACCATACCAAACGAGACTACAAAAAGAAGTATAAATTGTACAAAAAATGTCTTAAAAGTGTAAATAATGGAATTAAATGACATTGAAGTGGTACTATTTCTTATTAATTAATGATATTATAATTTACTTACATATTTACGTATAGGTAACGGAAAATCATCTTTAATCATGAATATTTTTATTGAATAGTTATTCAGTATTATATAACAGAATATGCATAGATTAAATACTCTGGTTTAACAACGTAGAACAATTTATTACCCTGCCATGTTGACGGTTTAGAAATAGGAAATTAAAAAAAGTTGTTTGCGTTCCATCCTTCATTTACATAATGATTAGTATGCAGTGTACTTCTCATGAACCCTAAATAACGGTAATGGCCGAAGGAAATTATTATCGTGAATTAATTTCAGCGGTCAACTGGTCACGTCATGGAAAAAAGTTTTTAGAAATGTCATTCTTCACGGTCTTTCGGGTTCAATTTCCGATTGAACAAATATTTGTTCCAGTGTTTATTTGTGCTTGTATCCAATGTGATATCTCAAGGAAGCTTACTTGATCATCTAGTCTAGGAATTATTATTGATATTTTCAAATCTTGATTGAATTGTTTAATTCCGATAGTTCTGTTAGAAAAAGAAATGTGTGTGGCACGTGGAGTATGTAAATGCGACTTGTGAATACGTAAAGGCGGAGACACACATTGCGAGGCGCGTGAATTGTCCTGTACGGACACAACAACAGTCACGTTAAGGTGGATACCTTGGAGGTCCGTGTTGTGCAAACATTGCGAGGAATGTGCTCTGCACGCCATGCGCAGCACGTCTCACGATGTGTATAGGTACGTTGATACTCGTAGTGCGACACTGCACTCGCGTTAGCCTCGCCACGAATATGAAAGTACGCATGCAGGGCATATGCCTCGCAATGTTCGTTCTTTGTACACATAATAATTGGTCTTATAATTAAACTCAATGGCTAATACAATATATAGGTAAGTCGACTGTTTATATTCTCCACAAGCTACTGCCGTACAGGACAATTTGACTGAAATTATAAGATTAAATGACGGCAGCGTTAGACAGCGCAGCGCCATCAATTATTTTGTTGGGGAACGAGGCCTGGATATTCCTTCACTTATATTATATTGAAAAAGAAAAATTAATGCGAAATTCTATTATTACATACTAGCCCCTTTTATAAAACCCCTGTAGTCATTGGGCGTGATAGTACGAGCTATGTGCTGATCATCTATCATCATCAATATTATCTACATGTGTATCTACGTACATCTTGAGATGTTGTATCAACCAAACCACAAAAAACATGTAGGTCATCTGGATCTTTAAACTAACTAAGGAGCATTTTTGTAATTTTACCCGTAACAGACATAAAACCCCGAATTTCCACGAAGGGATCCGGCCTCATGTGGAAGCGGAGAGGGTGGGGTGCCCTTGACCTGATTATCAAGGGAACATCGGGTAGGCAAATTAGAACTGCGACAAGATCGGCGCAGATAATCTTCCTCTAAGTGATAAATGTTTTAACAACCTTCCTACTCTACTGTGGAATGTAAGAATCTACTTTATCTTTGACTACAGTAGGTATTTAACTATTACTATCTTGTAGTTTAAGTTTTACAATCATTTTCTTTCGTTATTGAATTCTGAATTACTTATCGAGTTTTTATGAATTCGTAGGCTACTTTTTAAACCTAGATATATTACTGATACAGTGTACTTACATATTAGGCATTTAATTTGAGACTGTTCTAGGTCATAAAACAGCCCTGCAGCCTATTTTCCATATCACGTACTTACTATGTACGTATTTAAAGGTTACGAACCCTGAAGAAAGATTCCTCCGATTCTTCCTGCTTGGAGAAGTTCTTAGAAAAAGATTTAGTACGACCTACTCTGAATCGGCGTGCGTGTATGAAGCGATTGATGAATGTTGATGAAGCAATAGAAGTGTGTCAGGATCGAAGCAAATGGAATTCTATAGTCTCTGCTTACCCCGGTCCGAAATAGGCGTGAGTTTTTGTATGACATTCAGAATTTGCCTTTCAACTGTTTTAAGACAGTAGTTAAACAAAACTTTACAAAAAAGGTTATAGATAGTTATTATAAAGTTAGTGATTATTTAGAAGATATGAAGGCATGGGATTAACTGTCTGAGAACTGATATTAGGCAGCTAAATTACTCAATTGTATACCAATATTTTATGTTTTTTTTTAAAGAACGTCTAGGGCCCTGTGCCGAGGTTTTTCTTGCAGCTTCTTTTCCCCGGCTATACAGGTTGTGAGAAGCTGCAGTAGTTTTAGGCGGATAAGACGTTCGTTATGTAAAAATTGACTATTCAAAGTGTAACTATGTTACTTACTGAATAAAGATATTTTTGAATTTGAATTGAAAATGAATATGTATGTATATAAGAATTAGATTATATTATATTATAATTAAACTTGTTACAGACTCAAATACGTTTCGACCCCGGTGGATTTTCTGAAGAATTTCAATTCATGCACTGGCTCAACTGATTACTGTTGAATCTTTGTAGCTGGCGTACACTGTAGATACACTGAATTTTAAAGCTGAACTGTCTAACCAACGACAACCTAATGGAAAGAGTTTACAAATCCGCTCCACAGGCTCTGTACGCCACAATAAACACAGGCAAATATCGACGGTAAAGAACGATCCTGCTGTAACCCACAAAATGCAAAATATTCACCAGAGCCCAAAAACGTTTGAAAAATTTGTAAATAAAAATCATATCTTCTAAACTATTAAGTACATCTATAAATGTGAGTTTTAGAACCAACATGAATATATTATTACAATAATTTAATTCCGGATAATTGTGATGTAAAGATTTAAATAATGTATTTGGTAAGCCATTACTATTAACTTAATTATAATAATTCTACTGTACTGGTAGTTCTCACATTTTCATTTCATATCAGGTTTTGGTCCACTGAATTCGACTTTATGAGTTTTAATTCATGATTGGATCGAAGGTAATTAACGTGGTTCCTAGGATTTAAGGCCAGGCGCGCACTACGAGTTTTTCGCTGCTTTTTCGAAAAAAGCAGCGGCATAATGTCGCACTGTAATTCTGTACCAAACAGTTTTAAATTGTATTGCGCGCACTTAACGGCAGAGCCACCGCAGCGGCGCAGTATTACAGTACGACATTATGCCGCTGCTCTTTTTCGCCGCGCGGAGTGAGTGTAAGTATACAGACAGGGTGTTAGTGACATCGTAACGAATACTAAGGGGGTGATTCAGGCCATGATTCTTAGTTAATATCAAATATCCGTCGCAAAATCCATGATTAAAAAAATATATTTTCAATTCTATACTTTTGCGAAGGAAAATTCGACTTGATATAATAATAATAATAACATTTTATTTCCAAAAATAACACAAACGAAAGTTACAATAGTGGTTGATCGTACAGAGTTTTGATACAGATAGTAATTCTCTGTCCCCCAAACTAGGAAAACCTGTATTATGGGGGATCAGCGAGTCCGGACAGTTCTAGTGCTAAGGTACAGACCAAGGCTTATTATAATAATTTTAAAATATAGCAGCATACGGAGTAAGAAACGGTAATATGTTTAGTCTATGTGTTATTACTGTATTATTAATGTATATATATTAACTCAGAATTATAGTCTGAATCATCCCTCAAAGTTTTCGTTACGATGTCAATAACACCATGGATACTATACACCTCTGCCTATTCCTTCGGGGATACAAGCGTGATGGTATGTTAGGTATATGTTATCAGATTTCATACGGGAGACTTTGTTTCAATACGAAATAAGTCAGTACTTCACTACATACTTTGTTCAAAATTTAAATTCAAAAATATCTTTATTCAGTAGGTAACATAGTTACACTTTGAATCGTCAATTTTTACATAACGAACGTCTCATCCGCCTAAAACTACTGCAGCTTCTCACAACCTGTATAGCCGGGGAAAAGAAGCTGCAAGAAAAACCTCGACACAGGGCCCTAAACGTTCTTTAAAAAAAATATAATAAACATAAAATATTTTTATACAATTGAGTAATTTAGCTGCCTAATATCAGTTGTCAGACATGCATTCATATCTTCTAAATAATCACTAACTTTATAATAACCTTTTTTGTAAAGTTTTTGTTTAACTATTGTCTTAAAACAGTATAAAACAAAGTCGCTTTTTATGTCCCTATATCCCTATGTACGCTTAAAGCTTTAAAACTACGCAACGGATTTTGATGCGGTTTTTTTAATAGATAGAGTGATTCAAGAGGAAGGCTTTAAAATAACATCCATTAAATAGTAGAGAAATACTGTTATTTTTGAGGTTTTTAATGTGATGTCGTAAATAATTACATTTTTTCCTCAGCATTGCACCCGAGCGAAGCCGGGGCGGATCGCTAGTATTATAATGCTGGATTCAATTTTTCTTGACAACTAAGTAGTCCTCTACTCGTAAGAAAAGAAGAACTTTGTAGAATCCGCCAAGATAGTAATTACTTACTTAGAATTATATTATAGAAAGCAACAAAGATACCTAATTAATTTCATGGAAATTGTTGAATTGACATTACTGGCTACTAAAATATTAAGAATTCCATTCCTTTGAAATTCGGTTGTACAAATTTTCCTTAGTCCTACAACGAAGGCCTAAGATAAGGTTTCATTTGATTTTTTTACTCTATTTATAAGGAACATCTACAATAAACAAAGTAAGTACTTAATTAAAATATAAGTTATGTGGTGAATACTCTACGGGGTTTGTGCCCCGTAAGTAGCTCAAACGAGTATTAAAGACTCGGTCAAAGATCATAAACTCACGACTATTTCCCACCGGGGTAAGCAGGGACTATGGAATTCCATTTGCTTCTATACTGACATACTTTTCTTGCTTCCTCGTTTCATACAAGCACGCCGGTTCAGAGTAGATCGCACTGAACCTTTAAGGACATCTCCAATTTGGAATAGCATGTCTTTTTCATAATAGTAACAATTTCAGCGATGATTTCACCCTTCTTCTATAGTAAAGGTTGTGAGGTGGATTACTAACCCCATCAGGGTTACTATTGAGCCGCCAAAGGACCCTGACGACTACTAATTTGCATAAGTAAGTAGTAACCGGAACCAACATGCCTTCCGAAGTACGGATCATCTTACTTTTGGACAATCTGGTGATCAGCCTGTCATGTCTTAAACAAAAACTAGGGATCACGAAGTGATTATCGTGATATGTCCCCACCGGGATTTGAACTGGGACCTCCGGATTGTGAGCCGAACGCTCGAACCACTGGATCACGGAGGCCGTTTTCACCCAGACAGTAGGTACATTACCGGTTGGTAACTAATGGTAATTATTTAATCATTGGAAAATTACACCGAATGTTTTTAAGTAGGACGCGATGATACGCCATTGTACAGTGCTAAGTGTAGGTAATTATCAACAACTATAATGATGATGAGTAGAATTCCGTGGTCTCTGCCTATCCTAACGGGAAATAGGCGTGATGTTACGTATGTATGTCAATAGATGATAATTGAGGACCACGCACTTACGTTGACCTTAGAGACTTTTTGTTTGACCTGACTTATTATAGATTTGCCGCAGATGGCATTAACTATTTAGCCGGACAAATGGGGAGCGCTGAAGGCTCTCACCCGGTACTGAGGGCGCCCAGTTGGGCACGAAACACCTTCACAGGGCGACGTCTGAGAGGAAAAATATTTGAAAGAATTAATCGGCCCTAGTGGGTAGAACGCATGAATTTAGTAGCTTGTTCAAATCATATTTTTTGCTACAATGTAAAAAAACCTTTTTATAATAAGAACTTCTTGTTATAAAAAGGGTTCTTCAATTAATTTTTTTTTCTCAAATGGGGCGGATTGCTTCTCATATGGGGAGAGCCAGTTTGAACCCTGGTGCAGGACTTGCACCAATGAGTTATTAATTTATTTAAAGTGCAATTTTTACAAATACAGTTGATACGACTTTTAATGGTCGTTCGTAGGTTAGGTTAGGATGGCGATACGGTTTGCCACCTATCAAGTTGCTCTAACAGAAAGCTCGGTGAGGTGTGGGTACTTAGTTCTTGCGATGGATGTACCTCTGACTATCCCAATTGGGATATAGTCGTGAGCTTATGATATGTTCAATTCAACTTTACCTCAGCGCTTGGGAGGAAACACGGAACTATTTATTCATTTTTAAATCAGACAACACAATAGTCCACAGATGGTGCTATGAAGAGGCTAAACACTCTGTAGATATTTTACTTCTGATATAAGCACTTTTGGGAAAAACCACCACCACCCATGGAAAGTCAAACCATCACCTACATAAATGGGGCTTAAGGGAGTCGCCATACTGTGAATGTTGTCACCCGGATCAAACCATATCTCACATAGTGAACGAGTGCCCTCTGCACCGGTTCCCAGGTGGTATAGCCGAGCTGCATTGTGTGACGGATGCGGCAGAGACTTGGTTAGGGGAGCTTCTGCTGGATATATGATCCACGCAGGATATTTTATTTTTGTCTGCATAAGCAACAATAATCTGTTGGGAAAACACTACAATACAGTGTGGTTGTCAAGTTAGAGTACTTAGGTACATAATTATACGTATGTATATGTATATGCGAACGTGCTTTAATATGTTACCGATATGCGAAATGACTACATATTGGGTAATAAAGTCGGGTTTAGTGTCATAATTTATCGATTGTCGACCCGCTCTTGCTTCGCCGGCTACGTTTTACGTTGTTACTTCTGAAACGTTCAGAATAATTTATTTTTTCATTATTCGATATAAAGATAAGTTTCAGATCATAACAGAGATCAATCATTTGTTTTCTCCCCTTTATACTAATTGTAATTGTAACGTCAAAACACGAAATTACTATGGAATTTGTATATAATAAAAATATCCCACTTATTATTACATTTTTCTTTATTAAAATTCATAAAAATAAGTTAAATAGAAAATTTTAGCTTTAGATTTAAGCTTTAGATCTGTCTTTATTTAGTAAAAAGAATTGTAACAACGGATTCAACAAGAGTGTCTGTACTAGACAATTTTCGGATAAGTATTGTAAAAAATACAAACGCTTATTTTTTCCCGCTTAAAATCTTTTATTTTCTAGAAAAAACATACTTTTCTTCATTAATTTCTAATTTCGCGCGGAAACGGTTGGTCACGTGACATTTTGCCCAGTGACGTCACATTTGAACAAACAAAGAAACTGTCAAACAGTATAACTTGAAATCTGACAGATAGTTTATGTTACCATATTCGACATTTTATTGTTACAACTGTCAAGTAGACAATAATTGGTACCCGTTGTCGTAGCTTACAGTTTAGTGGGTTGGGTAGGTGTTTATTTGGGAAGAACAGTTGCGCGGTTACCTTGTTAGAAGTTCCTAGAGGACAGGATTTATAACTTGTCCATTCATAACTTACCATCCCCGCTATCCTTAATAGGCAAACTCTCAGCTATGCTATGAACTATAGCGTTTTAATGCGAATTCCTATTAGGAGGCAACAGAGGTACATACATACATAGCGGTCAAACACATAACCCTCCTTTTTGCTTCGCTACAGTCGGGTAAAAATTGATATGATTACTTAAATCGTAAGTTATACATGAACACCCCGTCGCCGTCGCGTAAGACACAAATCTTCATGCGTTTTTACATGCCCTGGAAGATAAGCAGCTGGACGCATTTTATGTTATTTATTCGCACTCAGTCCGGCATGGAAGGTCAGACAGGCAGTTGCTTTTGTAAAAAGCCGAATCTGTTTAATCTTCGGGTTAGGTAGGTAAGCGGTCTCTGTGAAAAACGGGATAATGCTAGGTAAATGTTGAGTCCGGCGTAGAAAATAACACGTAAATGATAATATACATTTATCCACTGGGAGGATATATTCGCTAGCTTTGCTTGGATCGAGGCCATATCTATTACCCCAAGTAGCATCGGTCTGGAGGCTTAAAACGAAATTATCTATTGATAGTCTATTCGTGGTTTATTTCTAGACAAGGGCTTTCTACAGATGGCTTCTATAAAGTATTAGTATTCTTATAGAGTATCTTCACTAATATTTGATTATTTTTAGATAATTTGCTCTATAGAGCACTTATTTTAAGTACATTTCTAGGTATGACGATTATCTTAAGACAATATTATCTATAAGTAATGAATAAAGCCTAGAGGAACCTATTTTCAAGATATTTTATAGATAAGATGGTATATTTTAAGATATAACTTTCTACAAATATTCAATTTTAGCTAGTGGTACTCTTATCTTTGTTTTAGAAAGACACTAAAGTCTAAATAAACTACTTTTATAGATATGTTATAGTTATTCTAAAAATTTGCTAGTGAAACAGTGTTTCCAGTGTTTATTTGCCTAACAATAGCATAACTAAGTGCAATTTTACTAGATCGATTGGCTTTATGCAACGGAGACAGTAAAAATTTAAAGATCACGATCTCATTTTTTGGGGTTCCCAGCTGGTCCTGACGTGAGCGTTCAGCCGATATATTGCCTCATACTCAAGATATAGTTCAAGAGGCGACCGACTTAGAGGTCTTAGAGGACCTTGGATGTGTTAATTTCTTAGATCGTAATGACATAACATTTTATATTATTCATGGATGTGTACAAATTGACGCAGCGCCGAGTATAAAGGTGATCTTTGTGGTGGTGCCTTTGAGATGGAGGGGGCTGGTGAAGCGATTTGCCACTTATACCTGTAAGAGGGGTATTAATCTATCCACCAACTTAAATTTAAAACTTATTTGTCAATCATGACTTTTATTCAAACAAAAATCGACTTTATTATTACTTCACTGTGATTGTTATTGGTATTTGTAGGGTCGTATGCTGATTGCCGGATTGCCATGGACAAATCACCAAACCACCACCATAGACAAAAGAAATGCACAAAAATGAAGTTTAGAAAAAGCGACCTTATTATTACTGCACTGCGGTCACAAATCATTTTAGGGTCGTGTGCTGATTGACGGAATACCACAGGGCCCCCAACTACCTGCGGTCGGCCACCGGCAAGACCGTGCCTCGAATCCCACTACCCTCCAGAGGGAGCTTCCCGGCCTGACGTCGCTTAAGGAACCAAATCGGTTCTAAGCAACACAACTGATACCCTTACATCCCCCAAAGGCACTGGTACTCCCGCGCACAGACGGAACGTAGCAAGTGGCTTGGCGCCTGGCTCCGGCGGGAGGGTGGTAGCTAACCAGGTGGCGGGGTCTACCACCAGCTAAAAGAGGTGTTATGTTTGGAATTACCCTTAGTCAACTCTTACGACATCCACGGGAAGAGGGGGGCGGCGACAATCGTATTCTTTCTCCGTCGCCGCACGGATAAGGTGAATTCTATTTTGCAATAGCGAGTTTTATTTTGCAAAATGAATAATATCAGGAGAAAATAACGGACCTGTGTCATTGTCATTATACTTATACCAGTAAAAAAAAAGAAATATGCTAGATTTGAAAAAACTAAAACTCTAGGAATCTCTAATATTGCAAGTAAGTCCAATAATAAAATTCACCTAAGAGGTAGAAAAACGTACAGAACGTCTGTCATTAAAGGGCTATGAACCTTTCTGGCATATCTCAGTGGCGCCACCTAGCGGATTTTTTAAAACTGCGGCGCACGATGAAACCTGTGCAAATCGATAGGGGACACTTGTCTGAACAAAAAAGCTTTAATGGACCTATGCTCTAAAGTGTCACGTTTTCAAGATATCTAGCTTGAAAGTTACGAAAAGTGTCGTATGGATAAATCGATTTTACTCTTTATCTATATACAATCGTAATATAGTGACAAAGTGATTGATTATACATGAAACATTATTTAATATACAACATATTTATCTTATTGAAAAAATGAAATTAATAAATACTTGCAACAACATTAATGGTTTTTGTCTTTGCTACATTATATAGGAAGTACATAGGTACTTAACTGTGCACACCTTATCTAAGGTTACTAATTGCAAACTGAGTTTATCAGTTTGTGTTATGTATGATATAGGCGTCATTTACTCCTTAACTTGATTTTACTTGACACAACGACAGGATCTAATGAAATATAAAATAAAGTTTACATTTTTATATACGCAATGCGTTTAGTGCGGCATCATTAGTACTCGTTAAAAAGCAGAATTCTCGAAGTTTAAGAAATCTGTGTAAGAGAAACAAAATGGTGTACTTATTAACTGCCATTTTGCTTTCTCGTTTAATTCCAGGAACTACGAAAATGGAGGTCCTTTGTTTAAAGTTGCACGAATTTCTATTATTTCGGCGGAATCAACAAGGATAGCGAATAACCATACAATAAGTGTGAGTGAGACAACATCATACAATAAATACAATAGGACGATTGGCAGCCGGGTGAACTTTCAGTCAGTTTGCCACTTTCATCTTCAACGTGCGCACGCGCTTTTCTCTGTTCTGAGACTCTATCCTGTTCATTCTGTTGTATTTGTTACCACTGTTGAGTTTGTTAATATTCCTCTTGAGTTTGTTAGTATTTTTGTTGACTTTGTTAGTGTTATTGTTGAATTTGTTGTTGTTGTCTTGGCAAGATGTCCAGTCATGTTGGTGCCAGGCAATGTTTTTTGCTGTGGTGTAAGCACTGTTCGTGGCCCGCGCCGAAGATCTCGGCGTCCTATACAGTTTTACTTGACGACTGAAGATTATATTGCTAGGCACCCCAACATCCTGAATTATGCTCGCCACTTATTTGACGATCAAGAGCTAAGTAATCTTATTTGAACATTGCAAAAATTAAAAATCTCAGTATGCAGTGTATCTGGTATCTATATTATAGTCCCTGGTCAGTATAATACATAAAATGACAATGTATAATTCGGCTCGTTTCTCAATCGTGCTTTTCATAATCGAAATGACATATGAAAAAAATTCGTGTATGGAAATAATATATCCTACTTTATCGAAGCTCTCATTATGTAGCGTCTTAGACGAAGTGTAATCAACGCAAAACATTTTTAACAGAAAGTCGTCAACTTATCTCTATTATAATTAGCCAGAGATAGCTCTTACGCCAAGCGTATCACTTGTGTACCAGACTTACGCTTTCAATAGATTTTATAGCCAACTATTACCACTTAATTATGTATAATAAATGATATTTGCATTTTTTTGTAACAGTAGAGAGTAATCAGTTCATATTAATGCAAGCACAACGGTAAGGCTGTTTTTTCATCTGACATGTGCTACGTTGCTAGGTTTAATATCCACCAATCAGATAATTGGGTCTGATTGTGATCGGCACAATGAACCCGATTGTAGGGTATGCAACGTAGCATCTAGCATGTTACTGGTGGAAACGCAGTCTAAATGTGACGTACTTACTTCATTATTGATGGAACAGTATTCTTATCGTTTCCAGCTAACTACGCAATACCGAATATGCCACATTTAAAAGAGGAAGTGAGGATTGCTTGCGCCCTAATAAATGCCTTCGGAAAACGGGTGACAGATCACCCACTTGTAAATGAAATAATCAACGATATACAGGGTGTTAGGGACATCGTAACGAAAAAAAAAATGGAACGCCTATTTTATTGTACTAAAAACGATGGTGGGTGTTTTTCTTGTCGCAAATGTTTAATTAAGATTTTGAATTTTTACTGTGCCGCAATGTAAGTCGAACAACGCGGCACACAGACGTTAAACCTACGCACGGCTACGTTACGCGTGCGTGCGTGATGTTGTATCTAGGTAGGAGTTTTCATTCTCTTGTATTTAGATGCTTAGTGGTGCAACGTTTAAAAATGTTGAGTTTGTTGAAGTAGAACACCTACTGCCACGATTTTTCACGCACGGTACCTACCTACCAGTTATTAAAACGTTCCTAACTTATTAACAATAAAAACCCTACTCTTGCCTTACCTTAATTGTTATTCCTTCGGATGAAGTACCTAGGTAGGTACCCTAGAACATGTCACGTCACGTAGGTATGCAACATCGCGTTTCCTCCGCGGTAGGTAGGTATCACACGCACTCACAAACACAACACCTTGCTCTTTAATAAACATCAACAATCTTCCATACTTTTGTGCAGTAAATGGTCTATGATCTATCATCATAGTCGACACTACTCATTTACAGAATAAAACAAACACAAAACACTCACAAACACGAAAAAAATATCCTCTAAAAACATCACGCGATTCGGGTCAAGCTTAGTATTCGACTGAGCGGAAGCGCGCGGCGGCGTTAGCGCAAAGCATGAAAGGCGCGCCGACGGCGCGCCGGCCGCGGCCGAGTCGAGCCGACGACTAGACAGAGAGAGAGAAGTATGTTTATGGTGCAAGTGACAGAGAAAGAAATAGTATCTGTTCGTATGCCTACTTTATTGGCGAGCGTTGCCCTTGACCCGTGCGCCGGCTATTCACCTGCGCATAGCTGAAGTTGTAGATACGTTATTATTATTATTGATGACATTGATAAAATTTAATAATTAGTAATTTTTATTTGTTTATTTTAAATGTGCGTTCTATGCAGCTTAAAACACAATATGGGACTGAAAAAAATCTTATTTTTTTATGAATTTTGCGACAGGAAACTTCACTTGATACCTATCAACTCAAAGAAATACCTAGTATCTGTTCGTAATGCCTACTTTATTGGCGCGCGTTGCCCTTGATCCGTGAGGCTATTCACGTCCGAGTATCCATCAAGACAGATCAAACAAGCCCTAACTCGGAGGTCTTGCGTCCCAGGATCCTTTAATTATGTCTTAGAACCTTCTTGGCCTATGTGGTCCAGTGGTTGAGCGATGGGATGCGGAGGGTCCGGGTTCGTATTCCGGTGGGGACATATCACAAAAATCTGTTTATAAGGCCTTTGGTTGGGACGTTACAGGCTGATCACCTGATTGTCCGAAAGTAAAATGATCCGTGCTTCGGAAGGTACGTTAAGTCGTTGCTCCCGTCTACTAGGTACTTATGTAAGCACGTAGCCGTTACATGAATATTGTACACAGAACAGGATAGGTTTAATTAGTTCTTTACTGATGATTTAACAATGAGATTTAAAACACGAATAACTTAGTATGTACTTAGTACCTCGGTACCAACATGTAACAAGAAAAATAAGATCACTCCTCTCGGACAATTTTTTTCTTTGAACATGCCGACATTGCCTACGCGGCGGAGTTGCCGAACTATCGATAGGTAGATTATCAATTGTTGAACTTGAAAATTGTCTAAACTATCGAAAGTAGTGATAGTACATTTAGATCGATACTAGCGATAGTACCGATAGGTCTTGCTTTGTAACAATAATGGGTATTGATCTAAAAGATCTATCGATAGGTACCTACTATTGGTTTTTTTTTAACTAGGTATCGATAGAATATCGATAGGCAACACTCTGGCGCGGCGGAGTGTCCGCCCAATTCTAGACGCGATCTCGCTCGATTTTTGTGTAGCGAGGTTTTGCGTAGGTACTTACATAGGTACTAAGTTGGTGGATGGTTGACATAGTAGGTAACTAATTACCTAATCTGTGGTGGTTGTGTTAGTTGGTTGTTAGTTATTCTAATGACAACAAAGAATACAATTATTTACTGTTTCAACTGTTTTAGGTAGATAATGGCCCCGATTCCTATGAGTAAATGAATGAATAACCCGGTCGAATCAAAAAGGTATCTCGCTGGTATGCAAACCGTTTGACGTGTGCTGTCAACTTAATTCTGTCGGTTGTTTTAGATTTCTGCTTAAAATTGACGTGTATTCCATAAATTTTATGCCTGTTGATTATCCGTCCATTTAAGAATAAGAATAAAATAAATTTATAATTTACGATAGACAGAGAAAGAAATAGGATCGGTTCGTAGTGCCTACTTTGTAGGCCGCGCCGCCGCCGGCGTGCGGCGCGGGGCGTGCGGAGCGGGGCGTGCGGAGCGGGGCGCGCGGCGCGCGGTGCGTGTGGCCGTTGACCCGTTCGAGCAGCTGTTGTCTCCATTACATCGAAAATTTTCGATAATTTGTCATTATTGTTTTTTTTATTGAAATTTGGGTTCTATGCAGCTAAAAGCATAATATGGAATTGAAAATAATTAAAAACAAAACTCAAAATTTCATGAATTTTGCGACGGAAAATTCCACTAGATATTAACTCAGAATCATGGTCTGAATCATCCCTCTCAGTATTCGTTACGATGTCACTAACACCCTGTATACCTTAAGCACGACGCCCCAAACTATCTATGCGAGTTTGTAATACAAAACAATTTAAATCAACGCAGAGCCGCTTTCCAAGCTATAAACTCAAGTGAAGGCTTTCAACAGTTTCCCATCTTATCATATGAGGATCTGTTGATAATGTCTCTGGGGCCGTATCAAGTGACGCAGGCAAGAAGCTACTATGGCGAACACCTAAAAGAAAACGGAACGTTTTTCATTGAAGTGTATGAAGATTTTGAAGTTGACTATAATTTAAATCAATACAACATAGTACTTTGTGATCCTTGGCTGACAAGAGCTAAAATACTCTCGAGGCACCAGAGCAACAGAATTTATTTTGTATATATCTTGCTAAATAATAGTTTGAAAAACAGAAATAAACTTGTCGGTCACTATTGCAGCTGTATAGTTGGAAAACGGACACTCGGGTGCTGTGCTCATGTCATGTGCATAGTTTGGTATATGGGATGGGCTCGGCACCAAGAAATTCAACCCCCTGCTGCCTTTTTAGATCAAGTTATTATTTCTGATGAAGAAGAAGATTGATTATTCAAGAAGACTGATATTCATTATCCTAATAGGTACGAATTTGTATAAAAAAGCCTATTTGTTATAAGTATATACACTGTATGTATTCAATAACAATTAGTATTGATTTCATTTTTAAGCAAAATATAAATAACTATATGACTACTTTTACGATGTTTTATTTCATACTTATAAAAACACAACTAAGAAAATCGATGAATAATTGAACAATGTGTTCATGTAATATGATTGTTATGAACTAAACGCATTGAAGGCACACACCCCATTGGTGTGTCTATACGAACTAGGTATGTATGTTCCATACACTGCTGTAAAGTAAAGTAGTCCTAAAAGCGAATTTTCACACCCCACCTGCTTTCACTGTGATTAGACATTTAAGCTGCCTTTCATTGAATAAACATAAAAACTCAAAAAGTGTGAAATTGTTAGACAATCATAGCAAATAACTTTGAGCGTGATTACCACGAGAATAAGTCATGAGCTGTACATCTCACGACTCGTTTCTGGATTTCTTTTAAGTTATACATAAAAGTAAGTTATAGATATTTATTTTATCTATTTTCTATTTATTTATTTTTCAATAAAGTAAAATGTGGTATATTAAACACTAATATTCCATGCATAATCACTTAGTCACTATATTCCAATTGCATATAAAAGTAAAATCGATTTGTTCATACAACACTTTTCGGAACTTTCAAGCTAAATATCTTGAAAACGTGACGCTTTAGAGCATAGGTTCATTAAAGCTTTTTTGTGCAGAAAAGTGCCCCCTATCGATATGCACAGGTTTCATTGTGCGCCGCAGTTTTAAAAAATCCGCTAGGTGGCGCCACCAGGCTATGCCAGCCTCCATAGTGAAATGTTCAATGCCCTTTCTTTATATTTAAATAAAAAAAAAATATTAAAATACATACATACATAAACTCACGCCCGTATTCCCTGAATTCAATATCGTTTTGACGCTAATATCATAGGGTTACGCATACGCACGAAGTGTCTCCACGGGAGTTAAAAACAAAGTAACTATGTTTATATACAAGAGGTTATCGTCTGAGCATTTTTGGATAGATGTAATACCACTCATACATTTTATCGCCTTCTTTAAACCATACTACTTAGACTGAATTTAACGAAAGATCTAAATGACTTAAGATTATATTTCGCATTGTTTACAAATAAAAATATTTTACTTTCCCTCGTCAATTAATGCAATCGATTGCTTCTGCACAATTCCATCCATAATTGTTCACAACGTAAAAAATACAGTTCTCTGATGAATGTCTAGAAATACTCCGAGAAGATAAAACAGTATACAAAAATGACAGTTTATAGGCAATCTTAAAACACTCATAAACCTGTTTTTTCTTCGACTAGTAAGTTTAGTATGTAACAAGTACAAATAGTCTTGTCATTATCTAGAGCCATACTACAGATAATTCTTTAGAATGTTTGTTCTAAAGGAATCGATTTTCTAGACAATTTTAACTAGACGCCATTTTTATTGCTTGAAACGTTTTTACATTATTATAACGAACTATTTATTCGTGTTTTTATGAATAAATTATGTCTAATAAATCATTCTACACGTTTTAAAATACTATATTATGAATGAAATAAATGGTTAAAGCATTTAAAACTAATTTAAAAAATATTATTTTTACAAAATATTTTTTTATTTGGTAAATTATTAATTAAATATTACATTTAAAGCGGGCGCTCTTATTTTAAGAGAGTTTTACACAAATTCGACGAGAGACTTTCATCCGCATTAGGTTTTTCATGTCTAGGTGACAATATCAGCCCGTATAAGCGGTAAATAAATAGGAATTTAGAAATTTGTAACGCCATGTTGTAATATTAACTTTTACTCTTGTGAGATCTGCGCCATTATGAATCGTTGTCTATTTCAAATAAAAATTATCTTAAAGCTGTTAATGTTAAGAAAATTTGGTCTTAAAACTTCACATGCAAAGATTTCTGTTTAGCTCTTAACATTATCTATAGACTATCTACTAGTGTACATTGTGGTCTATAAACAGTTTAGAAAGACTCTAGAAGTACGCCTTTAGACTTTAAAAAATTTCAACTCTTAACTCTATCTATTCGTGCGTTCTTAACTCCTTCTTATGAATAGCTACAAGGTTGTGCCCACTTGGCTAGAGGCTATCTATAAGCGTTCTTGAAGATAACTTGAGGGATATTTTACTCTAGAGGTAGACAATCAAATCGCATTCTATTAGATATCTAATATCCCCTTTTTAGACTCGCCAATGCTACTTGGGACTACATACTCAGCAAAAAATAATAAACCCAACTACGGAAAAATCGCGCAGTATAAAGTATGAAACAAGAAAATACACATACACATACATAAACAGCCTAAACAAGAGAATATTTCTCTGAAATTCATCCGAATACCCATGGTTATCAGAAATAGTCTTGCTCAAATGTGAATCTGTCCTAAGAGTTTGCTTACTAGGGCAAATGACCTTGGCTACCTCCTAAAACAACTTTATAGCGCGCAATTTTTCCGTAGTAGGGTTATAGTTTTTAAACTTTTATTTTTATTTATATTATTTTAGGGTGTTTTACTTGGGGTGTTTTATACAAAACGGAACATCTGAACAGTTATGTTATCAATTCAACGTAATTATCGAGTAAAGACAAGCAAACTCGCAAGTAAAAGCTTTACGTATTCGAAATGTGCAAATTAGGTCCTTTTATTTGATACCCAGTGAATGAAATACAAGCTATTACGCAAAACGACATCCATTTCTCATTACTCGTCGTACACATTACTCTCCTGAATACCTAGCCTAGCAGTCCTAGCAAAGCTTTGCTTTGACATGTGTACTATGCTTCGTCCTCATTCACGACCGGAAAATCACCAATAAAGTCTGGCAGTAAGTACAAGAGCTGTTCCGTGACTTCTGAATGTATCGTGTTAAGTTTTAAATACCGAACAAGGTTTCATTCAATACGTACTAAAATTTAATCCCACCTAAAATGCTACATTTATAAATAAATGGAAAACTGTGTGAAATTCATCAAAGTAGAATATAGTCACTGTGGTCCTGCCAGTGTGTCACCGGCATGTTTCCCAAACGGGGAGTGCAGGTTCGATCCCCGGAGATACAGTTGGCTCGATCATTATAGACGGCGATCTTCATCATGCGATGGCTTTAAAGTTGCGAGCTTAAAGTTATTTATTTAAATGTTATTTATGAAAACAATTTTCTAAATATTCACTGAAGCTCGGCTCGAATCACTCTACTAGAGAAGGTAGGTACCTATGTACTTAGATTATGCTTTCACACTCCATATCTACATAGTTGACAAGATTGGATGGACGAATTACTTATTCACTTTTGCAATGAAAATACTTTACACTGACTCTTACGTGACAAAAAATCCGTGTTGCTCTACAAAGGCGAAAAAATGATTTTATGAAAATAACAGGACCATACCGAACAATGACACCTGGTAACACAAGTCAACATCTCTGTCAAATAATTTGAGAAAGAACCGTAGCTACTACGTAATTTATGCTGAACAAATAATTTCAATCGCCGAACTTTCAATTTGCAGGCGTCGAAATGTTGAGACTTTGATCTTGATTGATCGATTAATATATAATGTAAGTAAGTATTTATAATTATTTGATTATGGCTCGGGACAAAAAAATCTTTAAGTGTTCCATTATAAGGGGCTGAAATTTGTCTCCGGATTCAAAGTACCCACTTACCTTTTTTTACTTGGGGAAGTCCTCATGAATACCTGCCCGGGCGACTGACACGAGGTTACGTCGGACCGTACCGGCTTAACACGGGCCACCGGCTACCCGGAGTTTCGGAACATTTGTGAATTGAAAAGTTCAGATTATGCCTGAAATAATTATCATCATGACTGGTTTAGTACCAAATGCAAATGTAGAAAGTACAGAGGATTTACGTCACTCGTGGGTGTGGTAACGCGAGCAAGCCGCCCCCACAATACGTTTTTCAACTGCTAAGTATTCCCTGGATATGAACGAATGTGTAATATTGAAAATGAACGATTGTATATTCTAAATCCTGGTTTTATACATACTTACTCAATAATTATATAAATTTCATACATTTTTAATTAATCTGGAATGGACGCTATATTTTTTTCGAGTGGGTAACTAATTGGACTATTAAATTCCGTGATCGAAAAAGAGATCGAGGAAATATTTTTCCACTTACTAAAAATATTTCGCTTGAAATTATATATAAATTATGTATCTATAAATAATTTACGTCAGCGCCATGCGTCAGTTGGACTAATGTAATGGTTTTACTTACTTAGCTTTCAAAGACCCGCAGAGCTAATATCGAGTTTATATGATCCACTCAATATTCCCACATTTCCCGAAGACATGACTAGAATAACTAGATTTGGAAGATTCCCAATAATTTCACAAGCTGAGCTATGTGCGTTTATACTATTACATCATTTAAACTTGAATCAATGATTATTGATTCTCATCATCAATCTAGTTACTTGTTTCATCTTAGGACATCAATGTCACAAGTAATTGCAAGTTGTCTCTTAACATATTTTTTTTTAATAAATCGGTTCAAATTGTACTACCGAATACCGATTCGACTGTGGCCGGGGTATCCTAAAATCAATTAATTTACTTTTCGAGCATGAATTTGTCGACTTTATGTCTAGACCCGGGATTTTAATTAACAGAATGTACTTATAGGTTAATCGGTTATAGAGAGGAAAATTCGTTACATTTTCCGTCAATGTCATTATATTAGACAAGCTGAGTATATTAGAAGATTATAAATATGAGTATATTAGATAATTTAATAGGTATGAAATCGGACTATTGTTAATTCCAGCCGAGGTAAGTGAACTTACCCAACGTGAGTCTCAATAATTGTGAAGAATTATAATATATATGTTCGAATTGTGTTACATAATCCCATGTATCACGTAGACATCCATATTCGTGAACGTGAGGACCGCCTATGTAGTATCACATATTTTAATAAAATATATGCAAGATTGTACGAATTTTGAGGTGAAATGTACTAAAACTATGAACATTAGTAGTTAAAAGCTTTGAGCGCTAAGCGGTTTGTCTCATACACCGGCCATCCTGACGTCAGAACCGCCGGTGTATTTCTATATTTCGTTAATGGCTTCTGAAACCTATGCCAATCTTTAGAACGCCATTGTGCTTCAGAATGCACGCAACATCCAATTAAAATATCATCGGGGTACACGGCAAATTAAAAAACCCACTGCTATTCTAAAAGAGCTGTAAGTACTTCGGAAAATATTCTGGATCTTAGAATCTCATGCAAGCACAATCGGATGCCATTTTATTAAGTTATGTGATACTACATAGACGGTTTAGACGTTCACCTATATTCTATATAAGAAAGGAAGAAGAAGGAAAAAAATATTTATTCGACATACTTAAACTAATGTTTTCACACATTAAAAGAAAATAATGCAATTTTATTATGAATTTATGCCAAAACAGTTCCACCTCAGCATAATGCCATAGACTATGACACTGATTTTCAGTTGGAACCGCTGAGGTAAGTATAAGTATATTCGATTAATAAGGAAAAAAACGGAAGTCGAAAGAGTGAATTTAGAGTTCAATTTGTCGATATTTGACTTCAAAATAGAACGATAATGGAGAGTAATTCTGTTAGAAGCTGACGAGTTACATCGGTAACATGTGAAATACTTACAAAGGTGCAATTCCTCAAATTTAATCCAACGCAGTCAAGAAAGATAACCATGTTCGACGCTGTAATTGATGGACGCTGCTGGTAATTCCAAGCGGAGATTAAAAACGTTCTCCGAATGTATGATTGTGAGCCAACACTAGTTGACGTATTCCAATAAAATAAACAAAACAAATCGATATTTCAATAAAATTTACAAAAACGTTGACCAACTAAACCGATTGATTGATTCACACCACAAAGTCAATAGCACAACAATGTCGATCAAATTGCCCTGTAAAATTGAATTTATCAAAACGTTTCCTAAATAAAAGTATAAAGGATTCCAAACAATCTGGTTCAATATTTTTTAATTACGAGTACGTGGCGAGCTCCTTCGCATACAAGACAGACGTGGCAAGGAGGTTGGCACGGAGCCAACTTCTCTATTCGGAATTTAAGCCACCAGCTCAGGAGGATCCCCGCCCCTCGCACCTACAGTCAAAAAGAGATGAATGAGGGGTGCGATAATACAAGTCCGGAGGTCACACTTAACTGGCAGAGCACTGCTTTATTCTAGCTGTTGTATTCTTCATTAGAAACGGTGGCAGTGAGCGCGTTGTCTTCGTTTTTCTAATTTCACGTGATATATGAATGCGGTTGTGGTGACAACAGTATACATTTTCATGATGCAAGCACTACGTTGTTGTTAGCAACTGGAAAGCAATTTATACTAAGAGTGAAACGTCTTGTTGTTCTGTTTGCTTCGTCTCGGAACATAAACTCTTCTCTTATAATATTGGTAAAAGCTTGTGTAGTTTGCAGGAAATAGGAACCACGTGTTGGTAACATTCTATGATCATTACTCCATATATTGTTAGTATCAAATTTTGCTTCTACACTAAGTAAATTAATAAATGTTTTGTTTGAATAATATTTATTGGAGCTTATCAATTCTTTCTATTTCTCTTTTGTTTTGTATTTCCTGATTGTACAATAAAGTATCTGTTATATTAAGTTACGTTGTAATTACGACAACGACAAGTCGGCATATCAGATTGGGATAATTCTGTGTTCTTTTACAAATATTGTAGGTAACAGAAATATGAATTTCAATTTATGATTTTGCTTAGTCAAGATAATGAGAAAAGAATCAATTGACTTTGATATTTATATCGGGTATTTCGATAAATTGTGTAATTGGAATTGGAATGAGCACATACAATGAGGGATTTCTAGAAATACGTTCCCCAACAATTACTTATTTTCTCATTACTCGGGTACATAATTTATCAAAAATAAAAAAATAATGTTGCTTGATATTTGGATACATTAAGTTGATTCTCTTTATTTTAATCAGAATAATAACGGGTGGGAAAAAGACATTTTAATTTATAACCAAAAACCACACTCGGTCTGCGATCGTTGAAGTTAAGCAACTTGCGCAAAGGCCAGTCATAGGATGGGTGACCACAAAAAAAAGTTTTCATCTCGAGCTCCTCCGTGCTTCGGAAGGCACGTTAAGCCGTGTTCCCGGCTGCATTAGCAGTCGTTAATAACCACCAATCCGCACTGGGCCCGCGTGGTGGTTTAAGGCCCGATCTCCCTATCCATCCATAGAGAAGGCCCGTGCCCCAGCAGTGGGGAGGTTAATGGGCTGGTGATGATGATGATGTGTGTTATCGATGAAATTAGAAGCTTAAACGAGGAAAATCTTAACAGCGCCATCTATATTGCTTTTGAGGAGCGTAACCTGGAAAGTCCCTCATTGAAAAATCTAGAGTAGTAAAATCTAGTACTTCTCACACTTGCAATAATTTACTTAAGTACCTAATATAGAAATCCAGCCAATCGGAGAAATATACTTCAGTCCAGAATTTAGTTTCTCATAATGTTACTTCCAACACACTAACAAATAGACGAATACTTAGACATATACATATAAAGCATTAATTTCGATGATCCGATAGCAAATCATTTCACTGTACAAGGAGATTACTTGCCATTGAACGCCATTGATAATGCATACATAAGCTGTGATGTAGGGCATCCGCTGATAGCATTCAGAGAATGTGCTGTCTAGATATGGCAAGGCTAAGCAGATGGATTAACAATAGAAGCAGACAATGCCCGATCCAGTGAACATATCTAAACATAGCATAAGCCACTTCAGGACGTTATAGTGGCAATTTACAATTTCAATCTAATCAATAAAGTTAGCAGCATCGGGCAGGGTCAGTTGTTAGATGGTTAACCATTATTAGTATCAACCAACTTTTAATTATTTTATTTTTGACGTGACTTATTGTACATTTGCCGCAGATTGACATTAACTACTTGGCCGGACAAATGGGGAGCGCTGAGGGCTCTCACCCGATACAAAATTTAAGACAACAGGCCTGAGGGTGCCCAGTTGGGCGCGAACCTAGGCTCAGGGCGTCGTCTGAGAGTAACTATTTAGTTGAAAGAATTAATCGGCCCTAGTGGGCATAAGTGCTGCATGAGGGAAATCGTTGACCACGCCGGCGGGGTCGGTATCGGGGTTATTACCGTACGCTTATCGGTTGAAGAACAAAATTACTTAAATGGGTTATTTGTAAGCTGATGGCAGTATGTTTGTACATTAATAGTAGTCAAAGTTTTCAAATCATTCATAGCCTTTAAACCCAGCCACGACCAGCAAAACCGACAAATTTAAACCTGAGCTCAAACGCAGATTTCGACAAACGAACAAAACAGTTCAATCCGTTACCTAACAGAGAGCCGTGTGTGGGTTTTTCTTCAAATTTTAGTCTGTCCGCGTCAGGATGGATTCTCCTGTATCTATATTTCAATATAATACTATAACGTAGGTAGGTAGTTAATGTTGTTTGGTTTTTATTTTATAACTAATGTCCAGTACAAACATAGATTAAAATCTTAGTTTTCCAATGTTGTATAAGAGCGACCATAGTACACCCTAAACTACGAGGCCCTTGCTTCCCTGCGAGTACGTCTCTTCCCGGTGCGCGGGCGGCAGGGTTCAGTCTACAGTGTTCAGTTCCGCAACGTCGAGCGGCGCTACCGCGTGACCTATTGACATTTTTTGTAAATTCTTAAGTTATTCGAAATAAACTAAGTGAATACAAGTTCTCGGTGTTTCCCTTAAAGTTCAGAAGTGGGATGAAGTCATGCTTACAAGTTAAAATTCGATTATAGTGCTAGAAACATGAAAATACATGTTCAGGAGTATCTATTTATTTTGTCGTAAGGTCGCGCGAGCTGGCAACATCGCGCGCGCGGTTCGATTACTTGATTTGTGTGTGCTCGTTGGTACCTAACACGTGCTTGTGCGTTTTATGAGTGAATTACAGTTTGTTTTCCACTTAATTGTGTTTCTGCTTAAAAAAAAACAATTGTTTTAATATTAACAGAGTGTATAGTGAGTGCGGAAATATGAGAAGTCGTGATACAAGTGAGGAGCGTGAAAATCAGCTCCGTAGACGATTATTGTTCGAATTAGAGACTCGCCGGTTATCGAGACGAATACAAGAATTGGAAAAGGAGATATTTAGCGTTCGTGAGACCTGGGGTAGGTCGGTGCCTGTGGCTGACGCCGGTAATCAACAGTATGTGGATATTCAGCAATCGCCGCCGTCGCCACTTCGCGCGGGGTCTGGCCCCGGCGCGGGCGGCGCGGGCGTGGTCTCTAGTCCGGCGCGGGCTGGCGCGGGCAAGGATTTCGACCGCGAGGCAGGGACGCCACCACTACCTACGGGTTGGACTGCACCAACTCAAGGAGTTAAGGGATATTTCACCGCTCCTCTGTTCGAGTCAACGCGGCTGTCGAGCGCGCCGCTACGAGCGCCTACGATGAACGCGGTTGCGCCGCCGCCTGCTCCGGAGGGAGCGACGGAGGCTCTGCCGGCCTCTGTGTGTGTGTCGGCGAATGCTGCGCCGTGTCCGCATATCTCCGTGCGCGACGCCGCCGGCGGGCCGGTGCCGTCCGCCGCTGGGAGCAGCGCCGCGCCGCCGGCGCCGGCGCCTGCGGTTCATCCAGGCTTTTCTGGTATTGGACTTTCTGGGTATGTCGAAAATTCAACTAATTTGCCGTCACTTAGATATGTCGGTCGTAATGACCCTATACCGGAGTTCGATCCTAAAACATCTATGATTACTATGGAAATGTGGATACGTAAAGTAGAAGGAATAGCCAGTATGTATAGTTGGGACGAAAAGACAGTCATGTTTAACTGTTTGTCGAAACTAAAAGGTTACGCCCGTCAATGGTACGATCAGTTGCCTGCAAATGACATGAATACATCATGGCCCGACTTCAAAACAAAGCTTTTGACTGCCTTTCCGTCCCACAAAAGTAAATTAAATATGATGCGTGATTTAGTGAATATTGTCAGGCAACCCGACGCCGATTACCTGCAATTTTATTACGATAAATTAGCGCTGGGGAATGCATGCGGTATTCCGTCGCCTCTGATAACCGAGGCGATTATTGGGACAATTGGTAGCGATCTCGTAGAGGTTGGGGCGGTGTCCGCGGGCTGTACCGACCCTAATAAACTATTAAATTACTTGTCATCGCTGAGGGCGACTATGCGTGTTACAAACCGATACGGTGGCTCTTACAGCACTAAAAATGAGAATGTCATCAAGTGTCATAACTGTAAAAAACGTGGACATACTGCGGCTCGTTGCACGTATAAGATTCGCGACAAATTAGCTTCAGTCTGTAATTTTTGTGGTAGAAAGGGGCACCAAGAAAATAATTGTTTTACAAAAATGCGTAAGTGCTCTTACTGTAACAAAATGGGACACGTTAAAGAAGAATGTTTAAAATTGAAAAGCCGTAGGTCTTCCGCTGCGAATACTGATGCAGGGCAATCGACACATACAGTGCGTGTTATTCAGGATGCGTCAGGTGGTTCAAAATATTATACGACGGCGAAAGTGAACAACGTGTCTGTTTACAGTTTCATTGATTTTGGTAGCTCATGCGTCACTATAACCGAAACCATTGCGAAGCAGTTACATTTAAATGTCAATGAGTGCAATGGTGTCAATGTGATTAAGGGTTTCGGCGGTTCACAAATAACACCAATAGGTGAGAGTTTGATTAACGTGACGGTAGACGAGGCTACTTGCGAGGGTATTAAGGCGTATGTTGTTCCGGATTATGCACAGGATTTGGGCCTGATTATCGGTCAACCTTTTACGGAATACTACAACGTTTACGTACTAAAGACACCTACTTCTTTGAAAATATATAATGCTAATTACTTACACGAATTACCGAAATCAAATATCTGTGAAGATAATGAACGCGTTAAGTTGTGTGCGCAAGAAAACATTCAATTGCAGCCTGGTGTGAATAAGATAGTCCTGTGTTGCACCGATGTATCAGGTCCCATTTCAATAAACAACACTGAGATTTCGAAACCAAGATCTGAGTATATTATACCGGAGAGTATTTCGGAAATAATTGAAGGTCGGTTGGTCGTAAACGTAATTAATGAAGGGAATGAGGTGGTAATGATTCCAAATGGTAGCTGTGTTGCACGTGCGACTGTCGCGACGGGTGATCTCCAGTCATATAAAGTAGGATCAGACTTGGAACCTTCTGTTGTTGCGACCCTTGAAGACATTCTTCAAGAGTTTTCGGAATGTTTTTCGGGTGATGAGAATAAAATAGGGAAATGCGCCGTTAAAATGAAAATAGAATTGACTGATAATAAGCCTGTATATTATCGTCCCTATAGAATGTCCCTTGAGGATCGTCAGCTTGTACGTAAGATAGTATCAGAACTCTTAGACAAAGGCATTATAGAAGTTTCAAACTCACCTTACGCCAGCCCTGTCCTTCTAGTGTCTAAGAAGACAGGAGAGAAGCGCATGTGCGTTGACTACCGTGCTCTAAATAAGATAACAAAGAAAGAGCGTTACCCGCTCCCGTTAATACAAGATCAGCTAGACCGCCTGTCAAATCAACGAGTATTCTCTTGTTTAGACGTTACGTCCGCGTATCATTGCGTACAGATTAATGATGATAGTAAGGAGTACACAGGATTTATTACACCCGATGGACACTTCCAATATACTCGAATGAGTTTTGGTTTGGTCAATGCCCCATCCGTCTTTCAAAGAGCGATGGACGATATATTAGGACCGCTTAAATTCAAATTCGCTACTGCTTATCTTGATGACATAATTATTTACGCCGAGAATAATGCCGATGCTTTGGACCGTCTGCGATCGGTTCTAGAGAGAATTCGCGAGGCTAATATGACTCTGAGATTGGACAAATGCTCTTTTCTTGTGTCAACTGTCGAGTATTTGGGTCACGAGGTGAGCAACGGTGAGGTAAGACCTGCCCAGCGCAAGTTGAATGCTGTACGCGATTTCAAAGTTCCTGAAAATGTGCACCAGGCGAGGCAGTTCATGGGGCTCGCGAGTTATTTTCGAAAGTATGTCCGTAACTTTGCATCTATGGCGCGTCCCATCACATTACTCACTAAGAAAGATCAGCCTTGGGCTTGGGGTCAAGGTCAACAACAGGCGTTCGACGAATTAAAATCAATTTTAATCAGTCGTCCAGTATTAGCACTATTTAATCCTGAGTATCAAACTCAGGTACACACAGATGCCTCTAAAGTCGGTCTTGGTGGGATTCTTCTCCAAAAGCAACCAGATGAGTCTTGGAAACCTGTCGCTTACGCCAGTAGGCAGACCACCCCAGCTGAGCAACAATATCACAGCTTTGAGCTGGAAACGTTGGCGGTGGTTATGAGTCTCCAAAAATTTAAAGTGTACGTCAGCGGTATAAAGTTCACAATCATGACAGATTGCAACGCTTTGCGTTGGACGTGGACCAAGCGCGACTTAAACCCTCGTATCGCCAGGTGGTGGCTCGAAGTACAGGGTTATAATTTTGATGTTGAATATCGAGCCGGTAAATCTATGGCGCACGTTGACGCGTTGAGTCGTAACCCCGTAGAATCAGTCATGCGTTGTGTAGAGAAAGACTTAGTTGAAAGTTTACAAAGAGGTGACGACTCAATACGGTCAACTATCGAACAGTTACAGGACGAACTCTCAAAGAACAATACTAGTGGTCTGGCTCGAGATTATGTCGTTGAAAATAATGTTTTGTTCAGAAAGGTTAATGGCGAAAATAAGGTTGTCGTACCGCGGTCAACGCGTTGGTCACTCGTACAGACTTTTCATGACAATAATGGGCATGTAAATTACAATAAGACGTACGATGCAATGAAAAGTAAGTACTGGTTTAGTGGCATGCGCCATTTTGTACAAAAATATGTTCGTGGTTGTATCTCCTGCCAATACGCTAAAAAGCCTACAGGTCGTCAAGTGGGACTTTTACATTCGATTGAAAAGGTTGCAGTTCCTTTTCACACAGTGCACGCTGACCATCTGGGTCCTTTTTGCAAAAGCCCAACGGGCAAGATGTATATCTTAGCCATCATTGATGCGTTTACCCGCTACATTTGGATCGAGGCGGTGCGTGATACTAGCTGTGAGAAGGTATTGCAAACATTTGATCAGTTCATAAAAACTTTTGGTCTGCCGACCCGCATCATCACAGACCGTGGTAAAGCTTTCGATTGTCATGCTTTCAAAAAGTATTGTGTTGACAGGCAAATAAAGCACGTAATGACAGCTGTTGCTAGTCCTAGGGCGAATGGGCAAATTGAGCGTTTCAATCGCACCATTTTGGATGCTCAATTGGGAAAAATATCTTCCAAAGATTCAACTAGGCATAAACTCCAACCAAAATAATACCACACGTAAGTCGCCCATGGAGTTGCTGTATGGTTTCCGCCCGCGTCTTTCGGGTGACATTGTCGTACCTACACGTAACGATATGTGTGAAATGAGAGAGACTGCCGCTACTCGTTCACGGGAGGCGGCTTACCAAGCGAAACAGCGTTTTGATAAAACTAGACGTGTAGAAAAGTCGTTTAAGGTCGGAGACCTGGTGCTTGCTGAACGTAAGATTATCCGTAAGGGTCTTCGCAGTGGCAAATTGATACCACGATTTGATGGACCATATGTTATTGTTAAAGTTTTGCCTCACGACAGATACGTACTTAAGAGTACAAATACTCGTGGTCGCCCTTACGAGAACGTTTTTGCAAGAGACAAACTAAAGTCTTTCCGTTCGTCTAGTACCGATTCAGATTAATTTAGCACTTAAGAGTGATCGGGTTGCCAATCTCTAATTTGTGATTATGTTGTACTCTTCATTTATGATCATGTTTGTACTCGGATTAAGAACCGAACCACTTTTGTTTGATTGATTCATTATTAGAGAAATTGTCTAATAATTTGTTATTAGAGTAATGATGATTTTGTGTTATTAAATTGTCTATGATCGATCATCATTAATTATCATAACCGTTTACCAGGCCTGTACTCACCCTTAAGAGGTAGTGAGTTGAGATGACAATGAAAGTGGTACATAGACGTCACCTTAAGAGGTGGTCGTTTGTAAGTATCTGGATACGTGCGCACGATAAAAAGACAATAAGATAACCGAAGAGGTTTTCCTGTAATATACGCATGCGGCCTTTCAGAGGGCAAGACTTTTACGACGGGATGCTAGAGGTGAGACCTTCAGAGGTGGACCATCTGTTGCTAGCTTGCTGTTCGCTGGCCTTCGGAGGCTAGTAACCTTCAGAGGTTTGTTGAACGATCACGAGAATGAAGTGAATATTACCCGTCCATTGTCAGCCTTCAGAAGCTGACTTCACCCAACTGTCAATGTTGGATTCCAACCTTCGGAGGTTTAATCATCTGCTTTCAGAAGCCTACTGTTCCCAATCTTCAGAGATTGGTGAGGCCTTTGGAGGCTGTATAAGATTTCCCTTTAGGACTTCTGCGCGGGACGCGCAGATATCAGGATGGCCGACTATAAGAGCGACCATAGTACACCCTAAACTACGAGGCCCTTGCTTCCCTGCGAGTACGTCTCTTCCCGGTGCGCGGGCGGCAGGGTTCAGTCTACAGTGTTCAGTTCCGCAACGTCGAGCGGCGCTACCGCGTGACCTATTGACATTTTTTGTAAATTCTTAAGTTATTCGAAATAAACTAAGTGAATACAAGTTCTCGGTGTTTCCCTTAAAGTTGTAATATTTCTATAAAACCATTTGCACTTAAAAGTAAAACTCGTAGACCGATCCAAGTTTTCAATTTCTGAGGAGTTGGCAGAGCAAAGAAATCAATTTTGCAGCGAGCGAATGGAATATTTTGTGGGAGATTAGCGAAATAGTCATGTAGTAAACACTAGATGAATTTAAACGATCGATAGACAAGTGTGGATCCACCGTTTGGTATTTTATTTTACACAGAATTAATAACGCATGAGCATCTAATCATTTTAGTGATTAATGCGGATTGTCATTAGGTAAATAAAATACGTGAAGCACTCGCGAAAAGGAGCCGAAATCTCTCTCCCCCAACTCAAAACAAGAGGTCTAATAGAACGTAGAGAGACGAACTATAATGCTTCCGAACAATTTGGAACTGCTGGTATAATTAATATTCATATTCGCATATTTCTGGACATTCGCATTTGCAAAAACCGTGATAATATTTTGCGAATGTGAACGTCAGAAAAAATATTTCAGGTTGTGAAAATAATCTTTTTAGGTTAAATGAGACATACCTATAGACGACAATAGTGTAAAACCAAGTTTGCATCTTCGAAAGACTTAGTGGTAATTGTGTAGTGTTTGGGATAAGTACCTCGATATTTTCGTAATTTTTCCTGTTTAATCTAATAACTTCTAGAAAGTTTGTCCTGAACTGCATATTCTGTCCCATGTTCGCTACATCATTAAGTGGAACTAAACAAAGAAATGTCATACAGAGAAGAAAACCCACATTTGTCGGCGCGAAAACTACTAGAAACCATAAAGTAAAGAGATCTTCGTAGTTCTAGTATTAACAAATTATCGACAGAATAGCGTTCTTACCACTGGCATTTCGTGATTTATGACGTTGTTATGACCAATAATCATACAGCGAGCACTTGACAAGGTCTAAATTTGACCCCTTTGTCAATTAGTTACAATTATCAATGTCGTTGTTGATTTGAAGCGACGACGCTAATATCTGTTAAGCTAATTTGTTAGCGGATTCTTGGTCCATAATGTATTCTATCGGATTAGTTCAAGTGGGTAGGCAGAAATCGATGGATTTGTATGGAAAACTAAACGTTGTAGAAAAAAATTACTGCCCATCCATTTTTAGGCCATTTTACTTTACTATATACATTTATAATGTGCACCACTTTTTGAGATAAGGGCGGTCTAGATTATCACCAAGTTCATTAAAGGCGTAAATTCCTTCGAGCCATTTTCAAAATAGATGAAAGTCCGATAGACGCGTTTTATAAATTACTTACAACAATTCTCGTGAAGGTGGGAATGAATAGGGGTTTATGTCCACAATTGTGTTGTAAAAAATTCGTACCAAAACAACAAGTAAGCACATTAAATCCAGTACCTACTTAAATACAGTCTATAGCAAGGTCATTGACAGTCGCGGCATGCAGATGAATAATACCAAACTACCCGCGAGTTGTAACTTTAGTAAACAAACACCCACGGCCACTGACAGAAATTTATTCGCTATTCAGGGTTTGTAGGTGCACGTCAGTAGCGGAGAGTGGATGTTCCAAAGTTACATCAATGATGCGCGCAGAACGCGCTGTTCTATTTAGTGTAATGAGGGCTCTATCATGACTTTGTCACGGGTCTTGTAATACACAGAATAGAATCAAAGAAACAAATAAAATATTTAAAAATGACTTTATAAAAACTAATGGATAATCATCATTAAATGATAAACTACCATCATCATCATCAGCCGTACGACGCCCACTGCTGGGCATAGGCCTCCCCCAAGGATCTCCACGACGATCGGTCCTGCGCTGCCCGCATCCAGCGGCTACCATATCCGACATATTTCATATTTTATCGTTACAACTGTCAGGTAGACAATTAGGAAATATGGATCTCATGGTATGGTAGTGAATGTAGGTGTTTATGATAATAAGCGAACGAGATACGTAAGGTGCACACAGGCACCTTACCACAAACCACAGTTTATGCAAAATGCCTTAAAAAATAATCGATATACAGACGATTATCGGGCAACACTAGTATCTCGTGTTGTTTTATTTCCGAACCAATACTTAAGTGGGATTTTTGGACTTGTTCACTTATAGGAAACACGAGATCACTAGTTGGGTAGTTCTTGAACGGCAACAATTATATTATATAAGATTATATTTTTACTATATTTTTGATAAAATGCGCTCGCTTTCGGGCATAATATCTGTTATTACCATTGCATATTACCATTACAATAGGGCTTCAGTTTTAAGCTGTAACTTAAGTATATAATAATAACTGCCTTTTGTAAGTTATAATAAGTATAAAATAAAATGTCTTGTTAGACCGCATATGTGTAACAATTTTTTTTTCTTAAATTGCGTGTCTCTAAATTAAAAATATAACGAGGTCAACTCAAAGTCGACATATTCTTTCTTTACCATCCAGCCTCTACACACCAGCCAGCGCGCAACACCAAATAGGTGCGTCACTCTATGAGCTGATTATTATAAATAAGTGCACCAATCAATGCAATGTACGAGCTGTCTAATAATTTTTCAACACATTCATTAAATTATAAACGTTTTGTTTTTCGTAAGTTTACCTCAATCTTTCTAAACGAATATTATAATACTGACAATAAATAAATGATCAAAATCAATGCGGAGAAGACCGCACGTGAGGAATGCAATCCCGACTCGCAAATGTAAATTCGTGATGCCGCGGGATTGGAAATATCAATCTCGCGAGATCCCGAAATTTTCGATCCCAAAATTTTCGGGATATCGTCTAGTTCCTAAAAAAATGTAAAAGTTGGGATCGCGGAAAACAATGAAAACTGCTTCTTTGTGACAGTGAGGTTAATTAAAACAAAATATTCTTTGCAAAAAAAAAATTCTTTCCAAACCAGCATGCTCAAAACAAAAAGTAGGTATAACTCAAGGAGATTAGAAAGTAGTTACGGGTGATTTTGAGAGTAGCTAGTTAAAAAACAAAGCAACCTACGTAAAAAGACTACTGCCGCCGCCCGATCTCGTCAATCTCGAACGAGATCTCGTCATATTATTATGCTTCGGGATTGATTTCGGCATATTATACGAGATCTCACGAGATCGGCATTGTATTCCCTAGTAGGGATACGCCCGCAATTATGGCGCTCTAAAGCTGAGTGGGAATAAAATTTCAACTTCTATTTTAATGTACCGCTTTTAACAATGGAAGTTTTAATAGTTTTGTCTATCTTAAAACAGTTGGTTTGGAACATAAAGAGATTTATATCTCGCAGAAATACAAAAGTGGGAATAAAATCATAATTAAAGTAGACAATTTCAAAACTAGAATATTGTAGGAGACGCAACAAAGCTCTATTATAAACATTTACGCGATCCAACATGGCGGCGGCGGCGTTTCAATTCATTTTTGATTTATACATAAAACATTATTCTTGGGCAGAGAGACATAGTTTCTAAATGCATTGTATTTCGGAAACAATCTCTCTTATTACTAAGTACGGTTAGCAGAACTAGGTTCATTTCAAGGTGTGAGATACAATATCAAACGTTCAACCAAAAACTATAAAAAAGTAGTTTGTATTGTTATAGCTTCAAGCGGTAGACACGAAAAGTAATTTTGAGAATGTTGCTAAATTATAAAGGGAATTTCCGCTCGTTTAAGCCCTTATCGGCAAGTTTGTGCTTAGAACAAAAGTTATTAAAACAATAGGATGAGGGATGGGGATCTGCGTGGGAATTACTTATTGACGCGGTGACGGCGGCGGGCGCTTGTGACGTCATCGAACGCATGGTTTAGAAGTCACGCGCTCATATTGATGAGGGCAACCTGGCCCTCCCTTCATTATGTGAACGTAACCTAAAATATCCAAGCTTCACAACGTATACAGATTCTGTTTCATCAGGTTTACATTCATATCTCTTTTACAAAATATTTAAACAAACGCCTTTCTTTGTCTAGCAGCTTGTAACAGTGTAACGTGAACCATCTGAGTACCTACAAAGGAATATAAAATTGATAAAATGACTTGAAACGTGCTTCGAGTTTCAAGTACGTATCACGGAAAATTCGGCTAAGTATAATATAGATACCTACCCACAAAGAGAACATTTTCTCTCTCTTTTGCTCTTGTCAAGCCGGGACGAGCGTGTTAACTAATACACCACCGGTTCCTCCTCCTGTCCATGCGAATTTCTTTCGATCTATGAATTGAAGTAATATTAGTTCTCATTATTCTAGACAGATGGCGCCGGTGTCAGCTTAATGACGATACATAGATCGAAACAACTTCACATGGCCAGGAGGACCCGGTGTAGTAATCTTATCTTATCTTATTTAGCCTATACGATCCCACTGCTGGGCAAAGGCCTCCCCTTGATTTTTCCACTCCTCTCGACTTTGCGCGATCTCCGGCCAATCCTGGTGTAGTAATAGTGCTATAAAAATAAAAAAAACATTTATACCTACCTATATTTTGGAACTTATCCTTTCCAGTGTAGGTAGAAAGATTTAGAAGTGGGTATAGCATTTTACATGTAGTAATAGGTATTTAATGTAGACAAGAGATACGAGACTCCGAGAATTTGTTCCTGTAAGGAACAGAGCGCAAGCTAATTTCTTGAAATGAACCTGTAATGAAAGTTGATTGCGTTTCTAAGTCGTAAAATGCGAGGTTTCGTTAAAAATAGCGAGCGAACAAATAAGATTTTGTAGTACGGTTAACAACGGGTGCAAAACAAACGGATAATTTTATAGAGAGCAAGTTGGCGGCTCGCCAGGCGCACCTCGGCTCGGTAGATACGATAACCTGCGGTCAAATATGGAAATACCTACCTACTGGAATTTTCCATTGACGAAAATTCCGCAGCCCTACCTATGCTTCACACTTTAGTTACGGTACTATAACTAGTCGTTATTTGGTATTTCCAACAAAGGTATTTTGTTTTAGCTCGTTAAAGATAACGAAGAATCGTTAAAGAGAACGAAAGAGCATACGCTTCGTAAGAGACCAATGGCAAAAATATTCTAGGTACCTACTATAGCAGCTTTAAAGAGAGAGTTGTCCTGCCCTTGTGACGTCAGCAGCAACATTACGACTTGACAGTATTTGCGCTGAACAAGAAAATGTGTGGCATTCTCGGCTTTGTTGCTCAATGTTTTCGTGTAAAAAGCGTCGCAAATCTGTTTTATATAGGCACCTTAGCACGTGTGCTTACTATGCGAGACCATTCGCTTTGAATATTTCTGAAAATATAAGAAAGATCCAACACAAAAATCATTCTTTTTATCAAAATAAGTATATATTTTATTTTGTATACTTAATAAGTTTACTTGTTTGTCAATTTCAGTGGACAATTGGAAGTGGCCTTTGGATTGTTAATCTTTGTAAAATTTTGTCTAAAATTGTCTAAAATTTTGTCACCTCTTAAAGATAATTGCTTAAATTTATAATAATCACCTTTCTTGTGGTGTGTCTGTGTTTGTCGATCGATTGCCACAAATTGACCGTAAAATGTGATCGTTGGCTACAATACGAATCGCCCAATACAATAATCGCGCACTGCAGGTCCTCACTTCACTCAAGGCCGTCCTCTGCAAAAGTCCAATAAACTCAACACTGTCTACGTATCCTTTTGTCGCTACTAATATTTTTCTTTTTTAAAACCCGTCAGAATTTATATGCAAAATGTAACCTAAGTTTCGAACACTTACACAAGGCAGTACTCGTATCGCTTTTGTTTTTACACAAAACTTCTCGAGACTCGCAAACATCTCGGAAGTAAACAAGACTAATACAAACTTTGATATAATTTCTCGCCATACATCAACTAAACTCATTTAAATAACATTGTTCATCTTGTTATACTACGTCTTGCCGCCTCTACACTATCGACGGTTACGGCGATATATTTAGCTACTTAGTTTTATTCGCGCTTGCGGTAACGAACGGGTTATCACGATCAAGACCGTTCGCAAACGAACATCCGGGTATGCCCTCTACACGATCGTGCTCGTCTCTACACAATCGCTGATTGTGTAGAGGGACATTAAGTTTACAATTTATTTGGCAGTTTATAACATAAGTTTACAACAGAAAGGCTGCGATATCGAATAGTGATAAACAATGGTGGCGGCATGATGCT
Organism: Pectinophora gossypiella; assembly: GCF_024362695.1. Taxonomy (NCBI): domain Eukaryota; kingdom Metazoa; phylum Arthropoda; class Insecta; order Lepidoptera; family Gelechiidae; genus Pectinophora; species Pectinophora gossypiella. The sequence continues at coordinate 8,522,779 of NC_065433.1, forward strand.
GGAATTCGATCACCGCATTTTACCTCCAGCTTATAAATGCATTGCAAATTTTACGCGAATGGACTACAGTAAATAAGTTCACACCGCATATCTTTTAGATATACCAACTTTTTTAACCCATTTTACTTATTCTCCCATAGATCTCTATCTATGGGAGAATACGTCTTAAAGTAACAGTACTCTTACTGTTACTTTAAGACGTAAATTACATTATCCTTCGCGAAGGCACGTTTGGTTTGTCGACACGTGACGATAGTTCGCTATGTAGACGGTTTATTGAGTCGTGACGTTTCATGCGTTGACGAGCTTAAGATCGATTTAGAGGACGGAAATTGAGACAACTATTATGAGTGGTTAACGCGTTTGCATTTCATAAACTTAGTGGATAATATGGATATTCTGTGGCTCGGCTTGTTTGAAGAGATTGTTACCGATCATCCCGCGCTATGTGTAGACAATATAACGTGCTTGAGCTCGCATCAGATACTCTTGCGCCTTTTGACGACACACAAGAGCTTAAATCGTGGGGAAAATGGAGGGCGAGGCAAAATGCATGCCATTGTTCCTACCAAAGTTATCGCACCGAACATTTTAACCCTTCCGGCCAACAAACATTTAATGATAAGCAGTTATGACTGAAACACTGAAACATACCTTTGTCTTTTTTCCGGGATGACAACAGGCTTGTTAAAGTCTTTCTATTGTAATTATAAGCATAGCCAAGTACCTACTGCGTAATTATTGTTTGCGTATAAAGTAACGCAATATCTTTGGAGGGATACTTTAACAATCTGTAATTAATAGCAGTCATTGACCTTAGGTATCCGCGGCAGTCATCGTTAATATTTTTAAAGGGTTCCACCGTAAAACATTAAATCAGGAGAGTGGCTGCTTGTTGTCTTATTGATGAGCAGTGGTGCTGCTCACCCAGTTACATATGATGTATAAATGTATTTTTTATAAGGCGACTGCTCACTGACTCACTCGCTATCGTAATCAAGTATTTTATTAAAAGGTCTCAACATAGCTGTGCGCAATGTGAAAAGTGCTTGCAAATTCCTTTCTGTGTAGGATGAAATTAGAAATATGGAAAGCTATTAGTAGTTAGAAGACACTTAATGATGTATTTTGTTGCAGAAAGCCCTCCAGACTTGTGCATAGAAGAAAAGCGGACCGAAATGCCGGTTGCAGCCGTGTTCACCAGTAAGTTCTCCCTATATTTAATTATAATTAGGCTATATAAGAGGCCCCTCCGGTTGATTGAGGGGAGGCCTGTGCCCAGCAGTGGGACGTATATAGGCAGTTATGTAGGCTATATAAGTTCTACTGCTCAGCTCAGGCCTCCCCTCAATCAATCGGAGGGGGTAAGGAGCATGCTCTACCATGCTGCTCCACTGCGGGTTGATGATGTTTCTGGTAGTAGTGGGATCAACGACTTAACGTGCCTTCCGAAGTTCCGAAGCACGGAATCATCTTACTATTTTTCGAACAATCCGGAGTTTCAGCCTGCAATATACACAAGATAGTCCCATAAAGTGATTTCGATAATGTTCCCATCGGGAACCGAACCTGGACCTCCAGTTCGTGAGCTTAAGCCACTAACCACCCTCCAGATATGTGCATAGAAAACATCGAACCCAAATGCTGCTGTGATCGCCAGTCAGGATTTCTTTCACTATCTCAAAAGAATATATATTAAGTACACAACTTTTCTCTGTATGTTTTGTCTCTACGACACTTAGTCTGGTGCACTTCTATTGTGGCAATCCCAACATTGTTATAAACTAGCCATTAGCAACTTAGCTCGCTCTATTTTTCTACTACAAAGTTACATCGAATTCCTAGCTTGCAACAAATGTTCTTTCCTAATACAAAACCCTATTGTTTCTATCGATTAAATACGTAACTGTATGTCTATGTGGAATGCTGCTGACAGGCCGTTATCTTACCGCCCAAGCGTCGAAGCCAATATCTTGGCCTAGCTACTATATCAAGTTATGTAAAGGTGACTAGTACAGTAATGCGCTTATCGCTATCGACCTACTGAGGTCGATTAATTCTTTCAAATATTTTTCCTCCCAGACGGCGCCCTGAGCTGAGGTTCGCGCCCAACTGAGCACCCACACGCCTGTTGTCTTAAACGTTGTACTGGGTGAGAGTCTTTATCGCTCCCCATTTGTCCGGCAAAGTAGTTAATGCCATCTGCGGCGAATCTACAATAAGTCACGTAAAAAAAAGTACTATAATAGAATACATTCTGATAGGTAAATAAGTAACGTTAATAAGTAAAGATGTAATAAAACATTCCATATTTCATTACAAATTAAAAAATAAGATTTAAACTCACACGAACGTAGTAAAATATAATAAATAGAAATAAAGATAGAAAAATGTAGTGTAGGGGGCTGGCTGGCCTGTCGCGCGACGTGTATACGACGCGACTTCAAACTTCGGAGACAAATATAATAGGGTAGTTTCCAACTAGTCAAATCAGTTTTGTGTCAAATGTGTTTTACTAAACGTCAAAACACGTAATTACTATGGAATTTGTATGAAAACGCAACGTGTGACGTCATAGAAAAATATGGCAAAATGACTGAGTTATAACATTTTTTTAATTAAAGTTAAGAATAAAAACGTTTTTGACACCTTTAGATCTGTCTTTAGAATTGCAAAATTTATCTTTGACCCATTTGTTAAAAGAGACATGATATATTGTTACTATTAAAGGAACTATTTACAACGTCCTTCCATTCCACATGAGACATGTTGTTGTAAATTGAACGTCTGTGTTCTATTGTGGCTGTCGATAGTTAGACTATACATTGTTGACCTTTAGAATTATGCATTGCTGTGTATATGTCGTGGCCAGATCTTAGCATTGATCATTTCATCATTTCAACTTAAGTTGACCATATCGTGGAAACTTCAACGTTTAATGATATTTGAATCAACGTTTGGCCATATCGTTAATGCAGGCCGTGTCCATGTTATGTGGTGTAATAAAAAATGCGAATAGTCGATTCATTTCATAGGTTCAAAATTATTTTCCTAATCGATATGGAAAATTATACAACTACGTCGATTCATCGAAATATAATCGACACCAGCGCCGCTTACTACTTACCAATTTTACGATTTGATTGCCAACGTTTGGCTATATCATGAAGTAATCATGCATTTAGTTGCTCATATCGTTAAACATTTTGTGTTCATTGATCTGGCTAACTTATATCATGATGTGGCCAACGAATAATAATTATTATATTTCATATAACTATTTCATGAAATGGTCGAGCACATCATGACTTGATCTGGCAACGACATATAGATATTATCGTTGGTCCTTGTCAGAAACAATACTATCGATAGTATGGATAGAATGAGTAGTCCTTGCAGTAGTCAGAAGCAATACTACTGTATTACAGTGTATCGGTATTAGGTATCGACGGTCTTTGCCAATCATGTTGATTTCCGGTCAAAAAATCTCAAGTATTTCGCTTTAGAGCTATGAATTGGGTATGTTAGGTATTTTTGAAGGTATTTTTATAAATATCTCCTAATGGAGGCTGAACGAAGTTCATGTCTTTGCCTTTGCTTAGTTTTTTTGCTACATTTTATTTATTATAAACGGCTTTTGGTAACGACAATAAAATTTGGGTAAACAGACTACCTTTAGATGTCACATGAAGGTCAAATGATTATTGCTATAATAAACACCATCAGGCTGATTCTAGGTCACCGTAGACTAGAGGCGCGACCATGGTGGCGCAAAAATGTATGTAAGTAGTTGACACCGATTGTCTTGAGTCTCGTGTGAGATAGGGCCTTTAAGGCTTCTGACTTCAGCCATTTGCTTATAGACCTGATGGGCTAGACAAATTTCTGTTTTTTCGAAGTAATTCTTATCTTCTTAACTAGCCTAAAGTGTCCCACTGCTGGACAAAGGCCTCCCTCCATTTCTTCCAGGACTCTCTCTCCAGTGCTTCCTTAGGCCAGCCTTCCAGGAAAGCATCCAAGTCGTCGCGCCATCTCCGCCTCCGCCTTGGTTGAAGTAATTAAAAGAAAGAAAAAACATCAAGAAATATCTGTGCAATAGTGATGCACTTATCTACCGGATAATAATTCGGATTACTTATATTTATAAAATATTACAAAGTTACAAAGGTTTTGTGACTTCTAATCTCATAAATAGAGACGTTTTTGTTTACGAACGATAATGTTACCTACTGTTTTATGAGTTTATTTTTAGCACAACTTTCATCGCAGTAATTAAGTTACATCAGTAAGACACGTGTTACAGACGAAATGAAGCCCAACGTGGTATATTTATATATATTTTTAAACATTAAACGTGTTATATTATGTCTTTGTTAACTTGTGATGCGCAACGGCTTCTGTGGTTCAGTGGTTTAGCGTTGGGCTCACAATCCGGATGTCCCAGAGACGAATCCCGGTGAGGAAACATCACAAAAATCACTTTATGATCCCTAGTTTGGCTAGGACATTACAGGCTGATCCGAAAGTAAGATGATCCGTGCTTCAGAAGACACGTTAAGTCGTTGGTCCTGGTTACTACATACTGATGTAAGTGAGTAATCGTTACATGGGTCATGGTCTCTGGCGGCTCAATAATTAACCTGATACCACGGTTGATGATGTTGGTAATTTACCTCACAACCCACACGATAAAAGAAGACATGTGGTTTATTGGACTTATAATGATATACACACCGAAATTCATCAGCCACGTGGCTAAGTAACACTTATTTTATTTGTCATGAATGGAATGTAGTAGTAGGCTTCGACACCATAATCACGTATGGATTCTATGTTGTATTAAATGTAAGTATGTTAAATACTTAATAAGGTAATGTATGTTGTGATTGTATGTGTGAACTTTGGGCCGCGAATACAAAGGTTTTTCTTTTATCAATTAAGTACAAATCTTGCGCCGCGCCTGCGCTGCTACTGTTTTGGTGTGACGCACTTAATACAGCGTTGCGCCTGCACTACTTCTGAGTTTGATGGGCCGTAGCCTTAAGTAACTGCGAGTTGTCTTCTGATTACTTGTGGCTTTATCCATCCCAGGGACTATGGCCGTAATTGCGTATGTATGTAAAATGCACCACCCCGTAGTGGAGCAACGTGGCAGGGTTTTTTTACCTTTGATGGGTTTGCTCTTGGCCCCAGACTAGCCCGAAGGCATTGACGAGGCCTAAGATGGAGCGAGCTCGCCCAGAAGGTGCCTGTTCACTCTGGCCTTGAAAGCACCCGGGTTATTATGCATTCGGAAATACAGAAGACGGCAATGAATTCCTCTCCCAGCTCCATATTCCGTCCGGTTGTTTAACACGTTCACTGTGTATGAACCACATATGAGGCAATACATTTGAGACCCATTCGTGCATGTCCCATATGTGGGGCACATTTTTTCTAGCCATAGTGTGTCTATCTACATAAATTCCAATGTGTTTATCGAAAAATAACATTGCACGTGAGAGGTTGATATAAAATTTTCAGTTACATAGTGAACGTGTGAAAGAGACTCCTATGCCCGGTAGTGTGTAGGCTTATTATGTATGTGAAAAATATTTAAGAATATTGATATTGTTACTCAGGTGAAGAAAGTGACACAGCGGAGACGGAGGGGCGCGGGTCGTGTGAGAGCTCGCCTCTCAGGCAGCGACGCGGGGGCATCCTGAAAGGCGGGCGCCTCTGGAAGTCACTGGATATGGATAAAGACACTAACGAACAGGTAAAAGCCACATTTAAATCTCTATTCCACTGTGGTCATGTGTGTCACCGGCTTGCTAATGAGATATTGTATCCTAGAAAAATATATATCGACGGATTTATCCACCCTGGAATTCCTAGTAACTACTAACAAGAAGGGACTAATTAAGATTAGTATCACAATAAAGAAGTTGTCTTATAAGTATATTTTATTTTCTTTATTGTTGTACCTTTAAATTGTCATGGAAAAAAGAATAGAGGTGAAACGATATTCGTTTGTTTAATCAAGAAGTTTATACAAATAAATTAGCATACCTACTTATACATATATATTATTTCAGGGCGCCACATAAACAGTACAATACAAACATTACAAATATAAATGAATAGTTATCTGGCGGTTTTTTGTCTTTGTCAAAATGTCGTTGGAAATTCTATACACATAATAATATGACTAGCAAGTTGGTCACTTACATCAGTATGTAGTAACCAGGACCAACGACTTAACGTGTCTTCTGAAGCACGGATCATCTTACTTTCGGATCAGCCTGTAATGTCTTAGCTCTCTCCAATGAAAGCCTCGCTATTTTACTCCTGGGACTACATAACATGGTTTCTACGCGATGCCACTACAAACCAACAGCAATCCATGATTTTCGAAACAGGAACATTCCTTTGAATCTGTTGATGTGCTACACTTACTTTTTAAAAACGAAAAACAACTTAATCTCAAAATTCTCAAATAATAACTTAAAAGGCTTTTGTCAAATCATTTTCTTAATTGTACAAAGTTTTAATTCGTAGAAAGAAAAGGCTTTCTACGTCTTCCATCCAAGTTTATAACGCTTTATGCTTTGATTGAAATAACAAAATATTGTTAAGAAAACTCGATTTACATTGGCTTCAAAAGATTTGAAAAGAATAATACTAGTATTATTATTAAAAACACGTGGCTATAAGCGCGAAAACAATCTTAGTCTGAACGTGGCGGTATTAACGACGTTGACATTTAAAATGTGGTTTTAAAAAGTAAATACATTTTCAAACTTGCATTCGTGTCTCAGCTGATGTAGTGGTTTTTATTCCACCAGCTGCAGAAAGTGGAGGTTTCATTTATTTCACGTAAATTGAAAGCTCCAGTTTCGTAGCACGTAGCATCAAACTCTGTAGCACTTTGTCTACGGTTTCTTGTAGCGAAATAATTTTCTACGAATATTTAAAGTCCTAAGTCCTAGCTTTGCATTGCGAGTATTAAATTATATTTAGATACTTAATAGATACAAAGCCATTGATTGCCTAGTACAGCCTTTTCGGGGAAACACCTGCTGGTCGGTATAATTAGCCTACAGCCTCCCATCGTGGCGATCGCATATCTTTTGGAACATTGATTCTCTATATAAGGTTATGAAGAAATACGATTGAGAACTGGTAGATTTTGGTTTGTAGTAATATTAAACGGGAGCGGAAAATAAAAGCTGTGTTTCGTTGTCACTCCACCTTGGTAATATATTTTTTTTATTAGTGTCATTTATTAGCGACACCTATTAGATTTTTGGTTACTACATAATATTTTCAAATATCTTTGTATTATATCGTAAGCGAACTAACTGGTTCATAAAATATGCGCTAGATGGCGCTTGTCCGTGACAGGCTATTAATATGAAAAATATTTTCTCAAGTTATGATCAAGCGCCTAATTGGTAGATACCAATTAATTACTTAATAATAAGATATGTATTAAGAACGTAGCCTCTTGTAACAACCTCTTGAGACAGCTATTGATTTATTTATATATTTCATTTGTTATGAAGTGAAGAGTGTCTGGAAAAAAATACTTCAGAATACGTAAAAAGGATAGAAGTAATATTGCGATTACACAACCACCTTGCTCTCGTAAGGATTAGTATTCCTGGATATATTTTTTTACTAGAAGTAACCATTCATAGTTCTTGTGAACATGCTCGTATGAGGGGCCACCTTAAACTGACTGTAACCTTTGAGTCACTACGTTTACAAATTATTGGATGGATTTATAGTCGTTTGAGAACTTGAGAACTCCTGATGCACTCAGAACCACAAAGTTCTGACATAGTCCCTGAATAGGTACGCACATGTCAGGTATGTACATACATACATAGGTTACTATATACGTAGATAAACAGATTGAGAACCGTCTATACCGTAGTCTCTACCTACCAGTACATACTAGAGTAGAATTCATTGTTCAGCTTAAGGATTCAATTTAAATTCAAAAATATCTTTATTCAGTAGGTAACATAGTTACACTTTGAATTGTCATTTTGTTACATAAAGATCGTCCAATCCGCTTAAAACTACTGCAGCTTCTCGCAATCTGATTAATTATCGCAGACACCCAATACCTCTGCATACTACTTATTGTCTAAGCTGTTCTACAGATTACTTCTAGAAAGCTTTAGCGGACATTGATAGAGGTAGTGGATTGTCTGCGAAGTGAATACTTATTAGAGACTTCTCTGGGTTTATTTCTCTGTTAGCGTCGTAGTGAAGAAATAACATAGAACGTGTTCAAAAGTGTACCACAGGCTCGAAGCAAATAGAATTTCATGGTCTCCGCTTACCCCGGTGGGAATTAGGCGTGAGTTTATATGTATATGTATGTATGTGGGAGTGAAAGATTATTATGAACATGATGTGTATGAGATGAAGTTTATGAACGTGTCGTAGTGTGAGACGGAAAGAGAGGGAAGTGGAAGGAAGTAGCGGCGGTTGGGTTAGAAGCGAGGAAGTGCTCTGTATTGTTCTTTGTGTAAAAAATATAAAACGTTGAAGACTACTACGAGACTACGAGTCATTTTCATTTTAACTCCACCACTATGTACCTACATATATGTGTTCAGAATTCGGCAATGATCAATTATTTCTATACAAATATACTTAGTAACAAAACTATTACTTGTGGTTATGCCCACTTATTAGTGATTACGGCTATGAAAAAAAAGACATTGAATAAGTGTTCTCCAACAATATAAACATGGGCTCAAGATCGTATCTTAATTGGGGTAGTCAGGGGTACTTCAATAGCAAGACGAACTAAGTACCGATCGTCACCGACCAACTTGATAGGTGGTGAGCCGTATCGCCGTCTAAAATGGTCAAGCCAACTGTGTTAGTGAAAATTGGTGCAAGTCAGGTACCGGGGTTCGAACCTTCGCTGCCTGATTGGGAAGCATACATACATAAACTCACGCTTTTTTCTCACCAGGGTAAGCAGAGACTATGGAATTCCATTTGCTTCGATCCTGACACACTTCTCTTGCTTCCTCCACATTCGTCAATCGTTTCATACACGCATACCGGTCAGCGTAGATTGTACTAAACCTTTTTAAGGACATCTCCAATTTTGTCAAAATACATTCTTCTAGCAAAACATAGCATTCTTCTTGCGTCGGCAATGCAGGACGGAAGGGGCAAGTCACAGGGACTGTAACCTGGAACCTGACCGAGGGCAGCAGTAACTGTCAGTACTATTCAGAGGCGGAGGACAGGAGTCCTAGTATGGCTTTGTAATAGACTACTCTGGGCGCCGTCCCACTTGCGTCAGACAGAGTACTGCGGGGCGGAAGGCAAGAGGGAAACCACTGCCCTATTTTTCCATAAAAAAGTAGCATGGAAAATGCTACACCGACAAGAGCGTGGCTCTTAAATTGATGATGATGACATTCTTCTAGCCTTCGCTTTATATACCGCTTTCGTAATCCTATTATCCTTCATCCGCTCTACCAAACCAACGTAACATTCTCTTCTCAATCCTAGTCACTATATCGTCTTTTACACCACATCTCTCTTATCACACCGTTTCTCACTTTATCACTCAACACCGCAGATTGAGCGAAATATAAATGATTTTTTTGATTTGTTTTATTCAATCCTCTCTATAAGATTATTTTTTGTCTGTGAACAGAATGACGACCAGCGGTCGACGACGACAGCGAGTGACGAGGACGGGTCAGTGACCCCGCGGTCGGTGCGTTTCGTGGAGAGGCCCAAGGAGCCTTCAGAGGAGGCAGCCAAGAGTGACTCGGAGCCGCCGCCGTCTTCCGACACAGAGACTTCCTCTCCTAAGGAGTACAATACCACCTCCACATCCACACACAGGTGAGCATCATAATGCTTCAAGGAGGGCCTTTTCAGGCTACGTTCACCAAAAACAATATAGATGGCGATGTACAGCTTTAACGTGATGATTTTCTCATTACTCGGGTAGATGATTATTCCAAAACCTAATGTAATGGCATAAGCATAATATAAATATAACTGTTGCTTAATATTTGGATCACATTATGTATAGAATCAAGTTTATGGAATTTGTCTGAAAAACAAAAATACGTACCAAGACCTAACAGACCGGAGGTAGCTTATATATATTTAAGTTATTAATTAGGTATATTTAGTGTGCCGGGGGTTCGTTTAATAAATACGTAAAATAACTACCAAATCTACATATTTTATGGCGTCGATCAATTTTAATTAACTATCGAATTTTAACTAACACAAATTGCATTTTCAATCCATCAAGTTTCCCGGGATGCTCTTAGTTAAAAAGGTTTTCACGTCAGGTAACGGTAATATTTAAAAAACATCGAAGTAGTTATGAAAACCATGCAAAAGCTGTCAATATCGTGCTATTTTAATTTGAAAACCTCGTCAAAAGGAAGGCAGCCTATTATATCAGGGAATTTATTGTCAAAAAAATCGTTATATCGCTTCAATCTTCTTTATTTTTTAAAAAGGAGTGTTAGGTATGTGTTTGACACGTCTGTTCACTCCAAACACTTACCAGTGGGACCATTTGGTCTCTGCGCGGAAGTTAATTTACGCGTGAGAGCTTTTCCAGTATACCATAATCAATAATACGAGTACCTATTGTTCTCTTTTTAAAGTTATAAAGGTCCAACGCGCTGTAGACTCCATCGAGAAATCCTTTAACTTACACCTACTTAAAAAGAAAAATCATGTAAGCTATTGTCTGACAATGCTTTTGTTCGTTTATTTTATCGCCACTCAACTGATTATTACGTTGGAAATCGCAGTTTCTAACACTATTGTTCCTGTTGTTAAGCAATTTTCTTTTATCCCTTTCTGGATTGCCATCAACGTCAACATCGTCAACATCGATTGCGATATTGTGGGGCAAAAGATCATCCTTCCATTAAGTGTATTACGTTTCAAAAGTGCAGCAACAATTGCGTTGTTTGTTCGTTTATTTCTGGTCGGTAGTTCACAGTTTATGCATGGTCAGAGGTGAAATAAAAGTTTGAATATTCCGTGCCGCTTTTCGATTCCGATATGGCATGCTATTGCAGTTAGATTGGAGTTGGTTTGTAGTTAAGAGTCATAACTTATGATAACTTTTCTGATGTTTAAATGCGGAGTGCAATCGTTGACCACTCTCATTCATCTTCTTCTTAATTTCTCGCCAAGACCTATCCCTCAAGGATACCCATCCGTGGCCTAGCATTTCTTTGATACACCCTGAATTTGAAGGCAGTATTCGCCTAGTACTTGTTCTTCCGAATCTACACTTTACATCCGCTTTAAAAATCATTTTTCTCATTCCATGTCCAAAATACCTTTGACCTTTTACCCAACAGGGGCTTTTGGCGGCTCATAGTAACCCTGACACCAGTGTTGATGAGATAAGTTATTTACTTCACAACCCACACGAGAGAAGATGATGTAAATAAATAAATGATTATTTTATCAGATGTAAATTTGTGTCATGTTTGCGCTACTGGTGCAACATAATAAAATCTTACTGAGAAAGGTCCCGAGTGAAAGCAAGACGTAAATAACAGCGGTGATCTACTGAGAGGTTCACACTTTTACAACTCGAGGCACTATTTACCTAGTGTCTGTTGCTTCTGGTAGTGACCGGACCAGTTAAAGTAGACACTCATGTCTCTAAAGATACTCTGTTTCCTAGAATACACGAGTATTCTACGTACATAAGTACGAAGTTGCAATTTACTACTAGCTGAGCAGTGCTTTTGAGTAAATATACCAGTGAAATCGACACCCGTCTAAACGGACCACGACGAATCATGAACAAATTATATTAGTGATCCTCGTCTAACTTACTAAACACTATTCCCTTGATTCCTGCAGACACCATCTAATTTTATTTTAAGTTATATCTCTATAAATTTTTTATCCGCTGAAAAGGAAAGGGAACGATGATTAACAGCTGTTAATTTTAAAATAACGGAATAATCCGAACGAATCAAACAGGTATCTCGCTGGTATGCAATCCGTTTGACGTGCGCTGTCAACTTAATTCTGTCGGGTTAATGGCCAATGTAAATTTTTTACCTGTCCCTTTCCTTTTCGGCGGATAAGAAAATGACAAGTATGTCAGCTGGAAGAAATCTCTTTGTTTAGAGATAAGCTTGCCTGGACTATCTGTTTTCTTTGTATGTTTCTTGTGTCTGTTTTATTGTGTACATATAAATAAATATAAGTATAGGTAACTTAAAATAAAATCAGATGATTTCTACAGGAATTACCACCATTATGTGATAATTTTTCTTGTAGTTCATACCTACTTATTGCTATTAGTTTTCAATTGAAACTACATACGACTAATAATTGCTTGAACGGGTCCCCACATCAATCAGAAACCAGCCTACACTTAATTAGGTATATGCGCGCAAAACCTTATATTAAATATACTATTGTATGGCGAAATACTTTAATTAAGTTCTAATAGATAGGAGTTAAACAGGACGTCACTCTTAGTCTAAACGTGTATATGTAATAACAATGTTTGTAATTAAGTGCCTTCTAGAACAATTTCCGGAAGTATTAATTACGGGTTCCCGCATGGATGGAATTATGGAATTTATTAAGTAAAATATAATGGAGCAGATTAGCCTTATTTTATTTTTAAGTTATAATTGTAATTTTCTTATCCGCCGAAGATAATAGTGATGGATGACTGATAGCTGTTAATTTTAAATAACGCCCTCTGTGGGTTCGAATCCCGGTGGGGACATATCACAAAAATCACTTTGTGTTCGATCCCTAGTTTGGTTAGGACATTACAGGCTGATCACCTGATAGTCCGACAATAAGATGATCCGTGCTTCGGAAGGCACGCTAAGCCGTTGGTCCCGGCTACTACTTACTGATGTAAGTACTCATTACAAGCGGCTCATTAATAACCCCGACACCAGGGTTGATGAGGTTAGTATTCCACACGATAAGTAGAAGAAGAATTTTACAATGAATGAGTAAATTAAATAATACCCGGATAAATCAAATAGGTATCTCACTGATATATAACCCGTTTAACGTGTGCTGTCAACTTAATTCCGTCAGGTTATACGCCATCGATGAAATTTTGAAAGAACTAAAATTGACTGACCCTTTCGTTTTCGCCGCATAAGAGAATGACAGATTTTTTGCTTGAAATAAAATTAAGTGTGTCCTGCAATCAGCCATCACCAATATTTCGTTTCTACTTCCTTCCTTGTTACGCCGAAGCTCGTAGCTACTACCCTCTATGTAGCTAGGAAAGTAAATTGTTTTCCACTAATGTTCCGGGTACGGCCGAGACGAACATAAATAACGTCAGCGCACCGAATGTGTTCGTAGAATGTAGAATGACAAACAATATAAGTAACTAAGCTCGTTGTTTATTATACTTATAATGTAGGTTTATGCTAGTTATACGTTTAAATGCGTGTCAAGTAAGGCCTTCTACTTATTAACACTAGTTTCTAGTCACTCGATTTTCCCTCAATCAGCGCCTATCGCTATTGACCCACTAAGGTCGATTAATTCATTCAAAATTTTTCCTCTCAGACGACGCCCTGGACCGAGGTTCGCGCCCAACTGGGCACCCTCAGGTCTGTTGTCTTAAACGTTGTACCGGGTGAGAGCCACTTCCCATTTGTCCGGACAAGTAGTTAATGCCATCTGCGGCAAATTTACAATAAGTCACGTCAAAAACAAACTCACTCGATATTCGCAATCACAGTCACTCATATTACACTAACACAGTTGGTTCGATCATTTTAGACGCCAATATGGCTCACAGCCTATCACGTTAGCCTAACAGAATGCTCGGTGAAGCGTGCGTATACCTCTGACTAGCCTAATTGGGAATATAATCATGAGCTTATGAAATAGGTTTAAGTGTACTTACCTACTTAAGTATACTTATAGGGAATTGCCATATTGAAGTCGCTTTAAATCAGTATAAGTATACATAAATATACCCAACGTACGTTCATGCTTTTGATACGTTTATGACAATTATATGGTGTCTGTTCATATGCCCACAGCCCAATATAATATTGATGCGGTGTTTTACGGAAAATGAAAATCTTGTGAAAGTGTTTTATTTATATCTTTTTTATTTACTCCCAGTCTAGTAGGTAAGTGTTGAATAGCTGAATTCTAAATGAACGTTTCTCCTTGCAGATTTTCATTATTCATTTATGTATGTGTATTATGTATTTTTTTATCATATCCATCTTAGATCGCACGTACCAAGGGCAGCTGTAAGACGTTTTTTGACTACTTATAGTTCTTTTGGTAGGGCTCATGTACACCTTCGCCGCGCCTCTTCTTCTTCTATCGTGTGGGTTGTGAGGTATATTACCAACCTCAGCAACCTCAGGCGCCGCGCCACTGAAAATAGTAGAATCCAATAAAGCGGTGAGAACGTCTCGGTGACGAACGACGGCATCGTGTAAATAGGCCCTTAGGGATGAGTTTATGCATACGTCACCATGCCAATTACCGTTGTCCCCAGACTGGAAACGCCGCTGATCTTGACCCTGCAGGCGCCGAAGACGAACTCCGCAGTACAGCAGCTGTTCAATAGTAGCCGACCACCTCCGCCTGCCATCGAACCACAGCTTGTCACTTCTGAGACACTCAGGTACAATACAACTTAAACAGAGTACATTTGTCCCACCCACCAGTGCAGCAGCCGTACTACAGTAGCCGACCACCGCCTCCTACCACCGAACCACACTGCGTGATCTCCGAGACGATCAGATACATTACATCCCACGGCGTTATGCCGTTCATCAATAAAAATAGCGATCGGCACATTGTTAATACCCGGAATAAAAATAAACTTGCTTTACAAGTCAGTCGATTACATAAGATCACTAAATCTTTTAAGGGGCAATGTATACGTTTTTACAATAAGATTCCCATTGACATTCAGAATTTGCCTTTCAACTGTTTTAAGACAGTAGTTAAACAAAAACTTTACAAAAAAAAAGTTATTATAAAGTTAGTGATTATTTAGAAGATATGAATGCATGGAATTAACTGTCTGAGAACTGATATTAGGCAGCTAAATTACTCAATTGTATAAAAATATTTTATGTTTATTTTATTTTTTTAAAGAACTTCTAGGGCCCTGTGCCGAGGTTTTTCTTGTAGCTTCTTTTCCCCGGCTATACAGGCTGTGAGAAGCTGCAGTAGTTTTAGGCGGATGAGACGTTCGTTATGTAAAAATTGACGATTCAAAGTGTAACTATGTTACCTACTGAATAAAGATATTTTTGAATTTGAATTTGAACTTCACAGGGTCCGCCTACCTAAGCTGAACAATTGACAGGTCCGGTTGTTCTTGAACCGACTACCAATTTGACCTTGTATCGCGGAAAAAACTAGCTTAATTACATGTCAGGTCATATATCTATAGATAACATTTGTGGGGTTTCCTCACAAATATATTCTTTAAGTTTATCCGACTGACTGAGATAAAAAAAAAAATAAATAAAAAAAAAATAATAAAGAAGTTTATCCGAGACACTCAGGTGCTAAAACGTATCATAACATAAACAGCCTATATACGTCTCACGGCTGGGCATAGGCCTCCCCTCAATCTTCGAAAGTGAGTACGGAGCATAGTCCACCACGCTGTTAAATACAGATTAGTGCCGGGGTTTTGGGCTAATTAATAGCCAGCGCATTCGCATACCACACAACACGTAAACTTAATAGCTGCTGTCCCTTTTTTTGTCTGTTTTTCCTTAAGACGTTTCATTCCAAAGTGAGTCTAAGCCAATGAACATTGATTCTATGTTTCTTATACGTCGAATATTTCTTGTCTGGCTTTGTCAGCTGAATCAATCGTTAACTACACAATCGCCGATTGAGGTTTCAGCCTTTGTGGTTGACATTCCATCAATCGCTTTGTTTTCGAAGCACGAGAATAGCCTGCTGCAGTTCTCACGAGCACTACAACCCAAGAGTGTTCAAAGACTGAATAAATGTTTAAGTACTAGGTAAACTTGTTTCACTGGCCACATCAATTTTGACGGTCGGAATGTAGTTGCAGTCCTTAAATCAGTTTTGATTTCGCTTTGATGAGGAAGTCAGAATATTCCCGATGCAAAAATTAAAGCAATAAATTGTTCAGGTATGCATACATACAAGTATACAGGGGATGATTCAGACCATGTTTCTGAGTCGATATCAAGTGGAATTTCTCATCGCAAAATTCATGTTCTTTTTAGATTTTTAAATTACTTTATGTAAGTATATTACTTTATGTTTAACTATAGAATAGTATACATTTGCGATGGAAAATTCCGCTTGATATTAACTCAGAATAATCTCTCAGTATTTGTTACGATGTCACTTACACCCCATACAAGTACATACACGTAATACGTATGGGTGTTGGTGACATCGTATTGAATACTGAAGAGGATGATTCAGACCATAGTTCTGAGTCGATATCAAGTGGAATTTCCTGTCGGAATAGTCATGAACATTTTAGTATGTTTTATAATTATTATCAGTTCTATACTTTTGCGGCGGAAAATTCCACTTGATATCAGTTTTCGTTACGTTATAACTAACACCCTGTATAATAGGGTAGTTTCCAACTAGTCAAATCAGTTAGTTTTACTAAATGTCAAAACACGAAATTACTATGGAATTTATAAGAAAGCACACTGTGAAAAACATGATAAATGCTGCGCTTATTTTTTCCTTGCTTAAAATTTAAAAGTAATAAATAGAAAAAGAAAGCAATTTTTGTCAGTTTTATACTTTTCTTTATTTAGTATTAATCAGAACTTCATAGTTTATTTTTGAACTAGGAAACTACCCAATTATACATTTAATTGTCTATATGACAATATTATAGAGCAGCACAGACCTTCGCGGACAATATCAATTTGTATTCTTCAGTTCATCAATTGTTAGCACTCTAATTACATGGGTAATGCAATTATCAGATGTGGCCGGAGGTCCGGAACACACGTGAAAAGGTCCTTAAATCCGGGTAAATACTATTACTTTGATATAAAGGGGATGGAAGGTTTATTAAGCTTTATCCAGTTAAAGTGTGATGGTGGCCCCGTATGCGTAAACCAATTGTTGTGTAACAGGCGAAAAGCAAACGAAGCACAGGCTTTTAATACCATGAACATATTTTTAAAGTGATCCGATGAAATTCAATTATTTCACAATAATTTAATACCGCTCCGTAGATTAAAGTATTTGATACCCTTTCATTTTTAACGAGTTTTTCACTAGTAAGCAATTTTATGATTTATGTGTATTTTGTTTTTAAAATCCTGCCGTGTTTGTCGTTGACAAATACGATAGATAATATTAATCCCACGTTACCTGCTTCTATATAGTACTTTATCAAAACAATAATAAAGTATGTGTACTTACTTAGTTCCAAATTAACAGCATTCGTTTATAATCGGAAATGCGATGACTGCCGAGGGACATTAAGGAAATTGAAGCGCTGTACATAATTATATTAGCAAGCTAGATTATCCGCTATACGCAGAAAGGCACAAATTCGATGGTTCTGATCGGAATAAATATACTTTACTCAGCTCAGATCAGTGGAAACATGTGCAAGTATTTACTAAAGAAGAAGAACTCATTTTTATGAGTTTATGTAATACATCAAAAAATCGCGCTCACCTTGAGATGTCTTGTCGACCTGTATGCTAACGATTGTGATAGACTACCACTCTCCTGAGACAGAACGTTTGCTTTGAAAGGAATGTAATAATCTAATCCCGCAACAACCAGCTCTTGTGATCTTATAACAACGTAATCTAAAGCGCTGGAATTTTTAATTTCGGCGTATAATGCTATTTAAATTTCCGCGGTAAACAATTTGTATTTAAATGAGAGTTTATCTTACCTTCTTTACTCATAATGCGCATTATGGTAAACGTGGCGATCCGCGAAAACACTTTATCACTTGGTGATGGACTTCTTTTAACCGTTATCGCACGACAACGACTGCGGTATTTCGACGAGTTATCATTCTATTGCCACACATACGGGTGCTCTATTCAACAACTATACTCAGTTATTGTAATGTAAACTCCAGAAAGATACGTCTACTATGGACGCTAATGTAGAAAGTAACGCCCCTCGACGAGGCTTTGTATTTGTTGTTCAACTGCAACAATGGATAACTATGGGAACTTTCGAGTTTTCTCGGAATATTCTTTATGATTATCGTTCAAAAAGAAAAACACGGTAAAATGGTTCCATCACGCACCAAACAAATACTTGGCGACTTATTCACATTAGCGACTAGATTTTTGTATATCAATTCACATAAAAAGGAAAATGTGATACTGGATGCATAGCTGCTGACTTAAAGGTTCCACTTGTGTGCGCTCAATCAGTGCGGTCTATTGCTATTGGTTATTTTCTCAAGTGTCGAAGGTAAAGTGGCCTACTCGCGTTGCAGAACGTCTACGTCCATAGTTCGACGTTAAGAGCCCATCTGCTGACGACAACGATAAGTAAACACAAGGTATTCTACCACGACCGTGTTTTTAAAAGATAATGGATTCATGTTCACTGTTCGGACGAAAGTTATTTTTTCGTGGACGTACCTACTTTTTTAGGGTTCTATAAAAAGATTGAAAATGGAAAGAGGAAGGGGAGGCCTTTGCCCAGCAGTGGGATCTTGTAGGTTAGGTTAGATTCGTTTAGATAAAAAGACTAGCTTTATTTTTAAGACAATTTTAACTAAAAACACCCATTGGGCAATTGGACAATGTGAAATTTTTTAGCCGCGTATATTGTCGCACGATGTTCGTTTCGATTATAGGCTTGTGTGGATAAAAATAATACTTTTCTGTTATTTAAAAGTTTTAGTGTTAGTAGGTTGTTAACTTTATAAATGGACTGATATCTATTTGTGTAGGGCATGGGATGCCGTCAGACCGAAGGCAGAGGAGGCTGCAGTCAGACGCGTAGCAGAGAGGAACGCCCTCCGGTGTTCTCTGCTCCGCAGCGAAGCACGGAAGAAACAACAGCCCAAGGTCAGTGTACACGTATTACGTAGAAAGTACCTACAGGTGATTAAGCCAAGTAAAAAAATCCAATTTCCCAATTGACTAACTAACAACTCGCGCAAATCACAGGTAAGCATTGTCTACTGTGACTATATTCTATGATACGTGACCCGAGTTCCCACATTGAAACGTTTGCAACCCTCATTCACAATGAACGAATTAACAATTATTTACACAAACTGTCAAAACGTGAAAGTAAGTGATATAACATTAGTGTGGCTACGATTACTATTTTCATTTTCAAATTTAGATGATACCTATATTTCTCTCCTAATCCAGAGTCTAGACGAATTTGGTTGCAGATTACCATAACTACCTATAGATAGGTCAAAACCCAGATAACAGACGGCGGAAAACGGATCTACCTTGAGTACTTTGCAGGGACGAACTTACCGTAACTTAAGTCCCTACTTTACTGCAATAAGTCGACGAAACGAAAAGCTAGTGTAGCCGATTTTAGCGGACAACATTTTTACAACGAGTGTTACAACACGATAGAGCTACTTTTAAAACTGTTAAAACTGTTTTTTTTTTTTTTATTGTATTAATCTACAAGACAGATCTGTAATCCGTTTTATCAGTATCTCATCTATACATACACATACATAAACAGCTTATTTACATTCCACTGCTGGGCACAGGCCTCTTATCAAAGTTGGAGGCGGTATGGAGCATACTCTACCACCGGTTGCACGCTGCTCCATTGCGAGTTGATGGAGGTGTTTCATGGCTAATCGCCGGGATCAATGTGCCCTCCGAAGCACGAAATCATCTTACTTTTTCGGATAATCAGGTGATTGAAGCCTACAATATCCTTACCATAGAAAGGAGTTTCATAAAGTGATTTCGATCAATCGAGAATCGAACCCGGGCCTACAGAACCTGAGCCCAGCGCTTTAACTAATAGACCAAGAAGAATCTTACCTATAAGAGATATTAAAGTCAGTGGCGGGGGAATGTTCCGTTTCGTTTTAAAAATGGTAAGAAATTGTAGTATAGCTTGTATGGCACTGGTAACGTCACGAGTTGCTATTACACGCCCTGGATGACAAAACAGTTGAACCTATTCTGTTTTTTCTAAAGTACTTAGGTAAATACCTACGCATAATATAAGTCTTCTAAAATCAAATTAATTAAGCGTTTAGACTGCCTGTGCATAATCGTTTTATGAACGTTAGGGCTGGCGGTGACGGCAGGGTAAATAATCAATTGTTCCTTAGCGATGTAGGTAGGAAACTAGGAAGACAGATAATCTAAGCGTGCCTGTTTACTTCCGGATTTTAATTTTATTAACTGACTGAAAAACAACGGGAAGATAAGCTGCTTACGCGTTCTATGTTTTTTGCACCCAGTTAAGCGTAAAAGCTAAAATTCAAAGATTATTTATTTTTCTATGTATTATTTATACTTGCAAAAGGAAAATATTATTTTAGACACGAATTTTATGTAACACCAGTTGGTAAATTATATAACCAACCATTATTAGGTAGAGATACATAAGCGGTTTTCAACGACTCAGTTTTAGACATATGTACTTAATAGAACGACTCCTATTTAAATAGGTACTGATGGCATCATCAGCCTGTGCCAATTTCACGATCTCGAGTCTTTTCCGATAAAAGTGTCGAAGCAATGATATATCGCGCACTTGGCTCTCTGAAGGTCACAGGTTTCATTTCCGATGTATCTATATATATATATATATATATATATATATATATATATATATATATATATATATATATGTGTGTGTATGTATCTGTATCTGTATCCGATGTATCTGTATCTATATATATATATCTATATGTATATATCTATATTTCAAATAGATAGGTCGGGATTTTAAATCTCGTTTTTTTATTTTCCTTGACTATGTCCTTTTCTGTTCCCCTAACAAAGTGTATGCATGGTTGAAAAGTGAAAAACAAACTGAATTTCGTATTGGTCCATAATATATAAGTATTTATTATATAGACCTAAAAACATTTGTCATTTAAATACTACCAGTGTAACTAAGGTGTCCAATTTAACACCACAACCACACGGCAAATTAGTAACTGATTAATCTAGGCAATACCAGCCATCCCAAATTAATATCTATGTATAGCACAGAACTGATTAATATCTAATTACATATTGATTAACCTGTTACTTGGCTGTGACTAGAGGATTTGATCCCGGTCATGTTTTCTAATCCCGGGATAGTCCCGGGATCGTATTGGTAATAGAAAGTGGCAACAAAAAGACAGTGAAATATATCAAAATCAACTCGGTTTTTTATTAAATCTTTTGTTAAATATTCAAAAAACAAAACAAAATTATACTTTCTCCTGATAAAACAACAAACTAGATACTTCTATAAATAATTTATTAAATTGTTTGATAATTGCCTAGGATTTTTTTTTATATTTTCGAATAAACTTAAAAACATCATCTACTTAAAACTTATTTAGTTATCATATAAAAAAGAATATATGCTAAAATCATATAAGTCTATGCTTAAGGCTACAGACAATAACACTCTTTGGTTTTCATATATATTTTATCAGACAAATTAACGCATTTTTGTTAAGAAAAAAAAACTATCAATACATACTTACACGACGAGAAGCTGATATTTTACACACTTTTACACATTCGTTACACGCAAATTTTATTGACTTATATGAAAAATAAATAATCCCGAAAATCCCGGGATTCGTAAAATTCAATCCCGAAAATTTCGGGACTAAAATATGACCGGGATCCCGGATCCCTGGATCGAATCCTCTAGCTGTGACATACGCTTAAAACCTCGTGTTAAACGTAACTAACTGTTCTATAACTATTCTATGGTCTTTGTAATAAAATTCTATTACAACGGCTGGTAAGAAGGGCAATTGCAAAATTAATTGTGGAGCTTATTGACTCGAAATAACGAAGCCAATCGCAAACCTATTTTGGAAAACAACATTTTATTATGTAGTTTATTTTCCTGAGAAGATATTTACAAACATTCGATAGACTGAATCGGAATCAGAACATCAATCTGAACAAAGGAATGACAGAAAAATTGATTCGACCGATCATTCCAAGTGTGAAAATTAATGAAGGTACATTTGATTTACTTCGACTCGAATAAAGTTATTGTGCCGCTGAGCTCGCTGAAGTGGATGTAACATGGATAATGAGAAGCCAACCACACCAACATACTCGCTGCATTTACGGTCCCGCTAATAAAACAATTTTGCATAAATTACATATTGTAACACTCAATTTGCCATGTAAATTAATAGTGGTGATAATTTTCATACCAGTTATACGGAATTTCTTCTGTTAGCGACTCGTGTTGGTAGTAATTTGCGACAGTTGGTTGTAATGTATCCCAATGGATGAAATAGAAGACTGCATAGATGATGAGAGTTATGCCGAGTCTCATTGTACTGGACACCTTCCAAACATGACTCATTTTGTTTATTTAGAGACAGGGCAATTTGTCTCCCAAGTTCTCGACGCATACAGGCGACACGTCAGCTGGGTTAAGTATATTGCACGAACCACTTCGCCAATTTCAGCCCTCCTACAACTTCAAAATTTATTTGACGTACAATCAAAGAGCAAAAGTTCAGTCACTGAGCCCAGCGAATTTTATTTGTAAACAGTGGTGAAATTATGAACCATTAGTTGTCATAATTATAAAATTTATGTTTTTGTAGGTGTTTTTGGTTTATTACAGAAACGACATCTAACCAGGAGGTCTTAAGTGCAACCGGTTAATTTATTACTTTGCAAGAAACTGATTGGACTTTTGATCGTACATATATCGAATTCTGCGTGTTTAGTAAGATCTTGTTTTAATTACTTATGCTGCACCCGGTAACTGGTAGTACCTAACTAGTTACTAGCAGTTAATTTTGCGCCGCATGTTAATACGGTTAATGGTAATCATTATCGAGTCTGTTACTCCGCCGGCGGGAGGTTGTGCGACCATCTATAACAGAACGCAAATAGAATTCGGACGTATTTTACACAAAAAGTTATTCAGCTCATTGACTCACTATTTGTGAAAAGTATTGCCTATACGTTCTACTCTATTACCCTTTTAAAAAGGACGGTATCAAAAAGTACATCATTTTCGAACACACAGGTTCGATTAGGTTACGAAAGCAAACGCTTCATATTTTTACCGACCATGCTAGCAGGGCCCATGTCTTCAATCTTTCTGCGTTGATCGAAATCAGCCAACCTTCGGTCGCGTCTCTCCGACTCAATCAAAGACTCAAAAGCCGTGGGTCGCGCTCAACTGGGCGACATCGGGCACAATATTAGTAACAGTGTTGCCCGATACACAGCCTACGCTTCTTTATTTATTTGGGTATTAATATTATTGTTATAATAATATTGGGTAAGTATATTATTTCAAAATGGTCCGTATTCTGTAATGTTCACGCGACATTTCGCGTAGAAATATCTGAAACTCACGTCCGTTTGAAAAGTACGAGTTCAAATTTCTCCATGTTGGGCACATTCCTTCCTTGGTCAATCAAAAGGCATCATGTAATATAATATGTCTGTATAATCACGATACTCGTAGATTTTATTATTTTGTTATATTAAAGTGGGAAAATAAATTTGTACAAATATTCTAACTTTAAAACGAATACTTATGTAATCCTCGGTAGGTCCAAAAGAGGATCAAATTCTCGGCGTGTAGAACGAAAAGCTCTTGAGCTTCTTTCAATACCGGCTAAATCAAGTTTTCTCAGCCCACGTGACCTAGTTTAGATCACTTTTCCTTTCCGCGTCTCACTTTCCCGTCGCAACCTTAGCTTTTAATAGGACGGCTAATTACGACTGCAACCGTGGGAAACACTTAAACAGAAGACACAGAAATAGGCCGCACTCGTGAGATGACTCTAGTGGAGCATCTGGGAATGCGGTTTAGTTTGTGGTAAAAGGCAAAATCTTATTTATATTGAACTAACTTTCCGTTCGTGACTTTGTCCGCGTTATTTTCAGTTATACACTTTTATATCCTTGAAAAGTACCCCTATGACTGTCTCTGGGTTTGATCTATCTACGTGTCAACTTTCATTCAAATCGGCCCAGCGGTTTATGCGTAAAAAGGACACTTTCGCATTTATAATTATAAACTTTTATTTACACAGTACAGTACCTACTTACAATTGTTCGGACAAATGTAATTGTTGCTGGATTGTGTTCAGTGCGGTAGGAGTGACGTGTGTATTTTTATAAATCTAACATTTGGCGATGCTCGAAGCATAAGTTGGCGGAATAATTTGGACACTGAAAGGATTGAAGTCTATTTATGGAATGCACTGTGTAGAGTCAAGACTGAGCTTATACGACGTACATTATGGACTTGTAAACCGTATTCATACGGACATTTTAAGCAACTTAGTGAAAGACTACATACAGAATTGGTTAAAAAGCAAATTAAGTCTGAAGTAAAATATCTACCCACGCCGTAACCTGTCACAAAATACCTAATATTAAACCTTTGTTAAACTTGATAATATTAAACATAATTAACTTTAACTTAGCAGGATCTTCTCCGCAAAGTTGTTATCAAAATAAAGCGAGAGTCAAGGTAATCTTAAAACAATAAATAAGCAATGAAGTAGAAAAATACGTAACAAAAAACGTAGAATACGAAACCTGTCTTTGGCAGATTATTTCTTTAGCGTTCTCTTTTTTACGTTGAATAAGCTTAAGTAAAAATACGGTATCGATGAATTTGTGACGCCTAATTGTTACATAACAGTTAAGTATAAAATGTATTCTCTATTTATTCTTCGTAGTTTACATACATACTTACTACATAAATTACGTACCTATACCATAATTGCCATAGTGTTCCCACACCTAACTTGAAATGAGCTAAGTAGGTAATAAATATGTTGAATTGGTCATCTTTCATGTTTTAAAAAAATACTTTAGATTGGATACCTTGGTTACCACCGCAAAATTATAGTTTTAGAATAAAGCTTAAATCTATCATGTTCAGTAAACGGAAAAATGTATTGAACTTTTATTTGCCTATCAAGGTAAAAGTATTAAGTAGGTACTGGTTACGATTTCAACAATTTTACTTCGCGAAGTACTTATAATAATAATTTATCTGCTTGATTTATTTTATCTTTTTCGTTAGATTACAAGTAACATTAATAAATACTTCCTAATAAAGTGGAGCAAAAAGGACAAAATGTAAAGTGTTTTTTAGTTTTACACTCGAGTATACTGCCAAACCCTTGTTATAAAACTTCTTTCGTCTTTTATGACATTTCATAAGAAAGTTGAGGAGGAAGTTTCATAAGCGTAAGCCAAGGGTCACCCACGCGCAATGAATAAGACACATCGTCTTTACAATTCCTTTTTTTCACTAGAAAGCATATAAAAGAAAAAACCCTGTTCGTCCTATTTTCATCCAAACAATCTCTCAATCGCCGGGGATAACTGCCCCGGATATAGGCTGAATGGCGAATGCGCTGACCGAGTCTCCTACTGTGTCTGACACACCATTCCAATTACTAGTTCCTATTTCAGGGATTGCGAAAGCCTACACAGAAAGACTTCAAACGACCAAGTACGGTGTTATGTAAAGTTTATAGTATGCCTAACAATAATTTAAAGACATCATTTTCGGTTATAGTAGTGTATACACGTAACAGATTTTCAACGGAAATTGTTTTAGTCGTCAAAGTAAACAACGAATGTATCTCTAAGAACTGACATGCCTTGGCATTTCAATTTATAAGTTATCAATTCATAGCAGAAGAAGGTTTTAACCGCAGGTTTTAACTAAGTCCATGAGCAAGTATGTAACAAGAAATGAAGTTCTGGCGAGTCGTTTCTGTGGAAAATGTTAAATGAAATCAGTAAAGATACTCATTATTTGTAAATTATACACAGTATCAAGTACGTACAAAACAATATTATCCTTAACTCTTTATTGCATTTAAATCATATTAAAAATACACTAAACTACTTAATAATTGAAACGGTTAAAATGTATACTTTACAACAAAGAACATTGCAATTTTGCTTACTTTTTAAATAAAAGATTAGGGAGATGCTTCATGTGTGTTGTCGGTCCGATTCATACTGAGCTGTGGCATGTCGTTATGATTTATGTGCAGAATAACGAAGCCCTGACGACGTCGCAACGGAGCGGCGACACCCGTATGACATTAAACAAAATAATAACTGTTTGTTTATGTAGTTTTAAGTATGTTAATACTGACTCTTCAAATTCTGCCAGCGAATGAAAATTAACGCATTGGCGCCGAAATGGTCTGCCAACTAGGTGCCAACAAACTTTGTTTTGAAATAGTATTCAAAGGTTCAAATAAAACTGCACTAAAATCTGCCAAACATGCTTAGGAGAGCTTTTCTTTAGAGTTATTTAATAAGGGAGTAATAATTTTAATAGGATTATGTAAGAGAAGCCGCTCGGAGTAAGCAGATAAGAAAACTTCTGTCCATAGAAATAACTTTGAGTCTAAAGCTTTCCTGTAAAATGGGTGAATCTCACACCACCCTACTTAATGCGGATTATACGGTAGGTACCTATGTAATCCGGCCAGGTCCAACATAATAGCGCACATCTAGAGGCCGTCTGAGTTCGCGGGCACCCAATAGAGTTAAGAAACTTTTATGGCTTAAACATTAAATGTCTTTCATCATCTCTCTAGCATAAAGAAATACTTCACAGAGTCCGTTCACGTAACCTGAAGATTTGTTAGGTCCGGTTTTATACAGAAGCGACTGCCTGTCCGACCTTAAACATTAAATGTATTTAATTTACTATAATATAAACGTGGCACTATACGTATTATGAGGAGGAAACATAATGTTGCGTTCACGGAACGTATAAGTAGTAATTGAGGAAATCGTGTAAAATAAATAAAAGACATAAGTATATCATTAATAGTAAATTAATAATGTAATAGGTACTTCGTTAAAACGCTGTCTAGCTAGATATTATTATGTAATTGCGTAACGTTCCAAAGGATTTTACGAATTCAAACTCCAAAATATATCTACTCAACTGGTACCATTACACTTTGTTGATTGTTAATCGTCAATTATCAGATTATCTATTATATTTTTATCGAATGTTTCATCCGACTAAAAAATTTGCTGTTTCTTACAACAGACATTCTTACAAAGTAATTGCAAGAAAATCCTCTTTATTTTAACTTCTTATCTAGAGAGGCTTCTGAAACAATATATAATACTTATTATTTATCACATTATTTTTCGACTTAACATGAGATGTAATACAATCTCAGATAATTTAAAATATTTGTAAGGATAGCTAAAGCTGAAGTTTAAGTTTACATAATAATTATATTACTCGAGTGTGAGTATGTATGTATGAAATCCTTTGTATATATACATATATAGATATATATAATATTAGTAATTTATAAATTAAGTGGTTTAGAAGTCAGGAGACTATTAGATGTACATGGGTAAATAATTTTATTTCGTCTACTAAACCCAGCTGAGCAGCGTAATGAGCTGAAGAGCAGTCTACCACAGAGTAAAATGTTAGAGGTGTCCGTCAGAATCGCCAGTTACGCGAATTATAAGTTGAAATAATTGCGGCCCACTTAATGCCGCCTAATGCCTATCACTACACATTTGATTCCAATGTATTTTTGAAATAAAATAACGTTAAAAGGCATTTTCATTAGTCTGGCGTACAAATACTGTGTTTGACTCTTAATCATCAATCAATTTATCCGATCCAGTCAACTGACACCTCGCTGGAAATGTTGAAATGCGCCCCCATCTCGTTTCATCGCGTGGCGCCTCGTGTAACCCCTTTTTTTGTAGACAGTGGTAAATTTTGATGATCTAGCAAAGTCGTAAGCGTTTCGAACTGTAAGTAGAATCAGTAAAGTACCCGCTCCAATTATTACATTATAGACGAGAGGGTAAAGTCTTTTTTTTTAAGGAAATCAACACGTATCTTGGTTTCATGACGTATTTGTTTATACATGCCATTACGGATCCATTGTCTCTGACAATAATTTCGCTGATACGTGTTTTAGACATTTCCTCTCCGGCAACTTCAACCATTACCATTGAGACACAGCGTACGAGTACGTTCATAAATTTCAAATAGTAAAGCGAGCGTTCGTCTGGTAAACTAACAGTGCTCGCTTCAGAATAATGGTTTTATGCAGTTTTATAACTTGAATTCGCAGAAAATTGGAGCAGAAACAATATTACTTTCAGACAAGTTTCCCTTACGTTTCTAATTGAAAACGATTCCTTTCAGCCTAACGCTCAATTGCAATTTAACTTTCTTAGGGCGCCTTTGAAAAGCCAGCGTTCTGTTCAGTCCGCCCGCGCGCCGTCCGCGCCTACTGCCTCCTAGCTTGATCTGCTCGAGACTATTGTAACAGTCGAACTTTTTTAATTTTGTAGTTTTCAAATTGAATAATGAAAAACTAGACAATTGAGTGCATTGTCCTAGTTTAGACGCTCAACTAAGTACCTTATTTGCTCTGTCCATCAAACACTTATTAGAAGATTTTTGTAAGTACACTTTAAAAAACTTGCTAGCTATGTCTATAACTAGGTAAGTATGTCATGAAACTAAATTAAATATTTACGTTTTACTAACTACCTTTTCATAAGAAAGTACCTTTATATAAGACTAACCTCGGGTTTCGTCACAATGTTTATCAATTTGTTATGGTCTAAATACGTTCGAAAATAAATTTGATTTCAGTGGTTTAAAGCCATAGCCATAGCATAGAGAGGTTTGAATCCGTGATAGCCCTGTTCGGAGAAATCGTGATTTACATTCTGAACTGTCACTGGTTCGAATCCTGGCTGGGGCGTCAAACGAGTGAATTCGACTTTATCCAAAAGGCTCGCCCCTATGGGACTTAAACATAGCATGGGATAGTTGGGTGTAAATACAAGTCATAGTGCTGAATACACGGTGGTGAATACAGGCATGATGCTGTTATGTAACTTTAGCGTAGAAACTTTACCTTAAATTGGAGAAGAAGAAGACTTGAGCGAAAGTTATTGAGCTCAAGTGTTAGTTAGAACTTGTTCAAGTAAAGCTAGACTGTTTAGAGTAATTGAAGTATATGTAGTTCGGCCCCCTCAGCACAGCAACCCCGTCGAGCGCGGCGCGATATATGTATATTGTAGATTCTCCGTAGATTCACTGCGTCTATTAGTAAACCGTACTCCAATTCAGAACTCGAGAAATTGAACAATCAGCTAATCATCCATTGTAAAATTGTTCAGACAAACTCTGGTTCAAATCCGGACAAAAAAACAACAGTTAGAACTTAATACCGCACTTGAAATCCAAAACTTTACTAACTCCAAAAACATGGTTTCATGGATAAGATAGTTGTAACAGTTGTTAGAGAAAAAAGGTATTAGAGAATGAAAAGTTGATAGAGCCATAAAGTGGCTCTTTTATTTGTTTGTAGATTATCTCGTGCAGCATACAAATATTAAATATTATGCATCAAATATACTGTGTTGGTGACATCGTAACGATAAAATAATTCAAAAGCTCGGAAAATTCATGCAAATTTTAGTGTTTTTTTATTATTTTCAGTTCCACTTGATATCAACTCGATGGATGATTATTGAGGGATGATTCAGACCATGATTCTGAGTTAATGTCAAGTGGAACGTCACTAACACCCTGTATAGGTTGTGTGTCTTTCAATTAAACTTCAATTAATAACATCCAACAGTTTACTAGTAATTACATGTGTCATACATTGCACAATAGCGCAGACTTGTTCTTTTATTTTATATTCACTATTTGGCGGGACATAAGGCCTTATGAGGCCCGCCATAAAACAGCTCTTTGGCAAAATCAGTGTTAATCCTCCCTAAACAATAATAGTGCATTGAAAAAAAGATTTATTCGCAAAAAATAATTGGAACTTACATATCGTGCTTACGATATTTTTTTTATAAAACGGAAAGTAAGTAATGTAAGGGGGCAGTTAATTGACTACTTACTTAAATGCTTTGCGTCAGTTAAGACAGCTAAAACAGTTCTTGCTCGAGAATCGAGTTTAGTAAAGAGGAAGTTTTATTATCTGTGTAATAAAGTTTAATATAACTATTTTTTTAAGTTAAACTTACAAAAACGAATTAAGTATGCATAAAAATCCGTCAATTATTGTCGGAGATATCCGCGAAAAAAAAAATCGTAATATATACATAAATACATAGGTACTTACATTCATACCTATAGTACACATGACATGTTTAGCAGCGAATTTAAAGAGTAGTAATGGATAATATTTCCTACCTACAGAAAAACGAAATCAAACGAATCGAATTGAGAACCTTCTTCTTTAATATTAATAGTAGATTTGCCTCTGATGCATGTCACTTCTTGGCTGAAAAAAAAAGAAGACAAAGCAGGAGACCCTTCTCCTGCTTTATCTTCTCACAGACGCAATATATTTTTTTCAAAAGTTTGAAGTAAAAGTTTACTTACTTAAAGGGTTTCATCTATTTACGTATTTAAATTCTAAACCCAGTCAACGGGAAACATGAATATTAATAATACAATTTACTAATTGGGATATTAATAAACCAGTACTTGGGAGGGCTTCGAAGGGGTTCTGTTGATTAAGTACTCTTAAATAATATTTCCAGAATTCATTATGTACCTTATTTATTTACCTGATAGTGCAGAGAATACAATTTTGTTAACGTTTCTAACTTCTGTGTCAATTGGGACATAGTAGGTTAAAATTGGTTGTATGTTTTCTATACTTATGTATTATCTAACGGCCTCTGAGATATGTTTCAATGACCGTCCTTCGCTGTACATCGCGTTTTCCAAAACACACTGTATAAATGCGAAAGTAACTGACTATTTCCGTTACCGTACCACGCCCAAATCGCTTAATCGATAAGGGTAGATTACTCTATAAATAAAAGCTACTTAGTATAAGATAATCAAAAATCAACCTCATTTTTTGTTTTTGATTTATTTATGAATTTTAATTATGAATTACGACAATGAGTACGGGTACGGCCGTTGGTCCTGGCTACTAGCTGTAAAAACACCTCCACTAACCCGCATTGGCGGGGGTAGCGGTCCACCGCAGCGCGGTGGAGTATGCTCAATACCCCCTCCGGTTGATTGAAGGGGTCGTATATAGCCTGTTATTGTTTATTTTGAGTACGAGTATTAATGACGTCACCATCTTGTATTCTCACAAACGCTAAATAAAAAAAACCCTGTACCTCATCTAACTAGGATGTCGTCTAGCCTACCACAGACGAGTACTTTTCAAGGACAAACGTCTAGAATATAGGGAAGGACTAAATGCTTACATTTGTAATCGAAGCCATGGCTAGTTAAACATTTTTTTTGTTCACAGCAAGAGACGACATCGCTAGCGGAGCGCATTCGCCTGTTAACCTGTGACGTAGAAGACGAACCGGAGGAGCAAAGGTCGTCTCCAGCTGGTGCTAGTGTCGACAAATTCTCCTCCAGCAGCGACAAGAGCGACAAGTCGAGTGACAAGTCGTTCACAAGTGTTGACAAGAGCAACGAAAAGGCGTTTGGCAGTGCGTCGTCCAGTTCTTCGTCGTCCACGCTGTCAGCGCCCGTGCCGCCAAGACAACAGCCACCGGACCTAGGTGATGTTCACCAGGAACCGCAGAAGGTAAGATTTTTTAACCTTTAAACGTCGTCTTGGGTGCTCACCCAAACGCTGTACAGCGGTAACGGTGTGTAAACAAGCTTCTTTTCCCCGGCTATACAGGTTATGAAAAGCTGCAGTAGATTTAGGCGAATGTGACGTTCGTTACGTAAAAAATCACGGTTCAAAGTAACTAACTATGTTGTAACTATGTTACCTATTGAATAAAGATATTTTTGAATTTGAATTGTTTTCGGTGATTTTTAAACTCAATTACAAATCTAAAAAAATATTGTGTAGGTACACGGGATACCAATAGATACAGGATTGCCAATGAGATTAACAAATGTCAGTTCAAATTGTTAGTTGCGGTAATTTGAAAGTGATAAAACTGTTGTCTATTTCTATACAGCTTCTTTAAGTTACATAGAAAACGCTAGTTACACAGGCTATAGCCTGTTGCCGCAATACGGCCAGGGTGCCAACTATATTTCTTGAAAATCCGTTTTATATTTTCTTAACTCATAAATAATGTGATCTACGCCGTAGCCGAGAACGAACGGGAAAACAATGCCTTTCGTAGCTGCTACGCGGTTACGTAGCTTAGCAACAGTGAAAGGATTGGATTTTAAAAAGGATATCAGAATTTACGACGAGAATAATGTAATTAATATAGTAAATATTCAACGGCCAATGAAAAATCTTTTGTGTCGTGAGTTCCAAAGACTCTTTTCTGTGGATGTTCGAGGGATCTGCACAAATTGCTTTGCTTCCGCCAAATGAAATAGCCTGGCTGAGTCAGTACTTCCGATAGTAATCTTTAAGCCTATTTAAGGCCAGAGTGACAAAACACGGTATTATTGTTTTAATAATTTGTCATTTTGATTTATTTTGTTTTAATTTGGGTTCTATGCAGCTAAAAAGCACAATATAGACTGAATATAATAAAAAAGCAATATATTTTTCATAAATTTTCCGACAAGAAATTTCACTTGGTATCAACTCAGTATCATGGTCTAAACTTTGATGCAATCGTGGCCCAAAATTTTTGTTACAGTGTCACTTATATATTTATCATTAGTCTGTTCGGATCCGTTGGGTGGCTCGATAGGTATATGCAACATGATTTAAGTATATTTATAAATAAATTAACTTTCGCCTGCGACTTTATCCGCGTGGACTGTCAGTACTTAGTAATGTAGTTCTACTAGTGAAAGAATTTTTAAAATTCCTTCAATAGTTCCAAAGATTACTTCCTACAAACAAAATCACAAACTTTACCTCTTTAGTATAGATAGGGTGAAAAGTCAAACGCATAATTATTGTGAAAATTAAAACATGATGCTTACTTAAAGAATGGCAATTGTACTAGTTACGATATTAATTTATTGTCAAAGTGGAGACTTGTTACATCAACAATAACGAAGACAGTCGGTTCAATCGGAATCACAGTACAAGAGAATTCACTTAAACTAGAGTCTAATACATAAGTTACAGACAAGTTCGTGGCTTGAAAAGAATTTCTACGACGTTAACTGTAGTTACGAAGTCGACCGATCATTTGTAGTTGATAGATATTCGGTGGCTTTGAACACAAAAGCTCTGTCCTGGAATAGAACTGAGACCTCTGATTGTATGCAAAGAGGCTAGGGAAATCACTAGGACGTGAACACTGTTCTTTCGCTTAAAAAAGAAATTGTATTCTTTTTGAAACCAAACTGCAAGCATAATATTTATTTTTACATTACCTTACCTAGATAACCAAAATTATAAAGAATACAAACTGAGTAACTACATACATAAACACGCCCGCAATCTCTAATGGTGTAGGCAGATTCACAAGTGCTTGATTTGATTTCAAAAGTCTTTATTATCAATCAATCAATTAATAACTATTTATTACACACCGACATAAGTAAAGGATATGTACAAACGAATAAAATAAGCACAATAGGCGGCCTTATTGCTAAACAGCAATTTCTGTCAGTAAGGTGATCCGTGTTTCGGAAGGCATGTTAAGCTGTTGTAAGTCTGTAGTCGCCATGTTAGGAGCCTTTGGCGGCTCAATAATAACCCTGACACCAGGGTTAACGAGGTTGGTAATCCACCTCATAACCCACACGATAAGAAGAAGTAAACATACTTGCAGATATTGCAGTCAGTTTCGGCATTTCTAACATTATAACAGAGAAAGGGCCAAGAGGAAAGATACTACAACTTAGTAATCGTACTTAGATTAACAAAACGATAAAAACATAAAACCATTCATCATAGCGAGATCGCAATGAAACGTCGCGACGTGATGAATTATTCCAATTTATGCGCCGAATGGCATCGGACACCGGATGCGTCGAATGCTGAGCACTCTGCAAACCATCGCTAGAACCAACTGCCATGACCCAGTTGTATGTAATTAGTTGTAAAACAATCAATAACACGTTACAGCACTAAATGCCGACATTAGCATTGCTACTGTTTCTGCTTCCATGCTAGACTGGGTATAAACATACAACACATTCATGCTTCAGCTGCCTTACGCTAGAGAAAATCCGATTGGCTAAATCGAGTAGTAAATCGAGCAAGTTTATCTATGATAATTACGTTGAATAAATGAGGAGCTCGGTGGCGCAGCGGTAAACGCGCTCGGTCTGCGATTGTTGAAGTTAAGCAACTTTCGCAAAGGCCGGTCATAGGATGGGTGACCACAAAAAAAAGTTTTCATCTCGAGTTCCTCCGTGCTTCGGAAGGCACGTTAAGCCGTTGGTCCCGGCTGCATTAGCTGTCGTTAATAACCACCAATCCGCACTCGGCCCGCGTGGTGGAGTAAGGCCCGATCTCCCTATCTATCCATAGGGAAGGCCCGTGCCCCAGCAGTGGGGACGTTAATGGGCTGGTGATGATGAAATGATAATAATAATAAAAAATGTTTATTGCATGAATTCAGGTTAGGTACATTGCAGATTACAGTGCATAAAAATAGTAGATATCACCAAATTCTACTTTTTCAAGCATACACAATGAAAATTTTTAGAACGGACGGTACAAAAAAAAAATTGTATGTAGCGTGATTAAAATTGTGTTTTGAACTGTACATGTAAATGACAGACGTGATGTCAAGCAGTCGCCGTTCGGGGAGTCGCTGTCAACGCTACAATTCATTAAAACTAAGATAACAGCAATAAAACATCAAAATTTACAGTCTAAATATTCTTTGACTTTTTTCTTTGATTCTGATTTTGAATACCCTACAGGAATCGAGTAAACGGCCACTGTGGTCCAGTGGTTCAGCTTTGGACTCACCATCCGGAGGTCCCGGGTTCGAATCCCGGTGGGTACATATCTCACATTGAAAGACCGTTTTCGACAGTTGAGGAGTTAGTCGTGGTTAGGACATTACAGGCTGATCACCTGATTGTCCGAAAGTAAGATGATCCGTGCTTCGGAATCCACGTTAAGCCGGTGGTCCTGGTTGGTCACTTACTGATGTAAGTAATAGACGCTACGTGAGCCATTTCAGGGCCTTTGGCGGCTCAACAATAACGCTGAAACCAGGGTCGATTACGTTGATCACCCACCTAACAACCTACACGATAAAAGAAGGATCGAATATTCAAAAAACAGCACTCTGAGACTCGGTACTCAAAGACGGGTTCGGAATACTTACAGTCGGATACACATGGTGAGAGCCCTCAGTGCTCCCCATTTGTCCGGCCATTTGGTATACTTAAAACCATTTGCGGCATATTTACAATAAGTCTCGCCAAAAATCTCGGATACTCGAATACTTACTCGATATTTTTATAAGTAGGTACTACCTTAAAACAATGTAATACTAATTGCTGACTCTGCACATCACTACCTTATGATGCATAGGTATTGTACATACATGAACATTGAAAATAGGTACTGAAAAAAGAGACCGACTGAAAAGGAAAAACTGAAGGGTTACATCTGTCCCAACTGGATGCGCCCATTATGAACGATGGGCTAATCAATTAATAATTTATCTTATCCAAAGTGGCTGCAAGTTACCTATTTCCTAATTACTTTTTGACATGTAATTAGGGGAAAAGTGTACAAAATGATTCCTCTGAGGGAAATGCGCTACAGGGTCTATAATATGAAAGTAAGCAGATAAATAGCAACGTTGAAGGATGTTTAGATGAGTAATAATCATAAGCTAATTTTTGCTAGAGTACTATTATTTTTGGTTTTATTCAAAATTTTCCAAACTTGTACTAAATTATCATTTTGTACACCTGAGTGTGAAAAAAGAACGCCTCGAGGGATCATTCTTATTAAAGTAGACTAGAGGGGAGAACCCGTGTGCGTTTATCCGTGGTTATTCACGAGCTAATTCCAAAAGCGCTTTCAAAATAAGTCAACGCGTTTATCTCTCTAGAACATATTACCTTAGCTAGGAAACACGTTCAGAAAAAACAATTCATCCAGTAGCTGTATATTAATATAAGCTTCAACATGCTCTCTGTTCAGTCGTGTTAAGCACAATAGCGCCACGTAAGCAGAGTATGAGGCTGGCAAGAATACTGACTGAGCGATGTTGATAAGACGCGAAAGTAAACATGCACCGACCGCGGCACGCCTACGAAGGAAGCCAGACAATCATAAAAGCAAACCTGAAACGCGGTAAAAACGTTTACGTAGCAACGTGTAAAAACGCAGTAATTACTGATTATAAGTAATATTCTATACACACATTATGGAGTCATTATGAACCCGTGGTATTAGGTAAATTAGAAACGGCGATGTCTTAATTGGAAGACAACGCGTGACTTGTTTGATTTCCGGGTTGACTCTACATCAAATTAATCTGAATTGTTCATTCATGTTTGGGTCATAAGTAAACATCAAATATATCGAAAATATCGTGAGGAATCATAGATAGATTTCAATAGACACTGAACTACAGGGGTTAAAAACACAAGTGTAACTTACCAATAAATTAATCCTATTTAACGTAGCATAGTTAGAATAACATATATCTTGTCTCTTTCGCATTAGGCGAAATATCTGTCTTGGTGCCATTCTAATCATGATATACGATAGTCATACGTGAGCCATGTCAGGGGCATTGGGTACAATAACAACCCTGACACCAGTGTTGGTTGGTTGTTGGTACACTATATAGGATTGTTTGAAAAAAATGGGATCGGCACATTATTAAATACCCGAAATAAAAATAAAGTTGCTTTACATGTCAGTGGTATACGTTTTTACAATAAGATTCCCATTGATATTTACCTTTGAACAGTTTTAATATAGTAATTAAACAAAAACTTCTTAAAAAAAGGTTATGTAATAAGGTAATATGGCATTTAACAGAGAGATGCCTAAGCAGAGGTTAGGTCATTATTTCTGATCTCTTTTTATTTACAATCGTTGAATAAACGTATAAAGAAAAAGTACCAAAAATAATCCGCACTAAACCTTTGAAGACTAAACAACAGCTCGAGTCATGATAAAGCGCTTTTCTCTATCCAACTCTCTAAAATACTAATCCATTATGCTAAACATAACGTGATCTGCTACTCAAATCGTAGACATTGCAGAGATGGTATGTTTGAAGCATTTCGTTTGTAGTTTTAAGTTATTTCATTTCTAATTGCTTTTTCTACCGCGTCTAATCGTCATCCTATATTTCCCCGATCAGATGATTGTTTCGTAGACAATAATTACTTACTTACTATCTTTACGAAAAGATTTTTAGTAGAAAAGGCAATAGCAAAAGAAAATGCTTTCGTGCAAGCTATTTCTTTTATAAGGAATGTTGTAATCTCAGTATGAAGGAGGACAAAAAGCATTAGAGTAGTCAATAAGGATAGTATCAGGGAAGAAATAGCGGCGAACCAATCAGTTAAACTGTTCCACTAATTAAGTCTGAAGCTTGAACTTAGTAGTCGTTAATCCGGTGTGGATTCCCTTTAGGTCCCCTTTTTTTCAGTAGATTGCTTAGCCGTGTACTCTTGTGCTTGACCGAGAACGAATAAAACCATAGAACTACATAGATTGAAAGCACCCTTCTATGCAATTAAATTGTTAATTCTAACATGATGCACCGTAACGGCCTCCGTGGTACAGTGGTTGAGCGTTGGGCTCACGATTCGGAGGCCCTGGGTTCGAATCCCGGTGGGGACATATCACAAAAATCACTTTATGATCCCTAGTTTGGTTAGGACAGGCTGATCACCTGATTGTCCGAAAGTAAGATGATCCGTGCTTCGGAATGCATGTTAAGCTGCTGGTCCCGGTTGCTATTTACTGATGTAAGTACGTAGTCGTTACATGAGTCATGTCAGGGGCTTTTGGCGGCTCAATAGTAACCCTGACACCAGGGTTAAAGAGGCTGGTAATTCACCTCATAAGCCTACACGATAGAAGAAGAAGTCTTAAGACCTCGTATCAAAAATAGCTGTTAGTTGTCTATCGATTTTTTGTTGCCTTGTCCACTACATTAGGTATTACTTATATAATTATCTTATATAGATATCTTGTCTACATTCTACGACGTCTATCCCTAAAACTCACAAGTCACTACACAAACTTCTACTTATTACGAAAGCGACCCTTTTCCAATAAAGTTTCAAATCGAAAGTACTTAAATATCCTATGAACATGAATCCGTGGATCAACGGTTGAAAATAGCAACGTTCCGCCAGTGCCATTTTTAAAGGTTGAAATAGCGTTTCGCAGAATGCCATATGGCATTTCTCCGTATGTGCTACGTGTAGATGCCGATAAAATTGCTCAGATCGGTTTAGCAGTATCCGTGCGTGTTGCAGCCAAGACGGAATGTATTCCATTCATAGTGTTCATTTGTGGATTCCATTGGATTCTAGTCCCCGAGCCGAGCGCCGTCAGTCATTTCCTCGCGGAGGAAAACTTGAAGCATGGTTCAGAGAGCTGTATCACAAAGCTCCGTGAACGTCAGCTGCGGAAGCCCCCCAAAGACGCAGAACGAGACAAGCTAGGATGAAATGGTCTAAGGGCGGTATTAATAAACTAACCTTAGCTTCGAGACTGCTCTCAAGATCATGCCAATGTGACAGTTCTCATATAAAAACAGGGACTTGAGCATGGTCTTGAGGGCAGTCTCAGCTTATTAGCAGTTTATTAATACCACCCTAAGACAATTTTTTTTTTGATGAATAACGTTCATCAACTGCAGAACTATATCATGAAGCCCCATGTTCCCGTGGTCCGAACCACTCTACAGGTTAAATAAGTGACTTAATTTGCGCCCGGGACTATTCTGTAGTGTAGATACAATTCAGTTATTGTATAGAATGCCTACAAAATCGTACTCGTAGGTAATCGTACGTAATCGTAATCGTAGTTAGTCTAATAATATTGTAGAATAGCACAGACTGTGAAAAAAGTTATTTATTTATTTATTTATTATGGTACATCAACAGCAGTACATACACAAACACACAATATAAAATACACATAGGAAAAGTTCCGGTATGCCTGCCAATTATAGACGTACACAACACTGATAATAAAAAGTGTACCTAAACTAAAGTTAGCTTAAAAAGAACAATAATAGAAAATTAAATTTTAAAAAAGAAAAAACATAAATCGTCTAATACAACACGACAACGTTTAAATGGTATGAAAAAAATCAAACGAAAACTAAAACTATCGCAATAAACTTAGAAATAGGTGGTTAAGTACATAAAATTATAAAATTACATAAAATTATTAGTGGTGTGGATAAGTTTCAGCATTTTACTTTTAAATTGAATAAATGAATCGTTGTGTATGTCCACATCACTGTTGTTTAATTCGTTGAACTTCAACAATATTCTAGAAACCGGATTATGTAGGCCTAGGTTAGTTCTAGAACGGGGAACACTAAAAATTCTGCGGATTGGGTGCCGAGGATACTTGTACGGAACACTAATATTGATTTTGTTGAGCAAATGAGTGCATCTGATTTGACCGTTAATAAGTTTATGAAGAAATACCATATCTGTCAGCGTCCGTCTAGTTCGTAAAGAGTCCATTTTAAGATATTGCAATCGTTGCTTATAAGGATGTCTATCTATATAGTTATATTATTGATAGCTGAAGCAATGATTACGCAGGCCTTAGTATCCGAGATAGGACGTGCAATAATCAATACTAATCTATATAATGTATGTACACTAGTTTTAAAAAGTGATCAAGTTTAATAATAATAATTTCTTTATTATCAAAGAGATTTGTACAGGTGTGCAATTAAGTTAAGATCTCCAAACTAAGCTTATAGGCCTCTGTCTTGGGGATCTGCTTTCGGTCAGGCAGAGATTGAACTGGTTGAGCAATTAGTTACGGGAACACATCCTATGCAAAAGGTATTAACAATTAAAGATATATAAGAGGCTAGAAGACCAACTTTTAAGTAATAAAAATTCTAATTCTGAGTTTGTGAGTTTATTTGTTTGTATTTCTGGAACTAATAAACCCATTTATTTATTTCAACAAGTGAAAGGTACATTATTCCTAAGTGTATTTGAGAACCGAATTCCACACGGACCCGCCGTGACCATAAAGCTAGAATAATAAAGAGCTTCTTTTGTTTATTTCTTGCTCAATAACATTATACAAATATAAAAACTGGGATGGAATCATCGAACTCCTTGTCTTTCTGTTTCCGCTTATCCATTTGATGTCTAAGTAGAAGATATGTCTAAGTTATTACACAATACAATGTTCTTTTTTACAGCGCGTGTCGTTAACCAAAATCTTTTGTACATTTAGTTATATACTTAAGTACTTACTTATTATATTTTAGGTAAGTAAATTGTGATTATTTCTTGTCCTATGACAGATTTTTGTAAAACTACACGCTCCATTCCAACACGATTTTACCAAAATTCACAGAAACCAATTTAACACGAAATACATGTGTAGGGTAACTGGTCCCCGAATTCCAAACCCTCTCTCGATATTTGGAGGAGTTAGATTTCACAAATAAATAATGGATAGTTTGATATTTTGTGTTCTGTGTATATTACACGTTATACCTTATAGGTGGTGTAGACTAAATTAGAATTATCTATTTATAAGAGAGAGTGAACAGTAAAATAATCTACTCTGATAGGGATAGTAAGAGACTAAGGAATACCACTTGTTAAACTCCCAATATAAATAATAAAGATGAAACTTAACGAAAATATTCCAATAATCGCTTATTTCTTTAAATTGGAGATGTTCTTAGAAAAGGTTCAGTACGATCTACTCTGAACCGGCGTGCGTGTATGAAACGATTGATGAATGTGGAGGAAGCAAGACAAGTGTGTCAGAATCGAAGCAATGGAATTCCATAGTTTCTGCTACCCCGGTGGGAAACAGGCGTGAGTTAATATATGTATGTATATGTGTACTTATTTCCTTTTTCGTGAATATCTTATTATAATAATTACTTATGCCGTAATGTTATCGCGAAAATTCTTATATACGTGTCGACGCAAACAATACGGTATCTGCACAATACGAATAAGGTAGGTACTTAGTGGCTTTTTTCGTGCCTTATTTTAAGTAGTGGAATTATCTGTAATAAAACATGCCCATAAATGGGCAAATCGTACTAGTACCATTACGTCATGCACATACACAATCCATTAGGCAGTCCTTTCTCTACCGTCCAACATAGCGGACAATTTAGACACTCGATGGGTCCCACGTCCATCTTATGACTCTAATAACTGCATTCTAATGGGTTGTGGCTTTTCCCACCTCGGTAGTTAGGAACATCAGTGTCTGTTCAATTGAAATATACATTTAAGTACTATTTAAATTGTGTTGTATTTAAGTGCTTCTATGCTGTTCTGGGAGCATATAAAAAACATAGAACACGTTCAGCTGCTTCTCTTCCCGGGCATGTCGTAAAAACCGACAGAGGGATTGTGTCCTCTAACATGATGGACTAATGTTATGGGCGATAGGCTGATCCCTTATCACCATAAGGTTCATCATATCCATCTTTGGAATTCGTATCAACAGTGGCTGCAAGTTGTCTTTGATTACTTGTGGCTCTGCCCACCCCATTAGGGATTACGGGCGTGAGTTTATGTATGTATGTAAGTACTATTTGATTGACCGCAACTCGGCTGTGAGTTTCTCAGTTGTATATACGTAACGAAATAGAGATATCAAAATTAGATTGTCAAAGTCATATACCCGTAATCTGATGTCAGTCGTCTAGTTATTCGCTAAATGTACAGCCTACATACGGGTCGACCTCAGGGGTCGACGTTCTCATAGGCATGGTATGACGTATACTGACGGGATACTCCGGCCAAGTAGTTAAATGCCATTTGCGGCCAATGAACGCGTACAATAAGTCACGTACGAAATCGACAGGATGGCAAAAGATCCTACGGCATCAACTCCGCAAGCACAGCAAGCGCAAATTGACCGCACGGAGGCTTACTACGGCATATTTCGGCTTTTTAATGCCTATTGAGAACTAAGTATTACAACTTACTATGATTTGTCACCTGACTCCCGTCACTGTAAACCGGCACTTATTGTTCACTCGAAACCATCCATTTGCCTACATGAAACTCAGAATTAAGTAAGTCGAAAATTTTTAGAGTGACAACGGCTAAAAGAAAAAATATAATACTTTTCAATAAAAATACTGGCTTTTGCAGCCATAGAGGCAGCCAATCAGCTCGCGACACCAAACACTTCAGGACCCCGGTACCTACCCCGCCGGCGTGGTCGACGATTTCCCTCATTCAGCGCTTATTGCTATCGACCCACTAGGGTCGATTAATTCTACTGGGCACCCTCAGGCAAACGTTGTACCGGGTGAGAGCTTTCAGCGCTCCCCATTTGTCCGGCCAAGTAGTTAATGCCATCTGCGGCAAATCTACATAACTCACGTCAAAAAGCAATAACCTGGCTTTTTAACACTGAAAAATTTAAAGATTCATGAACAATTTAACAGTTAAGTATAGATAAAAATTTCAGACTTTATCCTATGCCAGATCATTGGGACCCAATAAATAAGACTTACATTTGCCATTCTGAAATCCTAAAAGGATCTGTGCAAGCCAGTATTTTCCATCCGTGTCCCTATTTCGAATAATTTTATAAGTAGGTACATCATTTCTTTAGCCCCACAAAGCGTCCATTGTTTTGTATTAGCCCTAATGATCCCGGCAGGATGACAATGGCGTCGCATTGGGATACTGCGGCGTGACTGGACGCCCACAAGCGAACCATTCCCAAGATTCATACGCAACAAGATAAACATTTGGACAATTCAGTAGTACCCAATATCTCCCTACCCCTATTGGGATAAACAGACGTATCCATGAAAACTTCTCTATGTTTATCTGTCACTTATATAAGTGACAGATGGGGCCGTTTTACCGATTTGAATGACAGAATACATGCATGGTCTGCTATCCTGATCTTTTCTTTCCGCTTCGCTCCATCTGACGGCACGTCTGTGCAAACATTGCACAGATATTTTGTGAAACCATCTATCCATTTCATTTTGCGGATGTATAAAAAATAAAAATTAATTTGATTGTTGTTCACTCTAGCCGAGGGCAGAACCTCGTCGTCAGTTCCTGTCGACCTTGGCCCCACTAACAGCCTGCGTGGGCAGTGCGGCGCATCACGAGGGCT
The DNA here is from genome assembly GCF_024362695.1 of Pectinophora gossypiella. Taxonomy (NCBI): domain Eukaryota; kingdom Metazoa; phylum Arthropoda; class Insecta; order Lepidoptera; family Gelechiidae; genus Pectinophora; species Pectinophora gossypiella. The sequence goes on from NC_065433.1 coordinate 8,566,190, forward strand.
TCTACTATGTGCCGCCCGGAGACAGGACCTCTGCATCATCAGCCACCAACCTCGACCTGCAGGAGCATAACGATGCGCCTGCGCCTGATGTCCTCGCCGGAACGCCAGGTCATAATCTTGAATATTAGGCCGGTCATACTTCAGATAAGTCATGCGCGTGTGCGCACTACTACTTGGAATATTACTTGTACTTGGAATATTGGGATTATTCCTGCGTATTCCTGGGTGGACGCACGAATCAAATTCATACGAAAACGCAAACATAGTGCAATCCGGCATTAACTTATATAACTGTCCAACATCGTTGATTCTACGAATTGGATAAAATACTTCATGTTTAAGTTTAATAGTTTTATACACAGCAATCACAAAAAGTAACAAAAGGATTCACCGATTTTTGCATACGAAAATTCAAACTCGGGTGCCAAAAAACAGGTCACATTCTGAAAAATCGGAGAGGTAACGGACAGTGGGGAGTGAAACAATGTTAACGTTGTTTTGTTCTCGTATGAAAAGTTAGAAGTCTTTTGTTGGATTTTTCGCATGTTCTAAATATTTTGCACGACGACATAGGATCAATCGGTGGGTTTTGAAGTGAGGATCCGCCACTTTCACCATTCATGCTTTGTTTTATAGCACATTGTATCACAGTATTTTTGGATTGGAAACTGTTCCTATCTTCTAAACTGATATTTCTGTTTCTCATTTGTTGAGAACGCTTTATATGCTTATACTTGTACGGTAACAGAGCAAATCAGAAGATACATATAATGTATGCCAGTTATCATATTTATAACTCGAGCAGATCAACTAAAAACCGCTTGTATGCAACTTGATACATACGGCTTTTAGAAACTTGTTGACTTCAACAAGTAAAATAAAAAACAAAGAACATTGCTAAGCAGCCGGAAGACAAGTGTCTTCCCGTGTCTGCCGTAAAAACCGACAGAGGACTTCCTTACGGGCAATGCGATGATTACCTGTCAGCATATTTTATGAACCATCATATTTTTTAATAATCTACCTTTGGATCGTAGTTACTTGTATCTAGAGTCCGCATACTTGTAGCTCTGCCCACTGCGATCGCGCGCGTCCTATGTTTTGTGGTCAGTCTTCGTAAATAATTGTTGTTACAACGTTAGTAGGTGCTGGTGAAGGTGACGATGGGTTGGCGGCGTTCGCGCGCGCCGCGGCACCGAGGACCGAGAGACTCCGACAGAGATACGGACAGGAGTCACAGCCGGCCAGCAGCGATGACGAACACGACGACTATGGTACGAATTCTTCTTCTCTTCTATAACTTAACTTTTACTGACACTGACTTTCGTCCATAATTGTACAAAACTCGGACTAGGGCCCCCTTTTACAGGCGTTACGGAAGGTGTTAACAGTAATAGTGTAGCATTTTCTATTATGAGCTAGGTACTCTATCTATCCAAAGCAAATTCTCAGATATTTTATATGATACTGTGACATTCTCCATCGAAATTAGCGTTCTGGCTGGTTATACTTTGGAATTCATTCTTAATTCAAAATATAATAAAATTCTAAATACTCTTTGGTTTGGTTTCCTCTTATTCTCATCTTATATGCCTCGATTGTTTTTGATTTAAATTAGTGAGTGTGTTGTGCGGTAATGTGTTAGTGGTATAGTCATTAAAAGTTAGCTATCTAGAGCTTTGGTTGTTATTCCACCTGCAAGAGCAAGCACATTCAACTCAGCTTTTCTTCAACATCCGGGCCTTCCGTCCGTGATAATACGACGTCCGCTTTCAAGTAAAGTAAGTACTACGCCAGATTCCAGCCGTAAAAATACCATTCAAGTATTTTAGCAAGAAGGTATTCGGGTTTATAAATGAAAATGAAGAAACGAGATAGGGTAAAACATGTCCACTCTGCTTTTTATTTGTATATCTCAGATTCTCTGTCTTCTATAGTCTGTCTCTGTGACAGGCAGGAAAACACCTCGTATCTACTTACCCTTAAACGCGGTACTAACCTTACAAAAGAAGTGTATACAGAGCTATACACGTCGTTCAATTTCGATGCTAACCCGGAAACTAGTACAAGTATTTTTCTCCTGCTATTAGATACCACCGAACAGATACGATTGATTAATTTAATCTATGGTAGAAATATCTTTAGGTTTTAACCCCTAAAAACCTAAAGATTTTGGTTTTAGTTTATGATTTTTACCCTTTAGGGCGATCCACACCAAAACCCGTTCTAATCATAATTTTATGGTATAGTTATCAGGCGACCGACCATCCGCATTGTCAAAACTAAAAGGCAAAAAAAACATTCCGAGATATTCCTTCAACTTTCATTAAAATTTGCTCCGGTACAGAATAGGACAAGAATTAATATGATATTAACTTTCCTCTGAGGACCTCTGCATAATAGGAAAAATTGCGACGAGATTGTCCGAGAAGTTCTCAACTTTTCGATAAGTACTGGAACGCTTGCTCCACTCTTGACAAAGCCTTCGAAAGGCCAAGGACATTGGGGCCTAGAATAAGAAATAATACTACTATAGAACGGTAACTTCCCGCCCCGCATCTATTCCAATCGGGCGCCGAGCTAGATTTCCCTCACCCCTCTTGAGTCTTACTTTAGCAAAAATGGCCGAAAACCGCTAAGGAGTAAGGAGCGCGCGCTGATGTTTTGTCTCGCTCGTATTTACACGTTAGGCAGCACTCGGTAAGAATGAATATTTTTGTATAGAGTGTCCTAGGTGAGAATGCGGTACTAAACTAAGTACGTAGTATTCCTTATTCTGTGACTACACTCGCCATTCTGGTTGCTCAGGCACTGGATTTAGAATCCATCAGCTTAATAAGTAGAAGATCCTGGATATTTTATAACTTTTCTGTTTGAAGTGCAGATAATAATATGGATCTAGGTTACTCTTATTAGAAGCTTAGATACAAGCGGTGTTGCGTGTAAGTTTGTGCAAAAACTAAGAGATATATTATTGTATTGGAACGAAATAATAAAATAAAGTCACCTCACCACCAAGTACTTACCTCGCCCAAGATTGCTTCCGATTTAATAAACAAGGCTACAAATAAAAAAAATTAAAAGAAAAAAGTTGCCGGCAGTCAGTTCATATCAATGGCGGAGAAGGACAATCGATAATGTGCCCATGACGTAGCGGCACTATAAGCTGTTTACTACGCCCACGTAGGGTTGTCACACCTTGTTATATTAACATAAACAGCCTAATTACGTCACTACTGGATGTCATTCGAAGTTTAAGTAACCAAAATTAAAATTTGACCTTTTCTATTCTGTGATAGTAATTATAGTTCCATATAAAAATGAATATTCTGACATCGCTTATGATGGGGAGGAATTTTAGACCGCTTTTAATTTTAACAAGAGAGTTTTAATAAGTATTCACAACAGATATAATAAAACTGAAACCTGCGGACATCTGAAAATGATGAAAACAAAACCTGAAACGTGCTAAAATACCTACAGTAAATTTAAAGTTTTTCAGTCCGTTATTTGAGGACACTATTTAGGTACCTATTAAAATTTAAGTGATCCAACAAGCGCATCATATTAGCCACGACTCCATACTGAGATTGTACGTTAAGCTTGAAGTGACATTTTATCCAGAAAATAACAATTTTAAAATATATTCTCATTCTGTAAAAATCGCCAGCCCTGTACTCAGAGGAATGCTTCCCGCGTGAAGTTGCTTACAAACACCTCGTAATAGTAACGTCACAGGATATATTAAACATGCAGTGTGATAACTAGATACCTAAAATTATTCATACGCAGTTATATCATCATAATCTATATTATGAACTTTTTTCCACTTGATGGAAGAAGTAGCAGATAGGTGCACCACTAGTACCTAGTTAAAAGCTAGTAGTAACCCTGACGCCTAGGTTGATAAGGTTGGTATAAGAGAAAGAAGAAGAAGTAAAAAGCTAGAGGGAAGCCAGGAAGTAAAAATGCTGTGATGTAATTGCATTGCACTTGACAGTAGCAGAACTGCCCGGGTACCTACTGAATATCCACAAATCTTGGTAAAACATAACAGACGCTTGGCGGTGAAAATCCATTGCGTAGGTAGAACTTACCCCGACCGAAGGTTATCAGTGTAATGCAGCGCTCATTTGTCGGCGTATTTAATTGTCTGTCCGGATTTGTCCTAGCATAGAATTAGGAATAAATATTACGTATAAAACGGTAACTCTCCGCTCCCCACCAACCGCTGGGCTAGGTTTACCTCACTCCCTCGATCTTACTTCAGTGTACCTACAATTGCATGGGTGTCACATACACAGATGCACGTGTACGGTAACGCCAATGTGTAGTCTCTAGCCTCTGTGTAAAACGAGGTGTTTGGTATGAAGTGTCCGGGGTTAGTTCGGAATGCGTCCGGGGATCGTCCGACCAATGTTTTCTTCCACGCCGTCCAGTATTCTAAGTACGCCGTGCTGAGCGAGTCTGTTGTCGCCAACGGTCGGCATAATTCTAGCTGCCTTTGAGGCATTCATCTTTAGCAGTGGACGGGGTGGTATGTGATTGAATAAGCAGATCTGCAGTACATCCGTGCCTAGTCTTGTAATTAGTACTTTAACTAACCTGAACATTGATGGTATCAGTTTTCCATTACTCCATTTACTGGATAAATTTACGGCCGTAATCCTTAAAGTTATAAATAGAGCCACAAGTAATCAAAAGACAACTTGCAGCCAATATTGATATAAAATCCTACTGAGATGAATGTGACAAACCGTGTGGTGATATAGGATCAACCTGAGGGATCACTCTATCGCAATTGTAAACACAGTCCCCTTGCTCACGTTATTTTCCTACTACCGTTCCTACGAGTGTTCGGGCAACATCGGGCCGTCTGAGGCCCTGTGGGGTTGCGCGATGCAAAGCAATAACAACTGTACGCTTAAGTTTTTACACATATTTTATAATTTTATTATTTAATACGCAGCGGTAACTATTAAGTAATGTATGATGGTATGTGAACAAATAAATACCCAGCATAAATAGTAATCAATTCGATTATACAGATTACAATTCAAAGATCAGTAGTTATGGCACGTGAAATAACGGTAGGTGACATCTTAAAACTCTTTAGCTTCATCTAAATCGAACGAAATCATTGCCAACATTACGCAATAGATAGCGAAATAAAGCAGATTATTTTCATAGAGCTGTCGCACCGTTTATTTTTATTAGCTATTCTCGCTCGGTTATAAATACACTTGAAGCACTTGACCGTGGCTGACTTTCATTAAATGGACATTGCGCATTTACTAGGACGAAGTTCAGGTGCGACGCGAAGGCGATACATCACTGAATAAATAATAACATTGACTATGAAAGTCGGAAATGCGCATGCTCGTTATGTTTAACAAGACACGAAACAGCTGATTGCAATTGACTGCATTAGTCCACTTTGCATTAGTACGAACTTCATTCTTTTAAATGATTGGCTCGTTGACGCAGCATTCCTTTAGTCCCCGGGAATACGAAGCGACGACCGATAGAAATGGACGTGGACATGTTATATTGTGTGTATTTTTAAACAATTTCAACCAATATGGATGGGTAGGTACCCAGAACTTCTATCCAATAGATAGTAAGAACTACTAATGAACACTTATCCGGCAGACAAGCTATCATAAATTATTTCTCTGTATCTTCTAAAAGGAAATGTAAGGAATAGATGCAAGTTATCTTAATTAGTGGGCTTGATTAATCGAGAGGAGGATATGAAATACAGATATTAGATGGGAAAGTGTAAGTGTGTGTGAATCATTCTTATTCTTGGCAGTTTTATTCTTACTTTACTATCAAATACGCGAAAAATCGTTTTCTTCGTGTGGTACACTTCCAGTTCTAGTAAAAGCGTGTAAAATACACGTATTTGATAGCAAAGTAAAAACAAAACTACACACAAACACATCTAATATCGTCTGCACATTGCTTGCTACGTAACAGCGTAGCAAGTAACTACGTTGGTCGTAACGACTACTGATAATTGCAGCTGCTACGCTAGCTAGCTATACTTAGGCCCAAACGGCGCGGCGCGGGCGTGTCGTTCGCCGAGCTTTTTTGAATGGCTCACCTGACATTATATGTATTAGTAGATATTATATATATATAATATATATATATATATATCTAGTATATTATATATATTTTAGTACGAATTATAAATTATCAAAATTGTCTACCGTTTTATCGCGCGAATCTATAGAAATAAGTGCACTGAGTGGTTGATAACTATTATATTTAATTTGAATATTACGGTATTTCGATGATGTAGTAATCATATCATGCATATATACATGTCTTGGCCAAATTTTGAGGGCAATATAGGCCAATAGTATGGCTTTACTACTCGATGTAAGCTACCCGCGGTGTCCTGATAGCTCTTGAAGTTAGGTTATAATATTGATTGTATAATTTTCATTAGGTACATCATTAGGTATAGTTTCTTCAATAATATAATTTAAAAACGGACTTTAAACTCAATGCAACGGCACCGGGAGCATCTCGAGTGTACTGTTTATTCAAGTTCGTATCAATCCTTCTTTTCTATGGTGTGTACCTGACCCTCAACCTCAGTAACCCTGGTGTCAGGTAAATTATAGTCATAGTGATTTATTGATAATAATAATTACACGTCACAAATATTACAAAATTCAATAAATTAAATATTATTACGGAATTCAATTACATTAAAATATATTATCAATTACAGATCGTCAAAACCATAGAATGCCTGCTCAATAAGCCATTTTTTAAGTTTAAGTTTAAATATAGTACAATTCTTTACTTGTATGATATGGTCAGGCAGTCTGTTCCTCCCTGGCCCATGACATGCACAGTCTTTGCGCTCCTCCGAAGGAGCGCCTATGCTATGAGTCATCCTGTCGAGTACATGCGCGTGCCGAGCATCGTGTCCTCGTCTGTCACCTCTGCAACTGTACAACTCTATATAGGCCCCTGACATGGCTCATGTAACGACTACTTATTTATATCAGTAAGTAGTAACCGGAACCGGCTGCTTAACGTGTCGTGGTATATCAATACTCTGATCCCTTATAAATTGCCAGGTTTCCACCGACGTCCGGCAGTACGAGGGATTGCAGTGAAGCAGCAACTGGGCGCATCAGACGAGATACTGCAACAGTTGCAGAACGAGTTACAGCCATCACCGAGCACCACTACACCTGCGCCGGCGCATGCCTGCCAGCGCACCAACTCCAACTACTCCTGGCCGTACTACTCTGAAGCTAATTTAAATTCAAGGCCGCAAAGTCGGGCCAGCGCCACTTCTAATTGGTGAGTTTATTCAATCTTTTTAAATACAAATGGGTATAGGTAGTCTATATACGTCTTACTGTTGGGCACAATACGCTAATAGTTTCTTCTAGGTTTTACCCTCAACCCTACTCTAAACTGGAAGGCACATGTCAACAGGCTGAGAAGTGCCGCATATTTACTTCAGAAACTTCGTCCTATCGTATCTCCGGAAGTGTTACGACAGACGTATTTTGCCTATACCTATACCAAACCGCGAAACACATGTAAAGGTCACTTCAGACGCAGTACGTGTTCGACGTGTGATGTACGTGCGCCAGAACCTGTCTATGTTTAATAGGTAGGTACGACGGCGGCGGGCGCGTTGCGCTGCGCAGGTCGGCTGCGAGCAGTTCTGCGACGTACCACTCTCGCCACTAAGGGTGGTATTAATCAACTAATTTCAGCTAACCCTGCCCTTAAGATTATGCTCAAGTCCCTGTTTTTATAAGACCCTGTCACATTGACATGATCTTGAGGGCAGTCTCGACGCTGAGATTAGTTTATAAATACCACCCTAAGACCCCGCGCGTTATTGGCCCGCCGTTGTACTGGCAACTATCCACTAGTATTAAAAGAGAGGAGTTTGACGTATCATTCACCTAAAAACCTTTTGTTGGATATGAAGCTACATTCACTTGATGATTTTATGAAAAATTGACACTCAACTATTGTAATTTTATTATACATAACAATTTTATTCATAGTTATTGTTGATTCATTAATATTGTAAGTACCTACTGTTATTATTATTTTTATTTTATCTTTTCTTTATTTTTTTATTACTTATTGACATTCAATTATAATAGTAATTATCTTTGTTATTTAAAACTTGCGATCGTGTTTATGTTGTTACCTTTTTTATATTTTGAACTTATAATGTAAATAGCTAAATATGAAATAAATCTGAAAATCTAGCCCTTCAGTCCCCTCAATCAACCCGGGGCGTATGGAACATAATCTACCACGCTGCTCCATTGTGAAGGTGGAGGACCTAGGAGCCCCAACCATTCGGTAGATTATATTCAGGACCGTTGATATTTTCATCACCAGCCCATTAACGTCCCCACTGCTGGGGCACGGGCCTTCCCTATGGATGGATTGGGAGATCGGGCCAAATTAAAAAAAAAGCACGGAGGAGCTCGAGATAAAAACTTTTTTTGGGGGTCACCCATCCTATGACCGGCTTTTTGCTTAACTTTAACAATCGCAGACCGAGCGCGTTTACCGCTGCCTCATCGAGCTCCTCATTGTTGATATTTTAATGAATGAAATTTACAATACATCGAAATATTTATGTGCCCCGCTCAATTTGTTTCTGTTTTTAAATAATATGCACTTATGAAAAAAACGTCATCATAACTGGACCTGTCCCCCACGAAATAAGAAGTTAGGTCTATTTTACTTCATTACGGATTATGTAAGTATGTATTACGCTCTGATGTAATAATCGATTTTGCACAAATACCAGTCAGTTACTGACACCAAACTGCTATTAATCAATACAGGTCCAAGTCATCAGACTACGTGTCGGGCCGCCAGTGTGGCAGCACGCCGGTACCACAGCAGCACAGCGACGCGTGCTATGCGCACGCGCAGAACATGGCACAGTACGCGCACTACGCGCAGAGACAACAGGACATGTACCGGAACTGCTCGCTGTATGCAAATGTCGGGTGTGTATGGAGTTGTTTAATGTACACGCATCGCAATCTTAGAAAAAATAGATAAAAAATATGTATATACATTCACGCTCCTGATCCTTAATAGGCTAGTCAGTAATCAGAAAACAACTTGCTGCCACTTTTGATACGAAGTCCTAAGATAAAAAATAATAATGTGTTAATTTGTTTTGCATGTTGTGTGCAATAAAGTATATTTGATTTGATTTGATAAAATTAAATATATCTTTTTCTGACTCGGACGGAACTTGACACAGAAAGCTCTTGTCAAGCTGGGACGAGCGTGTTAACCATTCATCATCATCAGCCCATTAACGTCCCCATTGCAGGGGCACGGGCCTTCCTTATGGATGGATACGAGTAGGGAGAATGGGCCTTAAACCATCACGCGGGCCCAGTGTAGATTGATGGTTATTAACGAATAACGACTGGTAATGCAGCCGGAACCAACGGCTTAACGTGCCTTTCGAAGCGTGGAGGAGCTCGAGATGAAAACATTTTTTTATTTTTTTTTTGGTCACACATCCTATGACCGGCCTTTGCGAAAGTTGCTTAACTTCAACAATCGCAGACCAAGCGCGTTTACCGCTGCGCCACCGAGCTCCTTGTTAACGATTACACTACCGAAATTCTTTCGACTACTTATATATTGTTATTAAGCCGTCCCCGACGCCATCTATCTAGAATATTGAGTACATTTGGGAAGGATATATACGTATGGTTCAACACTTTTGACAGATGGCATGCTGCCTAGATGTACTATTACTTATACACAGAAGATGGCTCAAATATTAATAGTTTTTTTTTATGTTAAACAAAACTTTTATCTTCCAGTTCCTCTAACAACTGCCAGTTAGTGGTATTTATCTCAGTAATGGTCCAATCACATTAAAGTATAAGGCTAGTCTAAAGCACTTCGGCAACATTGTTGAGATAACATTATCTTATAGTTTTAATAGTAAATGTAAGTACATTCTGGCTGGTACTTTATTCGAAAAGTTATTTTTTTATGTCCGTCGACAGACAGTGTCATTGGCGCCGTGCGCCTAGCACGTTTTCTTTGGCCCTTTTTATATTTAAAAATATTGTAATGATTAGAAGTCGATCACTAAACTTGATAAAGCTTCTCCATCAGTCTTCTCTTCTATCTTGTGGGTTTGTGAGGCAGGCCAACCTCGTCAACCCTGGTGTGAGGATTACTATTGAGCCGTCAAAAGCTCCTGACATGTTTCTTGTAACGACTACGTACTTATATCATATAAGTAGTAACCGGGACCAACTCAAACTGTAATGTCCTAACCAAACTAGGGATCACAAAGTGTCTCCATCGGTAGGTACAGGTAGGTACTTTATGCAGGAGTACGGTCACGAGCATTAGTATGTGTACACTTTGATACCATGTCACATGAACTTTTGTGACAAATTGGACTGTAAGTCTCCCTAAATGTCAAATATGTTTGTACGACAGAGTCGTAAAGTGGGTACATTATTTTGCTCATGACTATACCTGTACAAATCTTGTAATTTGGGTGTTTCAGTTGCTCGGACAGCAGCCAGGAGCTGTACGGGTCACAAACATCCTCAGAACAGACGTCGCCGGTGCGGTCGGCGCGCTGCCGCCGGCCCGAGTCTCCGCCCCCCATCCGCAGCCACCACCAGCTGCTCTACGTGCCCTACTCCACACACTACCACTACCAGCACGACTACGGCGCGCACTGGACTACTACCGACTGTACGTCCACAATTTTGCAGTTTAGAACCAGTTCGGGTCAAGTACGGTGCTGGCGCATAACTCGAGCGAATCGAGACGCCTTGTTTTGTCGTCGTTGATAAGACTGGTTTCCCATTACCGATTATGCACATCGCAACGTTTGTAATTTGGCCTCTGTAGTTACACTTACTCCCTCATTGAGGATTTTACCAAAACAAGCTGGACTGCGGAGACGAGTACGGTTCCTATCCAAAAACCCGTCGATCTTTACCAAAAAAATCGCACTATATAGACATTGCAACTCTTTGCTTCTTGAGGGGTCATAAACAGTCAACATTATACTGACGCTACTTCGCTAGTATGCAATCCCCACTGGCTGTATGTATCGGTGTCGGTCACAGTAACGATGATATCTTATTGCAGACGCCCGCATGCACCCTTACTACCAGCAGCAGACACAGAGTCGGAGCGGTGCCAGCACGCCACAGCCCACCCCGGTACAGCCGCAGCGCGCGCAGTACACACACGCGCTGCAAATTCAGGTACCGATCATATATAGCTTGTTTAGAATGACAAGTGTAACTTTGCTGATACCAACTATCTTTCTTTCCTGATGGTCTTGTTTTAATAGTAGGTCTACGGTCACGAGCATTAATACGTATACACTTTGGTACCATGTCACATTAACTTATTTGACAAACAGAGTCCTAAAGTGGGTACATTATATTGCTCATGACTGTACTTACATATATATCTAACTTACAAAACGGTGTTCACTAAAGGTAATGAAACGAATATCGGTCTGAGCGCTATAAAAAACCCTAAAAAAACCTCACCACACGCAACAGCCTAAAAATTCAAATTGCCTAAAATATGAGTCGCAATAATAAAAAGTATAATGGTCATTTTTTATTTAGTAAGTATTTAACACTTACAAATCATGTCATAGGTAGCATTTTTTTTAATAAGTAAGCCTTATTGTTTGTACTTCAGTTCATTCACATAATGTTTCAGACGCTATGTCCCGCACCCGCTCGATACAGACCAGTGCCCGCCCCGCAGCCGGGTGGTGGTAAGCAGATGATCTGTTACTCAGAAAAGGTAAGTGGCAGGGTTCGCCCCTCGCGACCCGTACACCCACTGGCTTCACCCACCGGTGGGTGTATGGGTCATTCCTGTTTACCCGTGTACCCACAGCGCCAATAAATATCGATTCATTTAATCGATAATAAAAGTAAAACGTTTAATTATTCGCTCATTTAATTACTATTTCTATCATACACACACGCACACGCATACACAGACACACGCACACTTATTAATTATTTTGTTGTTAACTTGGATATTATTTTAAACATTTTTGTCCAACATAGCAACTTTCACAACTATGTCACAGCCTGTAACTAATACTTGTAATTGTGAATTAATTTTGTCATATATTTAGGGCTTATAAATAAAGTTCTGTCGCTATTGCTCTATGTCGAAAATCTTGACGTATGTTAATGCTATACCTGGTTCAAATTGGAAGCTTCTAAGTAATCGGTAATGAGCCATGTCAGGGGCCTTTGGTGGCTCAATAGTAACCCTGACACCAGGGTTGATGAGGTTGATACTCCACCTCACAACCCACATGATAGAAGAAGAGATTGGAAGCTTCTAATTTGAACCAGGTCCCAGGAACCGGACTGTAATACTACTGAAATAATATGAACCAACACTGGAATTGTCAACGCTATAGTAATCACTAGGTAAGCCTAACTCACCTTTACTTACCATCAGGTGAGATTGTGGTCGGACGCGGACCTTTTAAGTGTCGTGCCTAAATAAAAGTGTTTGGTTAACAGGTAGCGGCGCCGTTGTATCAGCCAGCACCAGGGTCGCCGTCACGGGCCGCCAGAGGAGCCCCAGAGGGCGCACCCTCCGGAGTGTCGGCCCCCACGGCCACGTCGCCGATGGCCCCGCCACCAAACCCTGTCTACTACGCTATGAATGTCTGACGGGGGGACTAGGTAAGATAACACACACATAAACACAATTGCGCTTGATTGAGGGGCCTCCCCTCAATCAACCGGAGGGGTATTGAGCATACTCCACCACACTGCTCCAATGCGGGGTGGTGGAGGTGTTTTTACGGCTAATAGCCCGGAACAACGGCTTAACGTGCCTTCCGAAGCACGGAATCATCTTACTTTTTCGGACAATCAGGTGATTCAAGCCTGAAAAGTCCTCACCAAACAAAGGTCAGTCTCACAAAATGATTTCGACAAAGTCCCCATCGGGAATCGACGTCCAGATCGTGAGCCTAACGCTCTAACCACTAGACCATGGAGGCTGTTAAAAACTTATTATAAACTAAGTTGTATTTGTCTGTAAATAATTCGACATAAATGCACACTCATCTGTAATGTCTTTACAGGTGAAAATCGTGGTGGGCCCGACAGGTGAGGTCCGAATCAGTGTGAAACCGCCAGCTAACTCGGCCGATAGCGGGGAGACGGACTGATGTCCCGCCTGCTACCACACCGGTTGTATCGGTTCGATATATTATGTCCCAAAGGTTCTTTGTCTCCGTTTTGCTTGATGCCTTTGAGTTGGTCGCGGAAGGAACTGAAGTGCACGGCAGAGATGTTTGTTTTAACCCGTCGAATGTCTGTCAAAAGATCAACTCTCTCTTGCCTAAAACGGTTATTACATTTGCCAATACGTCCTGCTTGATGCGTCAAGGTCACGGGCTCGGCGATCGAAATCGTGTAGAGTCTATTAATAAATTGGTAGGCATAACCACGAATAGAGTCGATTTTCCTAATCTCGATCCGCAAGCCAGTGACCTTGACGTATCGGGCTGGATAGATTGGATATAGGTATAATAACCGCCATAGCTGCGTCAAAACTCGCATTAAATTCTTTGTCAACTTTCCTCGACAAGGAAGGTTGTTCTTTGATGGATTAGTTATGTGATAATGCGTGTTGGGAATGTATTTTTGTAAAAGTATTGTATGTGCTAGGCGTGGTAGGTAAGCGTTGTACAGTTAGGCACTGAAGGCGAGACAACCCAGGGATGATACAACAAGATCACTGCACAGTCTTCGAAACTAGTTCGTACAATAGCGACTCCATTATTAATATGTTTATAATTGTAATACCTAGTAAACTTAGCACTGCCTCGTAATCTGCGAAACACCAAAGCAAAATGTTCATTGTCTTTGTACCTATCTGTAACGGAATAGTTAGATTGGCTGACTTGTTTATAATACAAGTACACCAAAGATATAGATATACACCAAAAATATCCAAAGAAATGTTACAATGCCAAAAAAAATATTATATTTTTCATTTAAATTAGTTAACTCAAAATGTTTTTTAAATAAGTAAGTTTATCAACTAAATTAACATAATATAGCATCACGCCTGTATCCCCGAAGGAATAGGCAGAGGTACACCTCTGCCTTCTACTATACACGTAATACTATACATAGTATTACACCCATTCGTCGCCAGCTATATTATTAATTAACTAAGGTAGGATTTTCTTTATTTATTGTACAGATAAATGTATGTTGTTTGTTGCCTATATTTTACGATGTTGTCTTGTCACTACACTTTGTCTTATAAAGAACATAATTAATGCTGTGTACTAGAAAATAGCCATTATTTTTAAGACATTTCTATTTGTTTGTATCATTAGCAAAATATTTTACTTGTAGAACAATGTATGCAATTCTTACGTACTGTTTACACTACTAATAGATGATTTGCCATCAAGATCATGCTCCGTACAGTTTTAGAGGAACACATAAGAAAAATATTATAGTGGAGTGGAGTAACTAAAAATATTCATAAAAGTAAACCGGTCGGTCTTTGTTCGAACAGTGTGTCTCAGGAGGCCTAATAAACGTTTATTAACAAAGTAGGTAAGCGTTTAGATAGGAAATAAAATTTTATTTCAACATTCCTCGATTCCTTGCTCGTATCTATCTATTCACCCTATAAATACCCTTCAAATATAAATTTTGAGTGCCAAATTCACAGTATTATTGAAACTCCGGCTGTATACGTAGAGTACCTACTAGGTATTTTAATTTGTTTTGTTATAATATGTGTTTGCTGCCTATACGTACAGTCGTCGTCTGCATTGTGGTAGGTAGGTACCTTGTTTTTAAATAAAGGCCTCAACAATGTTAACTTATATACGTCGTATAGGTACAATATGAGATAATTACAAAGTAATTTTATAGTATAATAAAACATGTTAATCTGGCGGTAAACCACCTCGATTTTCAAAATTTATTTAATCATACTTATCTTGTCGTTATCAGACAATAAAAAAATATTATTTTATGTTTGTAAGGTCGACTTGGTTTGTGCTTTCTGCTCGGTCTAGGAATACAAAGTTTGTTTGTTTTAAAAAGTAAGTATATAATTATCCAGTGTAAATTGAAAAATTTGTACATTCGTAATTAGGTTTGCTTTAATGCCATAGGGCTAATTGACTAACTTAAAATAGATAAAAACGAAACCGCACAACTGCAAGACCAAAAGGGAGACCAATTTCGACCTCATCCATGAAAAAAATGTTATTTTTTGACAATTCGTGTACATGATGTTACCAGACTCAGAAGATACGAGCCGTGACGTGAGTGTGGTCATCGTGATAGAAGCTAGCAGTAATTAGCCTCTCAAGTGACACACATAAGACCATCTAGTGTGTAGTTCACATCATTATCAATCACACTAATAACATTATTAATATGAATCTAGTCTCAGAGGCATAATTATCGTACTAGCTTAAAGTAGGATAGACTATTAAAGTAAGATATTCCTGAAATTCTTTTCTTAGTTGTTTATTATTAAGACGATTTCGTCTAAGATGTCTAAGGAAAGAATTTTAGATATAAAGGGCGGGAATTTTTATTATATTGATAAGATGGACTTTTATCTATTATTTATACATAATAGGATAATCAAGTTTTGGAAATGTGAAATAAATGTGTAATAGAAAATTTGGAAGCCAATTAGTGTTAAGTGGTAGAGATAAGAGTAACTTGTTATAGGTAGTAGGTACCTACTTATGTGTACCTATCTATCTATTCATTTCATTATCTTTTTCGACATGATATTATATAAAACAAGATTTAGATCGCATTAAGGAGCGATGACATCGAAAAATAATATTTAATTAAATGACCTTGTTATATAAATTACATTATTTATAATCATTAATGTATTCATGTCATTTATTAAGATAAGTTAGGGACCTTTGGAGTAATGTTCTAAGGGTAAAACATAAATACGAGTATATTGAAGCTTTTAGTGTTAGATTATTTCAGAACTTTACAGTTTTACTTAACATAGGCTTACATTACCTAATAGTTACATTACCTAACTTTTAAACTAGCATTACTTTGTTTATGAATCATTTCATGGAGGGGTACCTTTAAGAAATTACTCCAATTATTTAAAAAGTTTACTTTTTAATAAATCAATTTCCCTTGTTTTGATTCATAGTTAAACTATTTTTACCTTATTTAGGTACCTACTTTTTTGCAAGTTGCAAGTTTTTTTTTGCGATGTGATATTATTATACTTACCTACTCAGTTGTGTTACTGCATAGCAGATTGTTATTAGTTTATTTATATATTATACATAAGCATTTGTTAAATTACGGTAAGCGACATGTTTGCAGGTCACATTTTTTTTATTTTAAGCTAGTCGTAGTAAAATGTACGTAATTACGTTTAGCTTAATTATTTTGTCATAATATACTAACCTAGTCTGTATCTATACTAACACTTTTCAACATTTAAATCGAACGATGGTAAATAGATGTTTGTCTTATATGTAGGTACGTATTTTGATGGTTATCTGGATGTAAGTAACATTTCTCTTCGCGCGGATTTCCAGACACAATAATTTAGTTAAATAACAATAAGATTTGGATCAGGGCATCTGGGCCTTAGGACCTTACATAAATAAAAACATTCCCTCACTTATATATAGGATGTTAGTGACACCGTAACGAATACTGAGGGGGACTATTCTGGCCATGATTCCGAGTTGATAACAAGTGGAATTTCCTGTCGGAAAAAACATGAAACTTTTAGTGTTTTTTTTTATTATTATTTTCGGTTCCATACTTTAGCGATAGAAAATTCCGTTTGATATCAACTCAGAATTAAGATCTAAATCACCCATCAAAGTTTTCGTTACGATGTCACTAACACCCTGTATATTCTGATAATTAGGTACGTGTTATTTTGACAGGCGACTTATTTTACCAAAATAGTATAATGTGAAAGTCATATGTTGGTACGTATAATAATAAAAACGCATAATATATTGTTTTGAACGCGCGGTCTGTCTAAAATAGGAATATTTACTACATTGTGTAGGTAGATATTCAATAACTAATTAAATATTGGAAAGTATCATAACGACAGCGTAATTGATGCTTTTTAAAAAAAATGTTTGCTCGAGATAAGTCTCGAGAATGGAAATTTTAGTATTAAATGCGGGCAACCTAATGTTAAGAACAAAGGGGTGTTGTGAGTATTATGTTATATAGGTCTAAAGAATAAGAAATTTTAGTCTCATAAAATTAAAATAGTTCTGTAAATGGAAGTCGGGTTTATACTTTGCAAAATTTTAATATATTTAAAACTATTAAATACTTACATGGTAACTATTTGACGAAATTGGTTATTCGTGGAGCTCTAGTGATGTTTAACGTTGCTACGAAGTGTAGTAAATGGACACTATCCATTATAAATGGTAACTTTCAAAAAGTTTAGTCTGGTCTAGAAAACATGTTAGTCTAAACGAGATATTTTTCCAACAACGTCTTTGCTGCCTACATAGATGTGACAGTGCTTTGATAAGTACAGAATGAGGCTTATCGAAATACTATTCATTGCTGCAGAACTTATATTCTGCTTGCTTATTCGAACTGAATCTATCAGATAGCTGGCAACGCACAGATACTGAAATTGTAAAGATTTAACATTTCTGCATAATTTAAATTGTAACAAGTTAACCTTCCCAATAATAGAGGCTGATGAAAATTCAGTAAGTATAATATTACAGTTCAGACAACATAAATCGCCCAGTATAAATTACTAAGCAAATTAACGAGTAGTATATCGGTTCATACAATACATAACCCATTGACAGATAATGTTATCAAATCACTTAAATATAGATAAGTAAAAAATCCCAGTTTGGCCAAGTAGCTTTAGGATCGGAGTTACGCGTGTTGTGAAACTTCAGTTACTTATCGTTTGTATATTCTGTAGAAGGTACAATGTCAACTTTAAAATATATATTATAATGCTTACTTGTAAAATAATAAATTAAGTAATTCAAAGTTTAAAACTATTTCACGTTCGTTTGCGAGAGCCAAATATTTTATGTCCTTTGAATGTACATAGTTCATAGTGGTAATAACAGAAGTACTTAGGTAGGTACGTTATTTGAGTCCAGAACCTACCTGTGTTTGTCCTTTTTTGCGCCATCAGTACCAATCTAAGTTGTCGGTTTTCAAATAGGCACTTTTGGCAACGGCGCAACGAGTGTGCTGGATACCTTTGTATGGTCGTCTACCATACACACGGAACGTAACGAAAGACACTCAAAATTACTTAACGATGTGAAAGTAGCTAAGTAGGTACTTTACCTTACTTATCGTTTCATTCAATGAAGATACAACAGTCAAAACTTGCCGAAAATTATTGATAGTAAATTAGCGTTCATATATTTAGAGTTGGTATTTTAAATTAAATAATATTATGTAATAATTTAATATTGTTTCATAGTCATAATATTCTGAAAGAGCATGATATTTAATAAGCATTTATTTTTAAGGCATGCAGTTGTTACCTATTATTTGCTTTAAAAAAATAACAAAAAATAATTTAAAATATCATGCCGTTTCCGAATAGGTACTCAAACCTTTATTAGCTACATAATAATTATTTTCTCGATATATATTTTTATTTATTAGATGCGAGTCTACTTATTTGTACTTAGGAACTAATTACTTAAATTAATAAATCCAGATATATAATGAGTGTTAGGGCAAAAAATTCGCCACAAAATGTTTCAAATTACCCATGTACAAATGTATTTGTAGATCGGTAAAATAATAAAGTACTTATTGAAATATTTTTTTTTATTTCCTAGCCTGGTTTGTCTTCCTCTTATCATAGAATAAGGAATAGCTAATACTACGTATAGGACGGACGGCAACTGTCCGCTCTCACCAGTGGCTAAGGTAGGATCACCCTCCCCGGTCTAATTACTTTAGTCTTCAATCGTACGTAGGGCATCAGAAGTCACACACATAGATGCGCGTGTACGATAACATCAATGTGTAAAGCGAGGTGTGTGCCTAAAGTATAAACCTGTCAACAAATAATTGACCAACAGTTAAAGGGTGCCGGGTGGAAGGGTGCTGGCTGCTGGTGTAGATGCTGGGAGGGCTAAGGTCTGTTTATATTCGAGTGTTTTGATAACGTATGTACCTGATTACCGGCGTCTTGTTATTTTAGTGACGGTTTTGTTTTGGTACGTACGCGCACGCGCACCTTACTTCATCTCACATAAAGATGTCTGAAAAAATGTTAAAAATGTTTAATTAAATGTTATTCTTCCTATTTTGGAATAAATCTCCCTTTTTTTTGTTTTGGTTTTCCCCGAAGGGTAAGGCAAAGGGAACTATGCCCATACAGCCATGTCTGACGTATTTTTTTTCTTGATGATTGATGAAATGATGAAAGGTGATGATGATGAAACCTAAGACCCCACCCTCGGAGTAGACTCCTACTCCGAACCCCAAACGAATTAACTCAAAAGTCCGCATAAACTTTTGAGTTATGAAGCGGCATCCCGGCACGAAGCGAAAATAGGCAGATACACTTTGTTCATTGAATACTCCAATATAATAACACTCGCGAATGTCTTCCGACTAACTTAATGCGATCATTAACCACAAAACACCACTTCGTATTAATTATTTAGATTACTCAACGAAGAAAGCAACTGTACCGTTCCCGTTTCCCGCCGCACATTGGGTCGAAAGTGCTATTGCAGGGACTTACGATTCAACTTTCGTTTATCACATATTTGATTATGCCAATAGATAGAGCTAATCAAACACAATAAATGTTATGTTAGGTCATTTTTTCCTAAAGTGTATACTTTGGTCAGAAAAAAACTTTTTCTGTTTTTTTTTGTATGAAACGTATCAAAGACAGTTAAATTTCTGCCAAGTCCATACCGATCCAACCGCGAGACCTTATTTTCTGTAATCTTTGTCTAGTTGACTACTCAAATGCAAAATCAGCATCTGCCTAAAGTTGCAATTCTTTGAAAGAAATGGATCAGAAAAGGACGTAAAGGACGTATGCCCATAGGAAAACTATCTGAAGAAGCAGCAGAAGCTCATAACAAAGACTTCCGGAAATACAGAGAGAACCATTCCAGAAAAATAAGTAGGACAGCGACAAATGAAGACATTTTGCATAATCTTCTATTGTCTTCTGATCCAGTGATAACGAGTCTTAGACCTCGAATGACAAAGCAAAAGGGAATGATTCTTTCTTCCGAAGCCAGAGAGCTTTTGCTGCATTATCCGCTTGAATCAGATATAGAATTTATAGACATAAGTAATTTAGAAGATAGTTTTAGTGATAGTGAAGTGAATAGCATTTTAAAATAATGGCTAACTTTTTTGTATTTAATATCTTTGTCTTTTACAAGTTAAGTAGTATATTTTTGTTTATCTCTTAAGATTATATTATTATTTTGTTAAAACTTATGTAGGTAACCAATGATTAAGAGTTGTAAGAATGTATTGTCACAATTTATGGCGAGCAATAGTGATATATAGAAGTTAATTAATATTGAGAAATTTTATAACGAAAAAACATAAGTAAAGGTTATTCATTAATTATAATGTTCTGGGTAGGTACCTTCAAAATAATTTTTTGTTCATTTTAACTTTGTCACTTGTGTTGTAATGTATTTCTGTATAGTATTTAACATAGAAATAAGCTTATAATAAATTAATAAAACATAAAACTGAATTTTGAAATGTTGAATTTTTTGTCCTTTTCTGATCCATTTCTTTCAAAGAATTGCAACTTTAGGCAGATGCTGATTTTGCATTTGAGTAGTCAACTAGACAAAGATTACAGAAAATAAGGTCTCGCGGCTGGATCGGTATGGACTTGGCAGAAATTTAACTGTCTTTGATACGTTTCATACAAAAAAAACAGAAAATGTTTTTTTCTGACCAAAGTATACACTTTAGGAAAAAATGACCTAACATAACATTTATTGTGTTTGATTAGCTCTATCTATTGGCATAATCAAATATGTGATAAACGAAAGTTGAATCGTAAGTCCCTGCAATAGCACTTTCGACCCAATGTGCGCCGATAAGCCGAATAAATCTCCCGCCGAACATTATTTTTCTTTTTTTTTGTTTTCCCCGAAGGGTAAGGCAAAGGGAACTAAGCCCATACAACCATGTCTTACGTATTTTTTTTTTCTTGATGATTAATGAAATGATGAAAGGTGATGAATGATGATGAAACCTAAGCCCCCACCCTCGGAGTAGACTCCTACTCCGAACCCCAAACGAATTAACTCAAAAGTCCGCATAAACTTTCAAGTTATGAAGCGGCTTCTTGGCACGAAGCGAAAATAGGCAGATACACTTTGTTTATTGAATACTTCGATATAATAACACTCGCGAATGTCTTCCGACTAACTTAATGCGATCATTAACCATAAAACACCACTTCGTATATTATTTAGATTATTCAATGAAAAAAGCAACTGTCCCTTTCCCGTTCCCGCCAAAAAGCCCATTATTTTTCTTTTTCCAACTTATTTTTTTTTAATCCGGCCAGTGTGACAACTTTCCTAAAATATTTTACTCTTTTAGAGTTGACTTTTACAATAGGTAGTGCACAAAGACCTTTGACAAAGACCATTCGATTCGATACACAGCAGGTTAACTCCGCGAGTAGAGCGAGTAAATCCAAATATATACAATTTAATGTGAAAGGACGTAAAGAAATAAACCTTAATTTAAATTACAATGGAATTACACTAGAAAAAGTAGATAATGTGAAATTTTTAGGCATACACATTAATAGTAAACTCAATTTTGATAACCAAACAGAAAAAGTTAGTGTTAAGCTAAGTTTTGTTTACGTCCTAAGAAGGCTGTCTAGACTAACTTCACAAAGAGTTACACTACAGGCTTACTACGGGTATGTTGCCTCAATTCTCAATTACGGACTCCTGCTATGGGGCAATGGCAAAGATAACAAGAGAGCACTTGTAGCTCAAAAACAGTGTATTAGAGCCATCTGTAACAAAGCACCTTATATTTCGTGTCGCCCGCTGTTTGTAAACTTACGAATTTTGACAGTCCCTTGTACGTATATACTGGAAGTAAAGTATTTAAATTTGTTAAAAAGCATGGACATTTGTTTAAGATAACAGCTGATACTAATCCTAGAAGGAGATGGCTACCACACGAACTAGCATGGGACTATTGTCCAAAAACTACACTTTGTTTAGAAAGTCCTCATAACATGTGCATAAAAGTATACAATAAGATACCTGATAAATTTAAAACCGGACCCACTAAAGTTATGACTTTTAAATTACGCGAATGGCTTATTACTAATAGTTTTTATAGTATTAGAGAATTTTTGAATTTTCGACATTTGTATGCTAATAATAATTAGCAAAATAGAGATGCTGTAACACTTCTTTATACCATATTGTGACTCTGTACCTACCTATCCTAAGCGAATATGCGAATAAATGATTTCTGATTTCTGAAATGTCAAGGCGCGAGTTGTCAAATTTGACAGCCGACTTAAGGTAAGAGAAAGGATTTTTCTATAATAGCTATATAGATACTTATTTATTTTGTAAATAATGGCCAGACAGAAAGACTAAAATATTTTACCACAAGCTTTTTATAACCATTAACATTGTTAACATCGATTTTTAAATCGATTATACGATCGTTATGTGGACACTCTAGCCTATTTTGACAGCAAAAGTGACATGTCAGAGGCGTACATGAAGCAATGAAGTCAGTCATGAAGTTTACAACTTATCAGTGATAGTGAGTGACGCGTATTAGAAAATTTAATACAGAGGTAAAACATGAGTTCCTTTCGACGCGACAAGAAAGGAGAAGATGATGGAGGTGTCAACGTATTCCAAAATCTTGATAAAACAACGCTGTTACAAGAATCAAGGTACTTCAACTCGACTCCCGTTAACCCCCGAAAATGCATCCATATCTTGACAAAGATCTTGTATTTACTGAATCAGGGAGAAAAGTTGACTACGCAGGAAGCTACGGATATATTCTTTGCGACTACAAAGTTGTTTCAATCAAAGGATGTAGTGTTGCGAAGGCTGATGTACTTGTGTATAAAGGAGCTGAGTGGCATGGCTCAGGACGTGATTATTGTAACTTCGTCGTTGACTAAAGATATGACGGGGAAAGAGGATTTGTATCGCGCTGCAGCTATTCGTGCGCTATGCAGTATAACAGACAGCACCATGCTGCAGGCCATCGAGCGCTACATGAAGCAGGCAATTGTTGATAAGAACCCGGCAGTGAGCTCTGCCGCTCTCGTTTCTGCGCTGCACTTGTCTGCCACCGTGCCAGACCTCGTACGCCGCTGGGCTAATGAAGCACAGGTAATAATCTGCTTTAGTAATTATTAGACATAATTATAAGTGTAGGGGACATACCTAATAGTCTACCATTTATCATCAGTCACATCTCTAGCGCGAGCAAACCAACGCGTCTCAATGTTTGGATCTTGTAAATTAATATAATACCCTAAGTAATACAGTTCATTCAATTATTTGTGTAGGGTTTTATTATAATTACTAGTGCTCCCTACAATAAGCTCACAACTATATCCCAATTGGGGTAGTCAGAGGTACATCCATCTCAAGATGTACTAATTATATCTCACTCCCATATCTCACTGTAACTGTGTATTATTAGAGATGCGCCAAATATTAATTTGATACCAAAACTGAATATTAATTTTTGGTACTGCATATTTTCGGAAAAATAGAGAATTGAGGGAAGATGTTTCAAATGGTTAGCACACATAGAGAGAATTAATGAAAGTAGACTTGCAAATAAGATATATGATGCAGATGTAAGTAGTAGAGTTGGAAAAAAAAGGCATAGGCATATACACCACAACCAAATCCACGGTATTTTAAAGAAAAGCCAGGTTAATCATACTCATGAATACCTACTTTGATGAGAGCGGAAGAAGCAAAAGGGGTGTGTCAGGAGCATAGTAAGTAGTTCCTTGATCCTAATGGGAAGTAGGTGTTATCTGATGTATGTATGCAATAAAAAAAAAATCAACAACATAATGATAGTAGATTAAATTTATTAAGTGACCTGAATAATATTTTTATGAATCAAGATCACACTTCTTCTATAACTTCACTGTATTTGATTAAATCATTATTTGATGTATCTATATTATTTACTATGGTCAATAAAATGAATGCAAAACATTTTTACAAGATATATGTCATCAACTCGTAGAGTTTATTATCTAATTTAGTATAGTAGCTGTGACCATCTGCTTAATATGTCTTAAGATACTCGGGATCATGTTAATCTATACCAGCCTGCAATTTCCTAACTAAGTCAGAGACAGTCTTTGTGACACAGTCCTATAATTTGAACCTAGGACCTCTAAGACTAATAACTTGATTGTGACAGTTGTCTGTATTACTATATTATTGAAGGCATATTTACAAATACACTTTATAGCACCAAAATAAAAAGAAATAATTACAAAAAGACTCAAATAACTTTTGGCCTTAATAGGTGAAGTAGGTATTATTTTTTAAAATTGAATCTTATTATTGTAACTTTTCTTGTTCACCAGGAGGCAGTGATGTCAGACCATGTGATGGTATCCTATCATGCCCTAGCAGTGGTCGCCAGCGCTCGCAAGAATGATCGCCTATCTACAGTCAAGCTTGTGACCAAATTAGCTCGCACACCACTGCGGTCACCATACGCTCTTTGCCTGCTCATTCGTTATGCTGCCAAACTTGCCGAAGAAGATCAAAGTGATTCATCAGAACAGTATATTGAATTTATTGAGTCTTGTCTTCGTCATAAATCTGAAATTGTGGTGTATGAGGCTGCACATGCTATTATAAGTTTGAGAAAAACGGTCAGAGACCTGGCCCAAGCAGTTTCAGTACTGCAGATTTTCTGTGGCTCCTCTAAGGCAACACTGCGCTTGGCTGGTGCTCGTACTCTTGCTAAACTTACAGCCAAACATCCCAGTGCTGTTGCTGCTTGTACAGTTGATCTAGAGAATTTAATTTCGGATCCTAATCGATCAGTGGCAACCCTCGCTGTTACGACTCTTCTTGCCACTGGCGCTGAAAGTTCCATTGATCGTCTGATGAAACCTATGGCCAGTTTCATGTCAGAAATATCAGATGAATTTAAGGTTATAGTTGTGCGCGCAATTCGACGTCTTTGCTCGAAATATCCTCGCAAATATCAAACCTTAGCTTCCTTCTTAGCAGGGATGCTTAGAGATGAAGGAGGACTACAGTATAAAACTGCAATTGCTGATGCAATTATTGCACTGATAGAAGAAAATCCCGATGCCAAGGAGACAGGTTTAGCCCACCTTTGTGAATTTATAGAGGATTGTGAGCATACATCCCTTGCCGTCCGCATACTGCATGTTCTGGGGCGCGAGGGCCCAAGAGCGCGCCAACCATCAAGATACATCAGATATATTTACAACAGAGTAATATTGGAGTCAGGTCCCGTACGAGCCGCAGCTGTGACTGCTGTCGCTCGATTTGGTGCAGCTAGACCAGAGCTGCTTCCTAATATCAGAGTTCTTTTGTCGCGATGCCAGTTAGATGAAGACGACGAAGTTCGCGATCGAGCTACGATCTACAGCGCAATATTGGATTCTGGTAATCCTGAAATTTTAGAGGAATACATCCTCAACGTTCAAGTCCCTAATGTGGTTCTCCTTGAAAGAGCACTTCATGATCATCTTGAAACTTTCCCTGATGAACCATTCAACATATCTGCTGTACCGACAGAAGAGGAGCCTCAGGAAGCCAAGGAAGCTCCAGCTGAAACTGAAATTACACGCAAGCCTGTTATTTCACTTGAAGAACAGTATGCAGACCAATTAAAGGTTATTCCTGGTATTGAAAAGCTTGGACCACCTTTCAAAACTTGTGAGGCAGTTGACTTGACTGAACCAGAAACAGAATACCGAGTGCGTTGTGTTAAGCATATCTTTGCTCGCCATTTGATTCTACAGTTTGAATGTTTAAACACACTAAGCGACCAAATGTTGGGGAGGATACATGTTCGTTTAGATCCACCAGCTGGCTACAAAATGCTTGGTGAAGTGCCGTGTGATCAACTGGTGTACGATAAACAAGGGAGCGCGTTTAGCATTTTAGAGTTTCCTGAAAATCCTATAGAAACTTTGGGTGCATTTGGCGCAACTCTAGAGTTTACAGTACGCGATTGCGACCCAACAACAGGATTACCTGACTCTGGTGAAGGTTATGGTGATACATATCCGATAGAAGACGTAGAGATTGCTTGTTCTGAGCAATTCCGAATGCGGCCAGCCTCAGAAGATTGGGATGCATCTTGGGAGAGAGCGGCTAATGCCGCTGAAGCATGTGACACGTTTGGCTTAGCACAGACTGACGTTGGCGAAGCAGCCAAAGCAGTGTGTGAACATCTGGGTCTACCTAAGTCTGCAATTGCAGGTGATGCAGTTAAAGATATAAGAGGAGGTGGTTTGTGGCGTGGCGGAGTGCCAGTTCTTGTTAGGGCGCGGCTAGTGGCTGCTCAGGGCATTGTCACCATGCAACTGTCAGCCCGTTCTCCTCGAGAAGATGTTGCTACTCTTCTTCTAGCCGCCGTTGGATAAGTAGCTGTTTTTATCTTGTTTTTCAAACTGTCCACCTTGTGCCTTCTTATCAAGTTAGACTAAATTTTAAAAACAGATAAATAAATAATATAGAGATGCCTATACATAGCCTATAAATAACCTGTCTTTTAGATTTTTTTTTCGTGCTGGTATTGTGTGGATAACTGTACGTCAACAACTTTGTTGCGTTTATTATTTTTTCCATCGATTAACTGTTAACGTAAATGTTCGAAGTTCGAACTGTTTATAAAATACTTAAACGAACTCAATATTTTAAGCGAAAGATATTCACACACACAGATTACTATTCCATGTTTTTCTTTAAAAAGCTTCAAGAATACAGATTGTTTTACTAACGTTTTACTATTAGTTATTGTAATTACTGTCATTGAATTTAATAAAGAATGTAAAATTATAATTTGCATTTTTTATAATAGGATCACCTTGTTCTTGACGTCGGTAAACTTTCCTTCTTCCATCATTACCATACAGGATAACATCAATAACGCCAGGTACTCTTTACTAATGAAACTAATTTCATCTCGTTATTGATGTTGAGTCCAATTCAAATGTTCATGTGCGAACTGAAGGCATGCCTTTCGGTAAGCTCGCGTCAATCTGGGCCCATTAGCTGGGTTGTTTGGGTATACGAGTACACCACGTTCGTTGAGTCTTCGTTGAAAGGAACAACAGGACATTAAAATTAATTTTAAATATGCTAGCTTCAAATCTGCATGTTTTTTTTTATTTAACCAAACAATATTTTTATGATATAATCCTTTGAACATTACACCACATGGTGGTACCAAAAGGCAGCTACAGTCTTAATGAACCATAATTTTAAGATATGAAAGTACACGAAAATCTTTAAAACCGAGAAAACTGGAGCATCCCCATCTTCGACGACCGTCACCGGTCACCAGCACCTAGGTAGCTTCCTTCACTGTACAATTTTTTTAAATTCTCCAAAGGTGTAGGAGTGGGAGGTCTAAAGTCTAAAACATCCTCAATTCGAACGCTGTATCTTCGCCTGAGTTATTCAAACTCTGCCATATACATTCATACATGTAGGTGTAATACGTACATATAAGTAATGAATGTTTTTCTCTGAAACTACAAATCGTGTTGCAGTTATTTTTCCTTTTACCCGACTGCGGCGAAACAAAAAGGACGGTTATGTGTTTGACCGCAATGTATGTATGCGCACGTTTGTTCCCACGTTCCCACTTTACTTCTAAATCTTCTAAATTCTACATTCTCTTCTTCTAAATTTAACAAATGACGACACCTCATTATTTAATAATTAATATAAGGGTATATGTAAGTATATGATGACCATTGTTATTACACCCAGGCACAACACATCTTCCACCCAATATTATTCTGATCAAAATAAAGAGAAGCAACATGTATACCTACGTAGCAACGTAATTCTATACTAAGGACTAAGGTAGGTACCTAGGTAGATCCAAGTATCAAACAACAATTTTTATTTAATAGATATACCTACCTCTGCCATTACATTAGGTATCTATTTTTAAATAATTATGTAGGTACCTACCCCGAGCAATGAGAAAATAGATAATTCTTTAATTATCATTATAATTAAATCTGAACAACGTCATCTACCTATTTTTTGGGAACGTAGTTTGGAAAGTCTCTCATTAACCCCTAATTAAAAAGGTTTTTAGGTAACTGGTAAGTAGGTAGGTCCTTAAGTCACCATCATTGGGAACGTACCTACCTATCTACATAAACACGTTTTACCTATTATAAATTTTGTTAAGCTTCACCTTTCGCGCATGTTTTATGCTATCTGCCTACCTACCTAACCATTTCAAAACGTGAGGAGTGATGACGCTCAAAAATGAATAAATAAACCTACCTAGTAGGTACATACCTAATTATATTATGGCTACCTACTTTACACGTTTCCCATGACGTGCCTAAACAAGTACCTACATACCTATCCCAGTATTAGATACCTACGTTTAGGTAAAACAGAAATATAAAAAGCAGCTTAGGATTAAGTACCTATCTATACCGGATTTTCATACTCCCTGTAGTAGGTAGGTACTACCGACTCATAAAGAAAGAAATCCAATATAGGTACGTACCTAAATAAAACAGGTAGGTAGCCAAGATAAGTATCTAACTTAGGTAAGTAGTTCTATGTTAATCTGCTTTAGTCAACGTTACTAGGATGCGTGATTCAGTTGCCTACGACACGATTATTTTAACGAAAGAAGCTATAATGAAATAGGAGGTAGGTACCTACTCATTTCTTAATTAACATACACCTGTATCCCTAAAGGGGTAGATAGAGGTGTACGAGGTAAATGGAACAAAATACGGAACCCTAAAAAGAAAAAAATCTTTCATAGAGATAATAATATTGTTTCCAATAGCAATCAGTTTATTCTATAGCGAGCATTATCCACGTGCCCCGGTCCGTGACTTGAGTCTCGGCCTCAGAACAATAACTAAAGCATAGAAGGAAGGCTAAAATAGCAACAGAACTCTATAATTCTGCTCTACTTTATCTTACGGAACCGGCGTAATGTTAGACAAAGACGCATATACAAAAATTGTTTCGTAATTTCGTAGGTTGTCACAAGTTTTTCATTGCCTAGTGTTGGGTTTCACTTTAGTAATATGTCGATAAAATTAAATTTACTTACAATTAATGTCGATAAATTTTTTTTACAAGATTTCTTTTTGTAGGATGCAATTATCTTCTTCTTGATGAAAGGAGACTCTGTCTCTGATAGGTAAGTATCTAACCATTTTTGGATTATATTGTCTGGTTTATATTAGTTTGGAGCTGCAGCTCACATTCAGGAAGGAAAGAAAATAGCCAACTGTTATCGTTTCATCGGTAAGTATTTTGTAATATTCGAATTTATTTATGATGTCATCCGCCGTGCACTGGTGTCGATCGACGTGCCGTGCAAATTGGAACCGCCGCCGCCGGGTCTAAGCCGCACAGACGGTAAGAGGCCCGATGGGGTCACGCCATAGACATAGAAAAGAGTATGGACTGGAAATACCTACAGAAAAAACGTGCCACTCTGTAAACATAAAATGGCGGTCTTTACTAGGGCTACAAGCTGTTTCAATACTAGGATTACCATACTCGTACCTACTAGATATAGCATTATACTTAAAAAAATACGACATACAAGTATTCATAAGAGAACAGAAAGGGAAAGTAAAAGGTAGGTAGGTGGTGTACTGTATCTTTCGTGTAAAACTTGTAAGTATTGTATGTTGTGTGCAATAAAGTATATTTGTATTTGTAAAGGAAGGTTTAGTCAAGATTTATCTAAGTCGCTTACACAAATCTATAACATTCATTACATTCTTTATTGGGCGCAGTTCGTATCAACCTGGAGTGTTGGAGTAGGAGTAAATAAGAACAGGAGGTAAAATGAAATATAAATTAGATCGTAAATCTGTTCATTTTCATTAGCAAGTATTTATTTCACACGTTATTAATTATGTACATTATATTTACAATAAATACAAATTTATTAATTTCTAAACAGTGTCAATTTGCTTAGAAACTGTCTTTGTGACACCCTGTCACATTGTTTTTTTTTTTCATTAAGTCGTTTGATCTTGAGGCGGGACTTGTTCAGCTTTTCTTTTAAATTTTTCATCTCGTCTTCTTGAACTGACTGAAATAAAGTTTAATAATAATGTTAAAATAGTATATGTACAAAATAATCTATAAAAATAAAAGTAAAATATATCTGATTTAAGTGCATTGTGCAGCTGGTTGAATTATACACTCTATATATGTATATCATGTTAAAAATATAAAAAAAGAAAATTATTTTATATACCTTTTCATGTAAATCCAGTCGACACTTTTGGATTTAATATCTGAAATCAAAGATAATAATAATTTACTTATATAAAACGTGTACAACTCATAATTGTTTAGACATAAAACAACTACAGACTTAGTATATACTAAGTTTATTAAGTACATAATAATATGTAGTTGAATGATAGATAGTATAAACGTGTTGTGATAACATGATACAAATATCTTATCTATCTATCCAGCAGTGAGATGATGCAGGCTAGGCTGAAATTTAAATTTAAACACCATTTCATCTGTCTGATCTATAATGTTCAATGTAGGAATAGCATCGTCTCGAAGACGCCTCCACTTTGAATTAGGAACACACATAAATGAATCCGCAGTAAAATGTTTCGAGCAAATACGGCTGTACTTATTTGGAATCCAATTTCGTCTATTAATGCGAATTATCCATTCTTTCTCTTTGTTATCGTCTACAGGAAATCTAAAAATTAAAAGTATCGATATTTTTAGTACATCACTATGGACAATCAACATAACCTCAAATCAATTCCGTATTCATCGATGAAACGTATAATATAATGGATATCTCAAATATTTTATGCTACAAATCTATTCAGCAAAACATATTACTTTCCTAAAATTGTTCAGCAGTTCACATTTCACTAGAAAATTACAAAAAACTTACCGATGAAACGACAGAAGTTGTTGGCTATTTTCTTTTCTTCCTGAATGTGAGCTGCAGCCCCATACCACACAAGACATAATGTCACACAGTCGAGACACTCAATTATTTGATATAAATAAAAGTTTCTTTCCATTTATTTGGAAAAATATTGTTAAATTATCACTTAAAACAATCTGAACACAAGACACTCGTAAACACAGTTGACGCGACCGTGTCAAATAGTTCGGTAAATATAAGTAAAATCTTCTTATGTATGTTACTATGTATTTGGCCGAGTTAAAATGAGTCCAATAGGTCCAAATGACATTTCATGTTGTGACAACCTCGGAAAAAATGAAGCAAAGAGCGAATCATTTGTCCTTTTCTCACTCATAGTTTGTGTCGTAAGCTAGAAGAGAGCCGGTTTATAGTTTCTGAATTCTTATTTTAGCCTTCCTTCTATGCTTTAGTTATTGTTCTGAGGTCTCGGCAGTGGCGTAGAACAGTACAACTAGTACTAAGAGTAATTGCTCTCTCACTCACTCGCGAAACTCACGTGGCCCGTAGCGTGAGATTAGAATAGCGTTGTAAGGTGCACGGTCGTATCGATGTCGTAGCAATAAAAAAATAATCGATTAATGTTTCGATTAGAATTTAGAACATTATTTCGTGTTATAGGTTGCATTATTACTTAATTGTAGGTACTTTTTAATTTATAACAGTACGTACCAAACAAAATGGTGATAAAGATCTGTCACACGTACTTTATTTTCTCAGGAAATAATAAGGTTATAGACATAGAATGAACAATAATAGGTACTAAGTTAAAAGTACGACAGTAAGAACAAGATTTTTGGATGCATGTATCTGGGGTGTGTTATTAGGCAATAGTTTTAAATAATGCTTGTGCAACGATTTTGCAAATAGAAAATAATACCTATTGAAATTAAATATACTTTGTATCAGAATAAAAAATCTTCTATTCATCATTCCAGGCTAAGTTCCCTAAAAATATAGATGGCGCTGTACAATGTTGCCTTCGCTTAACGTTTTAATTTCATGGATAACAGACATTTGCATCTTTTATAATAATGACCCTTGTTATTACACCCAGGCACATGCACAACACATCTGACACCCATTATTATTCTGATCAAAATAAACAGAAGCAATATAGGTAGCAACATAATAATTCTATTATATCTAATTCAAATATCAAGCAACATTATTATTAAATTATTATTTTATAATAAATAAGCTGGATACCGGTGAGCCTTGGTAGCCCAGTTGGTAGAACGCTTGCGTCTCACTTTGAGGTCGCAGGTTTGTATAGGTCTGTACCAATGATTGTCGAATTTGTTTTTGAATTCACGTTTGGGTTTTATAAATGGGTCATAAAATTCAGGATTATAAAACATCAGGACGACTACGGAGTAACAACTGGCAGACCCACTAAAAATATTAATAAAATTTTAAATTAGTGAAATCGATCATTCCATTACATATTAATGTTAATGTGTGTATATTTTTATGTTGTAAATGTATGTGTGTCGTAGATTTTACCTAAATAAACATTTTTATTTTTTTATTTTATTTTACATGTTTTGTAAGGACTTAAGGTGATGTGTTTCAGTCAGCTAGGTAACGCTGCGTCAGTAGATGGCGTTACTTCTGCAGTTTTCGTATTTTTTTCCATTTATTCGTTTAGTGTTGAGTTCTGACCCAGTGAAATGTTAGGTGGCGAAATCTTACATACATTATCTTTAAGTTAAGCTACAATTTTGAAGTATTTACTGAAGATATCATATTGAAACATTGCATCAAAAGTTGGTGTCATTTCAATTTGTGTACAAACACGAAGCTGTCACACACACATGCGAACTAGGTTAGCTATTAAAAGAGATGCATAATTTGAAGTCTACTTCTAACTTCTAAATGGCGCATTTGGTAAAGCAGTAGCCGCCATTCTTAAGGTTCACGGTTCAAACCCAACTGCATGTTTTAATTGTTTTTACTTTTTGTATTTTTTTTTACAATTGAATTTGGCGAACCCGTCTATTTGTTACGGAATTTTCAAAAAGTATCACTTTTACCAATAATATTATAATTAAGTATACAATAATTTACTTTGCACTAAAGTACCTTCCGTAATTTCCGTATTTTTTATTTTGTAAAATTCTAACAGGCATTAATCGCATCAGTGAACATGCGGCTAACTAAAAAACTACTGAACGGATTTTCATACGGTTTTCACCAATGAGTAGAGTGATTCATGGGCGTGCTTTAGGGTTTATAATTTATACAAGTATTTTTTTTGTATAAAATGGTTCAAAAATGATGATGAATGTCAAACATAAATTTTATCGTTACAAATATAGCCGACTTGGAGCTTTCGGCGAAAACGCTGCCTGAGCCCATTGAGATATAACAAAACAACGTATGGTTGAATTGTTCCTTTTTTGTAGGTATACCGAAAAGTCCACAATATGTCATAATAATTAATAAAATATTATATTGTGTATAAAGAATTGTGTATATGTATTGTATGATTTTACAAATAACGATCACAGTACAGTAATAATAAGCTAGATTTTTCCTAAATTGCGTAGGTTCAAACTTTATCGCATCGCGTTTGAAAGATGTAATATCGCTTCAGGACGTCCCGCAAGCACGGCGCTGATGTCGCAGTATCCGCATATAATTATTATGACTTGTCATTTAGTTCCAATAAAATCCGCGGGACTTCATACGTATGTCAGTGACAGCTGGTGATAGCATGCGGGACACTTAGCACCTAATCGAATTCTATGTTGTTTTCGCGCCCAGTCCAGACGACTCACAGCGCATTTCTGGACATATATTTACGCGTGGTGTTTATTGTTAGGTTAGTTAGTTCAGGTTAGGACGTCTTTTTATAACGAGGACGTTAAAAAAAGACGAGGCTGGGACGTATTGAAGTAGTATTTCCATATATACGCGGCCTGAAATGGGCTGTTTCGGGGACCTGAACTGGTTGCTGTCGAACTTATTATCACGTTTTCTTGATTAAAATTCATAAATAAGTCAAATAGAAAAAAGAAAAAAGATTTTATTTAGTTTTAGATCTGTCATGATGTCTGTGATGTTTGTTTATTATACATAAGAATTCAAAATTCATCTTATTTTTTTTCCCAAAGGGCAAGGCAAAGGGAACTATGAACATACAGCCATGTCTTGTGTTTTTTTTCTTGATGATGATTAATGAAATGATGAAACCTAAGCCCCCACCCTCGGAGCAGACTCCTACTCCGAACCCCAAACGAAGTAAGCGGCTTGTTGGCGCAAAGCGAAAATAGATAGGTACACTTTGTTTATTGAATATTCCGATTTAATAATACTATCGGGAATGTTTTCCGACTAATGTGATCATTAACCACAAAACACCACTTCGTATTGATTATTTAGATTATTCAATGAAGAAAGCAACCTTCCCGTTCCCGGTCCCACCAAAAAGTCCGCGGCAAAGAGAATATAAATAAATCTGTATGTTGGATGGAAAAACAATTAATTATAAATGACTACTATTTAGGCCGGCAAATGCAACAACTTCTTTTTTGATTTGGTTTTCCCCGAAGGGTAAGGCAAAGGGAACTATGCCCATACAGCCATTTAATTTTATGTATTGATTTTTTATTATAATATATGTCCTCTTTTAAAACACGGTATTTATCCATTATTTAAAAAATGTTTAAATAAGATACGTTATTACAAAAATATTTTCCCAATATTCCTTTTCTCAGATTGTAGTATTTTTAGTTTTTTATTTATATTTATTCTCTTCATACAAAATCTCTTTATAAATTGTCACTGACATTCTATTACACTTGTCAAGTAGTCAAAGCCTTTAGAAAAAAAAAAACTATCACGCACACAAACTAACATTGACACCTCTACACGCTCAGCAAATACACTGTAATCTGCACCACTACAAATGTAGAATTGATCAAAATTGAGGGTCTGAAATATGGTACTTCTCGTATTCGGACCCTAAATTTTTGTTAGTTTGCGAAAATAATACACCAAAATATTACTATTTATCGGTTTTATAACAATATTCCTGTATCCGTTTTCCTGTAGCACTGCATCAACTTTTGTATGGAAAACGAATCACCTTAACCTTAAATATTTTTCTTTATAACAGTTGTAAAATAAAAAAAATCTACCTATATTTATTATTTACATAACAAGTATTAAAGTCGATAAAAAATATCGATACTCGCTCCGAATGTTCGATTATTGCGTTGTTGATTTTGACATCACTATTATCACGGACGTTACCGAGTGCGAAGTACGGGTAAAATATTTCAAATGCCAAATAATAAACAAGCCGTGAGGTTGTCCTTGTAATTTTTGTTTTTATTCAATTGATATCGTGTAAATGTTATTGAAAATCATATACTGAAGTTACAAGAAAAACACTGGACTTTGAAGTTGATAATTAAAATTCTTCAAGTACGTAAGCGGAATGTGAAGTCACATTTGGAGTCTCATAAAGTATAGTTTATAGGTAAGTTTCATTCATCACTTTCTTGTTTGAGTTGCGTATGGCAAGCGAATGTGGAATTATCAGTTACAATGCATAATCAAAAAATGGTAATAATTCTTTTTGCTGTTAGTACATTTCTGATAAATTGACAACTAGTAACTTTTTTGACAATTCGTTTGTAAACAAGAGTTTAATTAAAAAATAATTAGGCAGGTATGTGAGTAAGCCAGTACTGGAGGAAGAATTGCATTTCAAGGAAGCTTAATTTTAAATGAAAACAATAGTTACAAACAATTGTCTATTTATGAAACTCATAGTTTTTAGGCCAATTATTTTAGAATTTATGAGTAAGTAGGTAAACCATAATGTGTACCTATTTATCATCCATTATTGTAATTTATGTGAATGTACAAATAATGTACCCTACTCTGGCCTAGGTTAGATTATTTTTTCTAATAAGAATACAATGTGTTCTAGGCTGCCAAACTTAAATCTACATACAGTTGGTTTGATTCGGATGGTTTTACAAACTGTTGTTGTTCAGTGTTGTAAAGATTGTAAGCTTTTTGCTATGTGTTGCATTATTTAATTGGATTGAAATATGCTAAGTTGAATTTTTTTTTTCTTTGAGTTATATCTACAATCAGTTGTTTGTGTTACTATGAGCAGATGAGCTGAAGTTGAATTATTTATTTCAGGAAAGTTGGTTACTTGCCTGCCACCATTATATAATTATGATCCCAACACTTATGATATGCTTTCATTTCTTTTATTTTTCTGTGGTTGTAACAATAAACACACTGCATTGTCAACTAAATGTTGCATTAAAATAAAACTATATGGATAGACAAACACAATTAAGTCTAAAATTTTTAACAAGAGCCACAAGACAAACTGCAGCCACACTTGATTTAGCAGTTCTTATCACAGAAAGTCCATTGTGTTGATGATGACATAATCCTTTAGTTGACTTTTTCAAGAAGCCTATTTTTGTTGAGTGGGGATTAATCTCCCATAATCCCTTCACATTTTTTAATTGGTAGTACATTCTGCTCTATATACCACCAATGGAGCAGCACGGTTGAGTATGCTCCGTATTCCAGTTGATTGAGGGGAGGCCTTCTTCTTCTATAGTGTGGATTGTGAGGTGTCCAGCACTGCGATGCTTTAGTAAATTATGCAAACACCTGAATTAACTGTAATTAATTGTTGTTGACTATTAGTGATGTTTTACTATATTATGGATGTTAAAACATTTTTCTATGCGATTTTGTTTGCATATGCACAAGCGAGTTTTCTTACAATAATATTTGTATTTTATATTATAAAGAGGTTAAGTATTCACAAACTTTTGTCTGTAGGAAGTAATCTCTGGAGCTAATGATTTTGAAAGTTCTTTTACCAGTAAAAAGCTACATTAACCCTGAGTGGAGTTGTCAGACCACTTGGACTTTTTGAATGCATATTTGGTCAAATAGAATGGTCCAGGTTTTGTTAGGCTTTTTACATTTGACAAGTCATCTGGTTGGCGGCGTGGATGATTTATTAATAATAAAAAATAAAAAAATTGTCATTCAAATTCATTTTTTTTTGGTAAATGATGTAAAAAGCCTGATTTTACACAAAAAAATGTCATATTGATGATGATGTGATCCAGCAGTAATATTTATACTGAGACTTATTATCTAAATTTATTTTATTCTATTCTTCTTCTTCTTAAATTGAGGGTGTCCAGCCTTTTTACCCAGGTGTCCGGCTACACTAGGTGACTGCTTAAGTTATTTCTCTAATTGAAGTTCATCTAGATGGAGTTGTCGGCGAAAAGCCTGTTCTTTGTAAAAATATAAAAAAAAACATGTGCTTATTTTATAAGTAAAAATGATATAAAAATACCCTTTATTCACCAACAT
The DNA here is from genome assembly GCF_024362695.1 of Pectinophora gossypiella. Classification (NCBI taxonomy): domain Eukaryota; kingdom Metazoa; phylum Arthropoda; class Insecta; order Lepidoptera; family Gelechiidae; genus Pectinophora; species Pectinophora gossypiella. The sequence goes on from NC_065433.1 coordinate 8,603,881, forward strand.
CTTACAATTTACATTTTCTTAATCTATTCTATTTTATATGTCTGGCTGTCCTAGGACATATGCCTCCTCCTTATTGCTGCACCACTCCTGTCTGATGCCTATTGACCTTCTCCATCCTTGTGGTAGTACATCTTCGCCTTTCCTATCTCTGTTCAGTACCATTCAGTGATGTTTTTACTTTTATTTTTATATTATCATGTGTTCTGTAGTAAAAAAGTCGTACGTAGGTATAACGTGACGTTTTGAGCGAATAAGATGACGGTCTAGAAGAACGTATATTGGCCAAATTGGAGATGTACGTCTACTCTGAAGTGGCGTGTATGAAACATGAGTGTGGAGGAAACAAGAGAAGTATGTCAGAATCGAAGCAAATGGAATTCTATAGTCTCTGCTTACTCAGATGGGAAATAGGCGTGAGTTTATGTATGTATGTTTCATGGGGCTCATCTCCCATGACCCCGCTGGATCCGCCCATGTTCAGACCATGATTGTTGAATTATCCGTCGCAAAAGTATGGAACTGAAAATAATTAAAAAGAAAATATATTATTGAACAGGAAATTACACTTCATATCAACTTAGAATCATGGTCTAATCATCCGCTTCTGTAATCGGTACGATATCACTTACACCCTGTATAAATGTTATGTAAGTGAATTTATAACTCCTGAATCCTGTGAGTTTGATCGAGTACGACCTTTTCATTTATCGATAGATGCCCCTGACTAAACTACACGTTAGGTGATAGACAGGTAGTATTGTCTCTTTAGATTCGGTAGGTAAAATTGATTCAATCAAACGATAAGGTGTCTCCGCGTACCTATAGGATTTTGAATATTTGCCTGTTTGTTTGATCCTGAGTCGGACCTTTTATTATTATGAACAATTGCAAAGTACATTATCCCCTTCGTAAACTTAATTCACCTGAGCTAATTCACCTAAGTGCATTAAACAAACTTTTAGAGTACATCACAAACTTAAGCATGCAAATTCGTCGATTATAATAGGTAACAGATCTACAAATTATAACAATAACAAGATGAGGTACACATAGATATGGCCGAACACGTATAAATCATAATCGCACCGATCGTTCTTGCAGATGTGCAGTGTAATCGACCGAACCGGTATTCTCCGGTACCTGTATACGAGTAGTCTGTTTATTTTATATGATAGCTCGGTGAATAAAGGAGCTGTAGAGTGCGTAAAAAGGGACCTATGGGATTCCTTTAGAAATGTTTTCAGGCTAAACTAAACATAGTGAGTTAAAATACTAAATTTCTCACATATAGGAGGCGAGTCGGAGAAGGGGGAACGGTTCTTTCGCTAATATCTCACTTCGTTTATGTATACCATATATTTACTACTACCGTAGATTGAACATCAGCGCTCAAAAGGTGGGACGCAAAGTTACTGTTAATATAGCGATGTTGACAGTACTTTACCTCAGTGCACGATTAGGCGCCGAACTGGCAACATGGGTTCCCCATGTTCGTGCGTGCTCATGCGTATTCGTGCGTGCTAAAAACTTAAAAAGCCACAAAAGAAGGATGGAACATCATATTTTTAATAAGTTAATACTAAGACACTGTGCATGTCATCATAGTATAATACTTTAATTTTCGCAGTAAAACCCAAAAAATCATTATTTTAGTTTAAATTACACTAAAACAAATACTCCCGGTCAATCCGAGTCGCAGTATAGGTAATTCGACCGCGTTACGAAGCACCACGCAATAATATACGTAATAAGACAATGCGTACTTTCTTAATTTATATACTCTATATACCGCTATGTACGAACGTATAGCTAAAAAGAACCAAAATTCGCCACATTTTTGTATCAAGCGCTGTATCTACGGTAGTGATAAATCAATGATGTATACACTTTTCCTGAATCCATAACCGTTTTCGAGCTACACGCTCCAGAATAGTCTAAATCATGATATTTTAGAGATAACATAATTATTATGAAAGTCGACAATGGATAATGCATCATTTTCACCGTTGTAAATGCCCTCTTCCCTAATTTAGGAGGTATTTACGTGTTTGATGTAAAAGTTAGCGGCCAAAAAACAACAACGTGACGTCGAGGCTTATACAAGTAAAGACCTATAATGAGATGTGATTATTCACATTTTTCTTTAAGATCGCGTGTTTCGGTACACTCATGACGTAAAAGTTCTGTGTTATGACCGGAAAGATGTAGAAATGTTTATTTAATGAGGGACTTTTCAGGATACGTTCCTCAAAAACGATATAGATGACGCTGTAAGGGTTTTTCTTCGTTTAACCTTCTAATTTAATGGATAACAGACATATTTTCACTTAGTTTTAGGGTATAAATGATGACCCTTTTTATTACACTTAGGCACAACTACATCTTCTACCCATTATTATTCTGATCAAAATAAGGAGAAGCAACATAGGAAGCAACATAATTCTTATATGCTTCTGCCAATATATTGTAATTTTGAATAATCATGTAATCATCTATATTATTTTTGGAGAACGTAGCCTTGAAAGTCCCTCATTGTAGACACAGGCGTTCGACAACTTTCAGTATTCGAATTATAAAACTGACGTTCAAGTTATATAATTTTCAAAGTGAAAAAATTACGACTTTTACATCACCGGAAATATTTGTATTTTCGGTTTACTAGCTCAGCTGTTAATAACTTATCTTACACACTCTCAATGCTCCTATGAGGGCTTGTGAGCGAATAAATGTCATAGAAATTGTTCATCTGCTTATCATCCCCGGAATGTAACATAAAAAGTAATTAAAAAAATAATTCGACTTCAAAATCTGTCTAATAAAAAGTGAGATATTATAATATTTTGCCGAAAACAATGTTAGAATCGAAATTCTGAAGTCGTCTAGTCGGCGCAACCAATATAACCTTCGCTACCTGCAAACCCTGCAAATGCTCCACCGCGATCATTTTACCTATGACTACGGGTGAAATATGCACCTAAATTTTCGGTATATTTGCCCCGACTTCAGATTTACAATATAAATAAATAGACACTTGACTTAAAAAAAACCCCTGAACTAATTAATCAGATTTTAGATTCTAACGTTGTATTCAACAAAATGTTATTTTTCTTACTTTTTATTACACAGATTTTGAAGTCGGCCTAACTTTTTAAAGTACTTTTTATTTTTTACTTTTTTAACGTAAACTCGAGCACGTAACGGATAAAGGATTGTGTCTGCTCTAATATACAATGGGTCTACAACCTGTCATTTTCCATCTTAGGACTTCATATGAAAAGTAGCTGTAAGGTGACTTGTGGCTCGGTCCATCCTACTAGGGATTACAAGCGTGAGTTTATACATATGTATGATGCTTGTAAGATTTCCATATACTTCCAATACCATCGACTTAAATATTTTCGCGTTATAAGTATTGACTTTGTTTACCTTGTACCTACATCCCAAATCTATGCCCAATACTATGTGTGGCTCAAGGATCAAGAAACCTTTGCCTAAGAGTGGGATTTGTTACGCTAGATAAGACGATATTTTAACAAAATGGCCGATATCGCGGAGGATGCCGGAGATCTCTACATATATAGAAACTGGCACGTTTTCGACAACGTGTCCCAATCGTCACGTGTTAAACGTACCTAGATGGTGTCCTTTGAAGTGGATCAATGTTTCATGTCCAATTTACAATATTTTACGTTACTTTAATTGATATTAGTCCAGTTCGCATAACAACTGTTTAGCAATTAACTCGATATTATTAGGAAAAAATATTTCTCCCTAACATCGAACATCCTGTGTATAAATGTTACGAAGACAGGTTGACATTTTGTGACGTGTAGTACGTTACGTGTTGTCATAAATGATTCGTATTATAGATATTATTGTTTCTATTATTATATAACTGTAACTCGACTTCGAGGTTTACATGTCTGTCTAACAAATAAACCATCACAGTGTAGAAACTTATACCTAGGTATAATCTTTGGAACCTTGAAACCGGAACATTTCTTATCCGGATTCATGTATGAAATCAATCAAATTTGGAAATATAGAAAGTGTAAAACAGGCTAAGTATGCGTTAGGTTCGTTAAGCTTCTCGAATTGAATTAAGAAAACCGACCAATTGCAATCAGTGTAGTTAAATTAATGTGTAGCTTATTTTAATACATATTTTAATACATATCACATTGAAGTTCAAGTCAATTTCTAAAAAAATATATTACTGTTACGCGTATGTATGCACTATACATATTATGTCAATTGAACTTTAAATTAAATAAATGATTTTAATAAAATCATTTTCAGGACCGGAACACTTTAGCGTCGCACATAACCAGTGGTTTGGCTGACCAGAAAAATGTAATTGAAATGCTAAAAGGAAGGTAAATCAGATTTAATGAATCCATTGAATCGATGTTATTATCTGTTCTGTGATTGTGCCAATTCCCTCATTGTACTTGGTTGTTGCATGACCTGTCAATGATTGGTGTTCAGGGATGGTAGTTTGATGACGTCACCTAGACTTGTTGTAGCGCACAAACAAGAGAGAAGGTACCAGGTACGAGGATATTTGTCAGCAACTTGTTTTCGCTGGACGATTTCATGAATTTGCTCGTAGCGTGAATTTGCTTGATCAATTAGTAGATAGGTACCATCTAATATTGTTTGCATCGTTGCAAGTACTGAATATTTTTTAATAAGTATGTTTTTGCGTACAAACTGCCATCCCCTTTACTATTCTAGCCCGATCAATAAAAGGGGTGTATAGTGCGTTAGAGGGGATCTAAGCGATTTTTTCAGAAATGTGTTCAGGGTATTTCTAACATACTAAAACTCCCCACGTCTAGGCGAGCAGGAGTGGGGGAGAGTGGGGAAAGTCCTATTTTTGGGTTTTTGGCTAATATCTCAGAAACCATGCGTTCTAGAGAAAAAAGTTCTAATACCAAATAAAAGCTTAAAATTTCCTACAACTTGTTGTTATACACTTTTCTGATATTCCAATAGAGTTTGAGCTATTCCAATAGCACTCACCCGTGCTAAGGGAAATACACAAAAACAAAATTAAATCCTCTCTGAGTCACATTTTTTAAGATTTAATTTTCTCTTTTTCAATAATAGGTTTTCTTGAAAACTATATGCTGTAGACTATTTCGGAGCGTGTGGTATGTAGATTAAATTTTGGAAAAGAATTTTTTTAAATTTGAAATTTTCGATTTTTTGTAGGGGTGGGTAAAAATTTTGTTGCAGAAATGAATTCCTAGTTCTTGATTTATACGATGACGACTGTCTCGAACTGTAATCAGTTCTCGAATTTAAGTAATTAAATTCATAATAATAAAATACATCATATCGATTTTATTTCTACTGGAGTGAGTAAGCGGTTTGTAGGTTATTTATGTCATAACGACACTGGCCAGAAAAAAGTTGATGCTTATGGCGGGCTGTCATTTCGAAAAAACTAAATAATTTATAGAGAACAAATGAAAGTGCGTTAAGTTAGAGGAATTTGACGAAGCAAACAGCGCTGTGTCGCAGGTTCTAAGTTGGTTTACAGTAAATAACCTAGTTCTAAATGCTAAGAAAACGAAGTGTATTAAATTTGTTCTACCAAACGTAAAGAAAGTAAATAATAACATTAAAATTAACGACGAGAAACTAGATTTTGTTGAACACACAGTTTTCTTAGGAATTACTGTAGATTCAAAACTTCAATGGGGCCCACATATTGTATCACTAGCGGGCAAGCTAAGTTCAGCAGCATATGCCGTCAGAAGGATCCGACAACTCACAGATGTACCCACTGCTAGACTTGTCTACTTCAGCTACTTCCACAGCATAATGTCTTACGGTATTTTGCTGTGGGGTCGAGCCGCTGATGTAGAAACTATTTTCATCATTCAAAAAAGAGCAGTTCGCGCTATTTATAAGCTGCGTTGTCGGGACTCTTTGAGGGAGCTGTTTAAAGAAATAAATATACTGACGGTCGCAAGTCAATATATATATGAAAACATTATGTATGTACGTAAAAACTTATCTCTCCTTCCGAGAAACTGTGAAAGGCATACTTACAATACAAGAAATAAACATAAAATTGCTATTCAAAATTCTAGATTAAGTAAATTAAATTCATCTTTTTTGGGGTTATGTATACGTTTTTACAATAAAATACCAGATAATATATTAAATTTGTCAGAAAATAAATTTAAAGCTCACGTGAAGCTTACTTTATGTAAAAAAGCTTATTATAAGATTAATGACTACCTAAATGATAAAAATGTCTGGTATTGAATGTGTTCCTCTAGTTATTAAATAACTTGTAATGTATATCCTCATTGGTTTTTAAAAGATGTGTTGCTGTTGCAGTTTCTTGTCATTTCTTCTCCTCAGCCATAACACCTTGCGAAATGACGTAAATTCAAAAATGTTACATTGACCTTCAACAAGTTTATCCATGATAATTACGTTGAATAAATGATTCTGATTTCTGATTTCTGCGTTAAGAGCAACGAACAGAACAACACACCAGTTTTATCAGTCTAGTCAGTTAAGTCTTGTAATACTTAATATATTTTTCTAATTATCAGTTATGCTATGTTTGTGTAATCCGATGCAGAAATATTACTAAATCGGACAACAGACAGTAAAACAGATAATAAAACAGACAGTAAAACATGCAGTAGGTAATATCGCTGTTGTGGTGATTCTATCAGGCAATCAGATGAACATATTATCAACTCATTCGGGTGGACAGGGATGGTAGTATGGGGGCGGCTAGAGGCTATTCGCGTGGTTTCACCCCATATTTTATACCCTATATTCAGACAGATATGGGCAGGAGCGAAAAACCTAAAAATGGGACCTTTACCCCCTTCCCCCTCTCGGGCTCAATTCCTTGACGTGGGATTTTTAGTGTGTTAAACCCCTAGACACCCTGAACACATTTCTGAAAGAATCGCTTAGATCTCTTCTCACGTACTCTACACCCATTTCTGCGATATTTGTTGACCGAACTATAGACTGGAGGTTTCACAAATTAATCTACTGTCCCATGATCTGATCGTGGCTATAGTCATGTAAAATACATATTATATGTATATTATATAGTTGGTTATTAAGATACAGATTTCTTTTAAAAACACTGTAGTAGGTTTGGTTGGAGTTGCCATTTTTATGTGTAAGTTGTCTCTGCTTCTCTACGTTAGAATGTGTCAAAGTTAATTTGGCTCAGTGGCACACTAGCAGTCTTATTATAATGACATAAATGCATTGATTTATACATAATATATGTTACTATAGAGGCATATAAATAAATTCATGTAATGTAATTTCAGCCTCCTTCTCAGTAAGTTCTCAGCTCATCGTTTTCTGAGACCTTATTAAAATCTGAATTTGCCTGCACAATGACGCAAAGTTAGGTCACCTGTATGGAAACGAATTTAGTATCGTTTCATATTTACATTTTAATCATATTTTTTGCCATAATTAGCCGTTCCTAATATCTGGCTGCCTTATGCCCGGGCCCAGGCCAACCAGTGAGACGGCAGCCTTTTAGGAAAACCACCTCTGATTTATCTATGTACCTAACACGAACGATTCTCACCTCTCATTGTCAAGTTCAATCTGAATAATCTATAGAAATAGAATGTAAGGTGTTTTAAAACTGCGTCATATCACTATGATGTGTACTAGCATACATTACATAACGCAGCCAAACAAGCCCGTCGGCTATGCCCGTGGCTTAGTTCTCATAGAGGGCTCTAGTGTGGATTGCCTTTACGTCACTTATCACGTTTACTGCAACGCGTTTGTAAATCGCACGAGTGACATTAGAGCAAAACGTCACTGGGAATAATAAGGTGTATACCTATAGTTATTCACTGCATTTAATTTATGCCAACGATATTACATTATTAATTTTTGCATTCCGTTGATGTTGGGTTAGCATCACTTTTAGGTACCTTTAATTCGGAGATCAGCTTAATTTCTTTGTTAAAATGCATTATATGATCCTAAGTGTATTGCGTTATTGATCAGTATAATCATTTCAGTCAGATATTGTCACAATAAATTGGTTAGCATTTTTTTTTTGTAATTTAATAATAAGTTGTTTATGTATGAGTCATGTGTGGTTCATGTGCTTGTGTGTAAAACTGTTATTGGTGTGTAGTTCTATTTTCAATGACGTTGCACTGCGTTTATATCCTTATTGCTGAAGCCGTACGGTTGCGCTCTTGATTATAGTCGACACGTTCCATTTAAGTGACTTGCCTCGGAGATGCTCGGATATTTCGAACATGTAATTTAGTGATATTTGATGATACCCCGCAGAAAATCGGTAAATACACAATAGTAACATCAAATCAGATCGACCAGATCAATTGAGTTGTTAATCAGTTCAGTTCATGTTTTAATAAATAATCGTTGTTTTTTACGCATTGTTGATCACCTAGCCCATTAACGTCAAAATGTCATTTTATTTGTTAGGCGGGAAAACGTATTGTACGGTCTTGTTACGCATAAATCTACCTTTGGTTCACAAGATAGAAACTATATGAATACTGGTTTACAAAACTATTTTATGGGCGAAAATAGGAAGAGAATTAGGTATTAAGTTCATAAAATTAATACTTAGTTCGATATATCGTCCTCGACATCCAACATCCAGTTGTATTCAGTGTATGTCAGCAATTATACGAATAATGACAACTCCTGTCTTAAAGTGTCACGTTTCGGAGATATGAGGGTTAGACGATCAAACAAAATTACAGACTTTATCGGACTAACGAAAATCGCACTCTAAAAAGTATGAAACAAGTGTTAACGAATTCTACAATAAAACTTAATATTAGCCACATACCCAGTTTGATTACTTAGTATTACAGTAAATGACACTCTTACGTCGAAGAATTCCAATTATTCTTACTGCGAATCATAATAAATAATACTAATAAGTTAAAAGTCCAATACAGAAATAAGTTTTCCAGTCTACGCTTTTCACGAAAATTCTGTCTTCACTTGTTTTCGTTTCTTTCGAAGTCCAAGACGTATCGTCCGCCGAAACCTTTTGTTTTTTTTTAAACATGACGTGATCTTCATTTCCTGAAATTGCCAACACAAGAAAATATTTCTCTGACATTCTTCCGAATAGTGATGTTTAGGAGAAAGTGACCCGGTCAATCGAATATTTATATCCACTTGAGTTTGAATATTATTATTAATTATTACAGCTCACAGGTTCAGAATCACCAGTACATAATACCTACTGTTTTTCCCGTTTGACAAACCCACACCATTTGACAAAATCTACCGAAGAAGGTGATCAGAATTCTAAAACTAAGACGCAGAGAAAAACAACCCAGAGAGCCAAGAGCCATAGAAAAAGTGACAGTGGGCATAACAGCTGATCGGTATAATATTGTAGAAATACTGTTCACAATTTCTTGATTTAAGTGGCCTACTAATGTTTTGTTAATATAAATGTTTAAATAAGGAAGTCTTTTAACATAGTTTTCCTAATTCTACTTCTGCTATAATTAGTATTTACAAAGTAATCACTAACCTAACCTAATAAACAATGGAATTGGAAATCGCTGTGGCGGTTGTATCAGGATTATCAGATAATCAGATCATTTCAGTTGTGAGTCAGGAATGACCCTATTATATTCAGACAACTACGGGCACGTTGCAGTATAGCATCGTAGTTTATTGCTGGCTCGATAAAAATATTTAGTATTATCAGAAACGTAAATAAGTCCGATGCATGTGTATGTGTAATGTAGATAAGGGATGTGATTCAGATTTGAGATAGGGCATTTACGTCTAGGTCGTTACCGTGCATGACATGTGTGGTTTCAGACACATTGCGTATTTTTTTAACTGTCATTATTATCGTTGGCTACCACCGCATGCTCGCTAACTTACAGCGGTCCTTTGAAAGGATAATAAATAAAAATATCGTCTATGATTTTGCGAACCTATCACGCCAAATGGTTAGCCAAATAACCGTTCTTCGTCGTCCGGTAGAAATTTACCGTGGTCGGCGTGGAAGATATTAATCAGAATCAGTTAGAATAAAATAGCTCTTGTGTTCCCTCCATTTGTACACGTACTATTTGTTTGGTATGAAATAAACGTATTGTATTGAAAACACGTATACCTACCCAAATACAGTTGGGTTAAATAAAAGACGGGAAACCTTATGCGTAAGAGATCGATACAGGTGACATTAGTGGTGTTAATTGTAGGCGGTAAACGCTAGACATACACATTATCACATTGCGTTTTGGTATTTCTATTACGAAAGAAGTTCCTTGAATTTCAAATCGTGGTAGTTAAGTGTGAAAAACCTCCTTGATATCCAAAAATAACAGCTTACCCACGAGTCACGGGTTTAGTCCCAGAGAGGTATAATTATTGACTATATTCTAAGGGGACCTGGCTGAGTTAATCTTATATTCACGTGGACTGTGTAGGCGGGTCCCGACCCCTTAACAATCCCAGTATTAAAACTTATGAACTCTATATTTGGAATTTTACGACTTCAGAGTCAGAAACAGGTAATTTTAAATGTCACATTCGTAAATAGAACAATGTTTGAGAAGAAACCATGCTTTGTTTTGTTTTTAGGGTGCCGTACCTACCGCAACGAGACTTTAAAATTAATAACTTAAAGCAATTAGAATTGTTTTGTTTATGTCCTGTGTGTGCAATAAAGCGTTTGCTATGTTATGTATTTAATCAATATTGTTGGGCGTTCCGAGGGTTACAGGTACGATGCGCAAACGTGAGCAATAGAAAACAAATAAATAAAGCTTAAGGGAATTTAAAAGGTACCTATAAAAGGTATCTAAAGAACCATAATTGGTAGTTAGCCAGTTGAAATACTCACACATTAAGTATGTGTTATTATGGCGAATTTATTGACAAATAAGAAACGTAACGAAAAGTAAACTTTCAGGAAAAGTACTCAATTAGGTAATGGGCTATTATCTAAGCTTTATCTGGGTAATTGTAAGGTAACTTCTGGTGGCCATAACTTTTTCTCGACATATTTGAAGGAAATGCAATGGAATAAAATTATTGGTCTATCCTTCAGTAGGTATGAGTCAAAAAGTGCTACAGACGCTAGGGTGCCAAGTCAATTTTGATCGTGTTCTGTAGTAATATACTTTCCTATTTTTGAGTATATTGAGTGTAGTTATTGCGACCACCAATACTTAATATAGATATGTTTCTCTTTATTTCTTTTACACTAATAAACAGGTAATTTTTACAAATTCCTTTCACAAAACTCACAATGAAAATCAAAAGGCAGCCGCGTAACAAAGTTTAGAAAACTTTTGTGGGCTTCGTTACTTTATCCAGCTTCTTTTGAATGTAATTTTAGTAAAGTAAACATTGGGGTTAAGGAAATGTCATTTTTTAATCCGACGTAGGGAAAGGAAATGGACGGATAATTACCCTCTATCCTGTTTCTATCCTAATTGGATCGCTTATCACTTCCTTTCGAATAGCAATTAGTTTTTTCCATCAACACGGTTGGGTGTTCCAAGGGTTATAGGTACGTTGCGCAATCGTGAGCGATAGAGAGAAAATGAATAAAAGCGATCGCACGTCGTGAATCGAATCTTGCACGTGAGCGTCAGATACCTATATTTTGCAACGCACGTCTATAGAACTAGCCACTCCGTACCTGTAATCCCTACTGGGGTGGGCAAAGTAACATATTTATTATACATAAATGGGGATGGATCACTGGGCTTGGGGAGTACTTCAATATGTAGCAAGGGCCTACACACACTTTGGTATAAGTACTTAATTCTTTATAATAGTCCGAACGCAGTGTCTTATGAATATTATCTGCTGTCTTGCGGGTTGTGGGTCTGCAACCCACCACACCTGCCCTGGTTATTATTGAGCCGCGTAAATGCTCCTGACATGGTTCGTGTACCGGCTCGTATTTACCACCAGCAATACACTATAATGATTCATCATATCCAACTAAGGACAAACACCACGAGTCGCTGTGGCATTTATTATTGATGAGTATGGCTCTTCCCACTTCGTTAAAACTACGGATACGACTTATAAAAAAGTGTTCTTTTGAACTACCTACATCCAAGAATAAATTTCTTAATAGGTATTACGTTAATTACCTACTCTCTTAGCTTAACTCAACAACGAAAAAGTACTTTAGAAAATTTAGTTTGGACTTTTAACAATGTTATTTAACACGTTGCTGTTGTTATGTAGTATTTCATAAACTTGGTTCTCACCAATGAAATGTGATATTTATGCTAAGCACAATTTGCAGATTTCTACACTTAGGCAGAAATTTAAGAGCCACGCTCTTGTCAGTGTAGCATGATTGCTACTTTTTTAGGGAAAAATAAGTGGTTTCCCTCTTGCCTTCCGCCCCGCAGTACTCTGTCTGACGCAAGTGGGATGGCACCCAGAGTAGCCTATTACAAAGCCATACTAGGAGGTTGAGGAGCTCGGTGGCGCAGCGGAAAACGCGCTCGGTCTGCGATTGTTGAAGTTAAGCAACTTTCGCAAAGGCCGGTCTTAGGATGGGTGACCATAAAAAAAATAAGATTTCATCTCTAGCTTCTCCATGCTTCGGAAGGCACGTTAAGCCGTTGGTCCAGGCTGCATTAGCAGTCGTTAATAACCACCAATCCGCACTAGGCCCGCGTGGTGGTTTAAGGCCCGATCTCCCTATCCATCCATAGGGAAGGCCCGTGCCCCTGCAGTGGGGACGTTAATGGGCTGGTGATGATGACTAGGACTCCTGTCCTCCGCCTCTGAATAGTACTGACTGCTGCCCTCTGTCAGGTTCCAGGTTACAGTCCCTGCGACTTGTCCCTTCCGTCCTGCATTGCCAGGCAGAAATATATTGGAAATAAAAATGCATTACAATACAAACAATCTTTATTGCAACTTAACACATAACATAAGCTCACGATTATATCCCAATTCGGATAGTCTGCTGTATATTCATCAGATGAACAAACTACCTACGCCTCCTGCCAATCTGTCCTGTCCAGTTTAATTACGACCACGGCTAATAAACAACAGTTCGGAAGAATTTCAGAGATATATTTTCTTCTTTTATATTTTTTAGAACGCGAGTGTTTGAAAACATACTTTTTTCCGCACCTGTACAGTCGCTGACGAGGTCATAGCGAGGTCACTAACACTGCGTCCACGCGTAGTATATCGCGCGCTGCCCCGAGAGCGCTAAATGCGTACTTTTGCAGGAATAGGCTTCAAATTCTGCTGTGCGCATAAATACATACAATTACTATCGCTCGCTTCGTGCCACTGAAATCGCAACGTGACTCAATTATCCACTTGACTTAACCGACGCCGCCGTAGTCGTCATCTCTCGAATCTCGACGTCTTCATACTAACTCTATCCTGGGTACATATCTACCCAGTCTATATCTGTGGAGCGTCCATGTTTAGTCACCTTGAACTGCTAATTTATCGATGGGTATATTTTCGAAACTATTTAGTGTAGGTACCTATAGGAACCAAATTACTTGTTCATAATCATGCAGTTAATTATGCCAACATACATAGGTAGCAAAAATGGCCACAAAGTCCGACAATATACAGGTATATTAAAAAAATAATAATAATGATCCGATGGGACCATTTCTACTAACTACATTATTTACAAATCCAATACCACAATGACTATAACAACTATATACTAAGAATCTATTAGACGTTTTTAGTTTCATTGTGTTACGAACAATTACGAATCCTCACTAAAGGTTTATTTCTTTTCAGTTTACACTACTATAACAAGCAATTGTCATGGATAATCTTGATGACTCGGAGAAAAATGCGAAGATATCGGATTCTGCCTATTCTAACAGCTGTAGTAACAGTCATTCGAGGAGGAGGTAAGAGGACTATAATTTTATTCCTATCCTGCTTTATAAACACTTCCCTTATAGATTTCACTCAAAGTGAATTAAAAAAAAATCATCTAGCTTCTGTTTTATTTGAAATGTAAAGATACCCACGATTTAGAGCAGACGTTATTTTACCATGTTGATTCGTGCAATGATTGCCTGCTACAAAACAACATGCCCTCTGGCATAGATTGGAGGATGTTGTAGAAGATAAAAGGAAGCAACTGTCCTATCAGGTTCGATGTTGATTTCACTGAATGGTCAGTGTAAATAAAGTTCAATTTAGTGTGGCTTCTCTAAATTATACCAAAAATTTACAACTGCGAGTCGAACGGTAGCTTTTTATGTGCAAAATTCTATCTGATGCTTTATTCTTAGCCTTAGCTCCAAGTCGACGCGCTCTGGCAGCAATTCAAGTGGGAGCGGGAGCAGTGGATATTGCGGCAAGCCGCTGGCATACAGGTGAGGGCGTAATGTTTATGCTAATAAGAAAATAAAGATAATTTTCAATAAACTTCCCAGGACTATCAAGCTCTATCCCATTACGCGCCGCAATGGCGCACACGGGGTTGCGTCATCGGGTTTGCTGCGTGTCAATTAGCGGTATGGCACGATCAAATCATACAAATGTCTTTAAATATACAAGTATACATGTATTTATCCGTATTATTTGTATCGCATATACATACCTATATAGGTATGTATATGCGATGCGATGTATATAACATTGTAATGAATTATAGGGCTGTATGTTTCAATCTCAAAAAGAACGAAACAAGGACCCTTACGCACTTGCGCGCTGTGTGCGCCCGAGGCTTTATCCTTCAGACTGTCGAATTAGCGTGCCGCGTTAACTGTGGCGTGCGTACGCGTCTTTACTTAACTTCAACTATTCGAGATTTCAGATTTCTTATGCACAGGCGCGGGTGGGATATATTTGAGGCCGCGAAACCTTGGGTGCAAATGTAAAGTTTGGTTGCTTTGTAGTGATAACAGCGGGCAGCCGGCAGAGAAACGGATAAAAGAGAAAGATGGAAAGAAAAAGAAGCAAATTCACGTGGAGCAAATAACCGAGGACCCAGCAGAGTCCGAGGAGAGGCCCCATGATGAGCCGTCCGTGGCTGAGGAGGTCAGCGATGAAACCTGCAATGGTGGGTCTCGCATACATGATACAATTTATAACCCCACAACTTCCGTAAACGACCGTAAAGGTAATCTTCCGATCGATCAAAGTGAAAATGAATTATAGAACCAATCATAAGATTTTGTTATCTTTGGTAAGTAATGGGAGAGTCTTTTTTGATGGGCAGTTTCATGCCGTAGATCTTTAATTTAATTTATTCATATATATTTTAAACACTACTTATTTAAAAACAAAAACAAATTATAAAACAATGTTTATTTTAAAACAATGTACTATTTATTTATTTACATTGTTAGTAATTACGCCACGATCACAATATAATATACGTAATGTACCGTGAATATTTCAACCGAGTACGTACAACCGTTGAAAACATGGAAAGGGACGAACTGACAGCCTGGACTGATATCCGTCTTGTTAAGGCAACAACAAGCAAACCCAAAAATAAGAGGTTATTTGGGTATGTTTTCCCGGTACTTTTAACATTCAAAATTATAATTGACGAATACTTTTGGAGTATAGGGAATACGTTAATTTGTTAGAGACGAACGTTAGAAAGATTGGAAAATTATTACCTTAATATTGCACTTTGCGGAGAGTAAGAATAAAGTGCTAACTTACATTAATTATGTACACTATAACATATTGATACTGATTCTACATGAGATGGTACACACAAATGTGTTTAAATGATTGCAAAATTGATTGTTAATCGATTGATAATGGGATTTATATGAATATAAAAGATGTATAATACTTATAAAGTTTAAAAAGTTGTTAAAAAGTTGCAGACAATTTGATCGAATTACATAGATATGCACTTTAAAACGGTTGATATTCATACTGTGATTTAGTTATTTTGTTATCATAATTAAAAAATAAATAAAAAAGAAAATTAAATAAATATATATTTTAACCGTACCTTCAATCAATATTTGAAATATTTCTCTCGATAATTAAAAAAGTTAAATCTTTTTAAAGTGCTTAGAATTTAAAATTTTGAGTAATTGTAATACATTAGTATTTATTGAGAATGCTTGCGCATACATTGGTGACGTAACACGCGATGTTTCGACAACAGTGTAAGGCCTCAGCGCACGAAGGTATTAAACTAATTATTATCATTACAGAAGGACTGCGGAGACTCGAACTCCTTGTCGGTTTATATCACATGCTCCCACTATTAATTCTTTTTAGGAACTGCGCACACATGGCACAGGGTAGACATTAAACTCAAGGTAAAGTATTTGTAAATTCGGATACTACATGACTTTCCCTAAATGTTTACGGTACGTAACTATGTGGTAGTCATAACATTCCTTTTCAGATAGTATGAAATACGCTTTCGAAATTGTAGGTTCATGTTTATCTTCCGTCTGTAATTTTGTCATGCAGTTGCTCGCACGACTCCGCCTCCGCAGGACGAGGTGGAAAAGGGGTCAGAGCTTATGGATATATCTCCTGACAGAAGCAGTATTAAGGATGAGGTGAGATCATTGCAAAGAGATGTGAGTACTTTGACACTTTTTATTTTAATTCGCTTATTGGCACTGGGAGTGATGTCAGGCCAGTCCCAAGCCGATTGGAAGTAAACCTTCATTACGGAGGTGCCTGGGGTATATACCATTTAATCTTTAAATGTAATATTGCTACGTCTGGTCTTAAGCATAGGAAGAGTAGGGCATTGAAACCAGAAATTCGATATTCGTGTAGTGCTTTTTTGATATTTAAAATATAATTTTAAGATTTTACCTTTATAATTGTAATTGAGACTAATTTCAGGGGAGTTCCGGTAACACCGCGCATTATACTTCTACGAATTTCGCCACTTCTAGAACCGCTATCCCTTGCGCTGCTGTAAGTTACTTTACATATTTATATATACTCGTGTATTTGAAACTGTTGTAAATATGTTTCTCATTATTTAAGAGATGCGCTCTTGTCGGTAGTAATCGCCGTTCCTCTCCTTTCCGCCCAACCCTTCACTTCCTGATATGACACGACCTGCACCTTCTCTTCTATTTGTTTCATGTTTATGTTTCAAATGTTCTCTTAGATCTACCCCTTTCTCTCTTTTTTCTTTCTATGATGTTCTTTATAAATGAATCGTGTCGTATCAGATGGCTAATCATATTTCCTCTCCGGTTCTCTAACGTCTCTATTACGGTTCTTTTTCTTCAACTCTTTCCACCACTTTTTTCAAAATCAAATTATCAAAAATCAAATTTTTTTTCAAATTATTTTCTTAATATCTTATATTGTTGGTCTTAAGTTATCCTGCTCTACTTCAGTTTCTTTCTCAATATCTTCCTCTTGCAGTCCTGCCCTTTCATATAGTTTTTCCAAGTAGCTCTTCCAACCTTCTACTATCTTTTTGTTTTTTATTTCTATATGTTCTGCTTCATTCAATATGGCGGTACTCATATTCTTTAATACTTTTATCATCGATTTTATTTCGGTATTACCTCCTTTCTAACATTACATCTATTATTTATTCCTGTGACCATTTTATTTTGGGAACTATTATCTATTTCTTTAACTATTCCTCTGCACTAGTTTTAATTATATCTCTTACGTTATTCCATTTCTTATCTATGTCGTTCGTAAATTATCTCTTGCTTTATACTATATCGCAGTCTGTTATTTCTTTGGTTTATTTTTCGTCTTCAGCTTCTTCACTTCTAAACAGTGTTTACAGTGTATAACAGTGTATTTATTCAACACCAAACTTATCTTTCGTTAATTGAGAAGAGCGTGCTTAGAAGCTGACGTATAGGTGTATTTCATTACAGGATGGATTTTCCTGTGTAATCTCCATGGAAGATGGTGTGGTTATGTACACCACCGCATCGCTGACTGCCACATTGGGTTTCCCTAAAGAGATGTGGATTGGCCGATCTTTTATTGACTTTATACATCCCAGGGTGAGAATAGCTTACGATTCCGAAGCGTTTAAGTAACAATATTTTTTTGAGTCATATAATATTTATGCATAACTTATTTAATTATAAAATCTTATCACATTTCGGGTTACCAGTCACTCTATTTACTTATATTACCCATAAAATGTGAATCTATATTTTTAGACATTTATATTAACATTTGTGCTTAAGTACTACAAATATATCTTCTCTTATCTAGCCTACTTGATTCTACTATATAGCAAGATTTACATTTAAGTAGTATTGGAGTTATTGTTACACGTACTTAAACTAATTAAATAGTAATTTGTTCAACATGAGGGCAAAGATAAGTTTATCTGGCGACTTTCAATCACGAGCAATTCGAAAATAGACTACTGTTACAGTGATTGACATAAAGCCACGAGACATAAAAACAATTTGCTCTCGTGTGAAACATACAAATTTTCACTTCTACCAGCGAGGAAAGTTAAATATATATTTTAGCATTACAATACTCTTTGAGAGTTAGACAAGTGTCCTCATAACTGGTTGCACTCATTGTGCGCCATATATTACCAAAATGTAAACAATTTAATGTTAAAACAAAACAATTGATTTTTGATTCGCACTATTTTGTTGTTGTTTAAGTTTAATGGTATTCATAAAATACGTACTTTAACATTTTAAGTATCATTTTATATGAACAGCTTTATTATATATATTAGGTTTTTTAAAAAGGAATAGTTTAATTTATAAACATAAATTTCAATAAATAATATCCATTGTCTTCCCCTATAGGAAAAACCGAGTATAAAATTAAAAAGCTACTTTGTCTCACAAAATAAAAAACGCTCTTTTCCTCACTGTATGCAAGAACACTCTTTTCGCACTGGAAAGAAAGATTCATAGTATTGACTATAAAACATTTTATATTTTAATAAGTTGAATTTGAAACAAATGAGCATAATAAAATCATTTTCAGGACCGGAACACTTTCGCGTCGCACATAACAAATGGTTTGGCTGTCCCGAAAAATGTAAATGGTACGCTAGAAGAAGGTAAATCGGATGAATCCATTGTGCCAATTCACTCATTGTATTTGGTTGTTGCATGACCTGACAATGATTAGCATTCAGGGATGGTAGTTTGATGATTGTAACATAGACTTGTTGTGGCGTACAAACAAGCGAGTACCCCCTGGTCCGCGTCTGTCGCTCTCGGGGACAACAAGTCACCGAGTACGCCCGGGTCGTCTCTCCCTTGTTACCCAGAAGCACAGCGACATTGAACGTCCTCGGGCTCGCGTGTTTGTGTGCTTATCTAAATCTCATTGTTTCAATGGATTTTTTGCACCTAGTTTCTTGGATATTCAATTGATGAAATAGGAAATAATTGGCACATGGATGGATTAAGTGAATGCTAGGATGACAATAATAATGCCAATTTAAAGTTATTGCTTAAATTTTGTAATTGTAGAATTAAAATGTTATAATAATTAAACTAATTTTGACGTAACGAAATATAATTATCTAATTTGAGAAGGATGACTTAAAAAAATATATACCTAGCATTCTCTTCAGAATAATGAAATTCAAAATTTACCAATTTATTTTTTACTTCGGCATTTATAACAACTTATACTTCGGTATTTATGACGAGCATAGTTTTTTTGCGGATTTTTGCTGACAATTGAATCCTCAAGAGCGGCATGATTGATTAGTAATAATAGACCTCTTTAAAAAAATCAAACGGGCGCTATTGATTATGGTAGATAACTACTTCACATCAAAAGATTCTCTGAGTACGAATATAGAAAGAAAAATTATTTTAGGACGTTACAAAAATCAAATTTGTCCAGAGAAAGAAAAACCAAAATAAGAAAAAATAATAAATAAGGCTTTATTCATTACATTATAAACAGCACAGATTAATAAATCAAATGTGACCTCGTGCAGTTAACTAGTTAGTTGTGAATGTGTTGTGCACATTAATGATAACCTATATAATTATGTCCTTTTTAAATGGACTTTTTAATCAATCTAAAATCGAAGGTGCCCGTTCTTTTGCAAAGGGGTTTATTTATATAAACTAACCTATGCCCCAAAAGGGTATTTACTACATGACAATAATGTGCTATAAACAATTACTGCCATACGGTATAATTTTGGAGGCCCTGGAATATTTGTTACTAAAACAAGATAGAAGTAGTTGAGAAATTTACTAACACATTAACACTGTAATTTTTTTAAGGCTACTTTTCGTGGCAGCATATTTATTATATCAAATTCAATATAAATTCATGATATTTAACTCAAACGCTTATGAGTTTCCGCTCTACACTGTACTGCAGTCCCGAAAGGCAGCCTTATTATAGTTATTTCACTACATTAATTCTTGGAGCATGGCCATTGCGGGTTGGTGGAGGTGTTTGGGCTAGTAGATATCCATTCACAAGAGTTTTCAAGCCAACAGAAGCCATCTGGCTTTGCTAAACTAAAGCTGGTTGATATGGACCAATAGCTTATAGCTTTTTAAAATAATTGTTTGTCGGGATATATCTAAAAGTATGACGTGTTGAGATAAAAGCTATTGACCCTCGATAGAATCCGTGCCGCAGACGCTGAAATTGGGACATTTGGGTACCGAAGACAAAGTTCTTAATGCGTTCATCTTCAAACACATTGTATGGAGCTGGGTGGATCGATAGATGTATCATAGCTTGGAAACTAAAATTCGTATCAAAATAGAGTACTTATTTGTAGGCAATTAATCAATAAATAATTTTGCCGTAGACCGTTTCATCCTAGCTTGTATCGTTTTCTTATATTTTTTCCGCCTTTGGGGCCGCTGCTCAACCCACCAGCGGAATGGGGCTCTCTAAAAGATTTTACATAGTTTCCCCCAGAAGTGAATGACTGACGCGTACCTAGTGCATGGCTCGGGACCTTGTGTATGAATAGGGGATTAATACATGTTTAATTTTGTTTCTTAAAAGTTTAACCAAGTTTAATTTTGTAGCTCCTGCCATACAAAACGCTGTTTATACCATGGTGTGTCGCATCAGGAGGTACAGGAACTTGTCTACGGGCTTTGGAGTCAAGGAACGAGTGCTTGCCTACATGCCTTTCTTTCTTAAATTGTCGTTCAAAAAAATCGCAGATGAAGAAGGAAAAGTCATATACCTCGTCGTACAAGCCACACCTTTCTTCTCGGCATTCAAAAGTAAGTTTCACGTTTCCTTTGTTTAATTTGTAAAGATTTCTTGCGTGACGTCCATAGCCTGTAGAAACCCCTTACCCACGCGATTCAATGGTGCGAATGAAATTTTGTTATAAGTCCTTTTTGGGAAAAAACGTGCTCTTTATTTCCTTTCGCCATTGTTTTATTATTTCATCACCTGATTTTTACAAAAAACACTAAATAACTTTATTTTTCCTTGAACTTGAACCTTTTAGCGCCCAACGAGTTAATAAAGGAGCCTGTACCTTTCGTGATTCGACACGCGGCGAACGGCAACTTGGAATATATTGACCCCGAGTCAGTGCCGTACCTAGGTTACCTACCGCATGACCTAGCGGACAAGGACGCCCTGCAGTTGTACCACCCTGACGACCTGCCGTATCTTCGACTGATCTATGAGACTATTGTCAAGGAAGGAGGTCTGCCGCGGTCCAAACCTTATAGGTGCGTATTTTTGTTAGCAACATAAAAATATAAAAAGTATTATTTCCCACTTATAGGCTGAAGCTATTGATATACAACTTATATTAAACCTCCCTATAGTCAACCGAAGAAGGTACGGAGCACACTCAACCACGCTGCTCTACCGCGGGTTGGAGATGTTTGTAAACCCTCTGTTTTGGGTTCTGCTTTATGTTTATAATAATTCTGTTATACAGAATTCTGGCTCAAAACGGAGACTTCATAAAAGTGGAGACAGAATGGTCGTCGTTTATCAACCCGTGGTCAAGGAAGCTTGAGTTCGTCATTGGGAAGCATCATATTATTGAGGTAAATATTGATCATTTTCTTGTTCCCTGTTCTGTATGAAATAAGCTTTGTAACTTTGAATAAAATATTTATTTGACATGTTTTTTTCTGTTTAGGGCCCAAACAATCCCGATGTGTTCCAAACACCTGATGCTGACAAAGTGCAGAAGATATCAGAGGAAGAAAAAAACAGGATCGCCAAGCTTAGAGAAAGCATCGTACTAATTATGAATGAGGTGAGAATAACAACTATTCCTATAGTGTGGCCGATGTGAATGATGTTTCGGGTTTGAAGTTAAATAATCTTTATAGTGACGTTGGTATTGCGTAAGTCAAGTTATTATTATTGTCGTTTGTAATCCTACGACTCAATTTATAAAGTTCGCACTATAGTAACATAAGGATATAATCGTTTTTAAGTATTTTTATAGACTTCCCCTCTATCAACCCCTGTGGGATGGTGGACTAATTTCACATGCCTTTGCATATCTTGAACTTGTATTCAAATTGTGTAATCTACTAATAATAATAAGATGATCTAATAATAATGTTTGTAGGTGCTGACAAAGCCAGCAGAAGCGGCCAAGCAGCAGATGACCAAGCGGTGCCAAGACTTGGCGTCATTTATGGAGAGCCTCATGGAGGAGCAGCAGCCTAAAATGGAAGAAGAGCTCCGTCTGGAGATACAGGACCCTGAAAATAGCTACTATGTAAGTCCAATGATCAACAGAGCTAAGCAAAGTACGGCGAGGGTACTTGGGGTCTGGAGTTGTTCCTTATTATTATATGATCCGACGAACGCTGTCCTGTCCAAAACAAAACACTGTTACTGCGCGAGTTCATACTTTAGACAAGATTTTTATTTTCGCCCCGTCTGAATATGTACGAATTCGCAGGAACAGTCCCCATCCAAGTACTATACGAGTGAACACACTGGTTGCAAGGTGGTAGTAGTAGACAAGTATTCATATGTCTATTATATTATATACGATGTGAATTTGAACGAAAATACGTCTAAAAAGCGGTTGGCCTAACTGAATCTTCAGTTTTTTTCTGTCATTTTTTCCCATACTACATCCCAGACATTTCATAGTAAACACCTCGTTTTACACAGACACTACTTCAATTCGTTATCGTACACGCGCATCTGCGTGTGTGATGTCTGACGTCATACTATTCAAGACCGAATGGGGGTGAAGTAAACCTAGCTGAGCCGCTGGTGGGGAGCGGAGAGGTGCCGTTCTATACGTAGTATTATTTCTTATTGTATTTCTATACATCATCATCATCATCATCAGCCGTATGACGCCCACTGCTGGGCATAGGCCTCCCCCAAGGATCTCCACGACGATCGGTCCTGCGCTGCCCGCATCCAGCGGCTTCCCGCGACCTTCACCAGATCGTCGGTCCACCTTGTAGCGGGCCTACCCACTGAGCGTCGTCCGACACGTGGTCGCCACTCCAGAACCTTTCCGCCCCATCGGCCATCGGTTCTCCTCGCTATGTGTCCTGCCCACTGCCACTTCAGCTTTGCAATTCTCCGAGCTATGTCGGTGGCTTTAGTTCTCCTGCGGATCTCCTCATTTCTGATTCGATCCAGCAGGGAAATACCGAGCATAGCTCTCTCCATTGCCCGCTGAGCGACACCGAGCCTCCTCACGAGACCCATAGTAAGCGGCCACGTCTCACTGCCGTAGGTCATCACTGGCAACACGCACTGGTCAAAGACTTTCGTCTTGAGACACTGAGGTATTCTGGACGAGAAGATATTCCGCAGCTTCCCGAACGCTGCCCATCCGAGTTGGATCCGACGAGAGATCTCTTTCTCGAAGTTGGACTTACCTAACTGGATTATTTGTCCTAGGTAAATGTACTGGTCTACAACTTCGAGTGTAACGTTCCCAACCTGAACTGGAGTGGGTGCGACATGGTCGTTGGACATAATTTTTGTCTTTGCCATGTTCATGCTAAGACCCACTCGTTGGGATGCGTTACTGAGATGCTCGAGCATGGTGTTCAGGTCTTCCAGGGTCTCAGCCATTAGGACTATATCATCGGCAAATCGAAGGTGCGTCAGGTACTCGCCATTGATGTTGATGCCAAATCCTTTCCAGTCCAGAAGCTTAAAAATATCCTCCAATGCAGCAGTGAACAGTTTCGGAGAGATGACATCTCCCTGTCTCACTCCTCGCTGCAGTTGGATCGGATTAGAGCTCTGGTTCTGTACTCGAACTGACATAGTGGCATATTGGTAGAGGTCCCTTAGCACTTCGATGTACCTATGATCCACTTGGCACCTCTGAAGAGACTGCAACACAGCCCAGGTCTCGATCGAATCAAAGGCTTTCTCATAGTCCACAAACGCCAAGCAAAGTGGCAGATTATACTCTTCGGTCTTCTGTATAACCTGCCGCAGCGTATGGATGTGGTCTATGGTGCTAAAGCCTTTTCGGAAACCGGCTTGTTCGGGAGGCTGGAAGTCGTCAAACCTGCAAGCGAGACGATTCGTAATGACCCTCGAAAACAACTTGTAGACATGGCTCAGAAGCGAGATAGGTCTGTAGTTCTTCAGTAGGGCTTTATCACCTTTCTTGAAGAACAAGATCACCTCGCTTCCGCTCCATGCCCTCGGCGTTTTGCCCTGAAATATGACGGAATTGAAGAGCCTTTGGAGGACTTTAAGTATTGGCGTTCCGCCCGCTCTCAATAGTTCTGCTGTGATTCCGTCATCTCCTGCCGCTTTGTTGTTTTTGAGTTGTTTGAGGGCCATCCTAATCTCGTACAGGCTGACGTCCGGGATATCTTCAGTGTAGTGTCGGGTAAGCTTGGCTCGAGGGTCTCGAGCCATGCTTTCGCCTGATGTTTTCGTGGAATATAGCTGTCTATAGAAACTCTCAATCTCCCTCAGGATTTCGGGAGTCGACGAAATGATTCTGCCGTCCTCAGTTTTCAGTCTCGCTAGTTGACTTTGCCCAATAGACAGATCTTTTGCGAACACCTTGGAGCCCTTGTTCCGCTCTATAGCCTCTTTAATACGTTTAGTATTAAATTGGCGAAGGTCGCTCGTCAAAGACTTCGAGATCTGTCTATTAAGTTGTCTATAACGTAAGACATCCGCTGAGTCCTGCAGCCTCATTTCGTGTCTCTTATCCATGAGTTCGAGTGTGTGTGCGGAGAGTTTCTGCGTTTTGGTACGGCGGGTTCTAAAGTGTTTAGAACCTACCGTACGGACAGCATCCACCATCAGGTCGTTTATATCGTCCACGTCTGCGCAGTTCTCAAGGTACTCGAAGCGGTTTTGAAGCTCGAGCTGAAAGCGCTCGGGGTTTTGGATCTGGGCTGGCGCCGGTCGGAGCGTGGATTTTATCAGTCGCGATCTTTCTAGCTTGATATTGATATTCAATGTGCCTCTTACCATGCGGTGATCGCTTCCCGTCTTAACGGCATTGATCACAGAGACATCATTGAATATGTGCTTTTTCGTCGACATGATAAAATCGATCTCATTTTTATACCTGCCACTGGGACTCATCCAGGTCCATTTGCGGGTCGCGGGCTTCCTGAAGAAGGAGTTCATCATATAGAGGTTCTCCTTCTCCATAAAGTCCGCAAGCATCCCGCCTCTGGTGTTCCGGACCCCAAATCCAAATTGCCCCACTCTCAGCTCGTTACCGCAACGTTTCCCCAACTGTGCATTAAAGTCCCCCATCACAATCGTGTAGTGGCTTTTATGGCTATGCATGGCTTTAGAAATCTCCTCATACATAGTCTCCACTTCGTCATCATGGTGTCCCGAGGTCGGAGCGTATACCTGGATGACAGTCAGCGAATATCGCGATGATATTCTGAGTACCAGGTACGCTACCCTGCTCGAAACACTACCGATGGTCAACACGTTGTTGACTAGGGACTTGTGGACGATAAACCCGACACCACCCATGGACAGTTGCTCGCCCTCCCGGAAGTACAGCAAGTTACCGGAGCCCAGAGTTATCGTGTCCTCGCCCTTTCTTCGGACTTCAGACAACCCGATGACATCCCAGTGTAACTTGCTGATAGATTCTTCCAACTCGGTAAGCTTCTCGTCGGTCCTCAGTGTGCACGTGTTGTATGTTGCCAGGTACAGTCGTCGTTGGTGGTAGCCGAATCCAGCCCGGAGATTCTTCGCACCCCCTGCCCCGCCGTTACCGTAGCCGCTACCGTAGCCACGGACAACGGGGCTGCCGGGGACTGGGGGCCGTTTTTTATGTGTTGAGGTCATATTGGGGGGGGGGTTTGGACCATAAGCCCACCGCGCTGGTCCAGTGCGTGTTGGTGGGTCGCCAGAGCCTCTTTCGTTGAATAGCAGGATGTACCGCGTGCAGGCGAGGTTGGCTTGGGCTCCGAAAGGTGTCGTTTGGAGCCCCTTACATCCCCTGGGTATTTCTATACATATGTTTATAAAATAATGTTATTGTAGGAAAGAGATTCGGTGATGCTGGGCGGGATATCTCCGCACCACGATCATCACGACAGCAAGTCCAGCACTGAGACCCCGATCAGCTACAACCAGCTCAACTACAACAAAACTCTTCAACGGTACGTTTCAATGAGCCACCAGGCCACGTCCCCAAAAAAATAAGATGCCAATTTAGGTTACTTGACACCCTAGTCAAATGAGATGCTTTTTTCCTCCTGTGACGTCATCAATAAAAGCGGTCAAACGTACTCATTGTTACTTAATTCATAAATTAAATTCGAAAATAAGTCGAAAAGTAAGATTGATTTTTGATGATCTTACATTGGCTTCTATTTTTAAATTAGCATGTTACAATTTAACTTTTAATGCGTGGGATATTTATTACATACACCATTGCTAAACACCATTAGTAATATTTTTTGTACTTGGATAAAAAACTTTATGTTTTACCAATTTGTATTTTGTTTTTCTAATTAAGTTCCTACTTACTACCCTCTTTTAATAAAAAGGAAAAAAGGCTGGTGTAGTATGAATTTATACTGTAAGTTTATCCACCAACGACAAGTTGTCACACAAGTTGTTTTGATACAAGTTTTAAGTATTTTGTCACAGGTACTTTGACAGCCACCAGCCTTTTACATATGAGGACTACAGCGCAAACAGCGGCACAGATAATGTACTCACGTTAAAAAACATTAATGGCACGGGGTAAGTTTGAAATCTATAATATTCCACTGTTTATTCTATTTTAGACTTTTCGTTATTTCCAGGATTTGTGCCCGGTTAATGGCAATAAGCTCCTGTTATGTTTATTTGAACATTTCAGTCCTTTTTGCCTTGTTACTATGAATCGTCCTGCTGTATTTATGTAAGCAGGTGCACGAACAAATAGGCCAGTCTCCCTATACATATTTCAGTGGCCTTGTATAATGTTTATTGGTACCCACTTAAAAGTAAAATGATATATTTTACGTATAGGTACGAGTACAAACTACGAGGTACATGTTTTACTAAGCGACGGACTTTCAAATCTCATATAGTTGCCAAGTAATTTGGTCAATTCTAAAAAAATAGTTATGTAATGGCCCCGATGCTACACCGACTAGAGCGTGGCTCTTAAATTAATGATGATGATGAGGCTTCACCTATGTTTCCAGATGGAGGTCCTTTCCAGGCCCTTTTCTCCAATGTGCAAGCCAATCCGACATAATAACAATTGTTAATAATATAAAATGTCGTTGTGTACATGTCATTTTCAGAAATTGCCTGTCTCCAATGGCCCAAAATTCTAGGGACTCCGGTGAATTGAGTTCAAACGAGTCAGGATGCTTAGTCGGGGGTTGCAGCCCGATGACTGTTCTGGGGGAGTATCCAAGTATAAGACTTACTGAATCTCTGCTTAGCAAGTAAGTTTACAACTGTAATCTTTATTGGATTATTTTAAAGACATACCTTAATATTAAAGATAATTTTCAATTACTGGCGTTCTATCAAAAGGCACAATACTGAGATGGAGAAAGAGTTGATGAAGATTCATCGTGAAAGCCGCTCGGGTACCAAGGACGAGCGAGAGAAAGCGTCCAATAAGACTAGGCAAAAGAAAAAGGAGCATTTAGCGAGGTGCAACGCCGCGTTCCAACCCACTTCGGTCATCAATATCATCGCTAAGGAGCCACAGGTGACGACATTTTTAACCGTAGATAAAAGAATAACGATCACATTCTCTCTGTCTTACACTCAAAGCGCAACCGGACACTTAATAAAAAGAATCAGTACTGTCGTTTATCGCTTAACGCGTAACTGCGAGCGGGACAAGTGTCCGCGCGCTCTCTCCCTTTCTACTTAGCGACTTACGGTCATTCTATAGTGTAGTATTATTAAATCGATGACCGACCTCACTAATCGGTTTGGCGGTTCACTAATAAAGGTTATTAGTGAACCGCCAAACCTCTTGTCTGTCGAAGCAGATGTCAGATAAAATAGAGTTTACCATGTTTACCTCAGGATTTTTCGTTGTGTCTGGTCGAGATCTATGTAGGTACCGGAGTTCTAAATCGTATTGTCGGTCATCTTTCAGCAGCACGGAGTGAAGCGCGGGTCCAAGCAGCCGGAGGCGGAGGTGCCGGGTGCGCACAAGCATCACTGTCCGTCGCCCCGCCAACCGCGCAGGCACCAATCGACCAGCGCGGCGCTGACGCGACCCGCCGCCACAGTCACCACCACCGCCGGTCAGTTCGCGATGCCAACGGCCACAAGTAAATTATTATGCTTTTACTAACCACTTTCTCATATCTCATTGATACATCTTAGTTAGAATGACAGCTGTCAGAACAGGTGAGTTAAAAAGGCGACATTGAACCAATTGATCTAAAAAGCAATATTGCTATTTATACATATATGCGGACTAGATGGGAAGTGATATTAGGCAGCCAAATTACTAAATTGTATAACAATATTTTTTTTTAAGATAATCTAGGGCCCTGTGTCGAGGTATTTTTTGTAGCCTCTTTTCCCCGGCTATACAGGTTGTGAGAAGCTGCAGTAGTTTTAGGCGGATGAGACATTTGTTATGTAAAAAAACGTCGATTCAAACTGTAACTATGTTACCTACTGAATAAAAATATTTTTGAATTTGAATATATGCGGAAAAGTCAAATTGCAATATTGCTTTTTAGATAAATTGTTTCATTGTGGTCTTTCTAACCCCCCAGTACATTTTCTTGGTTCATCTCTTTCACACCAGGTTGTGTACTATCTTTATGTAATGTCTTTTTAGTCAAGATATTTTTAATGGGGTGTAGGATAATTTATTATTAACAAACCACGGGAACAATGGCCATAGAAAAGTAATTTCCTGACAAATCACATCGACCCTATTTAATAGGCAATAAATACCTACTCTATGTATTGAGTCATACAATTGCATCATACACGTTACATATCACGCACTATGTACTCTCCATACATTCAACTCACCGCACTCTCCGACACCCACTACTATTATTGTGAATTATAATAATGGCGAATTAAATCACGTGTCTAAATCAAGAACAATACATCCCTGGTTCGTACTGAACACCTGATAAAATTGCTTCTTTTTGCATCAATTTATTGCTTGACACCAATGGGGTTCGTCGTTTACTCTTACATTCTTAATGACATGGGAGTGGCATGAAAATGTATTTATAACGTAAAATGGTTCTTCATGTGCCGGCTTAATATTACAGTCTTAAATATAATATGTATTTGTATGTATTTTGATATGTATTTGGAATTTTGTACCTTTACGATTCGTGTATGAAATTCGTATTTTGCCTTGCAAGTTTCAACCTCCCACATATCACTACTAAACTAACAAAATGGCACATTCATTAACTGATGGCAATCTTTTTTTTATATTCTATTGGAGATAACGCTGAAAGCATTTAAGCTAGGTTCTGTGCGCAGTACCAATAAATAAATCTATGCAATACTAACATAAATACGCCACAAGAAACAGTAAACAACTTGCCACTTTAGATAGGATTACCGTCGCCTGTAATAGTCCATAGTGTTATTATTATTTTTTATGTTAGTAGGAATATAATAATATTAATGACCCCGTTTCTTGCAGACACCTCCTAATTTTATTTTAAGCTATGAGTTATGAGGAATGAATAACCCGGGCGAATTAAATAGGCATCTCGCTCATATGCAATCCGTTTGACGTGGGTCGTCAACTTAATTATGTCAGGTTATTGGCCAATGTAAAAATTTGGTAGGGATTTTTCTGCCTAAAATTGACGTGTGCTCCATAAATTTTATGCCTGTTGATTACCCGTCCCATTCCTTTTATGCGGATAAGAAAATGACAGGTATAACTTAAAATAAATTTACATGGTGTGTATCGGAAACACCACCATTCTCTCTGTTGATTTATGCCCGGTAGGATAGTCGGTTGAATGTATTTATTCGCCCTCAGTCCATAATATAAACTAAGCCAGTGACATGGTGTTATCTCTGTTTTTTTTTCGTATAGCATCTACTACACAACAGTGGCCTGCATGTCCCGTGAACGGCATGAATACCTTCATCCTTGGAATGGGGATTCCTCCGCAAATGTCCATCATGAGCCCTGTAGCAGCCATGCCTGGTAAGATACGCTCACTATGTACGGTGAGCATTAATATGTATACATTTTGGTACCATGTCACATTAACTTTTTTGACAAAATGAACTGTAAGTCTCACTAAATGTCAAATATGTTAGTGCGACAGAGCCCTAAAGTGGATACATTATATTGCTCATGACTGTACTAGGTACTTATTTATTTAATAGTCTGTTCTGCACAGGGCAACATGTAAAGTCAAATAGATAAAAGAAAGACAACCGGGCGGCTTACATTTATTGTGATGAACAATGTCACACCCGTAATAGGCTAGTTACCAACTAGTCAAATCAGTTACTTTTTACTAAACGTCAATACATCAAATTTCTATGGAATTTGTATGAGAAAGCAACCTGTGACGTCATGGAAAAACGTGACAGAATGTCGCATTTATTATTACATATTTCTTTATTAAAATGTATAAATAAGTTGAACAGAAAAAAGAAAACGTTATTGTTACCTTTAGATCTGTCTTTATTTAGTAATTAGAATTTCATAATTTATCTTTGGCCTGGGAAACTACCCAACTCCTAGTGAAGAACAGAACAGAAGACTTGATACGACTACCTAACATAAATATTGTCGCCTAAAGTGAAAAATTCGTAAACGCCTTTTTGAAAATTCACATTCTGATGATTCTGTTTTGTTGATTCCTTCAACAACTCTTTTAATTTTTGTCATTTTTTACCAGGTTTGAAAGCAGCTTCTCTATTTCGGTTTTGTTATATTATATTAAAAAGGCGCAAACGTGGTTTTCGCTATAAGGTAACGATCTAGTACCAGGTCGAATAGCCCACCGTCTAATTATCATGTTAGAAAGGACACCATCCCATTGTCGGTTTTTACGACAATAATATGCCTGGGAAAATAAGCAGCTGAACGCGTTGCAAGTTTTTTATTCAATAGAAGCACACCCACAAAAAAAGAAAAATAAATCTTTTCGCTATAAGTTGTTACTTTACGTGCTACAGGCATGATCCCGATGTACTACGCGCCGGCGCCTGCCGCGCAGCCCGAGCCCATCGCCTCAACGTCGAATATGCCGATGCCCAACAATACAATGCCGAGTAACCCCATGCCGATGCCAAGCAGCCCACAGTTCCATCCACCAAGTCAGTCATGACACTACATTATTTTATCCCATTTTATCACTGAACATATTATAAACAAATAGGCTCACAGTCGCTAAGGATTTTTTCCTAAAAAACCTCCGAGCCTTGTTGTAAATACGTATATATCAAGTTATGTATATAGCATAAGTTCGATCCCCCAAATTAAGATGTTATGGTTGTTAAAATAAAGAGCACTATAGGTTGTACAGTATATAGCATAAGTTCGATCCCCCAAATTAAGATGTTATGGTTGTTAAAATAAAGAGCACTATAGGTTGTACAGTGCCCTCATTACGCCCATTGCGACTAAATTCAATCTTGACACGCCCTCGCTTAGTAACAAGATGCGCAACAGGATGCGCTTTGTTACAGAGATTGGTAGTCTATTTGTTTATACAGGGTGGCCCAGAAGTTCAGGTTCAAAATGAAAAATCAGAAAGAGGGGCTCATTAGCTACCAGAAACACCCCCATGTATGTTCAGCAATTATTTACGGTTTAGGAGATATGACCCATTTTGTACCTTTTTCTAGATTTTCTACCTTACTTCAGAAATAATCATTTTGTCGCTATCCCTTTCTTAATAATTATTTTATTTTACTTCACAACTATGCCTAAGTCTGTGTACCGCTCAATCAAAGATAAATCAAAGTGAAATCAAAGATAAAAAAAAAGTTATCGGAAGTCAAAGTGAGAATTCGACCAAAATTGTTACAGTTGTTAAAACTTCGCCGAAGAATAATAAACACATGAGATTGTCATGGACACTAAAAGTATTTCTAAAAACTGCTCCATTTAATAGGCTTTTAGAAACATTAATAAAAAGTACCCTTAATACGGGCAAAAAACTAAGTAATTAGCCCTCAAAGATTGCAAGACAGACAGATTTGAAGGAAAATTTGACATTCTCATACAATGTAGCTGCTACTTTCTAACGTTGTTAAAGGTGCTTTTTACGTATATGAATGTTAGACATACTATGCACCGGACAAATAAATATACTATAATATTTTTTGTTAAGCTCTAGGAAAAACTATACATTTTATTTTCCAGTATTTCGTAAATTTTAAATAATTAAATGTTAAATAAAATTATTTTACAGTGCCATGCATGATGTATGGGCAAGCCGTGTACGGACCTCCATTCATGTACTCCTCGATTAACCCGCAAATACATCAGTACGCACTGACGCAAAATCTTCAAGCACAATCAACGCAGACCAACACCTCCAGCCATCCTCTAGGATTGGCTAGCAGCAATTATGAGGAGGTAAGTTCTACTACAGGAAAACGAGCTATTCTTTCGGGTGTCCAATTTTAAAACAACGTTTGATTTTGGTCGTATGGTTATGAATTGAGTCTTCAAGTCAGCGGTACGGCCGGCCACTCAAACTAGGCCCGTGGTTCTCTATTAAATGTATCATCCTAATTGTCATTATCCTAACATTTTAGTCCTAAGTATCGATTGACCTCATTCTTCTCCTAATTGTATTATTACTGATAATAAACTTTATCCCAATATTTTTCATCCAACTATCGCATAAAGTATGTAGTCCTAATCTGCCATATTCTTAATATTTTTGATCCTAATGAAATAATTATGATAGTAAATATTACAAAGTGGTTTATTCTATGATTCCGGTCTGAATATCTTCGGTCACGCTTTCTTAGCTCCAGGACTTCTGTTATTAGCATACTAACCTAACCTAAACTATTTAGCAACGAAACTTACTAAATCCCAAATTCCTACATGCTTGCCTCAAATGAACCGTTTACAAAGTAAATTTTCATTATTAACTACATCTATTCTACCAAAAATTAAAATTAGTTTCATTGGGTTTTTGGATAATTTACGCGAGGACAATAAAAGTTTAAGAACATCAACAGTGGGACAAAAGACAATTAGATTAATGTAGGACAATAAATATAAGGACTATGGAATATTAGGACAATTAAATATTAGAAACATCATGTTAGGACAATCGATTTTAGGATAATAGGATATTCAACAGGGCCCGATCGCACTTTGGATGCGGGTCACTGGTCTATGACAACCATCTCGCTCCCAACGGAAGGTTGGATGTGTTCCTACGGTCGTACAAAATGGATGCATCTAAAGTGCAACCAGGCTACAGATTAGCTTATAGCGCAATAGTGACGTACATAATAGTAGCACCACCCAGCTCATATCGGCCGTACTTTGGTAAACTTATCAACCAGAAATAGTTCACAAGTTGTTTTATGCTCTTACCAAAAAAAAGGTCCCGCCTTACCAATAAAAATAACCAAGCGGTGTAGGAAGAATTTGACAGCAAAGCCAAATTAAATCCAATTATCAAATAATTCGATTGAACTTTGCTCGGCTGTTTATTTGGCTTGCTTATTTTCAGTAGGTAAGGCGGCAAGAATGTAAGAATTGGACTTGCACAACCGTTTTCTAAATGGAATACTTTGTTTCAATAATTGTTTTCTTTTGTACATCAGGATTTCTACTCAGCCTTTAAGCGATATTTTTGTATCGACCAATGAACGCGAGCTGTAGATGTCACTGTGAAAATGAATCTCGATCCTTCCGTATTAACAAGAAACTTTTATATTTATGTAATACCATCTCTAAGTATGATATCCACATCAAATATGTATTAAGACATCCAAAATATTCAGTTTGTTATAATCGTGTGGCGGGTGTCTGTCTATTTCTTAAGAATTTGTGTGATTATCTAAGTCAAATTAGAATGGTAAAACGTAATGAATACGCGAAGAATTCTTATAGCATATCGATGGATTATGTTGTAAAGATCGACGTGTCGTGTTTTTTGTTTCTATTTAACATAAACAATATTTAGATATTGCAATTGGGTAGTTTTCTACGTCAAAGATACATTATTAAGTACTATGTAAAGATAGGTATGCCTAAAACTAATGAATACATTTTTTTCCATTTAACTTGCTTACTGCGTTTTATATAATTCCACGGTAATTTAATTATTAGTTATAAATTTTAGTATAAATAACTAATGAATTTGATTCGTTAGAAACTATCTACGCTATTTAAAGTATAATTACTTTATATCATACCTACCTTAACGGGACCCTATTACTGTGGATTCAATAAAGGGTTTCATTTCTAATTTGCCGGGGATAAATCCGATTTTGGTGATTTTTGTAGGGTGGGGATTTGGGGTATTTTACTTGTCCCTGGCAAATGAAAAGTTAACTAGGAAGCCTCTGCTTTATAGACTCTACTACTACGCTGTCTGTCTATCTGCGCTAGGTTGCTAACTTTAAAGTGCTGTATCTATTGAACCGTAATCGGTAGCCACTTGAAGTTTTTACAGATTATGTGTATTTTATGGCATTTTCGAACAAATAATAATATGAAATATAAAGAGGGTTCCCAATTCTCCATACAATAAACGTATTTTTCCCAAGGTTTATAGTTTTGGTATATAGAACAAACAGTAATATACATAAACGTCAAACTTGTGTGTGATGCTCACTGGCTGAACCACCATCTAGTACACAATTTATAATTAATAGGAGTTATTGTGGGGGAATATTTCGTCCCGTTATGGAACTAGGAAATTGTGAGTTCTTATTGCCATTTCTTTCTAACTCTATTTCATTTTTGAACGAATTTCGATTGTGATTTCACGTTTATAATTTTTGTTACTTGTAAATTACCCTATTATTATTATAATGGGCGTCTAAAATTAATTAATTTACGAAATCAAAATTGAATCGACCTTTTTCGTAGCATTTTTGAACACAATTATTTTTTTAAGTTCGTTTAATTGACTCGTCGGAAATTCAGAATTTGAAGTATTCGTTCGTCAATAGAGTGCTGTAATAAAGCCTTTTTAAGTATGTTAATTAAACTCGGGTGCGATGAGATCAATACATTTTCTTGAAAATGGTCCCTTTTCCTTTAAGTGTACTGCGTTTTCTTATTAAATCACTAGCACTTTGTTTAGAGATGTTGCCTACTTTACTGTAAAATTATTACTCACATGTCTATAATAAAATGAAATAAAGGTTAAGGTTTTGTGCATAAAAAAATATTCTGAGCAGATTATTCTGCTAAAATAAAATGCAATTTAAAATAGCAAATGAAGGTGCAGAGAGCGGCGAATGCAGTGAAAAAGATGGCGGTGGGGGTCAGCGCGTGTCATGTGCGCGGGCGCGTGGCGTGGGTGCGCGGGCGGATGCGCGGTGACAGGTCAGGGCAGGGCCGTGCAGTAGTACCGCACTGTGCTGTCCAATGTTGGGTGCGGGTTAATTTAAAAATAAAAAATAAGCTGAGTAGGTGCCAATGTGGTTGCACAGAGGTTATATGTATGAAATATGAAATTTATTTAGCAATCTGAGGTCAGGATAGGGCTGAAAAGGGTCTGAAAAAGTTCTGAAAAAGTTCTGAAAAATATTCTGTAGCTATTGAGATACGTAAAGAGGTCTGAATTTCTGAAAAGGATGCTTAAAACAATCTGACTGGTTCGCCGTCTGATGTCGTCGGTGATGCTTCACTTCGACGACGGCACGATATTTCAACGGTGCTTTCTGGTCACGATGTTTTGCGAAACTGAAGCGGACTTCCCGAATGGCGTGTGTTCGACTTTCCCTGTGCTGTGTAGATGGTCTCGTCTTAATTTTCATCTGGATTAGCGCCTTAATTCCGCGTCCCTCCAACATGGCCGTTACGTTGGGTGAAGTTAGGATCGCGAAAATTACTGGTTTATGAATTAGAAAAGGCTGTACTTTACACATTTACACGCTTACTTGACACTAAGCGCATGTGCGGCGGCGACGGAGTTGGTCTAGAAGTGGCGTTATGCTTGTCGTCTCTATTCGTTTTTCTATTTTCTCTTTTCATTTCCTGTTGAACCACGCATGCGCGCGTGTTGGTGTTGCCAACAGTATAGGCTTTATTACATCCCCCCGATGTATCGGAATAGGGTAGTGCTAGTCTTCACTCCATGCGTTAATTACAGCTCGAGGGTATTGGGCCGTATACGGCCCCTACTCAGTCGGGCTGTCGCAAGCGCGTACGACACACGTTTGCATTTTATGTAGTGAGTGTATTGAATGACAGACTTTCATGTTACTTTTATCCGTAGTTTTGACTTTAGATTTCAAGTTAGATAGGTACTCCGTTCCAAGTTAGAACAAATATTAAGGAGCACTTTGAATGCATTGGCATTATACATAACACACATTACATTATGGAATTTTAAAAAAATAGTACACCGATTATGTTTTGCTAAGTGTACAAAAATAAAAATGCATTTGAATTTTCAGAATGTATTTGCGGTTTTAAATGGTTTACCTTAGTGCGCATAGAGACGCGAAACTGGTATATTTATTTTATCGAAGCAGCAGCCCTGCGATTGCTGGTGCAGCCATGACAACTGTACGCTTGGGTGTTTAGGTCCATTTTAGTTCGCAGCGGTCACCGACGAGACCGAGTAGATTATAATCGTGGTAGGTATAGGAAACTTTGTAGTAACTATTAAGTAATCTGTGGTACGCCACCTCGTCCGAATGTATTGAATATTGTTCCCAGGCGTGTAAACAGACTGCTCCAGTGAAGCCTAGGTCCCGCACTGGTAGTCTCTGGCGGGAGAAGAAGCTCAAGACACAACATACCTCCAATGGAAGCGCCGCTGACAGTAGCACTTCTAGCAATGCTTGCAACAGGGTACGTGTATAAATAGACACTGCAAACCGCATGATTGTTGTCGTAACGTGTCTAAATAACAGAGAATTACTTGAATTTGGAACTAGTGTAAATAATCGAATTTAAAACTTAGTCGAGGGTTGATGACAATTTACATCTTTAAAAAAGGTTTTATACTCACACCCGTACTCCCTAATGAGTGGGCAAAGCCACAAGTAATAAGAAGACAATTTGCAGCCACTGTTGATACGAAGTCCTAATATAGATATGATAAAAAAATTGTCCATCGTATTTTACGACAGGCCCGGTAGGAATGGCAGCTAAACGTGTGCTATGTGTTTTATTCGCTGCCAGAACAGCATAGATGCTACGCTGTTTCAAAAAAGATACACTTGTCATTTTTTGTTTGAATAAGCTTTGATATGTTTTAATTACATTTAGTAATAATTTATATATCTTTTTTGTGTGTTGTGTTTGATATTTTCCTTCTGAAAATACTGATGCACTAACCTAACATACCTTTGTAGCAGAGTACTTGTCTGCAGAGTAAAGAGACCGCCCCGACGGGGTATGGGGGAAGCAAGCCAAAGGGTAGTGAGGACAGGACCGATGGGGAGTCCAGTTACTCTTCCTTCTACTCTTCGTTCTTCAAGACAGAGTCTGGCAGTGCCGAAGACAGCGGCGACCTGAGGAAATCCGCCGAGTCCAATGACCGGGTCAGTATTTTCGTACATACCACATAAACTGATGCACTAGATACCTCAAATAATCACACTACTCTGTGCGAGCAGCGACGTCAGACGGGACTTGAACCCGCGTATATAACTACTATGGTCAAGTCCGTCATATGTCAAATTGGTAATTCGTCAAGTCCTCTTTTCGACAAGTTATGAAATTTGCCACACACGCTATTCGTCATCTTCGTGTACAGTCGCCTGCAGATATATTGAACCCCTCCGGTATCGCCTGCATCTGCATGGACACCTCTGGTATATCTATACCAGAGGGGTCCAGTATATCTGCAGGCGACCGTACAATCAAAATCTGTTCATGTATATAAATATTTAGAAAAAAGAGGCTCATTATTATTTAAAAAAAGGTTAATTGATTAAAGTTTTAAAATATAAAATCTTTATTTATTTTTATTGATTGTGCATACAATATTTTATTATATTACGCATGTAAAGAAAATAAACTAGTGTACTTATATTGCTAATGACTGTACTTGATTAAGATGACGAGTAGCGTGTTTGGCAAACATCATAACTTGTCGAAAATAGGACTTGACGAATTACCAATTTGACATATGACAGACTTGGCCATAGTCGTGAAATTCGAACCCGCAGCTCTTGTCAAGCCAGGTTAAGCGTGTTAACTCTTACACCACCAGATCCTCGTCCAGCAAGGCTAACATGCGCACCGTCATATAATTATCCATCGATTCGATAAATTTTGTCGAAATCGATAAGTTTGCTTTTTTCCCTAACATGCGTGCCACGTGATTTTGTTCGTATTTTAACAAAACCACATAATTACGACCGTGACAAAATTGTCACGTTGCGCATGTTAGCCCTACTGTACAGTCATGAGCAATATAATGTACCCACTATAGAACCCTGTCGCACTATCATATTTGACATTTAATGAGACATACGGTTTAATTTGTCAAAAAAGTTAATGTGACATGGTTTCAAAGTGTATACATATTAATAATCGTGACTGTACATACGAAATTATCGTCTATATCGTCATCATGCCAACGCCGTCTTATAATAGTATATTGTATATTGTTTTCTCGTCATACAGCGCATTGGGCCATACTGTAATGTTGTATGTACCTTAATAAATAAATAAAATAAATAATAATGTCCCCCACGATAAAGGTTTATTCCTAATTTGGGGGCCAGAGCATACCATTGCGCGTTTCTAGATATTGTTAGTTCAAGTTTTACTATATCTTTGTAGTCAGTACCTTTTTTAGGAAATAAATCGTATCAAACTAACGTCCGTAACCTTTAATGGGGTGGGGAGCAACAAGTAAACAGGATAACTTGCCGCCATTTTTTATACGAAAGTTTAAGGTGGATATGATGAACAGTATCTCATCATCATCAGCCGTATGACGCCCACTGCTGGGCATAGGCCTCCCCCAAGGATCTCCACGACGATCGGTCCTGCGCTGCCCGCATCCAGCGGCTTCCCGCGACCTTCACCAGATCGTCGGTCCACCTTGTAGCGGGCCTACCCACTGAGCGTCGTCCGACACGTGGTCGCCACTCCAGAACCTTTCCGCCCCATCGGCCATCGGTTCTCCTCGCTATGTGTCCTGCCCACTGCCACTTCAGCTTTGCAATTCTTCGAGCTATGTCGGTGACTTTAGTTCTCCTGCGGATCTCCTCATTTCTGATTCGATCGAGCAGGGAAATACCGAGCATAGCTCTCTCCATTGCCCGCTGAGCGACACCGAGCCTCCTCACGAGACCCATAGTAAGCGGCCACGTCTCACTGCCGTAGGTCATCACTGGCAACACGCACTGGTCAAAGACTTTCGTCTTGAGACACTGAGGTATTTTGGACGAGAAGATATTCCGCAGCTTCCCGAACGCTGCCCATCCGAGTTGGATCCGACGAGAGATCTCTTTCTCGAAGTTGGACTTACCTAACTGGATTATTTGTCCTAGGTAAATGTACTGGTCTACAACTTCGAGTGTAACGTTCCCAACCTGAACTGGAGTGGGTGCGACATGGTCGTTGGACATAATTTTTGTCTTTGCCATGTTCATGCTAAGACCCACTCGTTGGGATGCGTTACTGAGATGCTCGAGCATGGTGTTCAGGTCTTCCAGGGTCTCAGCCATTAGGACTATATCATCGGCAAATCGAAGGTGCGTCAGGTACTCGCCGTTGATGTTGATGCCAAATCCTTTCCAGTCCAGAAGCTTAAAAATATCCTCCAATGCAGCAGTGAACAGTTTCGGAGAGATGACATCTCCCTGTCTCACTCCTCGCTGCAGTTGGATCGGATTAGAGCTCTGGTTCTGTACTCGAACTGACATAGTGGCATTTTGGTAGAGGTCCCTTAGCACTTCGATGTACCTATGGTCCACTTGGCACCTCTGAAGAGACTGCAACACCGCCCAGGTCTCGATCGAATCAAAGGCTTTCTCATAGTCCACAAACGCCAAGCAAAGTGGCAGATTATACTCTTCGGTCTTCTGTATAACCTGCCGCAGCGTATGGATGTGGTCTATGGTGCTAAAGCCTTTTCGGAAACCGGCTTGTTCGGGAGGCTGGGAATCGTCAAACCTGCAAGCGAGACGATTCGTAATGACCCTCGAAAACAACTTGTAGACATGGCTCAGAAGCGAGATAGGTCTGTAGTTCTTCAGTAGGGCTTTATCACCTTTCTTGAAGAACAAGATCACCTCGCTTCCGCTCCATGCCCTCGGCGTTTTGCCCTGAAATATGACGGAATTGAAGAGCCTTTGGAGGACTTTAAGTATTGGCGTTCCGCCCGCTCTCAGAAGTTCTGCTGTGATTCCGTCATCTCCTGCCGCTTTGTTGTTTTTGAGTTGTTTGAGGGCCATCCTAATCTCGTACAGGCTGACGTCCGGGATATCTTCAGTGTAGTGTCGGGTAAGCTTGGCTCGAGGGTCTCGAGCCATGCTTTCGCCTGATGTTTTCGTGGAATATAGCTGTCTATAGAAACTCTCAATCTCCCTCAGGATTTCGGGAGTCGACGAAATGATTCTGCCGTCCTCAGTTTTCAGTCTCGCTAGTTGACTTTGCCCAATAGACAGATCTTTTGCGAACACCTTGGAGCCCTTGTTCCGCTCTATAGCCTCTTTAATACGATTAGTATTAAATTGGCGAAGGTCGCTCGTCAAAGACTTCGAGATCTGTCTATTAAGTTGTCTATAACGTAAGACATCCGCTGAGTCCTGCAGTCTCATTTCGTGTCTCTTATCCATGAGTTCGAGTGTGTGTGCGGAGAGTTTCTGCGTTTTGGTACGGCGGGTTCTAAAGTGTTTAGAACCTACCGTACGGACAGCATCCACCATCAGGTTGTTTATATCGTCCACGTCTGCGCAGTTCTCAAGGTACTCGAAGCGGTTTTGAAGCTCAAGCTGAAAGCGCTCGGGGTTTTGGATTTGGGCTGGCGCCGGTCGGAGCGTGGATTTTATCAGTCGCGATCTTTCTAGCTTGATATTGATATTCAATGTGCCTCTTACCATGCGGTGATCGCTTCCCGTCTTAACGGCATTGATCACAGAGACATCATTGAATATGTGCTTTTTCGTCGACATGATAAAATCGATCTCATTTTTATACCTGCCGCTGGGACTCATCCAGGTCCATTTGCGGGTCGCGGGCTTCCTGAAGAAGGAGTTCATCATATAGAGGTTCTCCTTCTCCATAAAGTACGCAAGCATCCCGCCTCTGGTGTTCCGGACCCCAAATCCAAATTGCCCCACTCTCAGCTCGTTACCGCAACGTTTCCCCAACTGTGCATTAAAGTCCCCCATCACAATCGTGTAGTGGCTTTTATGGCTATGCATGGCTTTAGAAATCTCCTCATACATCGTCTCCACTTCGTCATCATGGTGTCCCGAGGTCGGAGCGTATACCTGGATGACAGTCAGCGAATATCGCGATGATATTCTGAGTACCAGGTACGCTACCCTGCTCGAAACACTACCGATGGTCAACACGTTGTTGACTAGGGACTTGTGGACGATAAACCCGACACCACCCATGGACAGTTGCTCGCCCTCCCGGAAGTACAGCAAGTTACCGGAGCCCAGAGTTATCGTGTCCTCGCCCTTTCTTCGGACTTCAGACAACCCCATGACATCCCAGTGTAACTTGCTGATAGATTCTTCCAGCTCGGTAAGCTTCTCGTCGGTCCTCAGTGTGCACGTGTTATATGTTGCCAGGTACAGTCGTCGTTGGTGGTAGCCGAATCCAGCCCGGAGATTCTTCGCACCCCCTGCCCCGCCGTTACCGTAGCCGCTACCGTAGCCACGGACAACGGGGCTGCCGGGGACTGGGGGCCGTTTCTTATGTGTAGAGGTCATGTTGGGGGGGGTTTGGACCATAAGCCCACCGCGCTGGTCCAGTGCGTGTTGGTGGGTCGCCAGAGCCTCTTTCGTTGAATAGCAGGATGTACCGCGTGCAGGCGAGGTTGGCTTGGGCTCCGAAAGGTGTCGTTTGGAGCCCCTTACATCCCTACAGTATCTACGTGATGATAATTTTATTGGACAAATAATACTTTAGACCAGCCACATTAATCCCGTTATTAGTGGCTCGATTTATTGATGAAGAAAATACTTATTTGATAATACGTATGCTACGTTTTTGTTTGGTTTTTAGTGCACTGTCCCGCGCCCTAGGGTGGTATTAATAAATCAATCTCAGCTGAGACTGCCCTCAAGATGATGCTCCTGATGCATGATGACATGATCCCGAGGACAGTCTCAAAGCTGAGATTAGTTTATGAATACCACCCTTAGTTTTTACAGCTGACTCCTACGGGCTTAGCATCGTAAGCGCGCGACTCTTTTTCGCCTCGACATACGTCACCCGTCACTCTCTCTCAGTACTGCACAGAAAGAGACAGACGATCTCTGTCGCGGCGAGAAAGAGTCGTGTGCTTACGGTGCCAGGCCCGCTGGTAGTAGTTGCCTAGAAGAAATTGCTTCAGAGCAATATGGCTGCCAATTTGTGCTGTAGTTGTATTATTTTGTGTATGTTCTGTTTGTATGCAATAAGATATATAATAATAACTATGTAATATTACACTTATTTTCAATTTCAGAATGCTTTGAGCACAGTCAATAAGCATTACGAGCCACCCCAGGTGAAAAACTTTGCAAGACGGAAAATGGATCCGCCATGGATGGAGCAGGTAATATTATAACAACAAAATATACAAGATACAGTGACAGTGATATATACACTTACATCTGGAGTCCTTAAAGGGGTGAGCCGAGCTTCAACCCATCAGATATAATATCTTTGAATACTGTTGATAAAATATAATAATAATAAAAAAAACACTTGTACCAATTTTCAGGTGTGCGTGACCTCAGAGTTGATCTACAAGTACCAAATCCTAACCAGGAATATGGAAGAAGTTCTCCAGGCGGACAGGTTGAAAATGAGCACATTGGAACAGGTTAGTCTTTTGGATACATTTCCCCGATATCGACGATTTTCCTCCTTCAGTGCGTATCGCTATTTTTTACCTTTGATGGGTTTGCTCTTGGCCCCAGATTTGCCCGAAGGCATTAACGAGGCCTAAGATGGATGGCATAAGGTGCCTGTTCACTGTGACCTTGGAAACACCCGGGTTATATGCAATCGAAAACACAGAAGACGGCAAAGAATTCCACTCCTTAGTAGTGCGCATAATTTTGGCCTACTTTGGACTGCTTCTCTGACGTAATATCCTTTTAGACAATACTGTGCATTGAAATTCGCTTTCACCTAGCCACACCATACTTAAGATATTGTCTGTTATAATATTACCGAGTGACATCCCTCTGTCCCTTTTTAATCGACCACGTAGCAAATGCCACGGGAAATCAACAACAAAATTCATGTTGTATATTTGATTGCTATTTAGGCCGCCTATTGTACTTATGTTTTTATTCGTATGTTTATGTCCTTTGTATATGTCGTTGTGCAATAAAGTATTATTGATTGATTGATTGATATGGAACGGAATAGAAGAAAGAGGTTGGAAGGGCCAAGAGAGCGCAAAATGCGCGTCATACAAGTATGATAAATTATATTTATCAAATAAATACTTTTGACTGCATACAAAAATAAAATTACGCCTATTTCTCACTGAGGTGAGAGACTATGGACTGTGTTGTGTTAATTATATGTAAT
Source organism: Pectinophora gossypiella (assembly GCF_024362695.1). Classification (NCBI taxonomy): domain Eukaryota; kingdom Metazoa; phylum Arthropoda; class Insecta; order Lepidoptera; family Gelechiidae; genus Pectinophora; species Pectinophora gossypiella. Next base: position 8,648,123 of record NC_065433.1, read on the forward strand.
TTCGTTTTACCTGATTAAGATTTTTTCATAAATAAATAAACACGAATGTATTTTTGTAACAGCCATCGCTAGTAAACGAGCAACTCGGCCAGTTATACTTGGATCTGCAACTAGAGGGCGTAGCCTCCCGCCTGTCCCTCGAAGAAGGTATCACCAGCAGCAGCAGCTCAGGGGAGGAGAACTCCACGGTCAGCTCTAAGGTAGATACCAAGAAATCTTCTAAGTGGGTAAATGACTGGGTGATAGCCAAATTATACAATGCTAATATTGAAATGTACGCCAGTCTATGATATGAAAACAATTTAAGTCAATATTATACTTGAGTGAGTAGACAGACAAAATTTGGTATTTTCCCATTCTTATGTGTGGAGACGCACTTCATAATGATTGTCCAACCCGTCATTTATAACGTCCAGTCTAGGTTTGACTCATTGACTGATTGATCTCTTCCAGTGTCGGAAGAAGCGTGAGTACAGCAAGTTGGTGATGATATACGAAGAGGACGCGCCGCTGCCGCCACCGCCACCGCCAGAAGACATCCCTATCATTACCATCACTCCGAGCTCGTCCACCGCTGCACCTAATAGTTAAAATAAAAAAGACGGCAAACTATAATGGCCCCGATTCCTGCAGACACCTCCTAATTTTTAAGTTATACCCGTCATATTGGTATCCGCCGAAAAGGAAAGGAACGGATGATTAACAACTGTTAATTTTAAAATGAATGAGTAATTCGGGCCAATAAGGTGGCATCTCGCTGGAATGCAACCCATTTGGCGTGTGCTGTCAGGTTATTTCTGTCGGGTTATTGACTAGTATAAAAATTGGCAGGGATTTTAAAATTCCTGCCTAAAATTTACTTGTGATCCATAAATTTCATACCTGTTGGTTACCCGTCCCTTTCTTTTTAGGCGGATAAGAATATGATAGGTATAACTTAACTTAAAATTAGATGGTGTCTACAGGAATCAGCACCACTATATGAGTTATTATAAATTAATTAAGTAATAAATCGACCTGACATATCTGTCTAATTAACTTATACTGCCTTTACACACCAAACTTGTCGTTAAACGTTATCAACTTGTAAAATATATTTCGTTTTTCCAAGCACGAGTGTCAGATTGGTTGCTATAATAAACACTAGAGTGACATCTACATTAGAATATTATTATCACTAATATCTCACAATTTGAGTTCTTCGACATAAGCTAGCATAACAGCCGCTACTTACAATAATTAATCTTAATATTTTACTTTAGGATTAAATTACCCATAGTGAAGGGGATTATTAGACTATACAATATCGCTTATTAATTAGGTATTTAAGGTAAGAATTAGAGAGAAGTAAAAAGACAATCTGAAATGCATCATTAATTTATTTGGTTATGTAGGCTTCGCTTGAAAGTAAAAACAAGTTTGAAATTTAATAAGATGTTGCAGAGATTAGCACAACATTTTGGACATCGAATGGGGTATAGAATCATTCTTACATTATCTTGTCTACCTATACATATGCACTTAAAATCGAGCACAATTTTGGTAACGTGCCATTAACATTGATGCAGATTATTTTTTGCATATTATTTTATTGATGCAGTAGATTTTATCATAATGTGAATTATTGTATACTTAACGCGTGATGTGTAAAGATGACAGTAATCCTCAAGACTGCATTTATTTGAGGTTATAGAATTTAAATAATCTCAAAACGAATTGTACATTAACATGCAATATAGTGATCAATTGTATCTATATTATAAAATTAACACAAATATTATTTTAAGAACAAAAATTTTTGAGGTAATCTTAGGTAATATTATCATAAGATATATTTTATTTTGCTAAGTTACATATTTTTGTTATAAGTATTATGGATCTCTATTTCTGCAGATTTAGTGATTTATAGATTCTGACTTATCTCTAATCTCTACATGCGTAGGTAGAGGCAATGTAACACAAATGCGAAGACAACTCAATCTACAAAATCTTAGAGCAACACGAGGATAAGAGTTGCTCTTATATTATCTTTGCTTCTCTATGCAATCAAAACTATTTCGTATCCTAGAGTATTTCGTATCTCGTGTCCGGTTTGTGATATAGATAGTTATGGATTTTAAAGAGAAAGGAATCTACACGTGCAGTCACGGCTATACAGTGCACGAGCATATCTTCTTGGCGTGCCTCTCCATTACTGGAGGTTGGTGATCAGCTCATCAGATCACGGAATGTGTCTCTCTCTCGCCATAGGTAACAGCTATTCGACCTTCACTACGTTCGCCCACTCCTTGATGTCGACAACCATGTCTAGGACCCAAGATATCACCCTACAATATAACTTGAGGCAGGCGATATCTATCATTTCTGATACGTGCCCTCTCTCTGTACTCCTCTCTCGTGCATTTCATATAAAATCATATAAGAAGTATAAAGTTATTTTGCTAAATTATAAATATTAATGTAATAATTGGTCCTATATTGATTGTAATGACTATTAATTACCCTTGTGATCATATTTGAAGTCTACATTTCGATTATATCGATAAATGTATCTATCGAGAATTTGGGTACAACCACAAAGAGACGTATCACAGATGTATCGAGAAATAACGCTATAGCTATTCCCCTCCGGTCGCCTGCCCGAGCCTCGTGTTGCTCTATGACAAAATCTGTGATAAGTTGCAGTAGTCATAGAGTTTATAATTGTTGCTTTTTTATCATGTTATTTTGTGTTATTATTCCCATGACATTATATAATGTACTTACCAATTACTATATCTTGAGTATTTTTCGTATTAATATATTTGTGACCGATTTCCCTGCTTAGCCTGTTTTTAAGCATTTAAAGCATGTTCTGTGGGTATTGTTATCTGTGAGACTTCTGTCTAATTTTATAGATCTATTTGATGACATTTTTGTCTGTTGCTTAAGTTTTTAACATACAAAAAATAGAATAGAAACTACAACCTTTTCACATAACACATTTATACTGAAAGCTTTACTCAGACCAAAGCCCAAACTACATTATTTGATTCAATATATAATTGCTACTAAAAGGTGTCATATTAATTTCTCGCGTGAGTGTGGATTATGTTTGTATTTATAAGTCATAATTATAATTCAGATCGGTGTTAAAACAGGGTCACTGATTATATTAGCCGCTAAGTTGAAGGATGCGCTATACGTTCAAATTAAAACGAGTTAGGACCATTTGATTTTTACTCCGTTTCAGTTATAAGAGGTACAGCTACATGTTTTATATAACAATCAAGATAATAAAATATGTGTTATATTATAGTGTATGCCATGCCGATTGTAGTTCACATGTTATCTACATTAATATGAACACTGATAATATATATATATATAAATATATATGTTGTACAGGTCGTCCCGAAAATAATGGATCGAACGTTAGTGTTAGATAGCTTAATTTTATCTAAAACTAATTTGATCAGTTTTTAATATATTCTTACATTATTTATTTTTCACGGTTTTTATGGTTCCGTATCTCAAAAAGAAAAAAAACGGCACCGTTATAGGATTTGTTGTTCGTCTGTCCGTCTTTCAGTCAACCCTTTTTTCTCGGGAACGCGTAGTGGTAACAAGTTGAAATTGTAATATTTATGTCTTCAGTCCCCTGAAGCTGTAAAAATTAAGTTTCTAATCATTAACGCAATCTAAAGATAATTTTAGCTTCATTTTCGTAGGGGAATCAAAACCTGTGTAGTATTTCCCATAGACCAAGAATCATGAAATTTGGCAAAAAGGAAGGACTTACAGCACAATAAACATTTGATCCATGATTTACAGACAGCCTGTATTTTAGTCCATATTTTTCGACAATAAATATTAAACCGAAGTTCGAAGATCGAACGAACAGTGTATTTTAAATATTATTATGTATATTTTAAATATTAATATGTATAAAATACAAATAATGTTATAATAAATCAGATAATATATGAAACGGTGCCTTAAGAATAACGAATAAATATTTAATTAATTTAAAGAGAAAATATTCATATATTTTGCTAAATAATTATTTATACATAAATGACTATTTGTTGTTAATTTGTGATGAAAGTTTAAGTTCAGATTCAACAGGAATAGGAGTTAAATTAAAGTTCATGTAATCAATCATATTGATTAGGTATATATATGTCCGTACGTATATAACATTCCTGTTAGATTTAGTCATGCGCTTTCGTTGTTTAACCTATTATCTATGTAGTTCGAAGCGAAAGGGGAGTTTTGTGAATTTTATTAAGAAAATAAAAGAAACGTATTTTAAGTGTTTTCATTTCGAAAATGTTTTAAATATAAGTGTACTACATAATGAACAACTGTGTTTCCTTTTTCTTTATTTCAATTAAGTACATTATGAATACGAGGAGTGTTCAATAAAAAGTGAGGATGAGATATACATATTCCTTGGAAGGAAAAAAATACTGGCTGGCATACCACAAAGTTATTGACTTTGTTTCTTTTGAAAAGATAATTTCTTTCCTACGTGTCGGAACGTGTTCAAATATGGGGATAATTGAAATTCGCGCAATATTAAAATATCTGCTGAGCTGAGAACTTCACTACATTAGGGGTTAATGTTCCGCCATATTGTACAGTTGGGCGGTGGTGTGCCGAGTTTAAGTCTGGATGAACATGCACTAAAGACGACCCTCGCGTTCCTCGCTTTGGACGCCCCAAAAATATAATAACAGATCGGCGAGTTACTACTATTCGTTATACGTGCTAGAATATAGGGGATCAGGTAAAGTTTTTTAGGACTTTATGTTTAGAAAAAATAATATACCAGGTGTGTAAACCTAAAATATACTCGTTCTCACATTTTATTGAACATCCCTCGTACGTATCCATTTATAAAGCAAGTCGTATCCATATCCCTATTTTTTTTATTAACTCGACAATAAATGACGAGTAATAAATAGTACCGTTATTTGACAACAGATGGCAAACATTATAGTATTGCCATCCGACAATAGATGGCACTTAACGTGTAGTAAGTACAACTATTCAACAAGAGATGGCAGCGATCTTTTAGTACAACTATTCAATAATAGATGGCGATCGTTCTATATAGTATTGCCATCCGACAATAGATGGCACTTAACGTGTAGTACAACTATTCAACAAGAGATGGCAGCTATCTTTTAGTACAACTATTCAATAATAGATGGCGATCGTTCTATATAGTATTGCCATCCGACAATAGATGGCACTTAACGTGTAGTACAACTATTCAACAAGAGATGGCAGCTATCTTTTAGTACAACTATTCAATAATAGATGGCGATCGTTCTATATAGTATTGCCATCCGACAATAGATGGCACTTAACGTGTAGTACAACTATTCAACAAGAGATGGCAGCTATCTTTTAGTACAACTATTCAATAATAGATGGCGATCGTTCTATATAGTATTGCCATCCGACAATAGATGGCACTTAACGTATATACTACAACTACTCAATAAGAGATGGCAAGCTATCTTTTAGTACAACTATTCAATAAAAGATGGCATCTATCCTCTAGTAAAACTACTCAACAAAAGATGGCAATCATTCTTTAATAGTATCGCCATCCGACAATAGATGGCACTTAACGTATATAGTACAACTATTCAACAAGAGATGGAAATGATTCTATATAGTATCGCCATCCGACAATAGATGGCATTTAACGTATATAGTACAACTATTCAACAAAAGATGGCAATAATTCGAATAGTATCACCATCCAACAATAGATGGCACTTAACGTATAGTACAATTTCTCAACAATAGATGGCAGCGATCTTCTAGTACAATTAATTATCAATAGATGGCAATTATTCTACATAGTATCGCTATCCGACAATAGATGGCACTTAACTATTTACTATAACTATTCAACAAAAGGTAGTATACATCGTATATAGTACCATATTTATATATGGCATTAATCTTGTAGTACAATTGTCAACAATAGATGACGATCATCTTGCACAGTACCGTTATCTGACAATATAACGATATTCATCCTGAAGTACAACTATTCAACAAAAGATGGTAGTCCACTGTAGTCTTTTGCATGTGGTTTAACTACCAAAAGCATCCGACGCATTATTTAGGTCAAGGTAGTATTCCTTATTCTATGGTGGAGGTAGGTATTTTATACTTGTTGAGTTTATTTCTTTACATCTTTGTGACGATATTCCATGATATGACTTGCAGTAGTGAAAGTATTCTCCAATTTGCGGGTTGATTGCGTAGGTACAGAAAAATCACGAGAGAAGTCCGTTTTGACGTTTGCTTAACTCATGCCTATGCCCTGCGCCGCGGCTTATGCTGAGCGAGCTCCTTTTATTCCGGACGCCACCGCAGATGATCGGGCCGTTAGTGCGCGTTGAATTTTTAATTACTTGTTATTATTATTTATTTAATTTATATTTTCGTTTGTTTTTTTTTCTTTTTGTGTGGATTCTGTTCTGTTATCCAAGAAATTAGAAGGTTAAACGAAGGCAAATCTGTACCGCGCCAACTGTATTTTTTTGGGGAACGTCGCCTAAAAGGCCCATATTCAGAATTTTATATCATGCAGAATTTTCCGTCGCAAAAGTATGGAACTGAAAATATTTAAAAAAAACCGTAAAGTTTTCATGAATTTTCCGAGGGAAAATTCCACTCGTTATCAACTCAGAATCATGGTCTGAATTATTTCCCTTAGTATTCGATACGGTGTCACTAAATTGTATGCTTATACTTGTATGGCTTGGCTACCTGTACGTACTTGTACGGGGTGTAAGTGACATCGCAACGAATACTGAGGGGGATGATTCAGGTCATTAGTCTGAGTTAATATCAAGTGTAATTTTCGATCGCAAAAGTATATAAATGAAAATAATTAAAAACAAACACAAAAAAGTTATGAAAATTGCGACGTAAAATTCCACCTGATATAATTCCACTTGAATAGATCAGAATCGTGGTCTGAATCATTCCCCAAAGTTTTCGTTACGATGTCACTAACACCCTGTATAATATCATACTTTAAACGGGATGTCGATGCAGGGTTCAGTAATTTGATTCTCTTGCACCGAGAGTGAGCCCTAGCGGACGAAAATTAAGTTATTCTCCATCATATATAATAATATACTTATGTGTAATAACAATTACATAGTACTTTGCTTTTAGAACCTTTAAAAGCTTTCAGAGGAAAAGTAGTACCTATATGAAGTTATGTTTTTTAAAGTAAACCGATGTGGTCTCCATCAGTGCACCAGGTACCTATGTTTCCATTAAAATTGGCGGACGCCTGGTAATTAGATTAAAATATCGATCCTTTGTTGGTTTACTTCCGGACACGGCGCCGCGCAGAGTCGCGCTGTGCTAGCTAGGGAGATCGCGTCTAATTTTTCGGGATCAATCCCGAAGCACAATATGACGAGATCCCGTTCGAGATTGACGGGATTGGGCGAATCTCTTTGAGTTGTACTTTTTGCTGATTTCCAAAGAAAACTTAATTATTTAGTTAGTTAGTAATATTGAAAAATAATAGTGTTACTACAAAACAAAGACTAAAAGATAAACTATGTTTAAAATATAATCCGCATACGAAAGAAGTCCCGAAGGCCGCGGCGCTACTGTCGCAGATCCTGCATAGAATTATTATGACTTGTCAAGTTAGTTTCATTAAAATCCACCGACTTCTTTTGTGGCGCGAAATACTATTTCAAACCTAGTTTATTTTTAGTTTGTGTTTTGTAGTAACACGGTAAAGGTTTTGTTTTCTTTTGAAAAAATATTTTGTTTTAATTAACCTCACTATCACAAACAAGCAGTTTTCATCGTTTTCAGCCATCCTAACTTTACATTTTTTATGAACTAGACGAGGTCCAGCAAATTTCGAGATCTCGAATTTGCGATCTCGAGTCGGGATTGCATTCCCTAGTACTACCCCATTTGGAAGTACCTACCTACGTTTGACTCTCACTATAAGGTCGCATGTTCGAATTCAGCACGGGCCTAAACTAATTTTAATATTTTATGTATTTTTTAAAGAACGTATAGTGTCCTGTGTCGTGGTTTTTCTTGCAGTTTCCTTTCCCCGAATAAATAGGTTGTGAGAAGCTGCAGTATTTGTAGGCTGATGAGACGTTCGTTATGTAAAAAAAATGACGGTAAGTGTAACTATGTTACCTGACTACTGAATAAAGATATTGAATTTGAATAGTTTTGAATTTATTTTCGATTTCATGTTTGGATCATAAATTATTACCACGTGATCATTTATGATTCAAACATGAATTCTCTCTTCTTTTCTCGTGTGGCTTCTGAAATGGATGACCAACCTCGGCAACTCTGGTTTCAGAGTTATTTTTAAGCCGTCAAAGTCACCTCATTTAAAACAACTAAGTGATTATTCAGAATTCTTTATACGAGTAGGCTAGTCAGTTGTACATAAACTGACACCCGCGATCCATAATGGGCAGAGTAGGTAGGTACTAATTATAGAAAACAATTTTGATACGGTTTGGTGTGAGTCTGTTCAATTCCACTCAACGAGTCTTTAATTATTAAATGTGTACAATAGAGACTCTATTTAAAGAGACATTCTCCGAACTAAGACAGGAGCGTGCATTACGTGCTTAAGTTATACATTTAGAGGTAATAATTTCCTCGCGCGCAGCACGCACACATACACAAAACGTGTTTATACAGTGTAGCTACAATCACCCACACAGGCGTGACGTCACCACAGCGGGTCTACCTGCGCAAGAGTCGCATTCCGTCACCTACCTCTGCGATTGGCCGGTGAGCCTCGAAGGCTTCGAAATTCCAGTTTTAAATTTAGAAAGTTATTTTAGTGCTTGTGTTCAGTTTGGTTTCTCAAAATGACAACATTATAAGGTAAGTGACACTAAAAATTTTCTTTAAAATTTAGTTATCTATACGTAAAGGCTGTGTCAAAAATGGTTTATGCAGTGTATAGAGGTGTCCTCGGGTTGAAGGAAAAATCATTAAGTAAGCCGTTTTTCTTATCGTAGCGCGATATAAATTACTACGTATCTGTACGCGACACATATTTAACTACAACGAATATTGCAATTCTTTTTCATTTTAATTTAAAAACAAAAGCGATTTTCACGTAGTTTAGTGTCAGAACACCTGTTGAAATAACAACGTAACTAATTATCATCACGTGATAAATCTATACAATACTGTTGTGATCTAAGTGTTTTTATGCGACATTATTAGCCGATGACTAACTCACAAAAATGTTAACTTAAAAACACATTTTTTGCGCCCACTCGTGACGTTACTGTGCGTTTAAAAACGACTTAAAATGCTATTGTTGTACACAGGTACGTCAATACATTTTACTACTAACACTTAAAAGTTTTTAATTGTTAAATAATATAGGAAAATTAAAATAAAACAGTCAACCACGTTATATTCCCATCCGTGATATTAATGGACCTAAGAACGTTTAGGTGTTTATTGTTTGAAAGTAAGTAGGTAGGTAAAATTATTACGTTTATCTTAAATCCATACACGAAGACTTTCACACTGTTTATTGAAATATACCTATAGGTAATGTCATGTACCCACTGTAGAACCCTGTCGCACTACCATATTTGACATTTAATGAGACTGACGGTTTAATTTGTCAAAAAAGTTAATGTGACATGGTTTCAAAGTGTATATAATATATTAGTACTCGTGACCGGACCGTAAATTCGGCTTAAATCGTTTATATTTTTTACTATTAAAATCTTTATACTATTAGTAAAAAAATTGTAAAAGCTTTACTATTTCAAAAGACTATAAAAAGGGACTTGCGTGAAGGGAATATGAGTAAATGAATGAGACGCAAATTTCAACACTGAGAAAGTTTGAAGTTTTACAAACCTAGCAACATCTCCTCTGTTTTGGTGGTATAAGGCCTTTTTTACAAATTTGATTGAACTCATGGCGATGGGTAAATAACCCCTTCTTAGCTTCTTCGACTGTAGTTGAGCTGAATGTCCAAAAAGTAAGATGATCCGTGCTCCGGAAGGCAAGTTAAGCCGTTGATCCCAGTTACTACTTACGATGTAAGTAAGTAGCCGTTTCAGGGGCCTTTGGCGGCTCAATAATAACCCTGACACCAGGGTTGATGAGGTTGGTAGTTCACCTCACAACCCACACGATAGAAGAAGAAGATCAATTTAGTAACTTTGACAAGTAGTTTGTACTTTATCATCATTACTTACTTATTACTTTTTTTAAATAACCAACTTGAAAGTAAGTATTATATTGAATAGGTTTAACTCTACAACCACTCTAAATGCTGAGGCCCCAATCCCTCCGTTCGATAAAGTTTTATCTGAGCGCATCGTGGCCCGATTGGCTTCTGTTGTAAAGCCTTTGAAAGGGTTGTGTTTCTAACAAATGAGGAACCTGTCTAAATCCATGCGAGCATGAATTATAAGGTAGTTCTCCGTGAGAACTATTACCGGGAAGAGCTGGGCTTCTGTTTTCAGTAAATCAGTCAAGTGTAACCCACTGATAACTGCTATTTCTCTTTACCGAATTACACAAGCCAGTGAGGGCCGTAGCCAACGCGATTAACAATGCAAGTATAATTAGTTAAAAACACTTAATGAGTGACGTATTCCAACATCTACAAAATAAAATATACATTTTTGTAAAATCTTAATCTACGTCGTTGAGCCGCCAGTAATAATAATAGGTTACCACGAGTTACTTTAGCGGAGTGTTTTTTTTTTTATATTTTATCGTACTAAGATCAACATTTCTACATGTAGGTTACAAGTTACGTATAAATAAAAAGGAGCAGGGATCAAGTACAAACAAAGAGTAGGTAACGAAGCCTATAGTTATTTAAAAAAATAAGTAAGAAAAGATGATAAAGTACAAAGTAGTCGCAAAAGTTACTAAGTTGAGAAAAAGCTAAGAAGGGTTATTTACCCATCGCCGTGAGGTCAGTCAAATCTGTAAATGCCTCAGTAAGTATAAAAAGTGGCGTTACCCAGCCCCTTGTGGGTAAGGATTTTCGAGAGAGAAGGATTTCGGGAACGTTAGAGCAATGATTTCGAAATTCAAATTCTGACTACAGGGCTCTTTGTTTCCAGCCGCTTTGTCTAGTTCACTAAGACAGATGCGCTTTGCATCGGGTCTCAGGGTACTCGAGTGAACGTGATCCACGTCCAGTGGCATCAATATGGCACACGATGTAACACTGTAAACAAGTTTTACGACCATATCAAGTAGTAACAGCCATTTGACTGTATCTCTACCTCGTCAAGTGAATGTGACACTGGTAATGAGTTACAATGAGTTTGATGATAATGAGGCTTACTCGCCTCGTTTTTTATGGTACGTTTATGTACCTACCTGTGGGACCTCTTGTAGGTACTATGAAGAAGAACAGCCATTTAGTTTTCTTAAACTGAATATTTTTTGTTTCAATCCCTGCCATAGAATACAGTTATGTAATGATGTTGTAACGCAGTTGGGGCAGTTTGCAGTTTTGATGCAGCTATACCAAAAGGACAAAAACTATGTACATCGAACTACTTATCTACTACTACATTTTTAAATAAACATTTCATTCTGTCTACTTTTTCAAACTTTGATCAAAGACGAGGTAAAAAGTAGTTATGAAAACTAGCAACAGTGAATCGTAATCACCTAGGTTTTTTTATATTGTTCTTAATAAAGGACTCGTTCACTGTAAATATTCAGAACACCTCCAGCATGTCTCGTTTGTTAATTTCTAATACGGAAAAAAATTATAATATTCTCTTGTACCCAGCACCGCCGCAGCATTTTTAGGCCGTGGATAGGCTGTTTATGTATGTTATGTTATTTGCCTAATACCTTAACTAAGCGTTTTGAATATCGAATGAACTCCATACAACATACATAAACTCACAGCCGCCTGTAATTCTTAACACCTTCAAGGACAGAACGTCTAAAGACGTTTCGATTCTAAGTTGTCATACTCTCATACTACCTATTATGAACCATCAATGACCCATGGTCTCTGTCCGTGAAAGGGTTAATGGGGTAGACAGAGCCACAAGTAATCAGAAGACAACTGGCAGCCAAGTATAAATTATACCTGATATATTTTCCCGGATTTAAGACGTACCTGTAGCTAATGACACACGAAGTGTGATATCATTAAGATAATCATAGTGATTCATTGTGTTGCACTACTGAAATGAACATCTTGTAAGTACCTACTATAAGAATAGAAAAGCGGTTATCAAAACGGAAATGTTAGATTTGATAACACTTACCACCATGATTCATACCTAATAATTATGTTACGCACTACTAAGTATTTTGTGAAAAACTTCGGTGAAAAACTACCTACAGCTTGAATGTAGATAATTTATATAGTTAAGTAGGTATGTACCATATTAATTCACGCTCGTTCTCTGTTTGGGTGAAACAGTCGAAAAGTCGTCGAAAAACAGTTTGCAAGCATTCTAGTTTAGATGACACAAACTTCAAATTCTAAAGGGAAATATTTAATTTAGTTTTAGTTTTACAATTTAACCGCGCCCTAAAAATGTTCATAAGATTTATAGATCTGTAGGAATGAGACTTATAGGACTTGTTTATTACAATATAATGCTTTTAATATTTTTTTCGTAAGATGATTAAAATATACCCACCTACCTATTCTTAGTAAACGTTAAGTAAAAGATTAAGAACAAATAGGTAAATGCGATTCCCGTAATAATTAGGTACCTATACAAAAATATACAATACCGTTCGAGGCAAACCAGCAATAGGTAATTCCCGTAAAGGAAACCAAGATGCGACGGGACGAAGACGATATCGAAACGATGGCCTAGAACGGGAAAAGGTCAGACGTCCATCCGACGAGACGATATTGAAAAGACGGCCCACAGGAAATAGGGCCAAATGGCCCGGTACTTTCGAATATGGCGCAAATGGGCAATATTTCTATAGATAGCTATTTGTGGAAATATTGTATTGTACAATATAAAAGCATGAAAATTATTTAATTTTTGTCACAAGTAGGTATCTACTAGTAATGGTAATCTTGTCGCACGTGATTAGGAAATGATGAAATGTGCTAAAATATTATATTTTTTTATGTTTCACGTGACTTATTTTAGATTTGACGCTAAATCAAGTTAGTTCGAGGATTCACTATTGCGGGAGGGTTCAGAATTATAGCTAAGTACGTGACGCGACGAACGAACGAACATACAAGCGAAGTTAACCAAATAAGCCTGCGGGCAGGTACATTTTGTTATTTTAATCAGTAATGTAAACATGTTTGATCATTGTCAGAAAATTTCCCACCCCAATTCATACACTACATCATGTCAGTCGTGTATGTATTTAGATAGATTATCATCACTAATTTAAAAGCCACGCTCTTGGTGGCGTAGCATTTTCCACGCTACTTTTTTAGGGAAAAATAGGATAGTGCTGGTTTCCATCTTGCCTTCCGCCCCCTTTTTTAGATAGATAGATAGACAAAATACTTAATTGAGGACAATGGACACAAGATACAGAAATAAGGACTACAGATACAGAAAGACATAACAGGCGGCCTTATTGCTCATGCAGCAATTTTTTCCAGGCAACCTTTGGGTACTTACAGGAAAATTTAGCGGTCTATCCATTATAATTAGACATCCACCTACCCCGTCTGTCGATTGAGCTATTTATTAGCGAAAAGGTTAAAATTATACACCTAGAATTGTCATAATGGCACTTTGTGTCTGCCACTTTCTCTTTCGAGCAGTGTTCATATAATGAGCAAGTAATCTCTCTTTTCCGCGCTGCGTTTGTCTTATCCGTGTAAGCGCGAAAAAATCAAAGTCTATGGTTATAAATAAAATATTTTATACGCTATGTGAATATAGTGACGAAGCAGGATGCAATCATAGAATGCAACCTCACATCAAACGATCAAATCTTCACCTCAAGCAATCAAAAATACAGAAATCTGCGATGTTGCAGAGTTTACTAGAGAGATATCTAGGGAAATAGCCTATCAATCGACTTACTCTACCCCCTTTAGGCGCAGTACCTACTAATTTTAAGTTTCAGTTTCGTAGGAATTTGTAGCACGTTATAATTATATACCTACAGAGCGAAGCAAAGTAAAACCAGTTACAATATTCACCGCCGCAAGCTGATGACAAAGTGACTATGAATTTATAAAACCATGCTAATAAACCTATGAACATTTTTTGCGTGCATGAGAGATTATTTGACTAACACAAAATTCATCCATAGCGGGAATTTCATCCTTATATTGTGGATATATATCACCAATCCTCCGTTTTCCGTTTTCCGATAAGTTACAATTATTTTGATTTAAATATGGGTTAAAAGTTAGAACATCCAAAAGGTCGTGCAAAATAATGCGACGCATTCGTAGCCACCTTTGCACAGGAGTGAGACAAAATTGACATACTTATTAATAATTTACTGCATTCAAAGTACTATTATAACCTTTCTGTGTAGTTGATACTTTGGTGGTAATTCATTAGCGAAGTCTGAACATTCATGACGTGTTGTGACGCACGCGCTGCCGGCATTCCCACCGGCACTCGAGTGTGCAGCGGAACATCGACGAGTATTGCCTGTTTGGGACATGCAAATGGATTTACTGGCATTTGCTGTGCACGATTTCGCTTTGAAATATTTGATTTGTTTCTGACAAACGTTTACGTCCGGATTTCTATGTTGGCTGTCAGGTGCGCGTAGTATTTGAGATAACGTAGAGAAATATCCGGGGCTAACCGGCCTTTCATATCCGGAGTGCCCCATCGGCGGGACATACTCGTATTGCACCGTTCAATTTGATTATAAGAATGTTTACAGCGGCGTGCCGGCACTTTGGTGTCCTGGTCTTTTATGACGTTAAAACGAAGGGTAGCGTTTTGTGCAGTGAGAAAGCCTATTTGCTGTCGAGCTGGCTTGTCAGTTTATTTTTACAGTTTCCCTAGTTTTACGACAGCGCGTAGGTAAAAAGATAGGTGCATTGTTTTTTTATTAATACTGGATGTATTAGTTGTGCGAAGTCAAACTCTTTTATTGCAACAATAGTGTAGGCGGCACTAGTAGGTTGCTTCTGCTGTATTTGTTACATGAAACTATGGGTCTTATTAGTAGTAAAATAGAGTAGTTTTTAGTGAGTATGGTGTTGCGTATGACGATGTGTACGCAAACATTAAATACTGGCGGCTCAAGCCACTCGCGTCGCCATTCCCTGCATACAAATGAGAGGAAAACAATAATATTATGTGATTGTTATTCGAGGCGTCTTCAAGCTTTCCTTGGCAGTCGACTTATGGCGACTGGGGCCGTGCCGTTCGCTGCCTACACCTTGTCGTTCCATTGCTGACAATAAGCTGGAGTAATATTAATAAAGTACTCAAAAAATACTTTTTCGCTATTTGAAATAAGTACAAGCAACCCCAGGATTACACATTTTTTTTAAATATAATAAGCTATGTATTAAATTAGGTATAACATGCGAGATTTTCCCGCGATAGTAGATTAAAGTTAGAAGTTGCTAAGCTATATTAGCTAGCTACCTAAGTGCCTACATTATTACGTTGCTAAAGGTGTATGAAGTTTTCATCACATATTATTATTATAAGAGAAAATTCCATGATCGTGACAGGTGTTATATAATTGGAATTAAAGGTGTAATGAGTAGATAGATAAGTATTGTTTAAAGCAAACGGCAGAGCTGCGCGTGCGCTAGAGCCTCGATCTCAAGGTAAGCCGGCATTAGATCACTACACGCCGCGCGAATCACGTTCCTCTGTACTTCTTCAATCGCTTTGTTAATCTGTTTGCAATAATATATCAATTATTTAGAATAATTATTGGTCTGCGTCGTCCCACCGCTGGGCAGTACCTGTAATATTATAAATGTTGGAAAAATGAGGTAACGGAAAGGTGGCCAGTAGGTGACATTCCCGTGAATGTCCCCAAAGTGGGAATGTTTCTGTTACTAACATATCTTTAACAGTAAGGACACTGGCTGCTTTTCTTTCTCAAATTGTTCTTCCTTGTACTCTGATTTTAGCTGCCTAAAAGTTAGGTGTCGTATCAGGTGGCCAATCATATTTCCTCTCCGGTTCTCTATAGTCTTCAATATGGTTCTCTTTTCTTCAACTCTTTCCAGCACTTTTTCATTTGACACCATACACAAATATTATAGAAGGAAAAATTGAAGGGAAGAGAGGAATGGGTAGAACTAGGAGAGCATTTATGAAACATTGTTTTAAGTTTACGCGGTTATTATCATAATTAAAACACATAATAACGGGTTCTTACCGCGTTTAAATGGGAATATGAGACTCCCGATATTTCGACACTGTTGCAAGTGCCATGATCACGGGATGATAGTCATCCCGCTCTCTCGCGGTAAGAACCCGTTATTATGTGTTTTAATTATTTATGAAACAAATAAAAGAGAAGGTGCAAGTCATGTCGTATCAGGAGGTGAAGGTTTTGGCGGGGAGAAGAGAGGAATGGCGATTACTCCAGCGACAAGAGAGCAGCTCTTAAATAACTTTTGCGCCTTTTTACCACTTTGGGATTATTCCCGTGAACGCCACATCACTGATGGTGACGCTATTAAAACACGTTGAATGTAATATGCAGGCTTTACAGTGAACTACCCGTCTGGGATACTCCAGCTGTCTATGTGTAGGTGCAAGTATAAAATTTTCATCTCGAAAATATTTAATGAGGGCAGACCCAACTAAACTGGCAAGGAGATGTACCGTCCAAATAAGGAAGGCTACGCACTTATTCTCTTTGGAATATTTTTAATATTTGGCCCGGATTCCTGCAGATACCTCCTAATTTTACTTTAAGTTATACCTGTCATTTCCTTTTCCACCGAAAAGGAAAGGGACGGATAATTGACAGTTCTTAATTTTAGGAAGAATGAGTAAATGAATGGATAACCCGGGCGAATCAAAAAGGTATCTCGCTGGTATGCAAACCGTTTGACGTGTGCTGTCAACATAATTATGTCGGGTTATTAGCCGATGTAAAATTTTTAGACGGTTGAATTAGATTTGTGCTTAAAATTGACGTGGGTTCCATAAATTTTATGCTAGTCGATTACCCGTCCCTTTCCTTTTCAGCGGATAAGAAAATGACAGATATAACTTTAAATAAAATTAGATGGTGTTTACAAGAATTAGCACCATTATTTACTTCAATTACAAACATTTATGTTTTACAGCCTTTTTAAAGGCTGTCTTAATATTATGTCACACCATTGGATGTCACAGTCGGCCATCACAACTGTATGAATCCATTAAGCTTGCGTTGTCCGTGCGTCTCCATTTTCCGTGGTATTAAGGCCTCGGCTTGTGTGCTGAACACATACGCTTAGCCAGTATTTACGGTAACCAACCGCTCGGTTCATTCCCTGCTGTCCATACTTGTACGACTGGCTCTACCAATATGCCGAAACAGATGGATGTGTCGTGCCCTCTATCTGTTGCCTAGCAACCGTAGTGAAAACTGTACAATTGGATTGTAGTACAATGGTTTCGCTCACCGCAATCATGACAAAACATACTCAAATGTTTAAGGCTATGTTTCCTCCTTGAATCTAGTTTATAATATTGTGTGTGATATGTGCTGTGTGTTTTTATCTCGCTTTAGAACCAGGTAGGTGGTATGCAACTTGTATCAATAGCCGTCCCCATTATCCTCTGCACCTGTATGACATAATGTTTTCTAATTAATTATTTCCATTTAAATTATACTTTCTAAAATGAATCACTGCAGTAATCACTTTTATACTAATGAGGCATTATTTAATACCTACTAAGTATTTCTTGTAACTGGAGATTAAGAGTGACCGGTGGTGTTATGGTATTCATTTTCTTTCCTCGGAAAATAAACCGGAGATTGGAAACGTAAATGTTTTGATACTTCGATGTGTGTTTATCACTGTGCGATTGCAAATTCCTTTGTCGATTGCGATGCGTAGTTTGTCAAATAAGATGTCTATGGAATGATTGATTTGTTTTTGGATTCGTCTAATTCCCGCGAAGAACTGCCAATGATGACGTCATATATTATATTTCCAAGCACACCATGCTTATATTCATATTTTTATAGTAAGTAAGTAAATTCTTGTACTGGGCTTGTGTACCAGCTTGTGGCTATTTGAAAAACTTACAGCATTAGCATATTAGTCTACATCTGCGGGAACGTCTCAGGTTGGTTCCAACGACCAGACTAATGAGATCCCTTGTTCGCAATAAATTTATTTCATCTCCAAAGCCAACTGTATGAATGCAAAAAGATCTACTTAACGTGGACATTTTTAAAAGGCTTTTAACTGTGATATTTTTCAGTTCCTTTCTATTTTACGAAATACTTTTGAAACGTAGCGTTCTTCAAGAGCCATTTGTGGGGCTTAGAGAATAGAATCATTTTATTACATTGTTTTGAAATTTTTAATCGTGTAACACTTTTTAAAAGTTTCAAAGGGTTTTAATCTGTTTGCTGTGCTTGTCCACACGCGGGTTTCTTTGATGTGGATATTTTGTGTTATGTATGATATAGTTAAGCAGCGAGTGAACAGTAGTAAAAAAAACAAGCCATTGGATAAAATTTACGTTATTGAAATGAAATATTGATTCTGACCGGAATGGAATGAAATTCAAAAGTTAATAGTGACGTTGTAGTCCTAGTGTAGGTACTTAGTAATTATTACAGGTCGCTACATACAGAGGGGGGAGGGACGTACCTACCAACGAGACAGAAACGGGAGTTTGTAACGAACCCGTACCGCGTTGCAACATTACGAAAAATCCGCTATCAAAATAATCCCTGTACCGTCTTTGTGTATGGTGCTGTAGGTAACTACCTAAATATACAATTACTAGAACAAATTCTACAAAATCCAGTAAATGACAAAACAAATAACAAAATAATCAACAAAACCGGTCTCAATTTCGAAGCTACAAATCTATTATTAAAAAAAGTAGTTAAGTTATAGGTGGCAGTTAAGAGGCCCATCTGCTACGGCGGCCATGTTGTAGAGTGACTCATAATGTTTACCATGCCGTGAAAGTATGACAACCTTACATTTTTATTATTCGCGTGCTACCATGGCCAGAGAGAGGTGCCAAACATACCGATTAGAACACTTAGTACGTAAGGTAACTTACGGGTAAATAAGACGTCTAAACTGGTGCTAGAATATAAAGGAAAAGTTCGAAAAGTTACCAATTAATTTAACACACTGAACTCTATTTTCGAATAAAAGAATTTATACTTCTTCCTACATTTAGGTAGTTAATAACCAATGTAAAAATTGCAGAACATAATAAGTATCATTCTATAAATTATATCTAATAGTTTCCAGTTGTTCTTTTGTGTGAAAAAAACAAATATCAGCAGGTATATTATTAAGTAAATATTCTTTTATTTAGCTTCACTAACCTAACTAAACTTGGATGAGTCATAGTCGAGTAAACGAATATGGCGTGTTTGAATTGATCGACCTTATCCGTAAAGGAAAAGGTGCTATTTAAGACGATTTTAAGCTACGTAAAAATGTTAAAGTACTATTTTAAGGAATATAACTTATATTAACATAACATAACAAATACTTTATTGCACAAACAGGAAAAAACAAAATACAAAACAAAAGAGAAATAGAATTAGTACAATAGGCGGCCTTATTGCTAAGTAGCAATCTCTTCCAGGCAACACATAACATATTATAATATATGCAGGGACAGGCTTCCCCTCATCCATCAAAATTAGTACGCTCCACCCCGCTGCTCCACAAGGTCACGGCTATATCCTAATTGGGGCAGTCAGAGGGACATCTATCGCAAGATGAACTAAATACCGAGCTTCCTGCTCCGCAACCTACTGAAGGAACTCTCAGAGACGAGTCAATTTAAAAAAGGTCGCTTCCAAGAAAATACCAGAGATAGACTGTAGTTACCGCAACTCAGTCATCTCCAGTTGGAAGAAGTCCGTCAAGTTACGAGCTCTCCGAAGCCCGAAGTTCATAATGAAGGTCCTAAACGTATCCAGCGCCTGACCACGTAGTAAATTGTTTAACTTTGTTGATCGCTTCGTATTGACAAGTGCAGCTGCAAATCTAGTTAGTGCTTTGGGAACTTTAGCCAGCCTTACAAAGTAGAGCTTTGAGCGTTAGGCCAGTCTATTGAAGAAGAGGTACATATCATCAACAATTCTATTACTTTTGAGAATAGCGAAATTTTTGACACACTGATGCGGTCTCTTTCGAACTCATACTTTATAACACCCTAGATTTTTGATTTATCTTGGATTCTTCATCATATCTTGGATCAGATGACAGTACTTTAGAGAATCACACTGACCTTTATTATTGCAGATTAACCATGTGGCGCATAGCGTGCGTGCTGGCGGTCGTGGGCGCTGCATTCGCGGAGCTGGCCTTCAACGGCGTGAGGTGCGGCCAATTGACCTGCCAACTCGAGGAGTATTGCAACTCCGATACCAATCGCTGCGCACCCTGCAGCGGTGTGTGCAACAAAACGCACCACAACTACGACTCCGGGTTGTGCGACAAGGAATGCTTAGGTAATTAATATTTAAATACATATGCCTGCAAACATATTATTATATTCCACTTTTCTTAGTTACATTATTTACTCCACATACATAATACACTAAACACCTTCTAAACACTTATGTTTTTACGGCTAGGTAACGACCTCTGTGGTCCAGTGGTTGAGTGTTGGGCTCACGATCCGGAGGTCCCGCGTTCGATTCCCGGTGGGGATATATCACAAAAAATACTTTGTGGTCCCTAGTTTGGTTAGGAAATTACAGGCTGATCACCTGATTGTCCGAAAGTAAGATGATCCGTGCTTCGAAAGGTACGTTAAGCCGTTGGTCCCGGCTACTACTTACTGGTAGTAAGTAGTCGTTACATGAGCCATGTCAGGGGCCTTTGGCGACTCAAAAGTAACCATGACACCAGGATTGATGAGGTACTCCACCTCACAACCCACACAATAGAAGAAGAAGACGGCTAGGTATTATTTACATCAACAAACTGTAAGAGTAGATAAGTATTTATACAAAATTACCTGTTAAGATGATCCGTGCGTCGGAAGCCACGTAAAGCCGTTGGCCCCGGTTATTACTTACTGATGTAAGTACGTAGTCGTTACACGAGTCATGTCAGGGGCCTATGGCGGCTCAATAATAACCCTGACACCAGGTTTGATGGGGTTGGTAATCCAACTCACAACCCACACGATAGAAGTAGACCTAATAGGTATCTTAATAAAAACTACAAAATTTTTGTGTACATAATCAATTTAAAACTGATAAAAAATAAAAATTACTGTTGTACTTACATAAGATAAAATTTGTTTCTACAATGTTTTCTTGACTAGGCGTATTATAGGTTAGTTAACTTACAAATAGAATCAAAATCTATAATTGCTGATCCGTTGGCTGTCTTCGGTGGTGACCGAAATTTTCATAATCAAATACAAAAACTGTTGGTTCTATCACAATCTAAAGTGGTGAGTCGTCCTGTAGATGTTTTTAAAAGCATTTTTCTTGAAGTAGATTAAGTGGCTGTGTTGTACAGACAAAGGTACTGGCGATGGAGTTTCCATAAATTGGCTCCAGATCCAGTGTTTACAGTGTTCTAGGTCCAGCGAATTTTGAAGCTGATGCTGTTGAAATAAATAAGATGAAAGGTGGAGTAATACAGTCTTTCTATTACAGGTTTTAATTGGAAGCAAATGAATATTGACAAAATATGCGGATAAATGCTCTTTATATTGTTTTCTGTGGTGGATTTTCGGTGGCAAGTACAAAGGCTTAATAAAATTAATTGCTATTCCATATTTATATCATATTTAAAGAAAAAAATGGTTGCCTTTAGTAAGCCTTGTGAGCGTAGGCATAAGATTATGCTTGGAGAATTGAATAGCTCTGAACTGTTCTAGGTTTTGATGTAAGTAATCAAAATGTTAGTTTTCTAGTTGGGTTAGTTTTCGTTTTTTCAAGGGCTTTTCGTCATTAATTTTATCTTAGCCTCTAACGATTACTGTAACAAGTTTAGTAATTCATCTTTGGGATATAATTGTATCATTCCGGCATTGCATTTATTGAAGACCCTTTTTTTCAGAACATTGTGCACATTTGCGTTGTAAACAAGATACATTAAGCACATTATTGCAACAAAGTGGCATTGCGGCGCCGGTAACGGAAGATAGGGTAGGTACGGTCTTTGTATGAAGAGTATAGACAATGTAATCGTTGTTGGTAATTTCTTTCTTTTCGGTCCAAAAATTCGTTTTCTGTGTTTAGCTTATCTCTTCGACAAAAGATGAACCTGAGTAATTCTATTAAGTGAGCAGTTAAGATTAGATTTATCGTTATCAATGTTCTTCTACTTACCTACTGATCTTCTCGGCACAGTTTTTGGAAAACTTGGGCTTAAAGCACAACAAGCACGCAAGTTGTGTAGCAAGTTGGATTTCTTGTGTCTTTTCGTATTTCCTCGGTTCGCTATCTAATTTTCTCTTTCTTATGTTTAAGTTAGTATATTTCTTAGAAATATAATTTGCCGCTACTCACTCAGCTCTCGGTGTGAAGTTTTCAATAGTTTTAATCAAATCAAGTACTTTATGCGCTAAACAAAAACAGGAAACAATTACAAAATAATTTAATCATACTAAGTAACTTGTTTTTTATTCTGATCTTTTCTACGTCTTTCTTTCAGAAGCAGTATCTACGCTTAGGTTCATTATTTTTTAGCTCTTCTATATTTTTTACTATTTGATTATTTAAACCTACAGCTATTGCGCTAATATTATACAAAAATCATCCCTTCATGTTAGTAAACATTTCCATATGTTACGCTATTCAGTAGGTATATTAAGTATATAACCTCTTTTGGAGACCGTTGAAATAAAACAAGTTTGTCTTCAAGGTTATAGTCTGAGCATTCTTTTGATCAACAAATCGTAGCCAAGCCCATCTTTGCTCTTTATCGCCGGCGATACCTACTTACCTGTATAGTATTTTTTTTGTCTTATTTTCATTATAAGTATTATGTGCCTATGTGTATAGGTAATGAATATATAATGTAATGTTTTTTACATATTCTGTGATAGATAATGATGAGTAAGGAACAAAAGAATAGTTATAATAACAGTAATAATCATAATTATTATAATATCTCGCAACCTATATCATATAATATTATATCTCTAAAACTAAATCATCAAATCAAAAATCAAACTTAAATTGAAATCAAATCTGAACTTTCTCTTCTACCAAAAGGTTGCCTAAAAGAGATTGCCACTAGCAATAAGGCCACCGCCTACTATTGTACTCTTCATTGAAATCAACGTATTTTCATCGTTTTTTCATCTTGCAGATATTTCTTATGTGTGTATAGTAGGTACCATAGAGCAGTAGGTACCTATTTGTTATGTTAACCTTTATAATAATGTGTTTTCTATACCTAGGGACCTACCTATACATATATTCAATAGTTACCATCACGCATTGATTCTAAATAACAATGACGTACCTATTAAGTTTTATAGGAAACTCAACCATAAAATTCCGAGTAAAACTACTATGATTTTCATCTCATGGAAATCCTCAGCCGATGACTAATAATTTACGATAATGACTGCGGCCGCTACTAATTTACTCAATTATTAACTTAACAGCTTAAGTAATAGAGTCCCTTATCTTTATTTAGAGACAACTCGTGCAACCAGTTTCGTGACCGCAAACCGCCTACTGGATTTTTTGTCTCTTTCTACCAAAATAGCTTCTCCCTCACTCTCGTGTGAAGAATGCAGACTTCAGGTCAAACATCTCTGAGCTTAAGTTGTAAACCGTCTAGGATGACAAAGGAACGAGAATTCTTTATTATATGCTCTGCTTCTTACAAACTTAGTACCTAGGTGGTAACTTACTACATGGGTAAAAATCAACACATATCTACACGTGATTTAAAGGTTGTTCTTTATTCTGCCTCAACTGCTCTTCGGCTCAAGTATTCATAGGTAGGTATTGGTAGGTACTGTAGCGCGTGTGATGAGATTTTTTTGACTTGTTTAATGGTGCTAATTCCTGCAGACGCCACCTAATTTTATTTTAACTTATATCTATCATTTTCTTATCCGCTGAAAAAGCAAGGGACGGGTAATCGACATACATAAAATTTATGGAACCCACGTCAATTTTAAGCAGAACTCTAAAACAACCGTCTAAAAATTTTACATCGGCCAATAACCCAACAAAATTGAGTAGGCACGCACGTCAAACGGATTGCATACCAGCGTGATGCCTATTTTATTCGCCCGTGTTATTCATTCGTTTTAAAATTAACTTAATTACTTGTTGACAATCATCCGTCCCTTTCCTTTTCGGCGGATAAGAAAATAACGGGTAATTATAACTTAAAATAAAATAAGGTGTCTGCAGGAATCGGGGCCAATAGGTTTAATAGCAGCGCACGGTTTCAGTGATAGAACTAAATGGTACAATGGAGCAAACTTCTTCCGAAGGTCTGACGGACCTCCGAAGACGAAAAATAGTCCGTGATGGGTCGTTCCCGAGAATGTTCCCACTTTCGATACGTTTCCGGCAATTAAAATGCACAAAACTTATTTAAAAAGTGCTTTATTACCTAACGTATAGGCAGATAAGACTAAAGAGTTTTAGCGACGGGAACTTTCCCACTTTGGGAACATTCCCGGAAACGGCACTTCACTGGTCATTCGGATCACGATTTTTTTTAGATCCAAAGAGAATGTAATTATATTCTATTGGGCCGAGTACTAGGTTCACGGTAAATTATGAAATTTTGATTACTAAATAAAGACACATCTAAAACTAACGAAAACCATTTCCTTTTTTTCAATTTAACTTATTTATGAATTTTAATCAAGAAAAACGTAATAACACGTCCGATTTTTAACACGTTTTTCTATGACGTCACAGTGTGCTTTTTCATACAGATTTTATTTATAGTAATTTCGTGTTTTGATGTTTAGTAAAAAGTAACTGATTTTCCTAGTAGGAGATTATCCTATTCTTTGTATAACTAAATCTGCTTGGGAAAACAAAAGGTGTTTTCTCAGAGAATTCTAAACACAAAATTCAAATAAACTACCATAAACCAACCAGCAACGGCCAGTAACACACATCACATCAAGTTACTTATATTTATTTAAAGATAATGTAGAAAATTACTCCTCGATCCCATGGTGGTCTCTGCCTAATGTTTATACAGTCATGCGCTTTGTTCTATACTCGTTACTCGAACCATCAGTATTTTGTCCTGATAACTTGTGTTTACTTACCTATGTTCAAACCAGTGATCGGTTACAACTGGCGATTCCAACGTAATATAAGCGTAAAGAGAGGATCATTTGTGGGGGTAACAATAGTCGCAGCCGTCATGGTCTGTTGATTCCAGCAGGTACTTGGGTACACACTCACACGCACACACAGGCACGCCCGCGTACACACGCACACAGTCAACACAGGTATATCTGTGTGAGTGCGTTATCACCGTGTGCGCAGGTACAGGTTGTTTGTAAACTGAGCAAGGTGTAATCCTCTTCCTCGTTGCATTGTTGCACAGTTGCTCTTGTTACGACTATTGGTAGACGATTTCCCTCATTCAGCGCTTATCGCTATCGATTTATTATTTCAAATATTTTTCCTCTCAGACCACGCCCTGAGCCGAGGTTCGCGCCCAACTGGGCACCCTCAGGCCTGTTGTCTTAAACGTTGTACCCGGTGAGAGCCTTCAGCGCTCCCCATTTGTCCGGCCAAGTAGTTAATGCTATCTGCGGCAAATCTATACTTATAATAAATCTGTAGAGAGGTCAATTCTGTACATTAAATATTTTTTCAAAATAACTATCAGGGGGTGATAAGTGATCGATACTGATGCCAAAAATGCAATCAGTAAAATTTTTGTCTGTCTGTCTGTCTGTCTGTATGTTCCTTATAGAAACAAAAACTACTGGACGGATTTTAATGAAACTTGGTACAATTATTCTTCACACTCCTGGACAGGTCATAGTATACTTTTCATCACGCTACAATCAATAGGAGCAGAGTAGTGAAGGGAAATCCTTTTGTATGAAAAATCTAAACCACTCAAGTTAGACGTTTGAAATTTGGCATGCAGGTACCTTAGATACCGTAGAGGTGCACTAAGAAAGGAATTCCCGAAATCTATATACTTATAATAAATCTGTAGAGAGGTCAATTCTGTACATTAAATATTTTTTCAAAATAACTATCAGGGGGTGATAAGTGATCGATACTGATACCAAAAATGCAATCAGTAAAATTTTTGTCTGTCTGTCTGTCTGTCTGTCTGTATGTTCCTTATAGAAACAAAAACTACTGGACGGATTTTAATGAAACTTGGTACAATTATTCTTCACACTCCTGGACAGGTCATAGTATACTTTTCATCACGCTACAATCAATAGGAGCAGAGTAGTGAAGGGAAATCCTTTTGTATGAAAAATCTAAACCACTCAAGTTAGACGTTTGAAATTTGGCATGCAGGTACCTTAGATACCGTAGAGGTGCACTAAGAAAGGAATTCCCGAAATTCCTACGGGAACGGGAATTAGCGGGAAAATCCTTTTGTATGAAAAATCTAAACCACTCAAGTTAGACTTTTGAAATTTGGCATGCAGGTACCTTAGATAACGTAGAGGTGCACTAAGAAAGGAATTCCCGAAATTCCCACGGGAACGGGAATTAGCGGAAAAATATTTTTGTATGAAAAATCTAAACCATTCAAGTTAGATATTTGAAATTTGTCATGCAGGTACCTTAGATACCGTAGAGGTGTACTAAGAAAGGAATTCCCGAAATTCCCACGGGAACGGGAATTAGCGGGAAAATCCTTTTGTATGAAAAATCTAAACCACTCAAGTTAGACGTTTGAAATTTGGCATGCAGGTACCATAGGTACCGTAGAGGTGCACTAAGAAAGGAATTCCCAAAATTCTCACGGGAACGGGAATTAGCGGGAAATACCTTTTGTATGAAAAATCTAAACCACTCAAGTTAGACATTTGAAATTTAGCATGCAGATACCTTAGGTACCGTGGAGGTGCACTAAGAAAGGAATTCCCGAAATTCTCACGAGAACGGGAATTAGCGGGAAAATCCTTTTGTATGAAAAATCTAAACCATTCAAGTTAGACGTTTGAAATTTGTCATGCAGGTACCTTAGGTACCGTGGAGGTGCACTAAGAAAGGAATTCCCGAAATTCCCACGGGAACGGGAATTAACGGGAAAATCCTTTTGTATGAAAAATCTAAACCATTCAAGTAAGATGTTTAAAATTTGGCACGCAGGTACCTTAGACACCGTAGAGGTGTACTAAGAAAGGAATTCCCGAAATTCCCACGGGAACGGGAATTAGCGGGAAAATCCTTTTGTATGAAAAATCTAAACCACTCAAGTTAGACGTTTGAAATTTGGCATGCAGGTACTTTAGTAAACTTAAAGCTTAGTTGCAACAGGATATTACAAAATTCCCACGGGAACGGTAGTTAGCGGGAAAAACATTTGTATGAAAAAATCAAATCTAAATAAAAGGAGAAACTGACTGACTCAGTGACTGACATATCAACGCATAGCCTGAACGGCTAAATGTAGGCATTTGAAATTTGGAAGGGACATAGCTTAGGTACCGTAGAGGTGCAATAAGAAAGGAATTCCCGGAATTCCCACGGGAACGGAAATTAGCGGGAAAATCCTTTTGTATGAAAAATCTAAACCGCTTAAGTTAGACGCTTGAAATTTGGCATGCAGGTACCTTAGTTAACTAAAACCTTAGTTGCAACAGGATATTGCAAAATTCCCACGGAAACGGGAGTTAACGGGAAAAAAACATTTGTATGAAAAAATCGAAACCGCGTAAGATAGATGTTTTCAATTCAATTCAATTAAATTATTTATTGCATTCCATGTAGTACAATGGGGTGTTACATAGGCATAGGAACTAAAACATGGACCCTGTAGGGCACAGCAACGTTGAAGGGAAGAGAGGAAGTGTGTATTAAAATTAAAACTCAATGAACAATCAATTAAAAAAAATCAATTCAATCAATTGATTCAATCTAGCATGCATGCATACCTTAGTAAATATAAAGTTTATTTTTGGCTGTATTTTGAAAAATGGGAGTTATTGGGAAAAAAATTGTATGAAAAAATCTAAATTGCATAAGTTAGATGCTTGAAATTTGATATGCACTCCCACACACACAAAGATCTCTCTCTTATATAACACGCCACGCGGACGAAGTCGCGGGCAAAAGCTAGTCTACAATAAGTCACGTCAAAAAAAATAAGCTCTTGTTACGTTGCCCACCAATGAAATTGAAACTAAGTAGGTAAGTACTTCACAGATACTAAAATACTAATATGAAAAGCGGAACCGGAAATATCAACTTTGATAACTGCTAGTACACATAGTTTTTGATTTGAAATTGCTATTTGCTGGCTCTCAAAGAGAATCTGGATTAAATAGTATGAAAGGGCAGTTAGATAGATATTTCGGAATGAAGCTTTACAGAGATTTAGAAAACTAAATAATATCCAGTCGTTTTTTTGGGATTAGTATCTAGTGATGTAGCATAAAAACTCTTTTACCGTATAAACAATAAATATGTGAATGTAGTTCTGAAGAATTGTAGCTACACAAAAAAAAAATGCTTTAACAGTTTTCTACTTGACAATGCTCGTATGTCTATGTAGCTAGGTAACTTACTACTACTACAATTGTGTTGTAAATTGTGTTGTACCTACCTACCTGTTGATGGCGTATACATAAGGTACAGTTAATATATCAGTTATTTGAAATCTAACAAAATTAAAGGTTTGACAAACCGCTCTACCTATTTGGTGATTAGTTTAACAAATTTATGGGCAGTTTTCTCTCTCAAATAATTTACTTATCTATTCGTATTTAGGTAGGTTATTACTATAAGTAGCAATTTACATAAACTGCCTATATACGTCCCACTGATGGGCACAGGCCTCCCCTCAATCAACCGGAGGGGGTATGGAGCATACTCCACCACGCTGCTCCACTGCGGGTTGGTGGAGGTGTTTTTACGGCTAATAGCCGGGACTAACGGCTTAACGTGCCCTCCGAAGCACGGAATCATCTTACTTTTTTAGACAATCAGGTGATTCAAGCCTGAAAAGTCCTTACCAAACAAAGGACAGTCTCACAAAGTGATTTCGACAATGTCCCCATCGGGAATCGAACCCGGACCTCCAGATCGTGAGCCTAACGCTCTAACCACTAGACCACGGAGGCTGTCATAAGTAGCAATTTACAAATTCGTAATAAAGAAACGAACATAAGTACTAAACCTAACCTATCAAATGACCGCGGGGCGTATTTCCTAAGCGTAGATCCAGTAAAACAGCCAACTTTGAAAGATAAAGTAAAATTAGGAGTGTTTACGAGTGGAGCGTGTGTTGTCAAAGACAAACACCTGCCGCCGAGTCGCCTGCGCCCATGTTTACACAGGAATTCCAGGACCCTTTCAAAAGGATAACCCCACAACGGACTCAAACAAATTTTAGAACATCTAAAAAAAACTTGGCAAGTTTTGAATTAAGTACACTTAGGTGTATTCGTTAGTTGAAAGTTCACAATTTGTGAAAATGTAAGCGACGTTAATAATTTACATATTGGTTTTTTTTAACTGATTTATTGTAGATTTGCCGCGGCATTAACTTGGTCGGACCAAAGGGGAGCGCCGAGGTCTGTCACCAGGCAGTTATGTACTGAGATGTACTGAGGGGTTAAAATGGCCACATCGAAGCAATTCATCTAAGAAAGCAATATTGCATTTTGACATTTGCGCATATAAAAGTAAGTGCGCAATGCAAACAAATGTCAAATTGCAATATTGCTTTCTTAGATGAATTGCTTCGATATGGCCATTTTAACCCCCCTGGTGTTTCTGCAAAAAAGTTACCTGTTCATTACAAATTAAATGTCCATTATAGATCGGACTACTACTGGTACAGAGCATCACACTTACCTACCTCACCTACACACGTTCATTAATCTTTATCGAGATATTCACAAGACGCCATCTACAACGTGTTTCAGATTCAGTCCTTTGAAAACTCAAAGGACTGAATCGAAAAGTGAAGCAAGTACTTAGGTTACCTACCATTTCATCACCTACTTAGGATGGGTGATCACGTTAGACATGGTGTGATGACGCCTGAGATGATAATCAATTATAATATATAATGCTATATTTCTTTAAAAATATTTTTCTTTATATGAAATTGTTAATAACACACTAACAGAAAGCTCGATGATCTGTGGGTACTTAGTTCATCTTGCAATGGACATACCTCTGACTACCCCAATTGGGATAAAGTCACGTGCTTATGTTATGAAATTAATAATACTTGCTAAGTATTTTAAAATTTGTTTTTATTTTATTACAGGTTACCTGCTTGACTTGAGATATGCCCGGAGAACAGACAACTCCGCTCCTCCAGCGGATTTTAGTGGTAAGTTAATTTCATATCTTCAATTACTTACCTGGCTGCACTGCGAAATATGTTTCCATTTACAACTCGCCTTTTCATCAAAGCAATGCGAACGTATTTACATTAGGTACCTACCTAAATGCTGAGCTGTATCTAGAGTTGGTAATAGTATTTTACCTCTCCCGTACGAAAAGGGTGCTTGCGTAAAAACAATGAAGAAAAGCGTATTTTATTCTCTAGTGAGACAAAGTTTTGTTTACTTTTATACATTGTATGGCCTTTTTGAAAACGCAATTTTAATAAAAATTTTGTTTTGTCTCATGCTTTTAAATTACTCACTGAGCTCAGTTAGTCTGTATCGCTAGTTCGTGATTTAAAATTGACACTTGCACACAAAACACAACTTCCCTCTTTTGTTTATATCATACTAGTTTTCCGCTCGCGACTTTGCCCACACACACTAAGTTACTACTTTAAGTACAGCCTCGAAAAGTATCTTATGTCCTTCTCTGGATTTCGATCTATTTACGTGCCAATTTTCACTCAAATCGGCTTAGCCGTTTAGGCGTGAAAAGTTTATAAGACAGACCTACTTTCACAAGCAAGTATTACTAGTATGGACTGCAAGTGTCTTACATATTTCTTTTAACTGTAAGTTGTTACTGTCGTCGGAATTTGCCATAATGGAAATCCGTTAAGTAAAATTTCTCTTTGAGCCTCGATATAGTCTTTAAAATCTGTTTAGTACCTACTTTAAGATCCATCCGGCCACGCAGGTGGAGTATGAACATACATACCCACGTCGAACACACGTCGTCCTTTGAGCGTTCCTAGAAATCAGGCGAATACTGTAAACTGAATATTATCCACAGGCTCCTGCTCTTACATTGAACAGGCAAACATGATAAAGTAGGTAATCTAATCTTCGCTTTGTACACAATTGCTCTCACACGCTATAGAAAATGTTGTTCTCTACAAAATATGAACTCTATGTGGATTTTTTAAAATATTTCTACAAAAGATAAAATTTTAATCTTCTGGTTGAAAGATCTATTCTAAAGTGCGCTGAGCAGAGTGTGTGGGTTTCTATATCTAAACAAGGGACCTTTGCCAGGACTCTGCAATATACAATACAATACACAATTACGTGGAGATCCTTGGGGGAGGCCTCTGCCCAGCAGTGGGCGTCGTACGGCTGATGATGATGACACAATTACCTTATTAATTGTGGCAATATCTACGGAGCCCTGATAATGGATCTCTTTAGTCTCTACCTTGAACCTTAAAGTACGGGAGGTATTTGGTTGTTCCAGTCTCAAGTTATAGTGACAATAATTTATGCTAGAAAAAATATATTTTTATTGTTTTTTAACCACCTTCAGAGCTACAAGCAACTTCACTTTAATGTATTTATTAATTTATAATAAAAGCATTTTAATAGATAATTTTGTTTCCTGCTTTATGTATGAAATAGATGTTCAAATTACTGTTACCTGAGCTTGCGAAATATGGCCATCATAATTTAGAATTGTCGATTTTAATTAGGTACTTCCCATCGATTCATTTCCTCTGTCCGATGCAAATTGATTGATTTGGTCTTCTTTACAATAAAATGATAACATATTATTATTAATTAATTATGACAGTTCATCCAATTACCTATATCACATTAATATATGACCTATATCTAGATAATAATATTATGTGTTTACCACTTTCATTATTCTGTGTTATTCATAATGTTGAATAGTTAACAGTTATGTGCCGTTCCCAGGAATGATTCCGAAGTGTGTTCCCGCTGTAAAAATTCTTTAGAAGTAAGGACACTGTCTGCTTATCTTTTTAAATTGTTCTTTCTTGTTCTCTGGTGTTATCTGCTAAAAGGTTAGATATTAAAGCTCTTTTTGCTCGGTACGGTCACGTCATGAGACGCCCAGAAGACCATATAGTCAGAACGGCCCTAAATATCCCGACGCCAAAAAGAGGGCGTGGAAGACCCCCCGCCACATGGTTAACGACGGTCCAAAAGGACCTGAAACAATTAGACCTGGACGCCAAACTGGCCCAAAACCGACCAACCTATAGAAATAGGATAAGGAGAGCCGACCCTGTATAAGCGGGACAAGGCTTAGGAAGAAGAAGAATTAAAGCTCTTTTTGCTTAAGCTTTGCGCCGTTCCCAAAGTGTGATCTGACAGAGGTTGTAGGTTAGCGCATCGCTGATAAGCCAGATCATTAAAAGTAAATGTGGAAAACAATTATTTTACAAGTTGTACCTAATTAAGGTCAGTTCAAATATTTATCTGGTGCGCACCTCAACGCACAATCTCGAGTATAAAGCAGGTCACATGAGGGCACACAGACGTCGATAGACATAATAACGCGGACACCAGAGTAGATAATTTCGGTAATCCACATCATAACTCACACGATAGAAGAAGAGTGTGGCATATTTAAAACAGAAAATACCGGGTTCTTACCGCGATAAAATCAGGGATATGAGACTTCCTATCACGCGGCTATTTAATAGGCTACTTGATAACTTAGACAAATAAGATACTTTTTACGAAACGTCAAAACGAATGTTTCCTTTGGATAATGTATGGAAATACTATTCTGTGACATCATCAATAACAGAAACAACACTTTTAGTTGCTTATCTTCTCGGGCATGTCGTAAAAACTGAAAGAGGGATTGTGTCCTTTTTAACTTGATGCACCATTATATCGATGACGGACATTATTATGGTCACCCTTCATACATTTTGACTTTCGACATTATTATCCATCTTAGTATCAAGAGAGACTGCATTTTGTCTTCTCCTTTAGGGATTACGGCCGTGACTTTATGTATGTATAAGTACATATCGACGTTCCTCAAAAACAATATAGATGGCGCTGTAGAGATTTTTCTTTGTTTAACCTTTTCATGCATAACAGACATATTGCTTGATATTTGGATAAAATTTTTAATGATATTGCTTCTCTTTATTTTCATTAGAATAATAATGGGTGGAAGATGTAATTGTGCCTGGGTGTTATAAAAGCGTCATCATTTAAACCCAAAAACAAAGATAAAAGATGCATAATATGCATCTTTCGTCTCAAAAACAGAAAAAAATTAATAAATATGATGATGTTTTAAATGATGTCCAAATATCAAGCAAC
The DNA here is from genome assembly GCF_024362695.1 of Pectinophora gossypiella. NCBI lineage: Eukaryota > Metazoa > Arthropoda > Insecta > Lepidoptera > Gelechiidae > Pectinophora > Pectinophora gossypiella. The sequence continues at coordinate 8,681,908 of NC_065433.1, forward strand.
AATTATTTTTATACATGCTTCTTCGTTACATTGTATTTTGGATTAATTACGTACCCGAGTACTGAGAAAATAGGTAATTATCACGTTTAAGCTGTACAACGCCATCTATGTTGTTTTTGGTGAACGTAGCCTGGAAAGTCCGTCATAATTATTATCATTTTCCAATCGAATTGTTTTTGTTTGTTGCGCTGCATCAGCGGTAGTACATCAATGATATCCTACCCTACTTGGACAGACAATAAATATCCCTATAAAATAAGTTCCTTCCTATGGACTCAGGTCAGGGTGTGCAGTACTTTGCCTCCACAGCAAAAGTATTTTGCGGCCAGTCTAATTTGAAACGAAACATTTTCAAAATACTCTACGTTCAGTTTGACCAAACCTTTCAGAGTAAAATACGTAAATTAGTATTCCTGATTTCTACGAAATGCTGCATAGCTTTATTGCGAACATATTTGATATTGGCTGAGTTGCGAATGAGTTGAAATTGTATCTGTACTTTTGACTGTGAGATCTATTTTTAGCAATTTACTAAAATAGAATACAGTTTTAAAGTGACGAAAGTTTGATATGGAAATGTAATATTATATGCTAGTCCATAGCGAATATATTTACTTCACCGATGTGTCTTTTTATCTGTTTTGTAACTTAATTTTAATAGTTTATTGCAATGCATGTGTTTTATCTAAGTCTACTCGCGCCAGTCTTAATAAAAACACCACTTTCATAGCACACGCGCAACTTTTGGTCACCTATCATTTCGCCGCTGGAAAAAACTCTCTCGTCTCCTCTTTCTCCGCTTTGTTGGAATAGACTGGCAGGAGACATTATTAACGATTAATCCATCAACCATCTATCGCCATAACCTATGTTAACAAGCTCCTCTTTGTGTCGGCTGTCGGTCCCAGTTATAGACGCAAGCCAATCGTTCGTAAAGATGATGTTAGTTAGTTAGTCTAGTAGTTGTTAAACGGATATTAAAGCCATAGGGTGTTGCGTAATTCCTCTAGTTCAGGCGATATCTATATGCCTATGATAGACGTAGGTAGGCTGTTTTTGTAATATGATCCTGTTGTTGTAACATAATGTGACACTGCCCACATCTTCTCTTTGTGACGGTAAGATGCGACACAGCAAAAGGATTGTGGTAAAAGGGTTGCATCACCGTCTGTTGTAGATATCTTCCATACTATAATAATAATGTTATAAATGCAAAAGTAACTCCTTTGTGATGAAAAATGTAGCAATTTCCCTGTAGAATTCAGAATTTCCAGTGGAGGCTGCACAACGACAGTGCCGCGCGCGTGTCGAATTATATAGAGGGCTTCGACCTATAGGCGCAGCGAAAACTATCTACGGTAGAAAGGCGTCGTACGGCGAATGGTCGAAGCCCTCGATATTGCTGTGTCGCGAGGGCAGAGGTGGATATTCGATGCGATAACTGAAATACACGCGGACAAAGGCAAGAGCGGAAAGGTAGTACTGTCCGGTACTGAATAAGTTTATTTTACATACGAGGGGAGGTCAAAAAGTTCGCGGAATGAGGGGGAAGGGGGTCGAAATTAAACACGAAACTATTTTTCCTTTTCAATATATTCTCCCTTAACCTTAACACATTTTCCGGATCTATCAAATAATTTGTTTATTCCATCATAAAAAAAAGATTTCTCTTTGCTGTCAAAATAGGCCGAAATTGCAGACTTGACTTCTTCATCATCGCCAAATTTTCGTCCACGCAGTTCCTTTTTCATTTTTGGGAACAAATAATAATCGCTGGGGGCCAAGTCTGGACTGTAAGGCGGGTGGTTTAATTTTTCGAACCCGCATCGGTGAATGGCAGCCGTCGCAACATGGCACGTGTGGACGGGTGCGTTGTCGTGCAAAAGGAGCACACCTCTTGACAGCTTTCCTCTTCTTTTTTCCTTGATAGCCTCTTTCAATCTATCCAGTAAAGAAGCGTAGTAATGTCCCGTTATAGTCACACCACGATCTTTATAATCAATCAGCAAAATACCTTCTGTATCCCAAAAAATAGTGGCCATGATCTTTCCGGCCGATTGTGACACCTTAAACTTCTTTGGAGGAGGTGTGCCTTTTTTATGCCACTGCATCGACTCTTGCTTCGACTCAGGTTCATAGTGGTGAACCCAGGTTTCATCTCCAGTAACAATCCGGGCCATAACTTCTTCCTTATTCTCTCCACAGAGCTCTAAAAACTGGCGAGAACACTCGACACGCTCGCTTTTTTGAAGTGGCGTGAGCATTCTTGGAACCCATCTTGCGCTGACCTTAGTCATCCCAAGATGTTGATGTAGGATATTTAAAATACTTGTTTCGGATACACCGACCATTGCTGCAAGCTGCTTCTTCTTCAAGCGGGTATCTTCTAATACAAGTTTCTTTACTTTTTCGATGATTTCCGGTGTGGTGGCCTCAATGGGCCGTCCGGAGCGGGGGTCATCTTCAATCGACTCTCTTCCTTGCTTGAAAAGACTATGCCACTTGTAAACCATGGTTTTACCAGGGGCAGAGTCCGCGTAAACTGCTAACAGCTCTTGAAAAATCGTCTGAGCGGATTTTCCTTGCTTGGTGAGGAACTTAATGACGGCGCGGTGTTCAATTTTCTCCATATTCGCTGAGTTCTTCCCGATTCACTTGTTTGCTGGTCGATAGTTCAAACGTTAATGACCCGATTTGCTTCAAACTTGGTACATATACTGTTAATGAGGTGTGCAACTAGCGGCTACCTGTACGAGCAAACCAACCCCCTCCAACCCCTCCATTCCGCGAACTTTTTGACCTCCCCTCGTATAGAGAAAATGTGCGTACCGTGCGTGTTTCGATGCACAACGTTGAATTACGTAGGTTTAACGTCTACAACTTGATGTTACGTCTTCGGACATAGCTTGGAGCCGTTGAAAGTTTTGTCTGTGTATGTATGTGTACTATCTAATGTTAGTATTTGCATTAACTAGTGTTTGCATTTTATTTCACATTAAAAACCGCATGTAACGTGTGTGAGGTCTTGTTTAGGTTATCTTCTTTTATCGAAAGAAGTAAAAATTTGGGGACATATTTTGGGGGCATAACCCACCACCTTCCCATGGTCCTACCAACCTTTCGGTCATACGGACCTAAGGACCGAATCACGGGTGATGCGAGTGGTACTTTCTCGGGGCTTTTTCCCACCCGCACTTTTTGACACCCTACAAATTCTTGTCCTGTCCCCTGGATAAATTCTTGTGGTAACACTGTGATATTCGCACTAGGATCCACCCACTCCAGTTACGCCACAATCACTGGAGCTTATACCCCGAGCTCCTACACAGACAGAACTAATTTACAGGAATATCTAAATCAAAGCTTTGATATTCTGACATGTCCAATATTATGTTTCAATACGATCACACCAAAAGCCAGAGAGACTGTATTAATATTACATTTTGTATAGTATGATTTCAGACACACTAATGATCTGTTTCCACTATTGATGGTAAATTCCCTAATACCTGTGGTACGAATAGACTTTCTGATTATTATGTGGCACTACCATTCATTGACATTTCATAACGTTGAGAATCTTTGAATTAAGTGTCTTATTTGGTGCAACTGTTTATGCACCTTACATAGGAAAACTTACTGGTAAATTAAGTAGTAATAAATATGTTATTTAAAAGTAGAATATTAAGTGTTTTTTTATAATATACTTTCGCCACAATATTATTGCGTATGGTAAAAAATCTCCTCCGTGGATCATATCCTCCTAAGACCGAATGTTCTTTATAAATCCAAACCCCATTGTTTAACTATTGTGTCTGGAAATCTCGGTCTTAAGAGGTTATAATCTAGTTAAAGTCCGCCAAGTCAGAAATAAGAAGGTTACAACCTACGTTATTTTGAGAACTTGAACCAACCCAGTTTTCACTATCGTCATAATGGTATTTCGATTGATTCAATTAAAATTTTTGGTCCCGCTATTTTGACGTTAGCAAGTTTTCGCACTTAGTCCGAAGGCACAAAAAATAATAAGTAGCTACCTATATAGTTACTACTAATACACCACTAGGTACTGTAGGTACTAGTGGAAAACGTTGCGCCTTAATTAAATGAAATGAGAATTTTAAGTCTCTTTCATATGAAAGCATCCAAATAAGACAAGTTAAAAAAATTACTACCGTTGCGCCCTTTCAACGCTCTGTCCCGTCATTGCCCAGTTTGCTTGCTTTATTTGCGTCGAATGTATTAACGAGGACCGGTATTAATTAAACAACGATACCTACTAGTAAAGTTTCAGGTGCACAATGGTGCCATTCTATTGTTATATTATTCTAGAGCTCAAACTTATGATACAATGGAATGGCGTTATAGTACGCGCTGGAATCTAAACGTGAAATTAATATTGTTATCAAGCAGCCAACTAACATGATTTTTTGATCTTTTTACATTGGTAACTACAGGTTATTAATAAATATCAATGTGGTGATTTTACGAGCAGCGCAGAACTTATCGCTATCTGTGTTCTACATGTGCGACAATTGAATGAAAAACCTATTTATCGTACTTATAGTTTTGTGTATAAGCTACGCGTAAACGCCTGTCTGAATTGTAATTCTAAATTCATCGTTTGTAATATTTGCTAGGTGTTCAACGGCAGGCGCAGGCAGCACTTATTGTAAGTGGAGTGGCGCTTGCTGTGCTTCTATTGGTGCTCATCATCGTGTGTCGGGGTAGCTTCTCATGGCGATCCCTCAAGCAGAAGTTTCAACCTGCTAAGGTGCGTATGATAGTGATGTTAATATATAAATAGTGTCTCGCTGCTAAAGGTTATGTTTAAGTAATAACTCAGTAAACCAATAGGCTGGAACCTATTTATACGGTATTAGTAATTGATAGAACCAATCTTAAGCTTCAGCCCTAGTACGAATACATTCTTCAAGATCAAGACAAGAGGGTTCCATCTAGACTGCATTAAATTATTGCAATAATCGTAATGAAATTATCTACGTAGAACAGATTTGAAACAAAAATCTACATTTACCACCACAACAACAAAAATGTTTACAAAAATATTTTCAATATTTTTTTATTTACTTACGAAAAATGTATACCTACCTACGTTTTAACAGAATTACCAGGTTTAAAAATCTAAATATCCAAATACCTACCCACTTATTAACTGTCGCTTTTTTATTTCTATGAGAGTGAAAATATCTAATAAACATAGAAAACATTCAGGTGTTTATACTTATTCCCGGCGATGTCGTGAAAACCGGCAGAGGGATTGTGTTTTTTTTTACATGGTGAACCAATCTAAGAAGTAGGTACCTAATAGAGCGACTGACTTGTCTGGCTCTCTGCACCAAATGTGTCTGCAAGAAGTTACAAAAACGTTAACTTTTTATGAAATAACAAAAAAATAATGTTAATATAATTTTCGTTTCACTAAAGCACTGTTTTCATACGAGAAACATTTCATTTAAACGATCAAAACATTATTAGGTTCACCGGCGAGCCAGCTAAGCGAGTATCATGCACGTAATATACAAATACAAATATAAATAAACATACTCGTACTTGTATTCTACTGTAACTTACAACATTGTTAAAATATATATTTTGTGAACGAATATAATATGAATATAGAAATTAATATACACGTTGGTATTGACATCGTAACGAATATTCAGAGGGATGATTCAAACCATGATTCTGAGTTACTACCAAGTGGAATTTTCCGTCGCAAAATTAATGATAGTTTTTTAAAATAGTTTTTTATTATTTTCAATTCTATACTTTTGCGATGGAAAATTCCACTTGATATTAACTCAGAATAATCAGCTGAATCATTCCCCTCAGTATTCCGTACGATGTCACTTACACCCCGAACAAGTACACAGTAGCCGTACAAGTATGTTGTGTGTTAATGACATCGTAACGAATACTGAGGGGGATGATTCAGACCATGATTCTGAGTTGATATCAAGTGGAATTTCCCGTCAGAAAAATTATGAAAATTTTAGAGTTTTTTAAATTATTTTCCGTTCTATACTTTTGCGACAGAAAATTCCATTTGGTATCAACTTAGAATTATGGTCTGAATCATCCCTCAAAGATTTCGTTACGATGCCACTAACACCCTGTATATTAACAACGTTGCATTCCTCATTGTCAGATTTTATCGTCAACACTTGTAAAGGCTTTACATTTGATTCAGTTATTCCCAGAAAACAAGCATTGAATAATTGGAATCGGAAATTCGGAAATACCAATATGAAACATTAAATAAGTAATGAGAAACAAAAGGGCGCCGGTTTATTAGTTACAATGATGGTATGAGGATTATAAATATATATAATATTGTTTTTGAACAAATTCAAATTTAGTTGGTAACATAATTACACTTTGACTTCCACAACCTTTATATATGGCCGAGGAAAAGTAGCTGCAAGAAAATCTCGGCAAAGGGCTCAAACGTTCTTAAAAAAACAGCATATAATACAATTCAACACATATATTTTTCTACCACATACTATCGCCGTCTATATCCTAGGTAAAAGAATTAATGTTGTCCGAAATGATTCACTGTAGGAGAAAGCATCACCTTACGGGCTTACTGGCATATTGGATCTGCTGGTGATTTCCGGAGATGCATTTCGGAATACTCTATAGAATATCAAGTGGTACTTTTGATTTGATTATTAATAATATTCTTGGACAGATATGGGCAATGGTTGCTATGCTAATACACTTCAAGGAAATTCAGTCACTGTGTTAGCACAAAAGTATCTAATTGAATAGTTTTGTATATAAACAGAATATTTCACATATATCCAATGTGAAAATGTCCAAGACTATTGCTTACTGATAATATACTATAATATACTACATAACTATAGGTATGAAGAGCAGGCGTTTTTCATCTACAAAAAACAGTACTACTTGACGCACGTATTTCTAAATATAATGCCATCGAAATTGTTTCTTTATCTACTATTGTGTATTTATTTCAGAATCGCGTGAAGCAGCACCCGACAGACTTGACGCATTACAACCCTCACGCTGAGATGCCAAAACCTAAACATGAGCTGAAACTGGAGATCAGGAACCCTGAGCCGCCCAAGCGTCAGAATCAGCCGCTGAACGTGCGAGACCTGGACACCAGGACCTCTCACACTGAGAAGAGCCAGGGAGCCACCACGCCCAAGACGATTAGCACAGCTCTCAGCAACAGACATCCAGCGGAAGACACCACGCTGGACTTCTCGTACGACAACATGGGTATGAACGTGACCCCCCCAGAGCAACCGGCTGCCAGCCACAAGTTCTGAGGTCCGGCAGTCACTTTCGGGGGTAGCTCGGTCAGGTATATACAGGTAACCCACGACATCACTACCGACACGTAAATTTCGAAATCGAAACCCAATTTTGTACGACCTTTTATTCGAATGTGCCGCCGTATCGCAGTATTATAATAAGTTTAAAATCGATAAGATTATTTTATAGGTACTTATATGGAAACTTTGTAGTAATTTAATTTTATAATGTTGTTGAATATACAGCTCAAATCAAAACTGTACTTAGAAAGATGAGTCATTTATAAGTATGTGAGTTGATTAGCATTCTACTTTAGATAAATATATCACAATAATTGTAAATTTTGGTGATTTTACTTAAATATTAGATTATAAAGTTAGATGTAAAATGTTACGTATATTACTACAATTTCATCACAAAAGATGTTTGAAACCCGTTCTTTGATGCCGTGGAGTGTACTTCACAAAAAAGTCATGTAAGTATTCTTCTGTATCAACTCTGCATAGTTTTATTATTCTCCTATTGTAGAAAACATTATGCAAAATACTTAGATTAAGTTACTGTAATAACTATACGAGTACATCAGGGGGTTAAAAAGGCCACATCAAAGCAATTCATAAATAAATAAATAATCTAAAAAAAGCAATATTGCAATTTGACATTTGCGCATATAAAAGTAAGTGCGCAATGCAAACTAATGTCAAATAGCAATATAGCTATTTTAGGTGAATTGCTTTGATGTGGCCTTTTTAACCCCTCAGTACGTCCTTCAATGTGCAGCTATTGTTTTGTGTAAGTACCCCATGGTTGAAATCATAAGTATGGTAAATATAATATTTTGTTATAAATATCCGAATAGCCCGTAGGTATATTTGCTTGATAATTCCATCCATTGTGTAACGTTTAATTAAAAGCAATCATCCTAGTTGCATCTATTGATGCAACTACTAAAATTAAAAAAGACTTATTAGTCTTTTTAATAATAAATAATCTGATCTGAGCTTAGATGACTTTAGTAGTTGAAAATGTATTCAATCTAACGGTTTCACCTACCATACGAAATTTCAAACGTGTATTTGTAAAGTTAGGAGTGGGAGAGACGGATAAAATTAATATTTGTGGTTATGCAAAGCTCAATGTAATCGCATTACAGTTCAAGTTAGTAGATAATAGGTATAATATACGTTTAGTAAGTATACTTTATTTTTAGGTACCAACGCTAATTTTAGCTGTAACGTGTATTCCTAGAGCAATACTTTCAAGAGATTAGTAAATTTATTGATAAGTGTTTACGCCAGATTTTGATTAAGTTCTTAGAAAAATACAAGAAAATCCGTACTTAGAAGGCGGTCTCCATTGATTTATAATGTTGTTATCTATGTTTTTTTTTTGTGTGTACTTACCTACATTTTTTTATACCTTTCTGTTTACTCATATTTCATTGTTTTCATCAATTTGCTAATTAAAAAGTCAATATATTTTTTGCCTCTAACTCGGAACAAAAATAGTAATTGAATATGAACATATTTTATTAAACAGAGCTTTGCTTGGGTTTAAGTGAACTTTCGTCATAAATTATTTAATAAAATTATGTTATCCGAAGCTTAGGTACTTATTTTCATTTTGTATAAAATAAATAATGCAACATTATCCACCTTACAAATAAAAAATAAACCGGGGATGAACGTGGGTTTAAGTATTTGACATCCAAGCAAAGTTCAGTTGAATTGTATGATAATTGGATTCAATTTTGCTTGGCTGTCAAATACGTTTATCCTTGGTTTATTTTTTATTTGTAAGATGGTATAATGTTTTTGTGTATTTTTTTAAGATTTCTAAATTCTAAATCCATACATTGTAGCTAAAAGTTTTGATAACTGAGTTAAATTATATGTAGATAGAGTTCTCAAAATCTGGCATAAATATTCACGAACATATTCAATTAGAATTTAAGACATCGTTTGTGGAGTTTTGTTAAAATTTTTGTAGAAAAATAATAGTTTTACTTGTTGCGTATCGAGTTCGACTCGGGTTAAAATAAAGAATTTCAGCTTGGCTGAGGTAGTTTTTATTTTGAATGTAATGTCTTATGTGTCTGTCTGTCTGTCGTGTCTGCTATGTTATGATTGACGATGTGTGACGTCTGAACTTTCGTGTTATTAATTGTCGGGTACACATTGTCGTAGCAAGTATTACATTACATAGTAAGTGCTATATTGTCACTACATTCATGTAATGGGCGTGTATTCTGAAATAGGAAATATTTAATTTATTTTAAGGGTAAGCAGTTACAAATCAATAGCCAACTCATTATGTAAATCTTATTCAATCAATAAACACGATCCTCAAATAAGGTTTATCGTAAGTTTTCTTGAACAATATTTTCGCTCAGATTAATGTTATCTACCCACTTAGGCCTTTGACTACTTAGAAATTGCTGGAACCTTACAATAATAAAAAGCTTTTATTCAGAAATATCTAAGCTTTACCAAGAATTATTATATATTTCAGAATGCATTTCTCATTGTCTTTATCGTTTTGTATATCATTTGTATTCTGTGAATCCTTATGTATGTTAATGCTACTGCAATATTGGTATAATATATCGGAGAAGTTAGCCGGTTGCAGATCAATTTTCTCGTTAGGAATATTATTTTTACATTGAAAGTTTAAAATATAATTAAACGTTTCATTTGGCTCGAATATTTAAATGATTCCAGAGCCCGAGGGTGTGTGGGAAATTATAGCTCTTTGATGAATACATTAACGCATGCCAGTTTAAATGATTGTTCAAAATACGATATATTATAATATTAAAACTTCATACAGCATCATACAGGGTGTTTGAAGGCTGATTCAGGCCATGTTTCTGTGTTGATATTAATTAGAATTTTCCGTCGCAAAAGTATGGAACAGAAAATAATCTTAAAAACACTAAAATTTTCATAAATTTTCAAACTATCTACTTGTATGTACTTGTATAGGGTGTAAGTGACATCTTAACCAATACTGAGGGAGATGATTCAACTCATTATACTGAGTTCACATCAAGTGGAATTTTCCATCGCAAAAGTATAGAAATGCAAATAATTTAAAAATACACAAAAAAGTACATGAAAATTCCACTTGATATCAACTCAGAATCATGGTCTGAATCATCCCCCTCAGTATTCGTTACGATGTCACTAACACCCTGGATATTGAAATCACTCTCACTGGACACGGCTTGCTGCCTGCGACTGGCGGGGCTGTGTTGACATGCGTTGCTGGGTGCCTTTGTACTTTAGTCCAGACTACTTAGTAATATACCAGATTTATAATAAAAATAACGCACATTTAGTATTGAAGCATCAATGAAATTTAAACTTATTTATAAATAGACGAAGACGAGGCAGCGTAAGAAAATAATTAGCTATGACTGACACACGTAATACAATATTTGTGATGTGTATTTTAGCACTTAATTAGGTCATTAGCTCAGAATATGAATTTAAACCCTTTATTTGGATATGTTGTCTGGTTTTAAATTGGAGTCTTCTGAAAATAAACCAGAAAGGTTTTCAGATTGTCATTTAAGATGTGGTGCTTTTACGAAATTAAATTGGAATTTATTTACTAGAGAACGGGTAATGTTGCTGTGGTGATGATAAAATAAACATCTGTAGGAGTTATTCCTTGGATAGAAGTCAAGGTCTTGGCAACGCTGCCTCTTCAAACACGAATGCTCTAACGACTAGTGTTCCCTGTGTCACGCACCTGCAACTCTCTTCCCGCACATTCCGTTATTTTTGTTCTCAAAATATAAAATTTTAAAACTATGTCTCGATGCTCGCGAACTGCTACATCACTACGAGTGCTAGGGTTATCACAAATCTTGATCACAATCAGATCATTTCATCACATTTTTCTTGTTAAACATTAAAATGTCTTTGATAAATAATTAGGAATAAACTGCGCCCAATTAATTTTTGCATCACGATTTTTTATGAATCTTTTTAACATTAAAATTTTGACTTCGTTTTGAATCTCTTTTTACTTAAGTAGTTGGTAAAATAATGTTTGCTTTTGATATGAATTCCACTAACCATCACAATGATAATTATAACGATAACGTAACACCATTTTAATTATTATAAATTATATTATTCTAGATTAATTAGGTTTTAAGGTCCGAACCGTCCATACAAATCATTCCATTAGGGTATTGTAAGAGTTATTTAAAATCATTTATTTAACTGTTAATTATAAGTAGAGATAAGTAATTTCGAACGTAACAGTATGAGTAATTATAAATTTAATATTTAAAGTCGGAATATCTACTTAAAGGACTCTCGTGGCAATATCGTACTTAATTTGATAGGCTTAACAAGGTTTTGAATATTAATTTTAGTACTGACTTTGATAGGATTCAAAATTGGAGATCTTTTTCATATACTTACTAGAAATTATCAGCCAAAATAGGTAGATAAGTACCTCAATATTACCTCTGGAAATAATTTTGCAGAATCTCACTACGTTCTTCGGTTTTTAGGTACGAAGAGAACAATTTAATAATTAAGGAAAATGGTTAAAATAAAAAGAATATCTTACCTAAACCTACAAAGTTCGTACTGAACAAGTGTATTAAAAAATATTTCTTGAAAATATTTTAATACCCTTAACTTAGTCTGTAGATGTAAGTTTTAATATATGTATATACAATGGAACCCTCAGGAAATCCGTCCACTAGTTAAGGATCGTAGAAATGTCGGTGTGTGACAATTTTGTTATTATTTAGGGTAAATTGAAATATGTTGCTGTTAATATTAATGGAATTACAAATAAACTTTTAGAGATCAATTCAGTTTTCATTCATTTCGTATCCATCATGTAAAATTAACCTTTATTTTGTGTTTTACGTTAATGTGTCATGTTGTAGTGGATACTTACTTTGTGGTCAGTTTGATCAGAGTTGGATATTGTTCAATTCGCCACTATTGTTAATGAAAATGGGTAATAATAGACACATCAATTAATTGCATTATTATTTATTACAAAATATTCAATATAAAAAATATAAATACTCAATAAGTAAATTGCTCTGAAGCGAATAAATTAATAGACAACGTTAAAGTAAGCTTCAACTTGTTATGATCGCAAGTGACAGAGGTACCGTCTCTCGTCGACATTAAGATTGGTGTTTTCCTGTATGTTTTCCTTCACATAATGCCATTGTAACTTCACCCCGTCTAAATATCGCCATCACATCACGATATTCAGTCGTACATATGCCTTCTGTACGGCTTGCGTCTCTTTGGATAGTTCTCATATTTTTCCATCATTTTTTCAATTTGCTTTTTCATCATCTTTTGTTTATGTTTCTCCAATATCTCAGAGTACACGTCTGTGAACGGCAGGATATTTATCCCGCCGTCTGGAGAAACCAGACCAGGTAATCCAGGGACGAATCCCGCTGGTGGTCCTTGATGGTAGATTGGAGGGATCGGGTACGTGGGGAATGGAGGGAAAGCTGGGAAAGGCTGCGGGGGATAGGGATACGGTTGGGGAAACACTGGTAGCATGGGGTGGGTGGGTGCTATTGGGATGCCGTAGGGGATAGGTGGTATGGGGACGGGGACAGCTGCAGGCATCGGTGGGACTGCAAGCATGGGACCGGGCAGGCCGGGCGCCGGCGCCGGCATTGGCATAGGCGCTGGTATTGGAGCAGCCGGTATCGGAGCTGGTAACGGCATGGGCATAGGGATTGGTGGCGGGGCAACTGGCACTGGTATTGGTAATGGAAAAGTATTGGCAGGACGCTTATCTGGGGGCCTTGGTGATGTCTTGGAGTAACAATGATCAGGAATCTTGTTCGGATACCAGAACAGTGGATTGCATGGGTCTTCTCCATTTGGTGAGTTGGTGCGGTGCTTTTGTGCCAATGAGTCCATGTAAGTCAAGCCGGAGATTGTGCATAATGCCTTATCCACGGCGAATACGACTAGAAGTACCTGCGGAGATATATTTGTTGTTAATAAGTAGTTAGTATATTGTTATAATTTGAATAAATGGCAGGGCTAGCGTAAAAACAAAATATGTTTGTTTTAATATAATAAACACAAAGTAAAGACGAAAAAGAAGTATTTGACTATTTATAGGATGAGAAAGATTTTAGCAGCGGTCTAATCTTAGAAGGAAACAATATGTGTTATAGGCAAAAAAGGTCGTAAGTACTTGAATAGACTTTGAGGCGAGGGAAGAAATTCCATGCTATATCAAAAAACCCTATAAAACATCCGTTTCAGACGTCAAACTGGAGGCGACAACGGATTTCATACAAAATTGATGGTCATAGGCTTCAACCAATGTACACACCTATATGATGGAAGATTAGATTGTAGGTTTTACCTTATATTCCCCCATTTTTTACATGAACGAATGCGCAATGATAATTAATCAGTAGCGTTGTTCTACGTATAATCTAGCATTGTACTTATTATCTGCATTTCTCTAAGAAGACCATGCAGCCAGGTAGATTTGTTTAGATATTAATTAATGGATTTGATTGTACTTACTTGCCAGAAGGTTTCCATGTCGCAGCATGTGACCGTCACCCTCTGTACAACTGAGTGTTCAATGCAGCCGTTCAAGAGAAGCAAAATTAAATCTGCTCCGCATTATGAAATCAAACAATGGACAAGCTCGTGTTGTATGCAAAGCACAATAGATTTTTGCAGTCATATTCTTGTTTTTCCTTAATTTGTTTCCTTTTTCATTGAAACAATGAAAAGACTTCGTGTTACGTAAGTAGAAATGTTTTACATTATTTACCAAACTTATTTACAATTAAAGTACTTCGTAATAAATTAAGTAGAGCTTCAAATTATAATCATAAATCTAAAACATGTTGACTAAATATTAAGTTAGGGTTTACTTCTTGTTTCTTGATAATAAGCTACCAAATTACCGATTGTTATTTTCTTATTGATAACTTTATTTTTCGGTGTAGTCTGCTCATGTTTTGACTCTTCGTGCAATAATTTGTCAGGAATTTTTTCATCTTTATTATCGGTAGTTTCTTCATAGGGTTGCAACATTTTTTTGTGTTTCTTGGAACCTTTTACTTTATCAGTTTTAGTATTATTCGTGTCTGGTATGGTATTATTAGAGTTATACGTTACAGGATCGTAAATTGATTTTTTGTAAGTATCTTGAGCAGCATCAGAATAGACATGGGCGACTTTTTTGATGATATCTTCAGTGTTTTCTGATATCGGTTGTTGGTAGACGGTGGCCGCGCCGAGGTAAGGCAGCAGTCCAACGAAGGGTATGGTCGGTAGGCGCCACGCGTCTCGCTGCACCATCTCTAGCATCACCTCGTATGGCAACTTCGACCGCTGCGATAGCATGTACCCAATCGCAGTAAGCTCGTCGTCCTCTTCCTCATCATCATCTTCTTGCAAATATCCCAAGTGCTGCGGTGTATACCGCGGATACTCCGTTTCAATATCTTGAAACTGTACGTCGAATTGAACCGATGATTGGGTCTTCTGTCGTTCTTTCTCGGCCTGTTTAAGTAAATTCGAAAACGACTCGATTTCTTTCTTTCTTAAAGTCTTACCTGGATTCATGGCAATTATTTGGGAGCGAATAACTTTTTCGTACTTCTTTAGGCAATGGTCTGGCATGTGCAGTGGGTGCCAATACGTTGGATCACATATGTGTTGATTTTTATATCTCTCTTCGAAGTCGAAATGGTCTCTGTATGAAACACCAGCGATGGATGTCTCGGAAAATGTCATTAATTTGCATATAAATAATGTTAAGAGATTCCATCGAACCTGGGAACAAGAAGTTGATTGAAACACAAAAATAAAACTTATAGATACAGTAAGTACCTATGCGTGATTCGACAGGCAAATTATGAAATAGTGCAACGTTAATGTGATGTCCGCACTGCCTACTCAGTCAATTCACGCCAACACGTGGGTGTTCGAAATATACTCTGCTATCATTTTGTCCCAAATATTTAGTTTGTATTAAAATTATGTTGCAAATAGCGTTTGATATTTTGACGTGCATTTAGAATGTAAGTCACACAAATGTCACATTAGTTTAGAAGTGTTTGTGTGAGCTGGATATGTTCGTTCATAGCGCAGCGTTGCGAAGTGGAAACATACATTATTGACGGTTTATTATTTTGTACGTGTCAACACGGTACAGCACGCTCGTAGTGTGGGGCAGAGTCACAAATTACCAAAAGATTTTTAAAGAAACAGTAAAGTTTGATGTAGAAGTCCTTAAATAAAGATAATGATTATTAATGATGCATGTGCGGCCAAAGGTTCCTACTGAACCACCCATTAGATATAGAGAAAATAATTCCTAAGTCGGTTTTCACAACATGCGCGGAATAACAAACAGCAGACAACTATGTGTTTTTCTTTAGTTTTAAGGCTTTGGCACACCAAAAGCCCCCGCTGCATATTCAAAGGACGTAATATACGATTCCAACGGACGACCCGAATAACAAACATTTTAGGACTCCTACACCGGTGTGGTCGACGCTTTTCCTCTTCAGCGCTTGTCGCTATTGACCCACTAGAGTTGATTGGCTCTTTTTCAAACGCCCTGAGCCGAATCTCGCACCTAACTGGCCATCCTTTGACCTGTTGTCTTAAATTTTATACCCGGTGAGTATAGAATCTGGGTATGGTAAAAATAAACATGTTGTAATACAAAGTTATAATGAAGTAGATCGCACCACGTCATTCAAGGTGTTATACTCAATTATACTCTTGTACCTATTAAAACAAACGCTTTTGGTGTGTCGAAGCCCTTAGTCCAGCAGAGAAGCGACACATACTTTGCATAATTGTATACGCATACTTGAGTGTTAAAAGAATTAAAAAACTTACGTTGGCGTTCATGTTCTCTTTGATTTCAGTTAGAAGCTGGCAGCGTCTTTCACTTACGTTTTATTGGCACCTAGTTAATGGTTTGTTACAAACTGATTTCTTAAAAGTGTAATACTCGAACACTCACTGTAGCCACTAGCCACCTGTGTGGTTATGCAATTTATAAGTCGGAAACGTACGCGGATTCTGAAAAATTGCCGTATTTTGTTAGAGTAGTAAGTCCGGTGATAAGTATTGCCTTTTTTAGGCGAGAGAGTAGTGGTATATGCAACCTATCAATACTAAGTATGTTTACATTATTACTTAAAGGCTTTATTCTCAGTGTACGAGCTAGAGATCGGTACGATTGACGGATGGAAGACAGGAACGATAGGAATAATGTATTCTGGCTTCGTTTGCTATTTAAGGCTCAGAAGGGTTAAAAAGGCCCCATAGAAGCAATTGATCTAATGGAAAAAATAACTTTATTTATAACTTATTCTAAATTTAAACACAAATAAAACAATTTCATACTGTATTTACAATCAATTTCTTCTGTTGACACATTTAGTACTCAATTTGTTTTTGAAAGCTTTTCTTTTACGGATTTTAAATTATTTAGTTTCAATCCTTTTTTCGGTTTGGGTTTGGTTTTTGGGTATCTGTTAAGTTTTATAACTACTGGTACTAAAACTACTGGAGCATTGCACTTTCTATTAGGATCTGAAAAAAAAAGTATTTTGGAGGGTAAAAATGAATCGGGAATCTTTGTTAGGCTGTTACACGGTTTAATAATAAGTACAGTAAGTTTTTTTTTTCGTCTATACTTACTTGAAAATATATTCTGTCACTACATATTTTTCAATAGTCTAAAATGGTAATGTTTTTTCGTGTTACTTCAAGCACAAAAACTCAATTCCAACGGTTGCATATGATCTCATTAAGTTTTAGACAATCACAAGATTAATAAGATAGAAATTGAGATACACGAACATGTGTGATTCAAATGATTAAGAATAGCTACTTGCAAGTACTTACCAATTTTACTGTCCTTCTGATCATTCTTAGCACAAAGGATCAGTTGAATGAGTAATAAACCAGTAAATATAATATATTTTTGAAGCATTTTCTTGTTTCACTTACATTTAAACGCGTCACGTTGCTACAGGAAATGGAAGTAGTTCGGTTTTAGGTATAATTAGGTATAAAAGTAAAAAATACAAAGTTTCGTGATAACATGATTTTATTAGTCAGGTAGCCATTTACAGTTTCCGTTTATGGATATATTTATTGAAGTAGGACATAAAAAGTTGTAGTATATAAAAATGTAAGTCCTATTTTTATCCCACACTTCTTATAATTTCAAAACAATACACATTCACCCAGTAAAAGCTGGCATATGTTATGACAGAAAACAAGGAATCAATGAAATGAACCAAACATTTTGTAAACAAGTACAAGCGCGCGATTTTCCTGGTTCGAAGTGAAAATGTAACATTTCGAAAAGCGGTTTTAATACTCGATTCTGTTTATGAAGAAAACCTTATTGTTATATCAAAGAGAATTATTATGAAATGTGAAAAAATATGCGATTTACTGCTTTAGAATTTGAAGGTCCATCTTTTTCTTGTCGAAACTCTCGATGAAGTCATCATACTTTTTATTTGTGATGAATGAAGGCATCATCAGGGTTCGGGGTGGGCAGCAGCATATAGAGTTAGTGTCATCAACTGTTGGATTTTCTTTATTTCCTAAGTTCCTTCTAGCATTGGATCGCCTTTCCACGTTTGTTTGAAGATTCGTTTCATCTTTTATTTCTTGGACATCTTCCTGGTATCTCCTGAGCTCTTCTCCTTTCATAACACCACGAAGTTTATAGAAATCGGCCACAGCTTCGTTGATTTTAAAGTCCAAAATGCATTCTGAAAGGAAACAATTAAGGAAAATATTTATTGACCACTTTCACTAAGTACACTACATGGTAACATTATGTAAAGGGTACACAATAGAGTAGGCAAATCAACTATTTTTTAAGCCCATATCTATGTGTAACAGAAAATGCATCACTTATAACGTTACCTACATATTGCCAAAGGCAAAAATACTACGATATACGATATTTACGTATATACCTTTATTCGGAGGACACTTGCATTCGAAGTTCGGCGATTTGACGGGCATAGTTTGATGTCTTCTAAAGAAGTATTCAATCGGTTGTTGGGGTAAACTCCATGACCATTTGTCCCAGGGAAGACGATCGTTATTTCCCAATCCTTTGTCCAGGACCGCTAGCGACAACACTATCAATACCTATAAATTAATGGAATTAATTGAAGTTTGGTGCTTCAAACAAAATATTTGAGAAATGGGTATCTAGCGAAGTAATTGTACATCAGATCTGCGTAAGATTTTCAAATAATGATCAGGGGGGTTAAAAAGGCCACATCGAGGCAATTAATCTAAAAAAAGCAATATTGCAAATTGACATTTGCGCATATAAAACTAAGTGTGCATTGCAAACAATCATTCTTTGAAAATCTTACGCAGACCCCCAGAGATGTTAAAAAGGCCACATCGAAGCAATGCATCTAAAAAAGCAATATTGCTATTTGACATTTCTTGACATTGCGCGCCTACTTTTATATGCGCAAATATCAAATTGCAATATTGTTTTTTAGATGAATTGCTTGTAAGCTTTTTAGCCCCTCTGATCTTAAATCCATTCCGCTCAATTACTCTTTTTTTTCAGTCTGTTCATGTTAGTCTATTCAGTGTATTGTCGCTCTTTAAAGTCAGATGCTTTGGTACGTACGCACCAACGACCTCCACTACAGCCGATTTGCAGCCCGCCGCTTCTACGCGAAAGATTATGGTAGCCACAAACCATTGAATGTTAAAATTTAATACCGTCTACCTAATCTATCGTACATTGGGAAACCAATAGATACTTAAGCAGTATCTACTATTAGTTAGGTATTGTCTTTTTTTAGTATATTATATATTAATCTAAACTTAAAAATGGCCGGCGAAATAATACAGATACTCGTAGAATGTGCATCTAACAAACCATTGGTTGTTATTTTGTTGGGGTGGGTATAATATTATACAGTATTAAATAATTTAATTCCGAGTGACAAGTTCATCTTTAGTGATATCGTATTTAATTAAATAAGATTCATATAAATAAGATTAGTTTAAGTACACTGCAAAAATAAAAATAGTGTTAGGTCAATTTTAAAGTTAAGTCCAAGCTCTCTGCATTTTCCATAGGTTCAGGGTACTCTAATTTTACAGGTTCCTGGGTGATTGGGATATCTGAAGGTGGTTGTTTTTCTTCTTCATCGTGTATGTGACCAGAGGTGATTAGTTCATGAGAATACGAAAGCAGATCGGACTGCTTCAATGACGATTCTGTTACTTCTCTTGCATCTTCTCCAGAGACAATATTTTGACCAGTCGTCGAAGAAACGTCTTCGTTGACATTTATATCTATTTGTGTTAAATTTGAGTGATCATTCGCAATGATATCAGATTTGTCATCTGATTCTCTTTGTTTATTTTGACTTCCATTCCTTCTATAACGACGTAAATTTTTATGTTTTGTTCGTACTCTCCGAATTTTTTGAATCTCGGACTTAGATTTTCTCATCGTAAAAGGCAATGTAATATTATTGGTAAAACGGAATCTTTTCGGTTTGATAATACGCAGATGTGAAAAGCGTGGCAGCCAATTTCTTATTATATTGATGTGTGTCGTTGGCGGTAGTTTTATATCATTAACCTTATGATTTGTGTGCGTTGATAGACGTTGAGCTTGGGCTGTATACATTTCAGGTGTGGTTCTGAGTTTCTTTTTACAAATACCGAATATAGCCGGACATATTTTTTTAGTTGTTGTAAGTTTTGCTGTCGTGGTCGCCATCGTTGTTGTTGTTGTTGTTGAGGGACATGTTATATTTCTAACCATTTCTACCAAATCTAACTTCAAGTCCAGATTCATCAGTTGTGCAGTTGTAGTAATTTCTGTTGTTGTCTTCGGTTTAAACGGAGCGTTGGGATATTTACTAACCAGTTTTTCATAGTCTTTTACATACTGTAATTTGTATTGTTCTTTGGCTTTATTACCTAGATAAATAGGGAACTTTATCATCATTCTTTCGTTCTCAGGGTTCTTGCATCCGCCTTCGCACAGCCTATAAGGCGCAGTGAACAATAGATATTCAGGTCTTTCCTTCCTCGCTAAAATGTAAATTTACACTATTGACATACAACTTGGTAAGAACAAATCTTAACGGTTTCCCTATTTATTCTGGTTTTAGGTCAAAAGTAATTATACTTAATAATACTTACTTTGTCCATTGATTAATTGTTTAATGAACAATTCTCCGTCTGTGGCGTCGCGAGCGCCGTCAGCTGGTGCGCTATCTACTAAATCTCCTAAAATAATTAGAAACAAGCTAAATACTACGAATTCATAATTATTAAAATGCATAATAGCCTTAATTTTCTCAACAAATAGTGCTTATTTTTTATCACTTCAGAAGGATAGTTTTCAATGTATGTACTCTTACCCCAAGTTGTATACCTATAAACGTGTTAATCAAACTATTTTGAAGTAAAACTAATGTAATATTTTTTTTATGGGTTGTTGCAAATTGTGTTGCAACAACATTGCGGTTGATGTCCATAGTCGGTACTTACCATAAAATATTTTATTTACTTCGTACTTCAATTTTATTATTACCAGTTACCTATGCTTGAGAGAAAAAGTCTGTTAAATTGGATTCTGTGTAAAAGATAATGAATGAAAAAAGCGCTCTCAATCTTAATAATAATGCTTTTAGCGTTGTAGTTTTTTATTGTCACTCATATTACCGTCAACATCTTCCTGGCGGCGAATTGTAGGAATATTTATGTACATCAATTAATAACTGTCACAGATTCCAAACTATTTCCAATTGGCGAAAGAGTCCGAGACAATTGTTCCTCTGAGCGGGTAACAAAAATAGCCGACCAAGACCAGGCCTACAGTCAAGAATGTTAATAAATATATCATGTCTTATAACAAACATAACTCATGTGTTTTCAGTATTGTGCAAGAGTTACGAGAATTGTCTCAAACCATTTGT
The DNA here is from genome assembly GCF_024362695.1 of Pectinophora gossypiella. NCBI lineage: Eukaryota > Metazoa > Arthropoda > Insecta > Lepidoptera > Gelechiidae > Pectinophora > Pectinophora gossypiella. The sequence continues at coordinate 8,703,227 of NC_065433.1, forward strand.
TAAATCACTGAAGGCCGCAGACAGTTGGTGTGGCTACTCTACGTTTTCCTGTTTATATAATCTGTGCCATCATTCGCTTTGTTGACCAATTACGCGGATTACATTGCCAAATTATTATATTTAGTCGCGTGGCTTAATCAATAATACTGTTGTTTCTGTTAATGCATCGTTTATTATAAATGTGTAACATTTTCATAAACCATTTTTTTGTCGCTTCACTTAAACTGATATTCACTTTGTATATGCTAGTTGTTCAAGGGGAAGATGGAAATAAAAAAAAACAATTTTATCTCTCTAGTCGTTGTATACGTTACATACCAGGAGAATAATGTGTCAATCTCGGCCTCCGTGGTCCAGTGGTTGAGCGTTGGGCTCACGATCCGGAGGTCCTGGGTTCGATTCCCCGTGGGGACATATCACAAAAATTACTTTGTGGTCCCTAGTTTGGTTAGGACATTATAGGCTGATCACCTAATTGGCCGAAAGTAAGACGATCCGTGCTTCGGAAGGCACGTTAAGCCGTTGGTCCCGATTACTACCTTACTGATGTAAGTATGTAGTCGTTATATGAGTCACGTCAGGGGCCTTTGGCGGCTCAATAGTAACCCTGACACCAGGGTTGATGAGGATGAGGTTGGTGATTCACCTCACAACCCACACGATAGAAGAAGAATGTGTCAATTAATGGAAATCCTGAACATGTCTGCGTAACGGTCAAGGTTACTTGGCTAATATTATGCTTGGGGTGGATTCTAAAAAGGAATGAAAACCTATAGAGTATGACATGGTTTCAATCTAAAGACTGTTCAGGGCACAAGCTAATGTTAGTTGTTATAAATATATCTCAAGAGACAGAAAATAATATAGAAATGAAAGGGTGTATATTATTAATATTTACTTATCTAAATATGTTTTCTTAACAAATGTCATAATAACAATTTGATATCAAATAACAAATCAATCAAACCAAGCAAAATAACTTCGTAGGGTCAGATGCGGCCGATGTACCTTTAAATTAGCGAGTTCTGCCAAAAGATACCGATTATTCGGTCAATGAATGAATAATTGATGGGACTTATTGACTGAATAGAAGCTGATTGGTGATGGACCGTCTACCATCAGTAGCTTATTCATTGACAATTCTTTATCGATCAGCATACATAATAATAATAAATACTGTTTATTAACGATCCAATGTGTTGAGTACTTGTATTGAACTGATCTCAAATTATGTAGTATTTTTGGAAGGTCTATTAATATAACTAATAGGTTCATTGCACTCGCTGTTTTCAGAAATGCTAATGGTTTAACGAGTTTCAACGAATATAAAAAAAAAACCTAAATTGGTTTGTTCGCTTAATCATCAATTAGTACCGAGTGCATGTCGCGGCGTTGCAACAGGCGTGTCGCAAGCTGCCTCTTCTATTCTTGTTCAAGTCTATCCAATCGATGTCTAGGCTCCCTTGGTCATTGTAACATTTAATTATCTTCAATTTGGCCGATTGCCTGCTTTACCTGCTAGGTAGCCCAAGCTGTTGGCCGCCACCCAAGCGATTATATTCACTGAACTGTCAAAGATAAGTTATTTTAGATATCTCGACATTGAAATTTTAGCCCGCTGGCGATGAGAGGATGTGTCGCGTCAGGCGGCGCGCGAGGCGCGGCCCGCGGCTGCGGTGTGACACGCGCTTTGAATTAACCGACGTTTTACTCATAATGTTTGTAGTTTGTAAAACTGTCATCTTTTGAAATTTATGATCTGAAACATTATTTAGGCACGTAAATGAAGCGTTACACAGAAGATCACTGGCCAGTATTTCTGGCTGCTAGCTACAAAAGAAAATTAATAGTCAGTTTTCTATTACCTATTCCATTTAAATAATAAATGTAATTTGATTGCTGTGTTTTAATTGATTTCATTGTGATTATGATGTTTGGCAGGGTGCGAGATCCGACTCAACTGTTTATCTGTTCATCAAAGCGCTGCATTAGATGGCGACTATAGATGGGGATTATAGGGCGACTCAGTTCATTATTCACAAATCATTTTTGTTAATAAATTCCCCCTCGTAGATATTTCTGTCAAAGTTAATAAGGGCCATTTATTTTGGTATTTAATCTTAAATATTAACGTATTTACAAGTAAATTGGAGCAATTACCGAAGATTATTCATGTACATAATTGATGGTAATCTCTATCGTCTCTATTAAGGATATTAAAAATAAAGGCTGCCCTGGTAGCAGTAGGTACTTACTTATACATAGATATTGCTGAAATATTTTGATAATATAATACACTTACATGTAGAATAATTATATTCAGGGTGAATTCGTTATGCCTAACATAATTTATTTATATAAAAATCAGTCAAGTAAATAATGTTGAGAGAATTTTTAATATAATAATATACTCAGGACTCTGCGAAAAGTAATATTCCAGTGTAGATAATAAGAATATGAAAGTAGATATTCCATAAAAAATATTGCAGATTGTATCCCTTTTCTGGGGTGATTATCTAAGTGTGTTAGGTTAGTGTGTCAAATTGTGTTGTGCTGCAGCAACGCGGCTATGTTGAAGATGGTACATATAATAATAACTAAATGTTTACATTAAAGAACTGTTCTTTATTCTTTAATGTTTATTACCTCACATCTAGTTCAAAATCTCCTACATCACATCGCATTGCGGTGTTGATACGATCTCGCTTTGCGTCATACGTGGATCATGCGGATTTGAATTTTGGGAAAATTGAGAAAATAACATCGATTAAATTTTCATCTTTAAATAAGAACAATTTCTGTCAATATGGCATGAATTTTCAATAATATTAGATAAGCTCCTCAAAGTTAGATTATTAAACGCAAGCAAGGTATTAAATAAAACTATAAAATAGTTAACTTAAGAGTTTATTGTCTTACCCAATTAGGACATTAAAAAAGGAATGCGGACGGCTCTGGATCGGCCGAGCTGAGCGCGCGGGCCAGGCTGGGCGGCATCACACCAACGAAATCCTGTAACAGGCACAGCAAGGTCACGTCGGAGACCGGAGCGGGTCCGCGAAGCCAGGTCAAGCAGGGTGTTAGAGCGAAGCTAGATGGAGACGGTGTTAAACCCAAGCCTGGAATACTTCCTCGAGATTAAGGACTTGCTGTGGTAACGGTGGAAGCGTGCGCCGGTGGAGATGTGGTGCAGCAGGTTGGAGTCTTGGTTGCGAATGGAGCGCTGCGAGGAGGAGTTGGCGAGGTAGGTGCGCAGCGCGCGCTCGCCCCACGTTTGCGCACGCGGCTTCTCCGCCGGCAGGCCCTTGTTCCGTCGGTCCAGGTAATTGATCACGTCGTCGTAGTAGTTGCACCGGTACCGGTACAGGTAGTTGTACTGCAGGAATTTAGGCCTGCAATACATACCAATGTACGCTTTATTACCATATCAGCGGTGGTTACATTTGCTCCGCAAGTAAATTAGGAAGTAGCTTATTAGTCTATTGTATACGCAAGTGTTTATTCGCCGTAGCAAAACTTACCTGACCCAATGTTTGAAGACGAGTTTTTGGGGCTCTGTTCCTTTGACAATGGCCTCGGGCTCGGGGGGCTCGGCCGCCTCGGCCTCGGCGGGGGCGGCTTCGGCAGCCTCGGGCGCTGGCTCGGGCTCGGCGGGCGCGGGGACGTCCTCTTCTATCACGTCATCCCACATCTTGAATAGGGGTGATCTAAGATCAGAAACCACTGGGTTATTTATAACCGACACGACACAAAATATTCACACTTGAACTTGAGAGAGCACTAGTGGACGGGTCACGCCGCGGCAGCACTGACCTAACTGGGTTTGGAGAAGCGTGTGGAGCGGATGATCGTTCGTGTGCGACTGGTGCCGCGTCCCCCGGGTGCGCCAGCAGCCTCCCGATTTATCTCTTTTCGACCCCACCTAGCTGTCGCAAGCGCTACTATGTTAGCGGAGCTGCCAATGATGTTCTGTCAATGCGTTGACCATGCATCTCATCTGCGAATTCCTCTCCGTTTCCAAATGCAGTGCCAAGTTGTACATTTTTTTTGACGGGGAAGATCGTTAATTGTTCAATTATTTTTACTATTTGTTTTAAAGTTTACTAGTGACACATTAGGTAGTGCAATCTAAATTGCTTGTCGATGTATCACTTGGAGGTCAACGAATAATCTATATTAGTCACTGTACTTTAGTTGAACGTAAATTTTAAATGATAAATGTATCGAAAGCGTGTTAATGTTTATGTGATCGTATAATCTGTAGATAAGTTAAGTCAAGAATCGAGTTGTTTATCACCATCGGTCATTACAAGACGATAATAGAATTAAAAATATAAGTCCGTGAAAGTAGTACACGTAGGAAATAATGGAATAGCGCCAGGTTGGAGATGTAGTAAAAATAATATTTCTCTAATTTTATTGTCCGGGGACACAACAATGTTCCGGGATGCACATCAGTATTTAAAATTATGATGATAATAACGATGTTGGCGTTGAATAACGTAACGTAAACTAAAGTCACTCACTGTACCTTGGCGTGCTGATAATTATCTTGGGTGCAGTGCAGAAGTAAACTTGGGGCTAAAATCATTAGCCTACATTAATCCATGTCGACGAAGCAAGCTCCTCGCTTGTTGGAGATTTTAACATGCAGGCCTTTGAAACTGTCTCGGAGACGTACGTTTTTTCACTATTTTTCCACCGTCACATTCGTATTGAAATCGTATTGAAACCCGTACATGCAGTGTTGTGAGAAAAACTTAATCAGAGTTCACTTTGCGAGATTCGAATGGTGGATTTTATAGAATGCGAGATAGGACTGGGCCATCGTGCCTTTCCAAGTCGTAATTACTTAATGAAAGGGTTTTATCCACATTCGTAATTTATGTTCATGCATGCATCGGTTCCAAGCGGACCCCAGTGCTCACCCCTGGGCAGTGGATATTCACATGATATTTCCTTAGACCTAATTTTCCTCGTTGGCCGCGTAAGTAAGTTTTAACTGTAAGTACATGTGTCCGCCGCCCACATGGGTCACCAGGGCTAACATGCGCAAGGTGATAAAATTATAGATTAAATAAATTTTGTTGAAATCGATAAGTTTGTTTTTTCTCTAACATGCGTGTCACGTGATTTTGTTCGTATTTTGACAGAACAACATGAGTTATTTAGGTTCACATATTAGCATCAATTGACAAAACGACATACCTAATAAAATTGGGTAGTTTCCTAGGTCAAAGATAAATTATGAAATTTTGATTAAGTACTAAATAAAGACAAATCTAAGAGTGAAAAAAAAAAGAGTTCTTTTCTATTTCACTTGTTTATGAATTTTAATAAAGGGAAATGTAATAATAAGAGCAACATTTTGTTACTTTCTTCTACATACATACATACATAAACTCACGCCCGTAATCCCAAATGGGGTGGGCAGAGCCACAAGTAATCAAAGACAACTTGCAGCCACTGTTGATACGAAGTCCTAAGATGGATATGATGAACTTAATGGTGATAAGGGATCAGCCTATCGCCTATAACATTAGTCCATTATGTTAGAGGAAGCAATCCCTCTGTCGGTTTTTACGACATGCCCGGGAAGACAAGCAGCTGAACGTGTTCTATGTTTTTTATTTGCTCCCAGAACAGCATAGAAGCACTTTCTTCTATGACGTCACTAATGAATTCACGTAATTTGGTGTTTTGACGTTTCGTAAAACGTAGCTGATTTAACTAGCTGGAAGCTACCCTATTATATCGTCAGATACGATAATATGACCGTGACAACATTTTACCACGTTGCTCATGTTAGCTCTACCGGTTTTCGGCCCGGTTACGTCCGGTTTTGGGGGTTTTATCATTACTTTATGTTTATGTATCAACTATATGTCCAAGGGTTACCCACAGATCTTAGGTAACCTAAGCACGTGCGGTTCTAGATTATAAATAGCGCGCAAAAGATTTTAATCCACAAAATAACACACTCGCATAAAAAAATATTATGAGCTTGTACGTAGGTGTCACCGTTCTAAAAATTGAGAAACAATTAAAAAAAAAAACGTTGTTAAAGCATTTTTCTTATCATGGACTTAACTTTTTACTCTCTGTTCTGTTTATTTCTTAATAAATCCTCTATAATCCGGTAACCTGCTACACGGGTCAAAAGTTGAAGACCGATAAAGGTCGTACAGAGAGTGTAGGCGTAATAATTAATACGCTACGAAACCCTTTAAAAAAGCACTCTCTGTACCGGAAATACTGTTTCTTTTTCAGAAAGGTGACAGAGCATGATGCAATAGGGAAGTTTCCAACTAGTCAAATCAGTTACTTTTTACTAAACGTCATCATCTCCCTAGCAGTATCCCGTTTTTATCAGGGTCCGCTTACCTAACCTAAAGATTTGACAGGTCCGGTTTTTCACAGACGCGACTGCCTGTCTGACCTTCCAACGCGTGAAGGGAAAACCAGCCCAATACAGGTTAGGTCACATACCTCCGAAAATGCATTTCTCAGGAATGTGGGTTTCCTCACGATGTTTTCCTTCACCGCTGAGCACGTGATAATTGTTTTTGATCCAAACATGAATTTGAAAACAAATTCGACAATCATTGGTCATAGGCCTAAGCCTGTGCCAGATTAGAAACTGCGATCTCAAAGTGAGAGGCAAGCATTCTACCAACTGGGCAACCACGGCTTTTCTTTTTACTAAACGTGTAAACACGAAATTTCTATGTAATTTGTATGAAAAAGCAACCTGTGACGTCACAGAAAAACGCGACAAAATGTCGCACTAAGTATTTTTGTTTATTAAAATTCATAAATAAGTTATATGGAAAAAAAGAAAGATCTGTCTTTTTTAGTAATAAAAATTTCATTATTTATCTGTGACCTAGGAAACTACCCAATTATGTAAGATAAAATATATCTATACAAAAGCCCAAGCCTATTTCCCAAAAGGATAGGCAGAGGCCGCCTGTAGTGCTCTGGTCCTGTTGACGTTTTTTTATGTCGTTACAATTGCCATCCCTTTCACATTTTCCCATTAATGAGGGATGTAAAGACTTGCTTTCGTTGAACCTTTTATTTCATGAATAACAGACATTTAATGAGCAACTTTTATCTTTGTTTTTGGGTATAAATTATGACCCCTGTTACTACACTCAAGCACAACACATCTTCTAACCATTATTATTATGATCAAAATAAACTGAAGTATAATCTGTTCCAAATATCAAGATATTTTAATGATTTATGCTTCGGCGGTTACATTATATTTATGAATAATTGATATGAATAAGTAATTGGAGCTAATTCCTGTAAGAATACACCATCTAATTTTATTGTAAGTTTTCTTATCTGCCGAAAAGAAAAGGGACGGATGTTTGATAGCTGTTAATTTTTAAATGAATTATAATATTGAATGAACCAATAATACGAATAAACCTATGGGTACTTAACTCGCTGGTGTGCAACCCGTTTGACGTGTGCTGTCAACTTAATTCTGTCGGGTTATTGGTCAATGTGAAATTTTTAGATGGTCGTTTTACATTTCTGCCTAAAACTGCCTATTTCCCCATTCCTTTCCTTTTCGGCGTATAAGACAATGACAGGTATAACTTGAAATAAAATTAGATGGTGTCTTTAGCGCTATTCATCATCATCAGCTGTACGGCATAGGCCTCCCCCAAGGATCTCCACGACGACCGGTCCTGCGCTTCACCAGATCGTCGCGTCGGTCCACCTTGTAGCGGGCCTACCCAGCGTCGTCCGACACGTGGTCGCCATTCTAGAACCTAGCGCTATTAAACTACTACAAAGTATAGGTAAACATAAATACTAATGAGACAACCAGCTCAGCATGACAGGAGATTTGTGTAAGAGGAACGTGTCTTTATACATTTACTAATTTGTTTATTTTCCTTGCCAAAATGTGATTATAATCCCCACCAATATATTGCACTACAAATTTACTACAAATACATTCCGTATATAAATAAGCTTATAATTTATTGCAAACGTTTGTTATATTAGTTAATTAGTTGATTGCTACCTGTCGCGTCGTCATAGTAAAGTAGTAGATAGATTCTTGATAGATAATGGAAGGTAACGATATTTAAGCTAATAAAAATTCTAAAGTACGCTGTCACATTTTCACGCTTTTTAAACCACTTAATCGATTTAGATGTAATGGTATGATATTTTGAGACCCAGGAAAGATAATTTTTATCCCTTAAGAATAACACGACATGGAATAACCGAAGTTACAACGTGGAAGTCCTTCACCCATACAAAAACGGCCATTACTACGGACCAAAAAATGCAAATACAAGTCATGATGCGTGGTCGTAGAATACGACTACGTTCGTCGTAGTGATTGACTACGCGACGTCGTGAAAATGCATGGCCTGACACAAAATTTTGTATAGTAAATGCATTGTGCTTTGTTAGTGCTACGCCACGTTGCTGTTTCGTGTACACGCATTTTGATCCTGAGCGGTATGTAGGTATTCAGAACTGGCGGGGAAACAGGAATTACTCTAACTCGTAACAGAAAATGTGGTGCATTGACAATGGCAAACGAGTTATGTTTAAATATTACTTACGTATCTGATTTCTGTACGAGGAAGGGGGGGGAGGGGTATGTCTGTAATATAATACGGCCTTTGTGGTCCAGTGGTGAGTTAGTACATCACATGATTGTCCGATTTAAGATGATCCGTGCACTTATATTTTTTAAGTCTGCATACTTATATTATTATGAAAGATTCACGGCGAATTAGCGTTTCTGCACTGTAATGACTTTCCCCTCCTCCTTTGGCAGTCGGAAAAAAGAGTCTATAATAGCAATCAGTTCTTCTGAATGCGTTATTATTATTTGTCACCTTTTATTCATTCGCGTGTCAGTATGAGCTCAGTGAAACATTAAATAAATACAGTGATTTATTTTACAAATTAATAACACGCCAGTGATTATATTTAAAGAGATGCAATTAAAATTAAATCAGGCGGAGATGGTATGCGGAGTCTAGTAATTAGTTGTAATTATAGCAACAAGTAAGTAGACTCGACTTTAGATAAACTATCGCTAATTAATTAACTACACGCTTGAGAAAATTGCTGTTTATTTAAGTACTAATTGTTTATTATCTAAGTCGATTCTTCTAGAAAAGAATGAAAGTTTACAGGAAGTGTTTACCTTCAGGTGTGATTGGTGGGCAGAAATAAAACAATTGAGTGATGTGCTTATAGGTGATGTGTAATTAATTTGGAAAATGATCTATGAATATCTACAAACTCAATATAATAATATAAATAATAATAGTCTTCTTCTATTGCGTGGATTGTGAGGTGAATTACCAACCTCATCAACCCTGGTGTCAGGGTTTTTGTCGAGCCGCCAAAGGCCCCTCACATGGTTCATGTAACGACTACTTACTTACATCAGTAAGTAGTAACCGGGACCAATGGCTTAAAGTTCCTTCCGAAGCACGGATCATCTTACTTTTTGGACAATCAGATGATCAGCTTGTAATGTCCTAACCAAACTACGGATCACAAAGTGATTTTTGTGGTGTCCCTACCGGGATTCGACCTCCGGATCAAGAGCCCATAGCCCAACCACTGGAGCACGGAGGCCGTTAATAATAATAGTGTAAGTCACGGAATAGAAGAAAGAGGTGTAAGTAGTAAAGTAATGTCGTCTATTGTAGTCTGTCTATTTCTCTTTTGTTTTCTATTTTTGTAATTCCAGTGTGTGCCATGAAGTATTTCTTATATTATGATATGCTCAATCATCCTACTTAATGTCTCGTTCACACAATCGGCATTGTTCTCGCCGATCATCGGCCACGAACGCTTGCGAACGGGTTTGACCGTGCTCGCCCGCGACCGTCTATAATCGCGGATAGTGTGGAGGAGGCATAAAGTAGAGTATGCATTATAAAATAAAACTTTCGGTAGTTCATGTACTTACTCTAAAAATATTGGCATCAATTTATAATGCCACTCAGACGTCGACGCCGATTAACTGAGAATCCGCAGCATAGGGTGAAAAACATAATTTCATTTTTCAATATCAGAGGCTGTGACACTTCAAGTAGTATTTTTATTTATTTTGTGTTTTTTTTTATTAAAATCCATAGCGCTAAGTGCTCTGATTTTAAAGATTCCCTATTTGTTAGCTTTTATAACTATTGTTGACGTTTACGGCAGATAACTGACAAATATTTATTTCTGAACATGCATGGAACTAAAGTATACCTACCATAACTCTTCTTCTCCCGTGTGAAGTCAATGACAGATTTCATCAACATGGGGCCTGTTTAATAAAACTTGCAACTGTAAATTACAATGACAATTTGATGTATGGTTCTATGAACCATTATTATTGCCGATGAGAAGGGGATCCCTTGGAGTGCCCAACCCTGGTATTGGTATGGGCTATTGTTGAGCCGCCAAAGGCTCCTCACATGGCTCATGTAACGACTACTTACTTACATCAGTAAGTAGTAACCGGGACCAACGGCTTAAAGTGCCTTCCGAAGCACGGATCATCTTACTTTTTGGACAATCGGGTGATCAGCTTGTAATATAGTGATATTAAAAGTAACAAACAACAAGTTGTTTCGTGATTATTTGTGGTTCTTCATCCCGTTAAGGACATGAGCCGCATGAATTTATGTTTTATAACTACGCCACTTGGAAAAGAAAACATTTCATAAACCTTAAAGCATGCGAAATGTTTCAGGTAAACAACAGCTGTAACGATATAATTATTTGGCCGTTGATTGCAGGCAATACAGTGAGTATAAATATATTCTGTGATGTTAGCATCCAAATACGGATATTTTGGTGATCGTCACATGATCACCGTCATTGCAGACGCTATAATTAACGCAGGGCGGCTGATCAATCAATACTCCGGCAGCTAGCATCATAACATGACGGACATTCATTTACTACGTGAGTGCATGGTAATATAAAAATAAAATTTGGCAGTGCACGATAGAAAAACAGGTATTTAGATCGATTTGACGACGGGAACTGTCGTTGGAGAGATTTGTAGAATTCGGAGCGTTGATAATTTGTATTGTCTAACAAATGCTATGACGAGACATAGTTGGTCTTAATATCATTTAAATAGCGTTCATTCCGTTTTTATATTAAAGTCCGCTTATACCCAATGGCATCCTGAGGGCATTATCAGATAAGCCAGATTGCCATATTTGTAGGCACTGGAATGCAATCGTCGTGGCCTTTAAAATTTTCTTGTGTCGTGCTTCTACATGTCTGTGTGTAATGTAATTGTATTGTCTGTATAGTATATGTGATTCAACTTATTATGGGCATCGCCCATTGACAAGTCCGGTTCTTTAGTCTTCCAACCGAAGAGAAAACCAGCCTAATTACCTAATTCTTACTTCATCTAACCAGTGTGTACTTAATAAATACTAACAGAGACGGAATCGTCTTATTTATATAATAAAACTTATTTATATAGAAGATTATATAATAATCAACAAAGTCTTCACCGGAAATGAGCCCAGGACCTCCAGAGCTGAGGTTGTATTACACAGTATAGGAGAACCCCCCCCCCCAGTTATCTCTATCGGAACATATTATTTTGCATAGCCTAGGGAAGTGAAAACAAAATTCCATCTGCCTAGGGCAGTATAGGGTTCAAAGTGTAATAAGGGGTTGCCGGGAACCCCAGCGGGTCAGATCCTGTTGCGTTCATAATGGACTCAGGTATTAATTAATAAACGAGTATAACTTACCAATCAGTCTGAATTTGATAGTTTAGAAAATGAACTTGTAAAAAAATATAGAAGATTTTAAAAGAATAGAAAGCAATTTTACGTTTATAAAATTTGAATCGGAGCATGTAAGATCTTTGATACAGATAAGTAATCGTAGTAAATAGTGTGTAGTAGTAAGTAGTAGTTGTATATACTTTTCATAAATCACGCCATCTTTTCTAGTACATATATGAGATGAAAAAAGTTTCTCCAGTCAAAGATATTCTCAGGTATTAGAATGTTTATTTTCCCTCATTTGCTATAAACTATAGGCAATATTTTTTCCAACTAGTTACGGATTACGCATAATCCTGAGGATTACTTTTTTTTATTTTTACAAAACGGAAAAATGTTTAGCCCGATTGGCGGTCTCGTGAGGTCATAAACCAAGTCCTCGTTCCTTCTTCAGAAGTCTTTTAACTTTTGGCGTTTTAAAACTTCAAAACTTGAGAAACTAAAACTTATACCAAGATGTTTAGTAATTGGATTCAGTTGAAGCAGTAAGTATCATCTGTTATAGAGAAAAGCACAAGAATAGGGTACCCGAGTAAGCTTTTTACTGACAAAGCTAGGTCTGGGTTGTCAGATGACATATTAGGCTAGATAGCCTAATAATATGAAAGTTTAATTTAAATTCGTAAATCACATGAATAGAAAAAAATAATAACCTATTTTAGAAATAAGTATTTAAGAAAATAAACATAAATGTATGTATACCATATCTTTAGCCTAGGAAATCTCTGTTCTATTTTTAAATTTGAAAATAGAATGAACCTTCCAAAACGGTCACATGCAAACTCCTCCAAGAAGTTCGCATATGGCAACTCCATACAGTACTGATGGCATACCTCTCAAAGAACCATCACTACCAGGCTTAAAGCATCACGGGCCTCGGTGGTCAGTTGCTGGTTGAGGCTACCAGAGGTCCTTTATTTTAAAGCAAATAGAATAAAATAAGCAAACAAAAAATACAAAAACCAACAATAAAATAAACTAAAAAAGAATAAAATATTCAAACAGAGAAAAATATTATCTTCCGTTCTGTATCGTCGCGTCGGGCGTGTCTTTCAATTTGTCAATTTAGAAGTCTTCTCTGTCCTTAATAACTTACGTTATTATGTTGCTGTCACTTAGACACACTACGAGTATTAAATGTGTTCGATATTAAAAATATACTATCAACTGCATTATTCGATTATAGTCCGGATTGGCAGCTTCCATTTTAAGCCTGTTTCACAGACAAAGTAAATTCTTGATGACATTTTTAAAAGCAAAATGTAGGGCTACATACAACTCTTTGATATAAAGTAAACAAGATGAGTAATTTCAGACTTTGTTCGTTATTTTATTTCATTTGTTTTTATTTTACAGTACTTTGTCTATGACAGTCTACTTCAATAAAAAAAAATACCTCCTACTAGCTTTTCTTACAGTGTTTACCAAAAAAATAAATTTTACTTTTATAATTACTTAAGTATTTTAGTGCCTACAAAAAAGAGTACTTATAACAAAATTGCATTTAAAAATATTTTTACGACTTATTGCTTTCCCTAGTTTATTAAACACGCCTTTTAAAAAAGGTACTTACACGTATAAGTTGATATACGTTCGTAAAAATAAAGAATTAATGGTAAATATTTTATTAATTTTGAAAACCATTTTAAATAAAGTCCGAAGTAGTCAATACTTTTCATTTCCATATATTTTCACTTCGATTTTCTAGAAATGCGGCTCTTAGGTTTGGTTATCACGATAGGAGAAAAAATAAACGTAAAACTCCTTTGAGGTATAGAGGATATAGGGCCAGCGAGGTGGGAAATGAAAACGTATAATAGGTAGGTACAGGTCCGTAGCTGCTGTGTTGGATGTGGTCAGGCATACGGTTTCTAGGATCCATATGGATTTCATTCATGGACATTATTATTATTATTACACTTTTCTTTCCACACAGCACACCTCATTAAAGTTAAACATTAATCGAATTAGGTTAACTAAGATTTATTAGCGCTCGTACCGTTTTCGTCGAGTGATTGTTTCACACTGACACACTCAAATAATAATTGAGTGCGTAGAGCAACTAAAAGCAGATCCAACGTTAACACCAACTTTACTAACCGTAAAAAAAATGCATTTTATTTACTACCCACAGGGTGTTAGTGACACCGTAACGAAAACTTTGAGGAAAGATTCAGACCATGATTCTGAGTTGATATGAAGTGGACTTTTCCATCGCAAATGTATGGAACTGAAAATGATTTAAAAAAACACTAAACTTTTCATGATTTTTATGACAGGAAATTCCATTTGATATCAACTCAGAACCATGGTCTGAATCATCCCATAAAGTTTTCGTTACGGTGTTACTAACACTCATACGTACCCGTAGGGGTGTAAGTGACACCGTAACGAAAACTGAAGGGGTATGATTCAGCTCAAGTTTCTGAGTTAATATCAAGTGGAATTTTCCACCGCAAAAGTATAGAATTAAAAACAATTTAAAAAACACAAAAAGTCTTGAATTTTACTTGATTTTAACTCAGACATATTTCCGCTGTATCATGCCCCTCAGTATTTCATACGATGTCACTAACATACTGTATATTTCAGATTTTGTTTTTTACAAAAGCAGTTTCTGAGTTAAGTAGGTACTTCTAAAACAGTATACTTCTTCATATGTAGCTTGTTCGATGCAGTATTATAATTTTCATTTTGTATCTATGGGCATCGCAGGCACAAAGCGCTGGAGGAGATGCCTAATTAACCGAGATAGATCGATAGCTTTGTTCAGTGAATTCGAGGGTTAATTCTGAGGATGAAATGCCAAATTAGAGGTGTTATCTTACGCACGTGGTTAGGGCGTAACACGAGTAATGTACCAATACGTTGGTACGATGTAATTGATTATTAATTATAATAATGTGGTGCAAGTTATCCTACTTGCGGTGAAAACCTACAATTTTTTTACACTTGATTCTTCCAAATCGTGCGCCCTGTTAAAATTTTGATACATATTTGTTTGACATTACATTCATTAAGATCGTTATTTGTTTTGTTTATTTTGAAAAAATCGTCGTGTAACATTCAGAAGAATTTCAGCATAATTCTAATTTGTTAACTAATAATTCGAAATCTGGATTTTTTTAATCTGAATTTCGAATTAGTAATTAGGAACATTTCATATTACATTTTTGTACCAACAGGGTAGTTACTTAAATAAATATAATACACAGGTATAATTCAATAATGTCTCTGTCAATGGGCTTAAAAAATATTCTGAATAGAACTCTCAGCGAAATACGAAGAGTAGAAACAATCCTTTTGTTTTGAAATTTTTCTCTTCAGTAACAGTAGATTTTACAAAGTAAAATTTGTTCTACATAGATACACAAGAAAATAAAAAATATAATTTAAGATTCGTTAAGTACCTTGATGCAAATAGTATTACCTACATAATTAGGTATTAACGTCGAAATAAGAATATCTGTCCTTATTAGAAAAACGATGGTTGCAAGCTGCAAAAATTCTATCCTTTATATTCCAGTCTGTTTGGGCGATTCGTTAAAGATAACCTGTCACTATCACCTGGGGGGGTTAAAGAGGCTACATTAAAGCAATTCATTTTAAAAACAGCAATATTGCTATTTGACATTTGTTTGCATTGCGTACTTACTTTTATATGCGTACGTCGTCTAAAAAAGAAACGAGACATTTTCGATAAGGAAAGTCAGGCCGAATGGCTACTTCAAAGAAAGAATAAGAATAAGAAAGGACTGACTTCGCTGGGAGTAGCGTCCTCCATGCTATATAAACCCAACTCCCCTGTTTATAGTCAATGAGACTGATCGCAAGATAAAACCATAAAAAAAAACTTTTATATGCGCAAATGTCAAATTGCAAAATTGCTTTTTTAGATGAATTGCTCCGATGTGGCTTTTTTAACAGTCGGGGGGGACTGTTTAAAGTATTGTTTGTGGGACTCCTCAGCGCTTTCCATCTGTCCGAGCAAGAAATTAATATAATTTGAGGCAAAACTACAATGAGGCACGTCAAGAAAAAAATTAACATAAGCTCACGAGTATATCTCAATTGGGGTAGTCAAAGGTACATCCATAAGCTGAGATGAATTAAGTCTCCACACCTCATTGAACTAGGATCCGTCTGAGGACAGTAATAATGATGTAATTACGTTTTAAGACTATTTTACACATGGATTACATTAAAACTGTAATACAGTTGTAATGCAGTTGTACCGCGGTTCAATTGGATTTGGATTGCAGTCGTATTGCAGCTTGATTATAGAGTTCAAATGCAGACCCTCTATAACAACTCTTAGACGTTACGTGTGGTATAAGTCCTTCACATAACTCAAGTGTGTCAATAATTCTGTTTACATTATGTAAATCTACAAATGGATTCCATAGAGGTGTGTGCATTGCATACATTGAATTTAACAGGTTTGCTGCCCCGACGTCACTTGCGTCCTATTACAAGGTTGGCTCACGACTAATTGGGACGGACATTTCGTAAATCGAGAACGCATAGCTAAGTGCATATACAGGATGTTCATTAAACAATAATACATGTACTTACATAAATTGGAACAAAAATTGTAAATTAGAATTTATTTTTAATTTACGAGAATTCATGTTGAGAGTGATGATTCTATGCAAATGGTACCTGAGGAAGTTCTTAGAAATGGCAACTAGGTGGTACTTACCTAGTACTTACTTTGAAATTATTGTGAATTCTTGTTGCGAATAATATATTATTATATCATAATACATGACGGTAGTAGAAACTCTTACAAAACTATTTAAGATATTGTTGTCGAAGTCGAACCATAGTAGCTATCTATCTATGTTGTGTGCAATAGTAGTTAAGAAGATTACATAATCAAAAAAGTGTTTATTATCAGAAATAATACAAAAAAAAGTAAGAAGGCATATGATAAGATAAGGGACATTAGAGGTAGAGGTTCAACAACTAGGCGGATTTTGATCATAATTAAAGCACATAATAACGGGTTCTTACCGCGTTTAAATGGGGATATGAGACTCCCGATATTTCGACACTGTTGCAAGTGTTGTTAAACGCGGTAAGAGCCCGTTATTATGTACTTTAATTATGATAATAACCGCGTAAACTTAAAACAATGGATTTGGATCATTTATATTGTTATAAAAGAACCGGTCCTGCGCACACGGCGCGTTACATTTGAAGTTCGTATCAGGGATATGAGCCCCAAACTTAAACCTACCGTGCGCGCGCGCGTTATTGGCCGCGTAAACCTCAAACAATGTATAGATTAGATCCTTTTGGAATGAGTATTCAAAAAAAAAAATACGTACTTGATCAAAGCACAAAATGAAAATAAAACATGCGCCCGTAGGTTGGCATCGGCTTTAGGTCAGCGGAGCGACCGAATGATTGAAGCCAAATTATTTATCAATACATTATCGTATGAACTGAATTTATTTATTCATGTTTATAAATAACTGAGGAAACTGATGTGAATCTTGCATATCAAAGAAGGTTCGAGAAAGAATTCAAACAGGTAGGGGGACGTGCTTAAATGCGTTATGAAATAGAGTGACGATGATGATGTGATCCAGCCGATTTCGGCTACGGCGACTCCTTCAACTACGACGTTCATGTGCTAAAATGTGGCTTATATAGCCAATCTTATTGAAAAAGATCCTCGCGCATAGCGGGCATGTGACCACACCGTGAAATAGAGTAAATGTAATGTGAAGAATAACATTTACTCACCTAACTTTAATAATTACCTCGTAATATAACTAGAATCGTGCTTCGGAAGGCACGTTAAGCCGTTGGTCCCGGCTGCATTAGCAGTCGTTAATAACCACTAAACCGCACTGGGCCCGCGTGGTGGTTTAACGCCCGATCTCCCTATCCATCCATAGGGAAGGCCCGTGCCCCAGCAGTGGGGACGTTATTGGGCTGATGATGATGATGATGATAAATAGAAAACTATATTTCAATGACAATCTATATTCAGAATAGAGATTATAGACAGAGAGAGATAGGCTAGCCTTGCCTTGCTGCTTGAATAATAAGGCTGTTTCGCCTCTTCGTATTATTGTCATAATTAGGTACGTTTTGTGTTTTGTACGATTAAGCTCATTCTATATTTTATTTTTACTTTTAATTACTTACTTACCTTTTTTTGACGTGACTTAGTGTAGATTTGCCGCAGATGGCATTAACTACTTGGCTGGAGAAATGGGGAGCGCTGAAGGCTCTCACCCGGTACAACGTTTAAGACAACACGATCGCGCCGCGTTTGTAATGGGCCGTCTTCATTGTCTCCTTAACAAGCGAAGTAAATTGTCCCTTAGGAATAAGGTGAAAATCTACACGACTTGCATCCGTCCGATCATGACCTATGCAGGGGTAGTTTTCGCTCATGCGAGTCCCTCTCAAATTCACCGTCTATTTTATTTTTATTTTTATTTTATTGATTATTGTCTACAGGTAATACAAAATCGTTTCATGCGGAAAGCCACGGGAGCTCCGTGGTTCCTTCGCAATGAAAATCTGCACATTGACCTAGGTCTGCCAACCATTGCCCAATGGCTCAAATTAGCTTCCAAACGTTTTTTTGATTCTGCTCCGCACCACCCAAATCCCCTGGTAGTTGCGGCTTCCGAGTACATTCCGCTTAGGGACGGTACTGAAAAGTATCGTCGTCCGAAGGACGTAATATACGATCCCGACGACCCGATTACGCTAGCCATAGAGGCAGCCAATCAGCTCGCGACACCAAACACTTCAGGTCCCCGATACCGACCCCGCCGGCGTGGTCGACGATTTCCCTCATTCAGCGCTAATCGCTATCGACCCACTAGGGTCGATTAATTCTTTCAAATATTTTTCCTCTCAGACGACGCCCTGAGCCGAGGTTCGCGCCCAACTGGGCACCCTCAGGCCTGTTGTCTTAAACGTTGTACCGGGTGAGAGCCTTTAGCGCTCCCCATTTGTCCGGCCAAGTAGTTAATGCCATCTGCGGCAAATCTACAATAAGTCACGTCAAAAAAAAAAAAGACAACAGGCCTGAGGGTGCCCAGTTGGGCGCGAACCTCAGTGCGTCGCCTGAGAGGAAAAATATTTGAAAGAATTATTCGACCCTAGTGGGTCGATAGCTATAAACGCTGATTGAGAGACTTACTTATCCTCTAATTGTGAATGTTATGTACGCCGCAATTGTCATATAAATATTAGTTAAAATACCGTTACCTATTGTTTAAATAATGTTACAATATGGTTGTACTTTAATAAATAAATAAAATATTGTTTTATATTTCTGTATACGATATATCCTTTGTGACATTAAATATATTTGTATTGCACGTATTGTCAACACGCGAGTAAACTTTACAGGTACCGGTTTTTATTTTTACGTTCATCAAAATGGATTGACTCGGAAATGTAATGAATTCTGTTTCGGGGTATCGAGTTTAATAGTAGCAGTTGCTTTGTCATTGTGATAATTAAAACTGGAAATCAAAATGCATTTCCACGAAAATGTTTGTAAACCCTTTGACGCCCAGGGTGAATTGTGTTGTTTGAAATGTAGCTGCATTGCTTTTTGTTTTTTTTTTTGGATTATCGATTCGTATCTGTAGTCACTAGATTCCTACATTCCCGGTCATATCGTAAAAACCGGCAGAGGGCTTGTATCTTATCTAACGTGAAGACTGTCACCATACCGTTCATCATCCATCTTAGAGGCCTTTATATCAAAAGTTCTCCGCGTGTGTTTAAACCTTTTTTTTTGACGTGACTTATTGTAGATTTGCCGCAGATGGCATTAACTACTTGGCCGGACAAATCGGGAGCGCTGAAGGCTCTCACTCGGTAAAACGTTTAAGACAACAGGCCTGAGGGTGCCCAGTTGGGCGCGAACCTCGGTTCAGGGCGTCGTCTGAGAGGAAAAATATTTGAAAGAATTAATCGGCGCTAGTGGGTCGATAGCGATAAGCGCTGATTGAGGGAAATCGTCGACAACGCCAGCGGGGTCGGTATCGGGGTCCTGAAGTGTTTGGTGTCGCGATCTGATTGGCTGCCCCTTTGGCATGTTTAAAGCAAATCATTATATTTTATCGCTACACTCTGTAGGTGAGTGGCGCGAGACTGGAGCTCGCTCGATAGAATTTCCAACGCATTCCTCGAGGAAACATGTCGTCTATCTAATTATCTGTAAACTAAACACGTCTACATAGTCGAGATACAACAACTTGCTACGCTTCAGGCGCTAAGCGTGAAACTCTCCTCAAATTCAACTGTTGCTTCCATACTCGCTCTGGTATTCCGGATTAAATTTTATAAAAAAATCCATTATTAAAAATTGAATTTCAAACATACGCTTTTAATAAATGTGATGTATTTATTAAACAAATAATAAATACATCACATTTATTCCATTTTTTCTGTAACTTTACATGATTTTGTAGTTATACATAGTTTTGTATATCCGCGTATATTATACTTACTACTTGTACCACTATAAGTAAGTACCTATAGAGATGATAGTAAATAATAATTATAGAATAATATTAGAGGCCAACCTACAATAACAAAAAGACAAAAAATACTGTGCATTGTGTATGCGCAATGTATTTAGTAGACACTTACGTAAAAGTTAATCTTCTTCTCTCGTGTTGGTTGTCAGGTGGATTACCAACCTCATCAACCCTGGTGTCAGGGTAAGGTTAGGTTAGCCGCCGTTATTGAGCCGCCAAAGGCCAAAGTAAGATAATCCGTACTTCGGAAGGCACGTTAACCCGTTGGTCCCGGTTACTACTTACTGATGTAAGTATGTAGTCGTTACAAGAGTCATGAACAAGTTAATTATTTTTACTAAAACGACGAAATGATTGTGTGGAGTGTGGGAATAGTACATTATGCTACAAGTGAGCCTTTTTCTTTTGCCCATTTAAGGGACAAGCTAAGATCGAAAGACCATGCTGCATAGTCTTCAAAAACAAGTGAGCTATGTTGGTCATGACTGTCGTGGCTGAATTTCGAGGCCATAATGGAGACGAGATTGTAATGACCAATACTAACGACTTTATACAAAGTATCAATATAATTTCCAAATCACAACTGTAACTTTTTGTTATATTTGTGAAATATTACAGCAATGGCGGGCCATTTTTTTTTTCTATTATCTCGTTGAATTAAGGAATGCGTGCGCAGATAGAAAATAGAAGTAATGGCACGGAGCATCAAACAGCCAAACAATAAAATATATACGTAACTGCATACATTTATTATTAGTATTTAATAATAATTTGTTTATTTTTGTAAATTATTTTCTTTATATAAGAACAATATAGTGGGAATTTTAAAAAAATAAGGGGCAATAAGTGATACTTTACGAGCAACTGTGTTAAAAATAATTTTTAGGAACTCACAAATACAAAGGTAAACTTTAAACAGTAGTAATATAAGTAATAATATGTACTTAACAACGAAGCCACCGGACTATTTTACCGGGCTTTGCCGCCTTTTAAAAGGCTTTCCTGCATGTCCCGAACCAATGAGGATGTCGGTTTTTAATATAGTTATCTCACAAGCAAAGGGTAGCACTATAATTTCCGGAAGCGGACTCCTTTGAGCATAATCACATCTGCACATGAGGCCTGGGCACCGCCAGTGCATCTAAATACTATTTACCATACGTAATTTTCAGGTTCCTGTTTAAGTAAGAAATTCTGCCTTTGTAGGTTTGTAGGCCGTCGTCTTCTGCGGTACTATCTCCTACTTATACTTATATGTTGCGGTATGCAGCGTAACGTCTGCCTAAACCGTAACGAATGTTGTCAAATATGACTTTATAACTCAAACTCAAGGACTTTTTGGCAAAACGGGAACGGGACGCTTGCTTTCTTCATTGTATAATCCAAATAATTAATAAGAAGTGATGTTTTGTGGTTAATGATCGCATTAAGATAGTCGAAAAACATTCGCGACAGTGTTATCATATCGGAATAAACAAAGTGTACCTATCTATATTCGCTTCGTGCCAACAAGCCGCTTCATAACTCGAAAGTTGAAAAAGGCCACAAAGCAATTTGACGTTTGCGCTTATAAAAGTAAGTGCGCAATGTAATCAAATGTCAAACAGCAGTACTTATTGCTTTCTTAGATGAAGTGCTTCGATGTGGCCATTTTAACCCTCCAGCTCCGAATAATTCATGGATTTTATGCATGTGTAGATACGTCAATGGATTAAAGGACCAAAAGCATTCATACTCTTTAATGTCAATAGTATTGAAATGCAACCGCTGTGGTCAAAGGGATTATTCAGCAATAGGATAATTAGAGTGATCTGGTGACCATATTGTTTCCCCGTTGTAATACCTGCACTTTGCTATAATGATAGCCATAAATCCTCTGTTCCGACCTATGTCGTGATACTGGCAACAGTAACGGCCTCCGTAGTCTAGTGGTTAGAGCGTTCTGGCTCACAATCGGGAGATTCGGGTTCGATTCCGGATGGGGGTACTGTCGAAATCACTTTGTGATGTTTTGTAATGACTCTACAGGCTTGAATCACCTGATTCTTTGAAAAAGTGAGATGATTCCGTGCTTCGGAGGGCACGTTAAGCCGTCGGTCCCAGCTATTAGCCGTAAAAACACCTTCACCAACCCGCAGTGGAGCAGCGTGGTGTGGTTTGCTCCATACCCGCTCCGGTTTAGGGGAGGCCTGTGCCCAGCAGTGGTACGTATATAGGCTGTTTATTTTATGTTAAATCGACTTCACCTGTATACAAAAAATTAGGAAATTAAATTTTGTTGAACACAGTGTCAGAATCTAAATTCTGAAGTTGGCGCAACCTGCAACTTTGAAGTAGGCTAATAACAGGATTCTTTGTTATGCCACCGACCAAATTCGACATCAACAAATTGAAAATGTTTTTCCATGCATGTTATTTCCGTCCATTCTCCATGATATTTAATTCCTGTAATGAAATAACAGTGACGAGGATTGTCAGACGCACTCATACACTGAAATTATGTAATATAAAATGAAATTAATAAGTAAGTAATTTCATTAAGTAAATTTATTGTTTATTCAGTTCAATTTGTATGGTTCATAAAAGTGCCAATTCACCTAAAAAGCAATATAATACATATTTGCGCAAATGTAATATTAATAAATGAAATGTATTTTAGTTTATTTTGTTTTTAATACTGTGTATAATATTCACATATTATGTTAACGGAAATGTATGTAATCCGTCATTGTATACAATTCCTAGGAAATGTATGTAATTCCTAAAATTGCACGGAAATTTGTGAAATAAATTATACTATACATTACACATTTCCTAGGAAATCTATACATTTCCTAAATAGTATCGGAATTGTACACATTTCCTAGGATTTGTTTACAATTCCTTGATTTCATACATTTCCGGTAACAATTATATAATAATAGGCGAAGTACAATGGATTAGTTTGATATATTTTTTATTTATTTAACGTGTGGCATCGTGTTGCTTTGTTACCTACTTATAAATATTTTCGAATTCGAACGGGGGGGGGGGGGGGGGGCAATATTGCTTTTTGACATTTGTTAGCATTGCGCACTTACTCTTATAAATATGCGCAAATGTCAAATTGGAATAATGCTTTTTAGATGAATTGCTTTCATGTAGCCTTTTTAACCCCTCAGTACTTAGCTAGACCAATTTTGTATAAGCCGGCGCTCTCTACCGGCCTTGGAGTGACTTCAGTTAGTTGCTAGTCGATTCAGAAATACACACACAACAAACACTTGAAAGATCTTTCTCTTAAAACGCAGTGAGTCCGATAGATGGCGTTCCTGCGTAATAGTTGTGTTACTCCTTACCAATGTTATTTATTATTTTATGCCGATGTTCTGACCGGAGCATTTGGGGAATCTAAGGAGTCAAGGAGTTGGGGAATCTGCCTCAAAACGTCCAGTTATCATAAAATAAAACGCGTAGATCAGTGTTCTGGATATTAAAGATCGAGTGAATAGGTAGGTATTCAACAGATAAACATGTTCCATACCCTTACCGAGTTTATTTTTTCAGTTAGAAGTGTTTTGCGATTTATTATTTCTTTTTGGATAAGTAATCTATTGAAAAAGCCCTCTTTCTTTCTACTGTTAAAAATGATTACTGACTTTATCTCGAGACGGATGCGGTTTAGAGCTTAGCTGTCTTATTAACTATTGTTCATAATATGATTGCTCTTTATAAGACTAGGCTAGCTTTATACGTGGGCGTGTGTTTCAGTTTACAAAAGACACCAAACGACCCCATTGCTATTTAGCGTTCTGTGCTGATGTTCATCATGACTACAAAGTCGCATTATCTGTCCCTATATCCCTATATACGCTTAAATCTTTAAAACTACGCAACGGATTTTGATGCGGTTTTTTTAATACCTAGATAGAGTGTTTCAAGAGGAAGAGGTTTATATATATATATATATATATATATATAACACCCATTAAATAGTGGAAAAATACTGTTATTTTTGAGGTTTTTAAAGTGATCACGTAAATAATATCATTTTTTCCTCAGCATTGCACCCGAGCGAAGCCGGGACGGGTCGCTAGTTGAAAATAAACATTACTTAAGTTTAGTTAAGTACTTTTGTTTTTTGTTCCTACAATTATTCATTCCCTCGTTAAATCTTGGAAACCACGTGATATCAATAATCTAATGATCTAAACGTGAATTCAAACTATGAGGTCAAATTCAGCGGTTCAGAGCCTGAGTCGGGATTTGAACCCGTGACAATACAGTGTAAGTCGCTACCTAGATACAAGAGAAAAAGTCGAAAAACCTAACACAATAAAATGCAGGTGATCAGCTCATCGCAGGTATGCGATGAATCTTTGTAGCTAATGGTATACCTACCATTAGTGTTCGTTATTTAAACATTTCCCACGCATTTGAAATTCCCGCCCTTTCCCTTTGCCATTTGACAAGGACAGACGGAACGACCGCCATATTTAAAAAGAAACCACTTCTTCCGATTGCCGCGCGGACGACGCAAGTACCTCGCATCAAATTTAAAGAAAACCTCAAAAACCTAAATAAAACCTACATGGAATGCATTCCCGACGATTGTGAGTGTTTGTGAAGTGAAAACAATATTGGATTTAACATTGGCGAGACAAACTGTAAGTTTTTTCCTAATTCTTCCACTGTCGCAACCCCTCCATTATATTTCATACAATTAGCTACAAAGATTCATCATGGTGAAATGGACACAATCTCTCTGTTGGCTTTTACGACAAGCCCAGAATGACATAAAGCTGATCGCATTATGTTTTTTATTCACTCTTGGTCCAACAGAGAAGTATCTCAATGAGAATAAAAACTGCCAAAAATATATTTTATTTTTCGTAACTCTACCTTCAAACGGGATATGTTCCACGTTGCTCCACATTTATAGCAATTTATTGAGAATTTTAGCTGGACAGTATGGAAAACTGACAAAATTTAGGAATACTCAACAGTGGTGCCGCCTCCATTTGAGTTTCTACTTTTTATCCTCATTTCATCATATTTTGTCTTTACATTTCTTATAATTAAAAACTAAGTACTTACTCAAATGAACAAAGCTCGCCATTATAACATTCAAAGCAAAATTAAAATTATTTGAAACAACGTGAATTACTTAGGTAAGTATATTTTTCAAAGTAGCTTAAAATGTATATTTTATTATTTTATTATTTGTTTATCATTTTTGTGCAGATTTTCTGTCACAAACGTAGGTGTAGTCATATTGATTTCCAGGTAAGAGGTACATAAACTCATAAAAGTGTCTCGAAAAAGTACCCCTATACAGGTAGGTAATAACACTCAAACGGCTACAGTTTTATTATTTTATTAAGTCAATAAATAAAAACAGGGAAATACATAGCGCTTTATTCTATCCCACAGTATAAAATAGACATCAATTTGATCATGTACATGTACATAGAAAAATGCAGGAGCACACGTTCTAACAAACTTATCTATCTCCAAAATGGTAACTCGTTTTGTTCTAAAACGTGTGGTTTTAGATAAAATCGAGCGGCTTCCGAATACGGGCTCGGAAGTTGGGACGGTGCAGCATTCGTTGTACACTGCACTTCAGCAGGAGACTAGAATAATTATTATGTGGTTACTAAAACGTTAGATGTACATCGAACGCTGCGCCGTGCGGCGCTCGCAGCGCGCCTTCAGGCGGTGTGTTGCGATATTGTTTAGAAGGTGACTTGCTTCTTTTCTCTCTCGGCGCGGATGGTGACCTTGGTTGCGGCGATGGTGGAGTCAGCGGCAGCCTCGTTGTCGGCGACGAGTGCCCGCAACCGCGCCGCGCGCTTCTCCCGCGCCGCGCTGCGTTCCGACAGCTCCGACATCTCGTCCTCCAGGTCACTCAGCCTGGCGCGCGTCACCTTCGCCCTGGCGGCCGCGGCGCTCTCATCATCGCTCTTCAACGCCGTCCACTTAGTCAGCGCGTTGTCTTCGTTCAGTCTTCGCGAGATGCGCTTCTCTGTGCGCTCCTCATTCTCCTGCAGCGCCCTCCTGGCCCCCGAAACTTCCGATCCGATCCCCACGCTCTCCAAGATTTTATCTGAGATCCTTACGCGGTTTTCCAAGTTGGAGACGCTGTTTTCGAAGTCTATGTCTTCTGCAAAGCGTGACTGCTTTTTCCCGGCGCGCAGGCGCTTCAGTGATTCTGTGATCTGAAACCAGAGAGAAGCAATTCAACCCTCCATAATTATATAATATTATAACTATAATAATGGATTAAAAACTTAGCTCGGGGGCTTTTAATTTACGTAAGCATCTGAATTTAATCCGCATTGCAAATTCAAATTTAAACGTCAATTTCGTCAATTGAATCCTCAGTGTAATTTATTAAAATAGTAAAATGGTCGGGTTAAATGAATTTGTTTATCTATCCGACAAACGGATGATGATAACATAATCGAAAGCCAGCAACGTTTCTGACTATACATTCGTAAATATATTTGAGCCTGAAGAATTTCTATTATATTGAAGTGATTGACAGTAAATAAATAAATATCAGTTATCTTGTTCAAATCTATTTTGATTCGTTGAGGTATGTACCGTGGATTGGCAGTGGTGTGGTGGAGTTATTTCTGTCGACGACTCTCTTGACATGTGGGTAACGGTGTCTAGGGATTGACGGTTAAATTTAACGACCGATTGTTAGAGATTTTGTCTTAATTTATAGCCAGTTAAGATGAGGACGGCTATTCTCGTTTTATAACCTTCAATAATGTTTAACATCCAGTGGTTGTTTAAACGTTACCATTGCGTACGCGCGAATTTATAAACTAGATGTGCCTCTGTTCATGTAGTTTTTTCCGAAGTTTTTTTTGGAGATATATGTTAATTTATGATTATTTACGTTATCATAATAGTTTATTAGCCTTTATGATGAGGTTGCGAATTATTACACAATTTATTATCTTCCTATTACAAAAGATTGTCTAACTTTCAAAGTGAAAACACGCCATTTTGATGTTTTTAAGCAAATTAGGTTCTATTAAAATGTAACGATGCAGTGCACCGATAGTTGTAAACTTAAGTTGCAGTGTTCAAACTTGTCGTTGAAGCCGGCGTATGATACAAACTGAATCTTGCATTGCCCCGCCATCTCCCTTACAGTTGCCAACTAACTTTCACAAAACTAATAATATTACTAACGAGTTTATTCCTTGTTATTGCAACTGACTAAGAGACGCGTAAACACGACGCGTAAATGCTTAGAAAATTTAATACAGGTACATGCGGTGAACGTACTTATGTATAAGGATTGCAAGCAGAATGAATCTAATTATCAAATAATTCAATTGAACTTACAAGTCTACACGTTCACAAGTTACAAGTTAATCACAAGTACGTGCAAATTAGGTTTATCAAAAAAGTAGGTAGAGTAAAATATATTTGTAAAATAAATATACTTAGACACTTGTAACATGTAAATTACATGTGTAGTTTTGATAAACACATTCTTGTAATAATGGACATTTTTAAAAGAAAATTTCTTGTTATGCAGGACTTGTAAGTTTTGATAAAGAGGACCTGAGTCCAGCAATGGGATTATCTAGTGGCAAATTAAAAGACTAAGAGTCACAGTTGTTTTTATCACCCATTCTCCAAAGAGGTCCGTGACGCTCTATGCAGGTAGCATTCTATGTAGGTAGCATAGAGCAACAAGTAATCACTGAGAATCACTCCGTAAAATAATGTGTAAGTACCTATAAATGTGTTGGTGACATCGTAACGAAAACTTTGAGGGATGATTCAGACCATGATTCTGAGTTGAGTGTTAAGTGGAATTATCTGTCGCAAAATTATAGAAATAAAAACAATTTAAAAAAAAAACGCTACAATTGTCATGAATTTTCAGACAGGAAATTCTGCTTAATATCAACTCAGAATCATGGTCTGAATCATCCCCGTCAGTATTTGCACCCATACGCACTTGTATGGCTACCTGTACATACTTGTACGGGGTGTAAGTGACATCATCGTAACGAATACTGAGGGGCGTCATTCAGCTTATTATACGCTGAGTTAATAACAAGTGGAATTTTCCATCGCAAAAGTATAGAATTGAAAATAATTTAAAGAAACATAAAAACGTAAATTTTGTGACGGAAAAATCCACTTGATATTAACTCAGAATCGTAGTCTTATTCATCCCTCTCAGTATTTGTTACGGTGTCCCTATCACCTTGTATAATATACCCTTTAATATTTTGAATGACGAATTAATGCTATGTATGAACTGACAATAACTGAACCTCTAAATTTTACAATATGGATTTACTCTAACGAAAACATTTTCAAATTCCTATTATAAAGATAGGCTTATCTTTCTATTCCAAAGGAAATTGTCTTAACATAACCATTGAGAACCATTCTAATATTCAATTCGATAAATCTTGACGCTTTTGAAAGCATTCTCGTTCGGAACCATAGTCGTAACTCCATAAGTGATAAGAGTTATCATGTCACGTTGTGGCTGGAGGAATATGTAGGCACGATTATGATTGTTAGCGATCACGTAGTGGTTTTTAATGTTACCTAAAATTTTGGGAATCACTAGTACTATATAAATTCATTTAAATTTAGAATTCATATAAATCTTAATTCAAATTCTATTATAATATATAGACATCAAAATCAAATAAGTTATTTCACGGAACATAATTAAGTATGTGAAAAAAATAAAAGGAATTATTCGAACGGATATCCGTTGCAGCTGCTGCATTCTATATTGCTGCAGGGTGGTTCGACACGCAGCCTACCTACTCTACCAAACTGTCCTCTCAAGTCATAGTTGTAGGGAATGGTGTTATAAACTTTCGTGTTTTAAACTATAAACTTTCTATATTAATTTTCTACATTTTCTATTGGTCTTGAAAAAAATTAGATTTTTACGTAATTTATTTCCTTTTGGGGACCCTTAACTCGAGCCCAGCTTACACTAAGCTATTTTTTATTATTTGTCCTATCAAGTGTGCATTGAATATACAAATATAGTATATTTCAATCACAAAATAAATGGGTGGTTTCCGCGATAATCGATAACCACGGGTACGAGGATGTGGGCGGAAGCTATAAAGGAAAATTATCAAATAAGTATTATTATTTTGTTAAAGGTACTTTAATTCTAAAATTGATTTAATTCTAAAACTTTAATTGAAAATTTGCTTTTAATTCTAATTCTAAATGGTTGAGCGTTGGACTCACGATCCGGAGACCCCAGTCTCGAATTCCGGTGGGGACATATCACAAAAAACACTTTGTGATCCTTAGTTTGGTTAGAATATTACAGGCTGATCATCTGATTGTCCGAAAGTAAGATTGTCCGTGCTTCAGAAGACACGTTAAGCCGTTGGTTACTTCCTACTGATGTAAGTGAGTAATCGTTACATGAGTCATGTCAGGGGTCTTTGGCGGCGCAATCATAAACCTGATACCAGGGTTGATGACGCTGGTATTGCACCTCACAACCCACACGATAAGGAGAAGAAAACGCTCCTTTAGTGTAAGGGTGTCTAAACAGCCCTGTTGACAAGACCATGGCCAACAATTAGGAACGGGGATGGTC
The DNA here is from genome assembly GCF_024362695.1 of Pectinophora gossypiella. NCBI lineage: Eukaryota > Metazoa > Arthropoda > Insecta > Lepidoptera > Gelechiidae > Pectinophora > Pectinophora gossypiella. Next base: position 8,733,172 of record NC_065433.1, read on the forward strand.
CCACGGGTGACGTGAGTCTTATTATGTTCTTGTTTCTACCTAACTTCGGATGTGTCTGATTTATGCCAACCACCAACATGAAGTTAGCAAATTGTTTCTCCTCTAAGACAGGGTTAGGTATATCTTACTAAGAAGTCGTAAAGTTTCCTTTAGATACTTAACTTAAAAGTTTTTGTTTTTAAACAGTATTAACCTTAACTGATTTCTTCTTTATCTTTAGACATTCAATGCAAGAAAAGCGCTGGAACTAAAAGAGGAGACAAGACTTTGCGGCAGACCTCGTTTAACATGAATAACCGTCGTCAAGAAAGACCTGGAGAAATCCAGCATAGACCCAACGACGACCCAGAATAGACCACTCAGTAATGGGAAAAGGTCGGAAGAAGATTATTAAGACGTCACACACACAGTTATGTGTGTACAAAAACGTCAATGTGCAGTGTCTGTGTAAGAACGGGATTTTTGTGTGAATTGTCCGGGGTGGTGCTGTTGATGGATATAGCTCAAAGCTTTACCTAATGACGGGCCTTATAGGTAATTAAATAAGCTGTTAAGATAAACAACTCATAAGACTCTTCCAACGGATATAACCTGCACACATGGGTAACATAATATATACATAATAATTGTAACGTAACGTATGGCTGACCACTGGCGGGAATATACGAGTTAACACAGTGTTAAAACGGGTTCTTACCGCGTTTAAAGCAGGGATATGAGACCCCTTTTTTTTAGAATATTTTATTTACATTTCAATTCAATTCTTACATTTTAATTACATTTCAATTCTTCGAAAATTTTAATCACATTTGAATTAAGATATTAATTACTAAGGTACTATTGGAACTAAAATTGAATCTTAAACTCTGCAGATCCAACATTTAAAATCAACGAATTTTGATTTTGTATAATAGAAGCTAGAAATTTTATCTGATAGATAGCGCTAACTGGTTGAGGTTTAGGCTAGGCTAGGACAGACTGGGGTTGAAAGCTCCAATGATAAAACCTCAGCCGGTTGATAATTGGCGGGTTGTGGTTATAGCGGCATGTCTTCGGTTTCCCTTTATCTTCAAAATTGACATTACTAAAGTCCCGGCTACTGGACGTAATACATGTATGTCCATCAACCCGTACCGTAGCAGCGTGGTGGTGGACTATGATCCCCACCGATTGATTGAGGGAAGGCCTGTGCCCAGCAGTGGGGCATAATATAGGCGAATATAGGTGTTACTGTTTCTAGTCAAAAGGAAGGCTTGCAAATTTTAGTTACAATTACTGAACACTGGTGGGAATATACGAGTTAACACAGCGTGAAAACGGGTTCTTACTGCGTTTAAAACAGGGATATGAGACCCCTTTTTTAGAATATTTTATTTACATTTCAATTCAATTCTTACATTTTAATTATAAAATAGAAGTATAGCAATAGTTTATGTTATACACGCCTACCTATACACGTCCCACTGCTGGGCACAGGCCTCCCCTCAATCAACCGGAGGGGGTATGGAGCATACTCCACCACGCTGCTCCACTGCGGGTTGGTGGAGGTGTTTTTACGGCTAATAGCCGGGACCAACGGCTTAACGTGCCTTCCGAAGCACGGAATCATCTTACTTTTTCGAACAATCAGGTGATTCAAGCCTGAAAACTCCTTACCAAACAAAGGACAGTCTCACAAAGTGATTTCGACAATGTCCCCATCGGGAATCGAACCCGGACCTCCAGATCGTGAGCCTAACGCTCTCACCACTAGACCACGGAGGCTGTATATATATATATATATTAAAACCTTATTGAACATGGTTTGAACGATGCAGTTAAACCACAGAGGTTTATCTCGATGCCCGCATTCATATTAATTTATTGCATCACAATACAATTAAAGTGGTACATAGTAAGTAGGTGAAACACGCGAACGCCCTGCAAGGGCATATGAAAATAAAAGAGGCGACTACCATTCAGTTGAAAGTACGTAAAACCAATAACAAAACCGTGGCACATACATCTAGAACTAAAAATAATTAAATACTTATTAAGTACAAGTTATATCCATCTATCGGGTAGCCACTATCGCCAGCAGAAAGCAAGTAGTCAACGTAAAAAGTGATAAAAAATAATAACCGCAAAAAGCGATTCATTTGCTGTGGTTTTCTTTTCATATATCCGTATCAAGTTTACTCCGTCATTGACCAACCTTCATTAGACCCCACGACATTCATAAATGAGAAATAAGAAATAGTGGTTAGTGTATTTTTATTATCTCTAAAAAAGCTAATATTAAAAGGTGTTTGGTAGATGGTTCGCTGTATTTATACTTAGGTATTTTTGGTTATTTTATATTAAATCATAAATATTTTGAACATATCGTATAATATATTATGAATGTACTAGGATCATTCCGTATGTTCAAAATATTTATGATTTTTTATATTTTTTATGGACTGAAAATTCTTCTAATTGAATTTTATTTTTATGAAATTAATAACTCTGTGAAAAATGAATCTCGGTTTTTTATCATTAAAAAAGTACAGAGTCAAGAATGAGTGAGTGTGTGGGTGAGTGAGTTCAGAGTTCAGTTATTAATTTCATAAAAATTAAATTCAATTTGAATAATTTTCAGTCCATAAAACAATAGATAAGTAAGTAATAAAAAGCATATCTAATTGGAGAGAATTACTTAAATCAATTACAACGGTATGTTTGACTTTTCTTAGGCAGTACGTAACACCGGGTGAGAGCCTTTACCGGGTGAGAGCCTTCAGCGCTCCCCATTTGTCCGGCCAATTAGTTAATGCCATCTGCGGCAAATCTACAATAAGTCAAGTCAAAAAAAATAATAAAAAAAATTAGGCAGTACGTAAAAGACGTCCATACAATTTCATGCCGGTTCTTTCTACAGCCCATAGCTTTTAGGTTTCGAACGTTATTACAGCCACGCAGTAATTATTAACTTACATTAAATTATACTTAATTTAGTACATTGCTGTCAACAAATAATAAAAATCGGCTATGTGGGAGTCGGACAACATACCAAAACGAAAACCGTAAATTTTAATTTGGTCTGACCTTTTCTAAGAAGGAAAGAAAGAGGAGAGGAAGGGAAAGACCAAGAAGAGCTTACATGGAACAGATTAAAGAAAAGGTTAACGTCGTGTCTTATAGGGAAATCAAGGAATTGGCCTTTAATAGACTGGAATGGAAAATGCTACACCGACAAGAGCGTGGCTCTTAAATTGATGATGATGATGATGATCTTTTCTAAGTGCCTACTGTGATCATGACAATTTTGATATTGCTTTTATTTGAATTGGCGCTACAACGCAAACTTAACTAAGTTTGAAAAAAGACTTCTCGATTTATTTGTTTGTTAGTGTGTTAATTTGAATAATTTGTTCCTCACAGGTGTAATGAAAAACGTCGCATGTAACGTGTGAGGTCATTGTACACTCTCAACTCCATTAAGCCCTCGATTTCGGCTAAGGCTAAACTCCAGACTCAACTGTAATGACCAACACAGCTCAGTTATATCATAATGCACTATTAACCTCTCAGGTCCTCACTAATACCCCCTTTGTGCTCAAGACATAAGTTAATATCGTGCAATATTCATATGAAACAATAGAAAATTGATATCAGAAACATATTTCTAGACTTGGTGCATTACAAATGCACGAGTTATTTTCATATACTTCGAAGAGATTGGTCCCCCGTACCCTGTATAGAACACAATATATCGACGTCAATTTGCTGCAGATATTTTCATTCGTGCATGTTGAAATTCTCTGATTCGCCGTAACAAAGGAGCCAGGAATTCAATATGGTGAATACCTTCATACAGTTTGCTTAGGGTGCACTATGGGTATATGTCCCTAACAACGGCTAGCCCACACTCATTTTAAACTGCTGAATTATAGACGTGTTAATTTGGAAACTTGTAATGATGAATGTGTTCAGAGAGTGTTTTCACTATGTTAGTCGTGTACAATGAAGCCTTTTGTCCGATGTTCTGCGCTATTTATGAGCGTCTATCTCTTTAGAGATCACTGAATATGGTTTGCCAAAATAAATCCAATAAATGAAGTAAGTAGGTATCTAATTTATTATTATTTTCAAACAGTGAAGAGCTATATCAATGACTCCGAACTTGTTTTAGACGGTATGGATATCGTTATATAGCTTAGAAGGAGTGGGTGTATGTTCTATACACCTCTGCCTACCCTTTCGTGCGTGATGCTATGTTGTTATTAAGTATGTTGTTTACGGAAATTTGGGCTGAACACGACCTAGAACATCATAAAAAAGGCCCGGCTAATGCTTGATGTGCAATAAGCTTTAGTCGAAATAACCCCGACTAAGTTGTACGCTGAGCTATAATTCTGAGAGCGCGCCAGAGTAGTTGACAAACTTGTCTCTCAGCGCTGAGTCGTTCACCCATTCTCTGTCCCGAATGATTATCAATTAATGTATGCCACCAACTTCGTCCACCTGACGGCGACTATTTGTGACGTCACTTCTTATTGCACTTTAGACGGTTTATTCCGCCCAGTTGTATTAGGTATTCATACCGGGTGTTAGTGACATCGAAACGAATACTGAAGGGGATGATTCAGCTCATGATTCTGAGTTAATATCAAGTGGAAATTTCTGTCCCAAAATTCATGATTTTTTTTGGATTTTATTTAAGTTATTTTTCAATTTATACTTTTGTCAAAAATATTTGATATTAACTTATAATCAATGAGCTTCGAGTATAGGTGTTAGTGACGGCATAACGAATACTGAGGGGCATGATTCAGACCATGATTCAGAGTTGATATAAAGTGGAATTTCCTGTCGGAAAATTCATATTTTTTTGTTCTTTTTTCAATTATTTTAAGTTCTAAACTTTTGCGGCGGAATAGTCCACTTGATATGAGCTTAGGATCAAAGTCATCCCTCAAAGTTTTAGTTATGATGTCACTAACGCCTTGTTTATCAATGAGCTAAATAAAACCCGGTTACACGTCATCTTGTTTTCATTGACGCATCTTATGGCCCAGACTGATTTAAAATAGATGGACAAAATAATAAAATTAACGAACGGACAAACGTCATGACATGACTTATAGAGAAGTCTCGAGTTGGCTTTGGGTAGAGAGAGAAACGACACTGACAAGAAAAAATAAGAACACATGAAGGTATAGAGTTGAAATTCACATCTAACACATAATATGTCTGCAGTCCCGGAAGTTGTAAAAAAATCAAGCTCCTAAATCAACGCAATATACGGCCATTTTTAGACCTATTCCCATAGACCTATATATAATCCTGAAATTTGCCAATAAGGAAAATCCGAAAATCGTATTTTTTTTAGAATCTTCTTCTATCGTGTGGGTTGTGAGGTGGAGTACCAACCTCATTAACCCTGGTGTCAGGGTTACTATTGAGCCGCCAAAGGCCCCTGATATGGCTCATGTAACTACTACTTAAGTAGTAACCGGGACCAACGGCTTAACGTGCCTTCCGAAGCACGGATTATCTTACTTTCGGACAATTTGGTGATCAGCTAGTAATGTCCTAACCAAACTAGGGACCACAAAGTAATTTTTGTAATATGTCCCCACCGGGATTCAAATCCGGGACCCTCGGATCGTGAGCCCAACGCTCAGCCACTGGACCACGGAGGTCGTTAATTTTGATCATAAACTCATTTTCAGTTGGTAAACTAATCACGAGCTATGTCGATGTAAGGAGACAACTAAAAGTCCTCGCACTTGACTGGATATTTTTTTTTACTGTGAGTAAACCCACGTAGCATGATATTGTTTGTTACTGTTTTGATAGCAGTTTCGTTTTTGATTTGTTTTTGGGTGGGTAAATGGGGGCGATTTTTTTGCGGGTGATTGGGGACTTTCACTCAATAACGCAAGTTTAAAATAACCTATGTAGGTACTAAGTACGTTACAAAACACATTGTAATTGAAGGAGAATACGTGTTACAAAGAGGTTACTGAGGGTTATTCACCGCCAATTGTTTAGGTATTCTACCTAATGAGCTGCTCTCGTACAGGTGATTTGATTAAAGCTTTGTTGTCATGACAACCGTGGTTGCCGCGGGTTTTCCGCGAATTATCCGCTCTTTGAGCGTGTCTGATTATTATATAAACTTTATATAAGATAATTAACATAAATTATAATTAGTTAGACGTTATTTTAATGAAACAATATGTTTAATTCTTGGTAAGACGAAATTAGAATGTGTTTTGCTGCTTCAGCCCGGGCATGGTGATATGACAATAACTTAGATAATTTGTACCCGTAGTAGTACGTAGTCGTACCCGTGTAATCGATGGTATTACGATTGCGATAGACTTAATCCTAGGATGCATGGTGTCAGGTGATCATCCCGTTGCCCATATATATAATGGTCTGACAAGTTAGGAAGAACACTATATCTCACTAAAATTTTACGACATGCGCGTGATGATAAGAAAGTGCTAACGCGTTCTAAGTTCTTTATTTGCTTTTACCTACTGAGTACTACATTATGAATGAGCATTATTAAATTACTTATTCATAGAGCAAAGGTAATGATTTTTGTTTTTATAGCTTAGCTTGGCTTACCCGTGCTTAGGGAAACTCACAAAGAGAAAAAAAAAATCTGACTCGGACGAGACTTGAACCCGCAGCTCTTGTCAAGCCGGGACGAGTGTATTAACCATTACACCGCCGGGTCCTCCTCCTGTCCATGCGAAATCCTTTCTCTATATGTATCGTCATTAAACCGACGCCGGCGACATCCGTCTATGTTTTTCGATTTAAAATTTTCTCTTTGAGAGCAAAGGTAATTTATTTATTAACGTGTATTGTCTCAATAAATGATTCAATTAAATGCACACAGTTGTTAACATACCTACTATGGAGTATAACTACTAACAAACTACAACCCAAACCGCAAATAAAATAAATTATAAAATCTCCGTAGTTTTAGGATAGGTTAAGATTTATACAGTAAATACTTACAACGTCACATTTAACGCTGCGTGTAGTAAAATAGGTTTGTAAACAGCTTTTATTTATAGACTATCCATTTTTTTAAAGTTGACGCAATGCGCGATTTCGTAAGATATCGACTGAATTATTTTGGCGATTACGTTTCATGTTTGTTTCCAGTTACGGCGCTATGAAGTCATGTATGTCTCATTTTCATAGATGTATTTTTGATTTATAGTTTGAAACTTTGTCTTTATAGTTTTATAAAATTTTGATATGAGTAGCTATTAAATAATATCCGAAAAATCTGTCTTTCCAACAAGAGAATTCAATTCGTAACTGCTTACAATAATAATGCTTTCAAAATTAATCCAAAATGTGTTACCCAAATATAATTTTGTATCGAAATTTACTGTTGTGTAATGAATGAGTTAGTTACTACGTTGTAAAGACGAAGTCAAAGTCAGCGGCCATCATTTTGTCGGACTTTGTTGTTCATGCGCTACAAAATGCATACGATGTTTCTTAATATAAATTATGCTACATTCCAAGTAAGTAAATAAAGGAACCCTTTTGTTCGCTATTACACGAGGCTTGTCTGAGATATCATAATAAAATACCCTTTAAACAACGAGGTAAGCTAAGAAAACAACAAAATGTATAAGGCAGTGGGAAATTCTCAGCTTTGTGTCAGTTTTAATTTACATTTTTATGTTTTATATTCATCTTCGTTCCAGACGCTATACAACACATTGCTATAATGTAATATTAGCGCACGAGGCAAATGACTAAATGCTCATAACATGCATACCTGCTCCTATGATGATGCACGTTAGTAAAGTCTAATTATAAAGACGAGTAATCTAATTTGGCATGATATTCGCTAGTTTTGCTATTTGCGGTATGTTTCGAATGAACACTGAACTATTTGTGTTCATTCATGACAGCCGCTTTCCAACGTAATGAAATGAATCACCGTTATAACCGTTCGCAACTTTGAATTTCACACTGTCTACACCATATTTAGCTTATCTTTTTATGTACGTAAGTAATTGCATCATATTTGTAATTTTTTGTTTTATTGTAAGTACTTATTTACCCGCGAAATATTTTTCAAAGAACGTGCAAATATCGGGATTTCAAAATAAACAGACAACTCCCGGGTTTCTCTTTGACATAGCTCATGTATTCATCGAGCAGTCCCGTAAATTGGGATTTTGGTAGTTTCGTTCGGTATTGCAATCGAATCTACATTTGGACGCAGTAATATCCATTATTTCCTGTTCAGATTTCTAGTTACACCACAAAGCTCACTCTACGGTAAGTACTACGAAACCTATTTGGTGCATGAGTGACGATAAATTATCTCTTCAAAGGAAATCGTCAATTGTCATGTTTTCATTGTGACAATGAGCTTTGGAGTTCAGTTTCATAAAACCCAGTTCAATCGATGTGGAAGATTGCTAATTAACAGGTGTATTTTCTGGTGCCCGCACACGTGTATTGTGTAAATTGCATGAGTGCATTTGAATTTAATTTCATCACTCTATGCTTGTGGTATTTTGTATTTTGGTAGTCTGTGTTTTACGGGAAATTTTACGTTTATTGTTTAATAGAAATTCAAGCTTATTTTCCATGCTACGACCCTCATACACTTTGTTCACTTGTCATCAAATTCCCATCAGATTAGGGTTGGATTAGGGTGGGTACTCTTGAACCTACCTTTTTAAACGTTTTTATAAAAAAAATATATTTGAAGCAGTTCCACGAAAGGAGATCTATTCTTACTCAGCAGTAAGCAAATAGGATGAATAGTTAATCATAATACTTACATCTTCAGAAAATTCGTCGTCATCGAGTGTGGATGCCAAGGGCCGCGCGCGCGCAACACGGGCTCCCCTCGAGTCGAAGAAGTCGTCTTGGGGCTGTTCGATGTCGTCCAACGCGCTCCGGATGCGGCTCTCGACGTCCGAGCGGATCCGTTCGCGGTCCGGCTCGCGCGCCACCGGCGTCTTGCCGTCGAGCCGGTCCAACACCGGCCGGTAGTAGCTCTCGCCCTTGTTGTAGTTGCAATCGTAGACGCGCGTGCGCCTTGTTCTGTTTAGTCGACTCATGCTGCTTATGTCGTCTGGGATCTAATGGCAAAAGTGTATAATGTAGAGGGCTATAAAAGTTCAGTAGCATTGTGTTAGTAAGGTGGCTCAAAAATATTATAAATAGGTTAAGTGGCCAATTTTAGCTGCTGATATTCATACATTAAGTATTAACTTATAACTCCCCCCACCCCTACCCCCCTGCCCTATATATTTTACTCTCTCGTCTTAAACTACTTATGTGATAACTTATCGTTGATGATTTTACGATGTTTCATGCTGAAACATGAAATCAGATTCGGGCTACTTATAAATTCATGATTGAAAATGATAATTTATGTTGGTTTAGAGTGATTGCTCATGAATCGGTGAATGTAGGCAGTAATTATAAATCGAAACCTGTTTCAATTAGGATCGGGTCCATATTAGGGAAATGCACCTGACGTATATTACACGGTGCTACTGCAACTGTATTAATTATGCTCATCCCTTTAGACGATGGTTTAAATGGTTCCTATCGACATACATTCGACTTACATTACATGGTAAAGTTATGCACTCGCTGAACTAGGGGGCATGTTCAATTCTAGTCTCGCTTGTGTGATCATTTTTATTTTACTTAGTTACCTATATCTACAAAAAAACGAAATAATAACTCAAACCTTCACAATGATGAAAATTGAATTTCAAAATCAATTTTATACGACAATAATTAGAACCTCACATGCAGGTATTTGAAGACGATTGGCATTTCAATTTAAATATTTCCAACGGCTGCCATTCTAGTCAAGCGCTAGTTTTTCATTTGAAAATCCTGTTCGTTATTTACTTATTTCAATTTTCATCCGTTTCCATTTTGATAGCTGCGAGCTCAATCTGGATATGATTAAAGTGGTACAGGTTTATCCGTACTGCCGTATTCGTTTATTTTGTATCTGCTGTACATATGAGATGAAAACTCTATGATGTAATTTATTAATGCTACGTCAATGTATGATCTCGGTGATAACGTAAACAGTTTGCTAACGATATAAAAATGATGTTCAGGTCCAAGGATAACAAACATCTATAGCGTCTTGATGCCAACAATGTTTAATTTATTTCTCGTTTACGAAACACGGAAAGATCCCGAAATAGAGACCGCAGGGTTTTATTTACCTACCAAGACAAGAGAGCGCTTGACGTAATGTACAGTTAACCTATAAACATTAAAAGCTCAAATTCTTGGCATCCAACATTTTACAAATGAACTCAATGGAAATGTTCAGCCTCAATGATTATATTACAATCCTATTTACTGATTTGCCACATTAACGCTTTAAAAAGACACAATCATAATATTATGTATAATAATTTATCGAAATATTTGGAAACTCGCGGAGTGTCTGTCGATCGATCATTGTAGTGATCGCTCTCAAAGCGGCGCGTGAGGTGAACACTGGTACAAATTCAAAATAGAATTCGCAAACATTCGATATGGGATATTTTTAGTACTGAAAACCGGGTTTTTGTTCGTCCGACACGTCGTATTGTAATATGCACTCGTGAATGTTCAACGGCATAGATAAATATAGGCGCGATTCCAAATTCTAACACATATTATCAATAACCAAATTGTATGTGATTGGAGGTTTAAAAAAGTTGGTATGTTATGTGACACACTTTTGGTAAACAAAACATTGTTGTAAAAGAGGAATAAAACAATAAAATAGATGTCGCACAGCACAGGGAAGTAAAAGGTAAGCAATTCGCCGATGTGGTTTTGAATTAGAGATAATTGTATAAAGAATTGTGACTAACCTGGAGCGTGTACAGGCGTCGAGAAGGAAGATGGGACTGGGCAGTGGCGCGGCGCTGTGGCGTGCAACGACGTGGGCGAGACTATGTTTAACCGTGAGCCACACCGAAATATACCGACTTTTGTTCCGAATGATTTCCTCCTCGGAAAGAAAAGCAGCGCGCGATCTTCACAGGAAACGATCGCGGATTTCCGATGAATGAGACAACTCGTTGAGTGGGAGAGCGTTATCGACTTATTCACGGTCTATTTGCGCCAATTAAAAAATAAAATTACCCAACATTCGAACCATTACCACCAACACATTATTTTACCTTTCATATAAATTAAAAATTTAAAGTTAAAAATGCAAAAAATAACTTATCCCACATATGCTTGCAAGCAAACTGAGCGTGTAACATTCCTATCACACTTAACAACCGACCTGATGACCTTGAAGACCTGAACCGATTTCCACCAAACATAGCTAAGAACACTCTCGACTGATATACCTTTCAAACAAAAAAAAAACACATTAAAATCGGATCATCCGTTTGGGAGCTACGATGCCACAGACAGACACATACACATTTACACAGACACGTCAAACTTATAACACCCCGTCGATTTTTCGTCGGGGGTTAAAAACAAGCCGTTATCATACGTTATTTATAGCAGAGTAACGACTTGACCCAGCTTCACCTGTAAAAACCACTGGTCCTCGTTGTTAGTCTAAATATGTGTATTATATTAAATACCTAATATAATGACGTGGGTAATGATATTTTAATGACATAAAATAATAGCTAGGCAAATAATTGTAAGAGGAAGCCAAACTTACATAATAAATTACGCACTTACTTACATAATATACTGGGTGTTAGTGACATCGTAACGAATACTGAGGGGGTTGATTCCGGATTTCCGGATTGGAATTTTCCGTCGCAAAATTCATGTTTTTTTTTTTAGTTTTTTTAAATTATTTTCAATTCTATACTTTTGCGATGGAAAATTCCACTTGATATTAACTCAGAATAATCAGATGAATCATCCCTCTTAGTATTCGTTACGATGACACTTACACCCCGTACAAGTACATACGGTAGCCTTATAAGTAGGTATGGGTGTTAGTGACACCGTAACGAATACTGAGGGGGATGGTTCAGACCATGATGCTGAGTTGATATCAAGTGGAATTTCGTGTCAAAAAATTCATGAAAATTTTTCTTTTCTTTTTAATTATTTTCCAATCCATACTTTTGCGACGGAAATTTCTACTTGATATCAACTCAGAATCATGGCCTGAACCACCCCTCAAAGTTTTCGTTACGATGTCACTAACACCCTGTATATTATTTAGAAATAAATAAAATGGTCTAGTAGGACTAGTACGTACTACGTCCCACAACTGAGTATAGGCCGCCTAATCCAAAAATCGGATTTTATAAATATGATAATAATTATTATACTATATAATGGGTAGATACTGAACCCATATAAAACTAAATCTAATATTAACAGACAAGGGAAATAGCTTGTTAAATGTTCAGTATTATATTATTGCAATCCAAACACAATGGCGGATGGTTGTGGCTGTGTTATGGAAAATCTAGAACAATGCTTCTGTCGTTTCGCTGCCTATTCTATGGAATATCTGCATTATTGTTTTACTAATTAATTAATTATCAAATGCCGTTTCCCTTGTGGTACGACACGTCGAACTGCGGGGTGGTTCCTTGTTTACAACTACAATGCATAAGTATATAAGTTCACTCTATATACATACATCATAACTTTGGAAGTTTATACCTTCTACTATATATACGTATTGTGATATGTTTTATATGATTTGTCTATAGGTTATAATACTGTCAAGAGAAGCACAATCGGCGGCCTTATTGCTAAATAGCAATTTATTCCAGGCAACCTTAGGATGAAAGAATTTGCTACATATTGGAGTCGGGGACGGTGCAATACAGGTATAAGTAAATAATGCAATATAACTTAAAACGATCTACATAAAACACAGTTTGTAGTGTCATTATGATTTATAAGTAAGTTGATTCCATGCTTCGGAGGGCACGCTAAGCCGTTGGTCCCGGCTATTAGACGTAAAGACACCTCCACCAACCCGCAGTGGAGCAGCGTGGTGGAGTATGCTCCATACCCTCTCCGGTTGATTGAGAGGAGGCCTGTGCCCGGCAGTGGGACGTATATAGGCTATTTATGTTATGTATCAGCCACTTATAAGAGCCAATATAAGAGTGGCAGCGTTTTCCATGCAATAGACAGTTATTGCAGATACTACATTGTTGTTTATTGTTTTCTTATCCGTTTGAACTTCGAAATGTGTCTAAGATACTACACAAGACTAGCAAGCCTGTTGCGTCGTCGCAGTGTCATGATTACTACGTACCTACTATTATATAGAAGGACTTCTCGTTCAGCACAATTAGCGAACAGTTCATTATTAGATAACGTTTTACAATAGCTTCAATGCGCGGTACTATTTACATCTGTCAAAGTACAGGGGGGTTAAAAAGGCCACGTCGAAGCAATTCATCTAATAAAGCAATATGATATTTGACATAATAGTATGCATTGCGCACTTACTTTTATATGCGCAAATGTCAAATTTCAATATACGTTTCACCCTGAAGCAATTTTGAAGTTACTGATTTATTTAAATAATGTTTATGAAATAAAGATAGCCCACATTTCCAGGGACACATGTCGCTCGACAAATGTCGCTTGGTGGGGATAGGCTTTAGGCTACTGGAACAAAGGTGTCGACTTTCCTTGTGTTCTCATTTTATTAGGATTAATTAACTAGACAAACTGTGGTATATGTACATGCATTGTATGTGTCTGTAGCATAGCTAAATGTGTTCCTCTAGTTATTCATCATCATCATCATCATCAGGCCATTAACGTCGCCACTGCTAGGGCACGGGCTTTCCCTATGGATGGATAGGGAGATCGGGCCTTAAACCATCACGCGGGCCCGTGCGGATTGATGGTTATTAACAACTGCTAATGCAGCCGGGACCAACGGCTTAACGTGCCTTCCGAAGCACGGAGGAGCTCGAGATGAAAACTTTTTTTTTGTGGTCATCCATTCTATGACCGGCCTTTGCGAAAGTTGCTTTACCTACTTCAACAATCGTAGACCGAGCGCGTCTACCGCTGCGCCGCCGAGCTCCTCAAGCTCCGAGCTCCTACTTATTAAATAACTTGAATTATATACCTACATTGAGATTGGGTCCATCGATTCTGATGTTCTATCTAACGTGTCGCGTGGCAATACAAATATACTTTATTGCACCACAATAAAAATAGTAACAAAAGAGACTTAACTAGGTAGGTACACGGCAAATGTGTACTTAAATGTTTAATATGGAGATTTGCGATTTGAGTTTTGTGTCGTTGTGATTAAGTCACGATTTAGTAATGTAACCTCTTTCTTAGGTAAAGTGATTTAGAATATTATGTAAAAAATGTCAAAGGTTGGTTCTGCAATCGCCGTAATGCTAATCCAAGGTTGCGCTACGGTAAATCCTATTACAGACGTTATCTCATCAATGACGTCTTCTGAGAAGGTTCTAATCTAATAGAAATATTAATAATAATTCAATAGATTAGGTATTGCGTCAAGTTGGTCTGAGATTATATTAACAACACGTTGAAATTCATATAAATTTTTATAAATGACGATTTATGACGGTTTAGAGCGCAAGTTACTAGATGAGAGCCCTCAGCGTTCCCTATTTGTTCAGCCAAGGAGTTAACGCCATTTGAGGCAAATCTACAATAAGTCACGTCAAAAAAAGGGGCAGTCTTCTGCGATTAATGATTACGTTGTAACGGAAAAGCGTGCGCGTACTATCAATGTTTCTTATCCAAAGCAAGCGAAAAATACAGGGCAGTATTTCACGAGCCAAAATTATGAAAAAAAAAGGGTTTACCTACGTTTTTTTACTTTTCAATTGCACAAATGCAATTTATTTTCAACCTACGAAAAATATCTAGAAAGAAAAGGTGCGATAGTTTGAGAAATGGAAAAATCACTTTTTTATGTTTGGGATGCATATTATTATCCAAATCCATCCATTCGGATCTAGGATGTAATTAGTAACATAGCATTATACAGCATCACGCCTGTATGCCCGAAAGGGGTGGCAATAGTGTAATGGTACAGCCACTCATCACCAGCCATGTTTAAGTCCAATGTAATGGGCGCGAGTCTATTGCCATTAACCGGGCACAAAACAACAAAAGTCAATCAACCACAATACACTTGTGCACAAAAAATCGACTCAAATGGTGTCTCTGAAAATAACTGTCTACAAAAATAATTATATACGTATGCCAGTAAAGATAAGTGTCATTTTAAAAGGGAATATTTGCAGAGAGATAAAAATAATTTTGTAGACTGAGTTATTTTCCCAAATGCCAAACAAACCTTGAGTCAATTTTTTCTCCCCTATTGTATGTATCTGACTCTCGTAACCTTTAGACAAGTGTAGGTGTCTTAACACCTAAATTTGGGCGTGGATTTAACGAAACGGTTCAACAAGATATCTATAAAAAGTTCCAATTAACAGTAATTCCTATATTTAATATTAATAGTAATTCCAATCCTAAGGAAATTACTTCTGAAAGTAACCAAGGAACTCAACATTATAGAACTATCATCATCTTCCTAGCACTATCCCGTTTTTC